>NC_141359.1:6566553-7166553 GCF_057382095.1 Aulonocara sp. 'chitande type north' Nkhata Bay | reverse complement strand
AAAGTTGGCCTCTGTGCTTTTTCAGTGTTGAAAAGACTCTTTCTTGCACTGAGGTCTGCTTATTGTAAATATCTTGTACTTGTTTGAACACCTTTTAATGTCAAAGTTGGCCTCTGTGCTTTTTCAGTGTTGGAAAGACTCTTTCTTGCACTGAGGTCTGCTTTTTGTAAATATCTTGTACTTGTTTTTACACCTTTTCATGTCAAAGTTGGCCTCTGTGCTTATCAGTGTTGGAAAGACTCTTTCTTGCACTGAGGTCTGCTTATTGTAAATATCTTGTACATGTTTGAACACCTTTTAATGTCAAAGTTGGCCTCTGCACTTCTGCAGTGTTAGAAAGACTCTTTCTTGCACTGAGGTCTGCTTATTGTGAATATCTTGTACTTGATTTTACACCTTTTAATGTCAAAGTTGGCCTCTGTGCTTCTGCAGTTTTAGAAAGACTCTTTCTTGCACTGAGGTCTGCTTATTGTGAATATCTTGTACTTTTTTTTACACCTTTTAATGTCAAAGTTGGCCTCTGTGCTTCCTCAGTGTTAGAAAGACTCTTTCTTGCACTGAGGTCTGCTTATTGTAAATATCTTGTATTTTTTTTTACACCTTTTAATGTCAAAGTTGGCCTCTGTGCTTCCTCAGTGTTAGAAAGACTCTTTCTTGCACTGAGGTCTGCTTTTTGTAAATATCTTGTACTTGTTTGAACACCTTTTCATGTCAAAGTTGGCCTCTGTGCTTATCAGTGTTGGAAAGACTCTTTCTTGCACTGAGGTCTGCTTATTGTAAATATCTTGTACTTGTTTGAACAACTTTTAATGTCAAAGTTGGCCTCTGTGCTTATCAGTGTTGGAAAGACTCTTTCTTGCACTGAGGTCTGCTTATTGTAAATATCTTGTACTTGTTTGAACACCTTTTCATGTCAAAGTTGGCCTCTGTGCTTATCAGTGTTGGAAAGACTCTTTCTTGCACTGAGGTCTGCTTATTGTAAATATCTTGTACTTGATTTTACACCTTTTAATGTCAAAGTTGGCCTCTGTGCTTTTTCAGTGTTGGAAAGACTCTTTCTTGCACTGAGGTCTGCTTATTGTAAATATCTTGTACTTGTTTGAACACCTTTTCATGTCAAAGTTGGCCTCTGTGCTTATCAGTGTTAGAAAGACTCTTTCTTGCACTGAGGTCTGCTTATTGTAAATATCTTGTACTTGTTTGAACACCTTTTATGTCAAAGTTGGCCTCTGTGCTTGTCAGTGTTGGAAAGACTCTTTCTTGCACTGAGGGCTGCTTATTGTAAATATCTTGTACTTGTTTTTACACCTTTTATGTCAAAGTTGGCCTCTGTGCTTATCAGTGTTGGAAAGACTCTTTCTTGCACTGAGGTCTGCTTATTGTAAATATCTTGTACTTGTTTTTACAACTTTTCATGTCAAAGTTGGCCTCTGTGCTTGTCAGTGTTGGAAAGACTCTTTCTTGCACTGAGGGCTGCTTATTGTAAATATCTTGTACTTGTTTTTACACCTTTTATGTCAAAGTTGGCCTCTGACCTTATCAGTGTTGGAAAGACTCTTTCTTGCACTGAGGTCATCTTATTGTAAATATCTTGTACTTGTTTTTACACCTTTTAATGTCAAAGTTGGCATCTGTGCTTATCAGTGTTGGAAAGACTCTTTCTTGCACTGAGGTCTGCTTATTGTAAATATCTTGTACTTGATTTTACACCTTTTAATGTCAAAGTTGGCCTCTGTGCTTGTCAGTGTTGGAAAGACTCTTTCTTGCACTGAGGTCATCTTATTGTAAATATCTTGTACTTGTTTTTACACCTTTTAATGTCAAAGTTGGCATCTGTGCTTATCAGTGTTGGAAAGACTCTTTCTTGCACTGAGGTCTGCTTATTGTAAATATCTTGTACTTGTTTTTACACCTTTTATGTCAAAGTTGGCCTCTGTGCTTATCAGTGTTGGAAAGACTCTTTCTTGCACTGAGGTCTGCTTATTGTAAATATCTTGTACTTGTTTTTACAACTTTTCATGTCAAAGTTGGCCTCTGTGCTTGTCAGTGTTGGAAAGACTCTTTCTTGCACTGAGGGCTGCTTATTGTAAATATCTTGTACTTGTTTTTACACCTTTTATGTCAAAGTTGGCCTCTGACCTTATCAGTGTTGGAAAGACTCTTTCTTGCACTGAGGTCATCTTATTGTAAATATCTTGTACTTGTTTTTACACCTTTTAATGTCAAAGTTGGCATCTGTGCTTATCAGTGTTGGAAAGACTCTTTCTTGCACTGAGGTCTGCTTATTGTAAATATCTTGTACTTGTTTTTACACCTTTTAATGTCAAAGTTGGCATCTGTGCTTATCAGTGTTGGAAAGACTCTTTCTTGCACTGAGGTCTGCTTATTGTAAATATCTTGTACTTGTTTTTACAACTTTTCATGTCAAAGTTGGCCTCTGTGCTTTTTCAGTGTTGGAAAGACTCTTTCTTGCACTGAGGTCTGCTTATTGTAAATATCTTGTACTTGATTTTACACCTTTTCATGTCAAAGTTGGCCTCTGACCTTATCAGTGTTGGAAAGACTCTTTCTTGCACTGAGGTCTGCTTATTGTAAATATCTTGTACTTGTTTGAACACCTTTTCATGTCAAAGTTGGCCTCTGTGCTTATCAGTGTTGGAAAGACTCTTTCTTGCACTGAGGTCTGCTTATTGTAAATATCTTGTACTTGATTTTACACCTTTTAATGTCAAAGTTGGCCTCTGTGCTTTTTCAGTGTTGGAAAGACTCTTTCTTGCACTGAGGTCTGCTTATTGTAAATATCTTGTACTTGTTTGAACACCTTTTCATGTCAAAGTTGGCCTCTGTGCTTATCAGTGTTAGAAAGACTCTTTCTTGCACTGAGGTCTGCTTATTGTAAATATCTTGTACTTGTTTGAACACCTTTTCATGTCAAAGTTGGCCTCTGTGCTTGTCAGTGTTGGAAAGACTCTTTCTTGCACTGAGGGCTGCTTATTGTAAATATCTTGTACTTGTTTTTACACCTTTTATGTCAAAGTTGGCCTCTGTGCTTATCAGTGTTGGAAAGACTCTTTCTTGCACTGAGGTCTGCTTATTGTAAATATCTTGTACTTGTTTTTACAACTTTTCATGTCAAAGTTGGCCTCTGTGCTTGTCAGTGTTGGAAAGACTCTTTCTTGCACTGAGGGCTGCTTATTGTAAATATCTTGTACTTGTTTTTACACCTTTTATGTCAAAGTTGGCCTCTGTGCTTATCAGTGTTGGAAAGACTCTTTCTTGCACTGAGGTCTGCTTATTGTAAATATCTTGTACTTGTTTTTACACCTTTTATGTCAAAGTTGGCCTCTGACCTTATCAGTGTTGGAAAGACTCTTTCTTGCACTGAGGTCATCTTATTGTAAATATCTTGTACTTGTTTTTACACCTTTTAATGTCAAAGTTGGCATCTGTGCTTATCAGTGTTGGAAAGACTCTTTCTTGCACTGAGGTCTGCTTATTGTAAATATCTTGTACTTGATTTTACACCTTTTAATGTCAAAGTTGGCCTCTGTGCTTGTCAGTGTTGGAAAGACTCTTTCTTGCACTGAGGGCTGCTTATTGTAAATATCTTGTACTTGTTTTTACACCTTTTATGTCAAAGTTGGCCTCTGACCTTATCAGTGTTGGAAAGACTCTTTCTTGCACTGAGGTCATCTTATTGTAAATATCTTGTACTTGTTTTTACACCTTTTAATGTCAAAGTTGGCCTCTGTGCTTATCAGTGTTGGAAAGACTCTTTCTTGCACTGAGGTCTGCTTATTGTAAATATCTTGTACTTGTTTTTACAACTTTTCATGTCAAAGTTGGCCTCTGTGCTTTTTCAGTGTTGGAAAGACTCTTTCTTGCACTGAGGTCTGCTTATTGTAAATATCTTGTACTTGATTTTACACCTTTTCATGTCAAAGTTGGCCTCTGACCTTATCAGTGTTGGAAAGACTCTTTCTTGCACTGAGGTCTGCTTATTGTAAATATCTTGTACTTGATTTTTACACCTTTTCATGTCAAAGTTGGCCTCTGTGCTTTTTCAGTGTTGGAAAGACTCTTTCTTGCACTGAGGTCTGCTTTTTGTAAATATCTTGTACATGTTTGAACACCTTTTAATGTCAAAGTTGGCCTCTGCACTTCTGCAGTGTTAGAAAGACTCTTTCTTGCACTGAGGTCTGCTTATTGTGAATATCTTGTACTTGATTTTACACCTTTTAATGTCAAAGTTGGCCTCTGTGCTTATCAGTGTTGGAAAGACTCTTTCTTGCACTGAGGTCTGCTTATTGTAAATATCTTGTACTTGTTTGAACACCTTTTAATGTCAAAGTTGGCCTCTGTGCTTTTCAGTGTTGGAAAGACTCTTTCTTGCACTGAGGTCTGCTTATTGTAAATATCTTGTACTTGTTTGAACACCTTTTAATGTCAAAGTTGGCCTCTGTGCTTTTCAGTGTTGGAAAGACTCTTTCTTGCACTGAGGTCTGCTTATTGTAAATATCTTATACTTGTTTGAACACCTTTTAATGTCAAAGTTGGCCTCTGTGCTTTTTCAGTGTTGGAAAGACTCTTTCTTGCACTGAGGTCTGCTTATTGTAAATATCTTGTACTTGATTTTTACACCTTTTCATGTCAAAGTTGGCCTCTGTGCTTTTTCAGTGTTGGAAAGACTCTTTCTTGCACTGAGGTCTGCTTATTGTAAATATCTTGTACTTGTTTTTACACCTTTTCATGTCAAAGTTGGCCTCTGAGCTTATCAGTGATGGAAAGACTCTTTCTTGCACTGAGGTCTGCTTATTGTAAATATCTTGTACTTGGTTTTACACCTTTTCATGTCAAAGTTGGCCTCTGTGCTTATCAGTGTTGGAAAGACTCTTTCTTGCACTGAGGTCTGCTTATTGTAAATATCTTGTACTTGATTTTTACACCTTTTCATGTCAAAGTTGGCCTCTGTGCTTTTTCAGTGTTGGAAAGACTCTTTCTTGCACTGAGGTCTGCTTATTGTAAATATCTTGTACTTGTTTGAACACCTTTTAATGTCAAAGTTGGCCTCTGTGCTTCTGCAGTGTTAGAAAGACTCTTTCTTGCACTGAGGGCTGCTTATTGTAAATATCTTGTACTTATTTGAAGACCTTTTAATGTTAAAGTTGGCCTCTGTGCTTATCAGTGTTGGAAAGACTCTTTCTTGCACTGAGGGCTGCTTATTGTAAATATCTTGTACTTGTTTTTACACCTTTTATGTCAAAGTTGGCCTCTGTGCTTTTCAGTGTTGGAAAGACTCTTTCTTGCACTGAGGTCTGCTTATTGTAAATATCTTGTACTTGTTTGAACACCTTTTAATGTCAAAGTTGGCCTCTGTGCTTTTCAGTGTTGGAAAGACTCTTTCTTGCACTGAGGGCTGCTTATTGTAAATATCTTGTACTTGTTTGAAGACCTTTTAATGTTAAAGTTGGCCTCTGTGCTTTTTCCGTGTTGGAAAGACTCTTTCTTGCACTGAGGGCTGCTTATTGTAAATATCTTGTACTTGTTTGAACACCTTTTCATGTCAAAGTTGGCCTCTGTGCTTCTGCAGTGTTAGAAAGACTCTTTCTTGCACTGAGGGCTGCTTATTGTAAATATCTTGTACTTGTTTGAAGACCTTTTAATGTTAAAGTTGGCCTCTTTGCTTTTTCCGTGTTGGAAAGACTCTTTCTTGCACTGAGGGCTGCTTATTGTAAATATCTTGTACTTGTTTTTACACCTTTTATGTCAAAGTTGGCCTCTGCGCTTCTGCAGTTTTAGAAAGACTCTTTCTTGCACTGAGGTCTGCTTATTGTAAATATCTTGTACTTTTTTTTACACCTTTTAATGTCAAAGTTGGCCTCTGCGCTTCCTCAGTGTTAGAAAGACTCTTTCTTGCACTGAGGTCTGCTTATTGTAAATATCTTGTACTTGTTTGAACACCTTTTAATGTCAAAGTTGGCCTCTGTGCTTATCAGTGTTGGAAAGACTCTTTCTTGCACTGAGGTCTGCTTATTGTAAATATCTTGTACTTGTTTGAACACCTTTTAATGTCAAAGTTGGCCTCTGTGCTTTTTCAGTGTTGAAAAGACTCTTTCTTGCACTGAGGTCTGCTTATTGTAAATATCTTGTACTTGTTTGAACACCTTTTAATGTCAAAGTTGGCCTCTGTGCTTTTTCAGTGTTGGAAAGACTCTTTCTTGCACTGAGGTCTGCTTTTTGTAAATATCTTGTACTTGTTTTTACACCTTTTCATGTCAAAGTTGGCCTCTGTGCTTATCAGTGTTGGAAAGACTCTTTCTTGCACTGAGGTCTGCTTATTGTAAATATCTTGTACATGTTTGAACACCTTTTAATGTCAAAGTTGGCCTCTGCACTTCTGCAGTGTTAGAAAGACTCTTTCTTGCACTGAGGTCTGCTTATTGTGAATATCTTGTACTTGATTTTACACCTTTTAATGTCAAAGTTGGCCTCTGTGCTTCTGCAGTTTTAGAAAGACTCTTTCTTGCACTGAGGTCTGCTTATTGTGAATATCTTGTACTTTTTTTTACACCTTTTAATGTCAAAGTTGGCCTCTGTGCTTCCTCAGTGTTAGAAAGACTCTTTCTTGCACTGAGGTCTGCTTATTGTAAATATCTTGTACTTTTTTTTACACCTTTTAATGTCAAAGTTGGCCTCTGTGCTTCCTCAGTGTTAGAAAGACTCTTTCTTGCACTGAGGTCTGCTTTTTGTAAATATCTTGTACTTGTTTGAACACCTTTTCATGTCAAAGTTGGCCTCTGTGCTTATCAGTGTTGGAAAGACTCTTTCTTGCACTGAGGTCTGCTTATTGTAAATATCTTGTACTTGATTTTACACCTTTTAATGTCAAAGTTGGCCTCTGTGCTTTTTCAGTGTTGGAAAGACTCTTTCTTGCACTGAGGTCTGCTTATTGTAAATATCTTGTACTTGTTTGAACACCTTTTCATGTCAAAGTTGGCCTCTGTGCTTATCAGTGTTAGAAAGACTCTTTCTTGCACTGAGGTCTGCTTATTGTAAATATCTTGTACTTGTTTGAACACCTTTTCATGTCAAAGTTGGCCTCTGTGCTTGTCAGTGTTGGAAAGACTCTTTCTTGCACTGAGGGCTGCTTATTGTAAATATCTTGTACTTGTTTTTACACCTTTTATGTCAAAGTTGGCCTCTGTGCTTATCAGTGTTGGAAAGACTCTTTCTTGCACTGAGGTCTGCTTATTGTAAATATCTTGTACTTGTTTTTACAACTTTTCATGTCAAAGTTGGCCTCTGTGCTTGTCAGTGTTGGAAAGACTCTTTCTTGCACTGAGGGCTGCTTATTGTAAATATCTTGTACTTGTTTTTACACCTTTTATGTCAAAGTTGGCCTCTGACCTTATCAGTGTTGGAAAGACTCTTTCTTGCACTGAGGTCATCTTATTGTAAATATCTTGTACTTGTTTTTACACCTTTTAATGTCAAAGTTGGCATCTGTGCTTATCAGTGTTGGAAAGACTCTTTCTTGCACTGAGGTCTGCTTATTGTAAATATCTTGTACTTGATTTTACACCTTTTAATGTCAAAGTTGGCCTCTGTGCTTGTCAGTGTTGGAAAGACTCTTTCTTGCACTGAGGGCTGCTTATTGTAAATATCTTGTACTTGTTTTTACACCTTTTATGTCAAAGTTGGCCTCTGACCTTATCAGTGTTGGAAAGACTCTTTCTTGCACTGAGGTCATCTTATTGTAAATATCTTGTACTTGTTTTTACACCTTTTAATGTCAAAGTTGGCATCTGTGCTTATCAGTGTTGGAAAGACTCTTTCTTGCACTGAGGTCTGCTTATTGTAAATATCTTGTACTTGTTTTTACAACTTTTCATGTCAAAGTTGGCCTCTGTGCTTTTTCCGTGTTGGAAAGACTCTTTCTTGCACTGAGGTCTGCTTATTGTAAATATCTTGTACTTGATTTTACACCTTTTCATGTCAAAGTTGGCCTCTGACCTTATCAGTGTTGGAAAGACTCTTTCTTGCACTGAGGTCTGCTTATTGTAAATATCTTGTACTTGTTTGAACACCTTTTCATGTCAAAGTTGGCCTCTGTGCTTATCAGTGTTGGAAAGACTCTTTCTTGCACTGAGGTCTGCTTATTGTAAATATCTTGTACTTGATTTTACACCTTTTAATGTCAAAGTTGGCCTCTGTGCTTTTTCAGTGTTGGAAAGACTCTTTCTTGCACTGAGGTCTGCTTATTGTAAATATCTTGTACTTGTTTGAACACCTTTTCATGTCAAAGTTGGCCTCTGTGCTTATCAGTGTTAGAAAGACTCTTTCTTGCACTGAGGTCTGCTTATTGTAAATATCTTGTACTTGTTTGAACACCTTTTCATGTCAAAGTTGGCCTCTGTGCTTGTCAGTGTTGGAAAGACTCTTTCTTGCACTGAGGGCTGCTTATTGTAAATATCTTGTACTTGTTTTTACACCTTTTATGTCAAAGTTGGCCTCTGTGCTTATCAGTGTTGGAAAGACTCTTTCTTGCACTGAGGTCTGCTTATTGTAAATATCTTGTACTTGTTTTTACAACTTTTCATGTCAAAGTTGGCCTCTGTGCTTGTCAGTGTTGGAAAGACTCTTTCTTGCACTGAGGGCTGCTTATTGTAAATATCTTGTACTTGTTTTTACACCTTTTATGTCAAAGTTGGCCTCTGACCTTATCAGTGTTGGAAAGACTCTTTCTTGCACTGAGGTCATCTTATTGTAAATATCTTGTACTTGTTTTTACACCTTTTAATGTCAAAGTTGGCATCTGTGCTTATCAGTGTTGGAAAGACTCTTTCTTGCACTGAGGTCTGCTTATTGTAAATATCTTGTACTTGATTTTACACCTTTTAATGTCAAAGTTGGCCTCTGTGCTTGTCAGTGTTGGAAAGACTCTTTCTTGCACTGAGGGCTGCTTATTGTAAATATCTTGTACTTGTTTTTACACCTTTTATGTCAAAGTTGGCCTCTGACCTTATCAGTGTTGGAAAGACTCTTTCTTGCACTGAGGTCATCTTATTGTAAATATCTTGTACTTGTTTTTACACCTTTTAATGTCAAAGTTGGCATCTGTGCTTATCAGTGTTGGAAAGACTCTTTCTTGCACTGAGGTCTGCTTATTGTAAATATCTTGTACTTGTTTTTACAACTTTTCATGTCAAAGTTGGCCTCTGTGCTTTTTCAGTGTTGGAAAGACTCTTTCTTGCACTGAGGTCTGCTTATTGTAAATATCTTGTACTTGATTTTACACCTTTTCATGTCAAAGTTGGCCTCTGACCTTATCAGTGTTGGAAAGACTCTTTCTTGCACTGAGGTCTGCTTATTGTAAATATCTTGTACTTGATTTTTACACCTTTTCATGTCAAAGTTGGCCTCTGTGCTTTTTCAGTGTTGGAAAGACTCTTTCTTGCACTGAGGTCTGCTTTTTGTAAATATCTTGTACATGTTTGAACACCTTTTAATGTCAAAGTTGGCCTCTGCACTTCTGCAGTGTTAGAAAGACTCTTTCTTGCACTGAGGTCTGCTTATTGTGAATATCTTGTACTTGATTTTACACCTTTTAATGTCAAAGTTGGCCTCTGTGCTTATCAGTGTTGGAAAGACTCTTTCTTGCACTGAGGTCTGCTTATTGTAAATATCTTGTACTTGTTTGAACACCTTTTAATGTCAAAGTTGGCCTCTGTGCTTTTCAGTGTTGGAAAGACTCTTTCTTGCACTGAGGTCTGCTTATTGTAAATATCTTGTACTTGTTTGAACACCTTTTAATGTCAAAGTTGGCCTCTGTGCTTTTCAGTGTTGGAAAGACTCTTTCTTGCACTGAGGTCTGCTTATTGTAAATATCTTATACTTGTTTGAACACCTTTTAATGTCAAAGTTGGCCTCTGTGCTTTTTCAGTGTTGGAAAGACTCTTTCTTGCACTGAGGTCTGCTTATTGTAAATATCTTGTACTTGTTTGAACACCTTTTAATGTCAAAGTTGGCCTCTGCACTTCTGCAGTGTTAGAAAGACTCTTTCTTGCACTGAGGTCTGCTTATTGTGAATATCTTGTACTTGATTTTACACCTTTTCATGTCAAAGTTGGCCTCTGTGCTTTTTCAGTGTTGGAAAGACTCTTTCTTGCACTGAGGTCTGCTTATTGTAAATATCTTGTACTTGTTTTTACACCTTTTCATGTCAAAGTTGGCCTCTGTGCTTATCAGTGTTGGAAAGACTCTTTCTTGCACTGAGGTCTGCTTATTGTAAATATCTTGTACTTGTTTGAACACCTTTTAATGTCAAAGTTGGCCTCTGTGCTTTTTCAGTGTTGGAAAGACTCTTTCTTGCACTGAGGGCTGCTTATTGTAAATATCTTGTACTTGATTTTACACCTTTTAATGTCAAAGTTGGCCTCTGACCTTATCAGTGTTGGAAAGACTCTTTCTTGCACTGAGGTCTGCTTTTTGTAAATATCTTGTACTTGATTTTACACCTTTTAATGTCAAAGTTGGCCTCTGACCTTATCAGTGTTGGAAAGGCTCTTTCTTGCACTGAGGTCTGCTTATTGTAAATATCTTGTACTTGTTTTTACACCTTTTAATGTCAAAGTTGGCCTCTGTGCTTATCAGTGTTGGAAAGACTCTTTCTTGCACTGAGGTCTGCTTATTGTAAATATCTTGTACTTGTTTGAACACCTTTTAATGTCAAAGTTGGCCTCTGTGCTTTTTCAGTGTTGGAAAGACTCTTTCTTGCACTGAGGTCTGCTTATTGTAAATATCTTGTACATGTTTGAACACCTTTTAATGTCAAAGTTGGCCTCTGTGCTTATCAGTGTTGGAAAGACTCTTTCTTGCACTGAGGGCTGCTTATTGTAAATATCTTGTACTTGTTTTTACACCTTTTATGTCAAAGTTGGCCTCTGACCTTATCAGTGTTGGAAAGACTCTTTCTTGCACTAAGGTCTGCTTATTGTAAATATCTTGTACTTGTTTTTACACCTTTTAATGTCAAAGTTGGCATCTGTGCTTATCAGTGTTTGAAAGACTCTTTCTTGCACTGAGGTCTGCTTATTGTAAATATCTTGTACTTGTTTTTTACACCTTTTCATGTCAAAGTTGGCCTCTGTGCTTATCAGTGTTGGAAAGACTCTTTCTTGCACTGAGGTCTGCTTATTGTAAATATCTTGTACTTGTTTGAAGACCTTTTAATGTTAAAGTTGGCCTCTGTGCTTTTTCCGTGTTGGAAAGACTCTTTCTTGCACTGAGGTCTGCTTATTGTAAATATCTTGTACTTGATTTTACACCTTTTAATGTCAAAGTTGGCCTCTGTGCTTTTTCAGTGTTGGAAAGACTCTTTCTTGCACTGAGGTCTGCTTATTGTAAATATCTTGTACTTGTTTGAAGACCTTTTAATGTTAAAGTTGGCCTCTGTGCTTTTTCCGTGTTGGAAAGACTCTTTCTTGCACTGAGGTCTGCTTATTGTAAATATCTTGTACTTGATTTTACACCTTTTAATGTCAAAGTTGGACTCTGTGCTTATCAGTGTTGGAAAGACTCTTTCTTGCACTGAGGTCTGCTTTTTGTAAATATCTTGTACTTGTTTTTACACCTTTTCATGTCAAAGTTGGCCTCTGTGCTTATCAGTGTTGGAAAGACTCTTTCTTGCACTTAGGTCATCTTATTGTAAATATCTTGTACTTGTTTGAACACCTTTTAATGCCAAAGTTGGCCTCTGTGCTTATCAGTGTTGGAAAGACTCTTTCTTGCACTTAGGTCATCTTATTGTAAATATCTTGTACTTGTTTGAACACCTTTTAATGTCAAAGTTGGCCTCTGTGCTTTTTCAGTGTTGGAAAGACTCTTTCTTGCACTGAGGGCTGCTTATTGTGAATATCTTGTACTTGTTTGAACACCTTTTAATGTCAAAGTTGGCCTCTGTGCTTATCAGTGTTGGAAAGACTCTTTCTTGCACTTAGGTCATCTTATTGTAAATATCTTGTACTTGTTTGAACACCTTTTAATGCCAAAGTTGGCCTCTGTGCTTATCAGTGTTGGAAAGACTCTTTCTTGCACTGAGGTCTGCTTATTGTAAATATCTTGTACTTGTTTGAAGACCTTTTAATGTTAAAGTTGGCCTCTGTGCTTTTTCCGTGTTGGAAAGACTCTTTCTTGCACTGAGGTCTGCTTATTGTAAATACCTTGTACTTGTTTTTACACCTTTTCATGTCAAAGTTGGCCTCTGTGCTTTTTCAGTGTTGGAAAGACTCTTTCTTGCACTGAGGTCTGCTTATTGTAAATATCTTGTACTTGATTTTACACCTTTTAATGTCAAAGTTGGCCTCTGAGCTTATCAGTGTTGGAAAGACTCTTTCTTGCACTGAGGTCTGCTTATTGTAAATACCTTGTACTTGTTTTTACACCTTTTCATGTCAAAGTTGGCCTCTGTGCTTGTCAGTGTTGGAAAGACACGTTTTTGCACTGAGGTCTGCTTATTGTAAATATCTTGTACTTGTTTGAAGACCTTTTAATGTCAAAGTTGGCCTCTTTGCTTTTTCCGTGTTGGAAAGACTCTTTCTTGCACTGAGGTCTGCTTATTGTAAATATCTTGTACTTGTTTTTACACCTTTTCATGTCAAAGTTGGCCTCTGAGCTTATCAGTGTTGGAAAGACTCTTTCTTGCACTGAGGTCTGCTTATTGTAAATACCTTGTACTTGTTTTTACACCTTTTAATGTCAAAGTTGGCCTCTGTGCTTGTCAGTGTTAGAAAGACTCTTTCTTGCACTGAGGTCTGCTTATTGTAAATATCTTGTACTTGTTTTTACACCTTTTAATGTCAAAGTTGGCCTCTGTGCTTTTTCCGTGTTGGAAAGACTCTTTCTTGCACTGAGGTCTGCTTATTGTAAATATCTTGTACTTGTTTTTACACCTTTTAATGTCAAAGTTGGCCTCTGTGCTTATCAGTGTTGGAAAGACTCTTTCTTGCACTGAGGTCTGCTTATTGTAAATATCTTGTACTTGTTTGAACACCTTTTAATGTCAAAGTTGGCCTCTGTGCTTGTCAGTGTTGGAAAGACACGTTTTTGCACTGAGGTCTGCTTATTGTAAATATCTTGTACTTGTTTGAACACCTTTTAATGTCAAAGTTGGCCTCTGTGCTTGTCAGTGTTGGAAAGACACGTTTTTGCACTGAGGTCTGCTTATTGTAAATATCTTGTACTTGTTTGAACACCTTTTCATGTCAAAGTTGGCCTCTGTGCTTATCAGTGTTGGAAAGACTCTTTCGTGCACTGAGGTCTGCTTATTGTAAATATCTTGTACTTGTTTGAACACCTTTTCATGTCAAAGTTGGCCTCTGTGCTTATCAGTGTTGGAAAGACTCTTTCTTGCACTGAGGTCTGCTTATTGTAAATATCTTGTACTTGTTTGAACACCTTTTCATGTCAAAGTTGGCCTCTGTGCTTATCAGTGTTGGAAAGACTCTTTCTTGCACTGAGGTCTGCTTATTGTAAATATCTTGTACTTGTTTGAACACCTTTTCATGTCAAAGTTGGCCTCTGTGCTTATCAGTGTTGGAAAGACTCTTTCTTGCACCGAGGTCTGCTTATTGTAAATACCTTGTACTTGTTTTTACACCTTTTCATGTCAAAGTTGGCCTCTGCGCTTCCTCAGTGTTAGAAAGACTCTTTCTTGCACTGAGGTCTGCTTATTGTAAATACCTTGTACTTGTTTTTACACCTTTTCATGTCAAAGTTGGCCTCTGTGCTTGTCAGTGTTGGAAAGACACGTTTTTGCACTGAGGTCTGCTTATTGTAAATATCTTGTACTTGTTTTTACACCTTTTCATGTCAAAGTTGGCCTCTGAGCTTATCAGTGTTGGAAAGACTCTTTCTTGCACTGAGGTCTGCTTTTTGTAAATATCTTGTACTTGATTTTTACACCTTTTCATGTCAAAGTTGGCCTCTGTGCTTTTTCCGTGTTGGAAAGACTCTTTCTTGCACTGAGGTCTGCTTATTGTAAATATCTTGTACTTGTTTGAACACCTTTTAATGTCAAAGTTGGCCTCTTTGCTTTTTCCGTGTTGGAAAGACTCTTTCTTGCACTGAGGTCTGCTTATTGTAAATACCTTGTACTTGTTTTTACACCTTTTCATGTCAAAGTTGGCCTCTGAGCTTATCAGTGTTGGAAAGACTCTTTCTTGCACTGAGGTCTGCTTATTGTAAATATCTTGTACTTGATTTTTACACCTTTTCATGTCAAAGTTGGCCTCTGTGCTTTTTCAGTGTTGGAAAGACTCTTTCTTGCACTGAGGTCTGCTTATTGTAAATACCTTGTACTTGTTTTTACACCTTTTCATGTCAAAGTTGGCCTCTGAGCTTATCAGTGTTGGAAAGACTCTTTCTTGCACTGAGGTCTGCTTATTGTAAATATCTTGTACTTGTTTGAACACCTTTTCATGTCAAAGTTGGCCTCTGTGCTTATCAGTGTTGGAAAGACTCTTTCTTGCACTGAGGTCTGCTTATTGTAAATATCTTGTACTTGATTTTTACACCTTTTCATGTCAAAGTTGGCCTCTGTGCTTTTTCAGTGTTGGAAAGACTCTTTCTTGCACTGAGGTCTGCTTATTGTAAATATCTTGTACTTGTTTGAACACCTTTTCATGTCAAAGTTGGCCTCTGTGCTTCTGCAGTGTTAGAAAGACTCTTTCTTGCACTGAGGGCTGCTTATTGTAAATATCTTGTACTTGTTTGAAGACCTTTTAATGTTAAAGTTGGCCTCTTTGCTTTTTCCGTGTTGGAAAGACTCTTTCTTGCACTGAGGTCTGCTTATGGTAAATATCTTGTACTTGTTTGAACACCTTTTCATGTCAAAGTTGGCCTCTGTGCTTCTGCAGTGTTAGAAAGACTCTTTCTTGCACTGAGGGCTGCTTATTGTGAATATCTTGTACTTGTTTGAACACCTTTTCATGTCAAAGTTGGCCTCTGTGCTTGTCAGTGTTGGAAAGACACGTTTTTGCACTGAGGTCTGCTTATTGTAAATATCTTGTACTTGTTTTTACACCTTTTAATGTCAAAGTTGGCCTCTGTGCTTTTTCCGTGTTGGAAAGACTCTTTCTTGCACTGAGGTCTGCTTATTGTAAATATCTTGTACTTGATTTTTACACCTTTTCATGTCAAAGTTGGCCTCTGTGCTTTTTCAGTGTTGGAAAGACTCTTTCTTGCACTGAGGTCTGCTTATTGTAAATATCTTGTACTTGATTTTTACACCTTTTCATGTCAAAGTTGGCCTCTGTGCTTTTTCCGTGTTGGAAAGACTCTTTCTTGCACTGAGGTCTGCTTATTGTAAATATCTTGTACTTGATTTTTACACCTTTTAATGTCAAAGTTGGCCTCTGTGCTTATCAGTGTTGGAAAGACTCTTTCTTGCACTGAGGTCTGCTTATTGTAAATATCTTGTACTTGATTTTTACACCTTTTAATGTCAAAGTTGGCCTCTGTGCTTTTTCAGTGTTGGAAAGACTCTTTCTTGCACTGAGGTCTGCTTATTGTAAATATCTTGTACTTGTTTGAACACCTTTTCATGTCAAAGTTGGCCTCTGTGCTTCTGCAGTGTTAGAAAGACTCTTTCTTGCACTGAGGTCTGCTTATTGTAAATATCTTGTACTTGTTTGAACACCTTTTAATGTTAAAGTTGGCCTCTTTGCTTTTTCCGTGTTGGAAAGACTCTTTCTTGCACTGAGGTCTGCTTATTGTAAATATCTTGTACTTGTTTGAACACCTTTTAATGTCAAAGTTGGCCTCTGTGCTTATCAGTGTTAGAAAGACTCTTTCTTGCACTGAGGTCTGCTTATTGTGAATATCTTGTACTTGTTTGAACACCTTTTCATGTCAAAGTTGGCCTCTGTGCTTATCAGTGTTAGAAAGACTCTTTCTTGCACTGAGGTCTGCTTATTGTAAATATCTTGTACTTGTTTGAAGACCTTTTAATGTTAAAGTTGGCCTCTGTGCTTGTCAGTGTTGGAAAGACACGTTTTTGCACTGAGGTCTGCTTATTGTAAATATCTTGTACTTGTTTGAACACCTTTTAATGTCAAAGTTGGCCTCTGTGCTTATCAGTGTTGGAAAGACTCTTTCTTGCACTGAGGTCTGCTTATTGTAAATATCTTGTACTTGCTTTTACACCTTTTCATGTCAAAGTTGGCCTCTGTGCTTTTTCCGTGTTGGAAAGACTCTTTCTTGCACTGAGGGCTGCTTATTGTAAATATCTTGTACTTGTTTGAACACCTTTTAATGTTAAAGTTGGCCTCTTTGCTTTTTCCGTGTTGGAAAGACTCTTTCTTGCACTGAGGTCTGCTTATTGTGAATATCTTGTACTTGTTTGAACACCTTTTAATGTCAAAGTTGGCCTCTGTGCTTATCAGTGTTAGAAAGACTCTTTCTTGCACTGAGGTCTGCTTATTGTAAATATCTTGTACTTGTTTGAACACCTTTTAATGTCAAAGTTGGCCTCTGTGCTTAGCAGTGTTAGAAAGACTCTTTCTTGCACTGAGGTCTGCTTATTGTAAATATCTTGTACTTGTTTGAACACCTTTTAATGTCAAAGTTGGCCTCTGTGCTTATCAGTGTTGGAAAGACTCTTTCTTGCACTGAGGTCTGCTTATTGTAAATATCTTGTACTTGCTTTTACACCTTTTCATGTCAAAGTTGGCCTCTGTGCTTTTTCCGTGTTGGAAAGACTCTTTCTTGCACTGAGGGCTGCTTATTGTAAATATCTTGTACTTGTTTGAACACCTTTTAATGTTAAAGTTGGCCTCTTTGCTTTTTCCGTGTTGGAAAGACTCTTTCTTGCACTGAGGTCTGCTTATTGTGAATATCTTGTACTTGTTTGAACACCTTTTAATGTCAAAGTTGGCCTCTGTGCTTATCAGTGTTAGAAAGACTCTTTCTTGCACTGAGGTCTGCTTATTGTAAATATCTTGTACTTGTTTGAACACCTTTTCATGTCAAAGTTGGCCTCTGTGCTTCTGCAGTGTTAGAAAGACTCTTTCTTGCACTGAGGGCTGCTTATTGTAAATATCTTGTACTTGTTTGAACACCTTTTAATGTCAAAGTTGGCCTCTGTGCTTATCAGTGTTGGAAAGACTCTTTCTTGCACTGAGGGCTGCTTATTGTGAATATCTTGTACTTGTTTGAACACCTTTTAATGTCAAAGTTGGCCTCTTTGCTTATCAGTGTTAGAAAGACTCTTTCTTGCACTGAGGGCTGCTTATTGTGAATATCTTGTACTTGTTTGAACACCTTTTAATGTCAAAGTTGGCCTCTGTGCTTATCAGTGTTAGAAAGACTCTTTCTTGCACTGAGGTCTGCTTTTTGTAAATGTCTTGTACTTGTTTTTACACCTTTTCATGTCAAAGTTGACCTCTGTGCTTATCAGTGTTGGAAAGACTCTTTCTTGCACTGAGGTCTGCTTATTGTAAATATCTTCTACTTGTTTTTACACCTTTTCATGTCAAAGTTGGCCTCTGCGCTTCCTCAGTGTTAGAAAGACTCTTTCTTGCACTGAGGTCTGCTTATTGTAAATATCTTGTACTTGTTTTTACACCTTTTCATGTCAAAGTTGGCCTCTGCGCTTCCTCAGTGTTAGAAAGACTCTTTCTTGCACTGAGGTCTGCTTATTGTAAATATCTTGTACTTGTTTGAACACCTTTTCATGTCAAAGTTGGCCTCTGTGCTTGTCAGTGTTGGAAAGACACGTTTTTGCACTGAGGTCTGCTTATTGTAAATATCTTGTACTTGATTTTTACACCTTTTCATGTCAAAGTTGGCCTCTGTGCTTTTTCCGTGTTGGAAAGACTCTTTCTTGCACTGAGGTCTGCTTATTGTAAATATCTTGTACTTGATTTTTACACCTTTTAATGTCAAAGTTGGCCTCTGTGCTTATCAGTGTTGGAAAGACTCTTTCTTGCACTGAGGTCTGCTTATTGTAAATATCTTGTACTTGATTTTTACACCTTTTAATGTCAAAGTTGGCCTCTGTGCTTTTTCAGTGTTGGAAAGACTCTTTCTTGCACTGAGGTCTGCTTATTGTAAATATCTTGTACTTGTTTGAACACCTTTTCATGTCAAAGTTGGCCTCTGTGCTTTTTCAGTGTTGGAAAGACTCTTTCTTGCACTGAGGTCTGCTTATTGTAAATATCTTGTACTTGATTTTACACCTTTTAATGTCAAAGTTGGCCTCTGTGCTTATCAGTGTTGGAAAGACTCTTTCTTGCACTGAGGTCTGCTTATTGTAAATATCTTGTACTTGTTTGAAGACCTTTTAATGTTAAAGTTGGCCTCTTTGCTTTTTCCGTGTTGGAAAGACTCTTTCTTGCACTGAGGTCTGCTTATTGTAAATATCTTGTACTTGTTTGAACACCTTTTAATGTCAAAGTTGGCCTCTGTGCTTATCAGTGTTAGAAAGACTCTTTCTTGCACTGAGGTCTGCTTATTGTGAATATCTTGTACTTGTTTGAACACCTTTTCATGTCAAAGTTGGCCTCTGTGCTTATCAGTGTTAGAAAGACTCTTTCTTGCACTGAGGTCTGCTTATTGTAAATATCTTGTACTTGTTTGAAGACCTTTTAATGTTAAAGTTGGCCTCTGTGCTTGTCAGTGTTGGAAAGACACGTTTTTGCACTGAGGTCTGCTTATTGTAAATATCTTGTACTTGTTTGAACACCTTTTAATGTCAAAGTTGGCCTCTGTGCTTATCAGTGTTGGAAAGACTCTTTCTTGCACTGAGGTCTGCTTATTGTAAATATCTTGTACTTGCTTTTACACCTTTTCATGTCAAAGTTGGCCTCTGTGCTTTTTCCGTGTTGGAAAGACTCTTTCTTGCACTGAGGGCTGCTTATTGTAAATATCTTGTACTTGTTTGAACACCTTTTAATGTTAAAGTTGGCCTCTTTGCTTTTTCCGTGTTGGAAAGACTCTTTCTTGCACTGAGGTCTGCTTATTGTGAATATCTTGTACTTGTTTGAACACCTTTTAATGTCAAAGTTGGCCTCTGTGCTTATCAGTGTTAGAAAGACTCTTTCTTGCACTGAGGTCTGCTTATTGTAAATATCTTGTACTTGTTTGAACACCTTTTAATGTCAAAGTTGGCCTCTGTGCTTATCAGTGTTAGAAAGACTCTTTCTTGCACTGAGGTCTGCTTTTTGTAAATATCTTGTACTTGTTTTTACACCTTTTAATGTCAAAGTTGGCCTCTGTGCTTATCAGTGTTGGAAAGACTCTTTCTTGCACTGAGGTCTGCTTATTGTAAATATCTTGTACTTGATTTTTACACCTTTTCATGTCAAAGTTGGCCTCTGTGCTTTTTCAGTGTTGGAAAGACTCTTTCTTGCACTGAGGGCTGCTTATTGTAAATATCTTGTACTTGTTTGAAGACCTTTTAATGTCAAAGTTGGCCTCTGTGCTTATCAGTGTTAGAAAGACTCTTTCTTGCACTGAGGTCTGCTTATTGTAAATATCTTGTACTTGTTTGAACACCTTTTAATGTCAAAGTTGGCCTCTGTGCTTGTCAGTGTTGGAAAGACACGTTTTTGCACTGAGGTCTGCTTATTGTAAATATCTTGTACTTGATTTTACACCTTTTAATGTCAAAGTTGGCCTCTGTGCTTTTTCCGTGTTGGAAAGACTCTTTCTTGCACTGAGGTCTGCTTATTGTAAATATCTTGTACTTATTTGAACAACTTTTAATGTCAAAGTTGGCCTCTGTGCTTTTTCAGTGTTGGAAAGACTCTTTCTTGCACTAAGGTCTGCTTATTGTAAATATCTTGTACTTGTTTGAACACCTTTTAATGTCAAAGTTGGCCTCTGTGCTTATCAGTGTTGGAAAGACTCTTTCTTGCACCGAGGTCTGCTTATTGTAAATATCTTGTACTTGTTTTTACACCTTTTAATGTCAAAGTTGGCCTCTGTGCTTTTTCAGTGTTGGAAAGACTCTTTCTTGCACTGAGGTCTGCTTATTGTAAATATCTTGTACTTGTTTGAACACCTTTTAATGTCAAAGTTGGCCTCTGTGCTTATCAGTGCTGGAAAGACTCTTTCTTGCACTGAGGTCTGCTTATTGTAAATATCTTGTACTTGTTTGAACACCTTTTCATGTCAAAGTTGGCCTCTGTGCTTTTTCCGTGTTGGAAAGACTCTTTCTTGCACTGAGGTCTGCTTATTGTAAATATCTTGTACTTGTTTGAACACCTTTTCATGTCAAAGTTGGCCTCTGTGCTTATCAGTGTTGGAAAGACTCTTTCTTGCACTGAGGTCTGCTTATTGTAAATATCTTGTACTTGATTTTTACACCTTTTCATGTCAAAGTTGGCCTCTGTGCTTATCAGTGTTGGAAAGACTCTTTCTTGCACTGAGGTCTGCTTATTGTAAATATCTTGTACTTGTTTGAACACCTTTTAATGTCAAAGTTGGCCTCTGTGCTTATCAGTGTTAGAAAGACTCTTTCTTGCACTGAGGTCTGCTTATTGTGAATATCTTGTACTTGTTTGAACACCTTTTAATGTCAAAGTTGGCCTCTGTGCTTTTTCAGTGTTGAAAAGACTCTTTCTTGCACTGAGGTCTGCTTATTGTAAATATCTTGTACTTGTTTGAACACCTTTTCATGTCAAAGTTGGCCTCTGTGCTTTTTCAGTGTTGGAAAGACTCTTTCTTGCACTGAGGTCTGCTTATTGTAAATATCTTGTACTTGATTTTACACCTTTTAATGTCAAAGTTGGCCTCTGTGCTTATCAGTGTTAGAAAGACTCTTTCTTGCACTGAGGTCTGCTTATTGTGAATATCTTGTACTTGTTTGAACACCTTTTAATGTCAAAGTTGGCCTCTGTGCTTATCAGTGTTAGAAAGACTCTTTCTTGCACTGAGGTCTGCTTATTGTAAATATCTTGTACTTGTTTTTATACCTTTTAATGTCAAAGTTGGCCTCTGTGCTTCTTCCGTGTTGGAAAGACTCTTTCTTGCACTGAGGTCTGCTTATTGTAAATATCTTGTACTTGATTTTTACACCTTTTCATGTCAAAGTTGGCCTCTGTGCTTATCAGTGTTGGAAAGACTCTTTCTTGCACTGGGGGCTGCTTATTGTAAATATCTTGTACTTGTTTGAAGACCTTTTAATGTCAAAGTTGGCCTCTGTGCTTATCAGTGTTGGAAAGACTCTTTCTTGCACTGAGGTCTGCTTATTGTTAATATCTTGTACTTGTTTTTACACCTTTTAATGTCAAAGTTGGCCTCTGTGCTTATCAGTGTTGGAAAGACTCTTTCTTGCACTGAGGTCTGCTTATTGTAAATTTCTTGTACTTGTTTTTATACCTTTTCATGTCAAAGTTGGCCTCTGTGCTTATCAGTGTTGGAAAGACTCTTTCTTGCACTGAGGTCTGCTTATTGTAAATATCTTGTACTTGTTTTTATACCTTTTCATGTCAAAGTTGGCCTCTGTGCTTATCAGTGTTGGAAAGACTCTTTCTTGCACTGAGGTCTGCTTATTGTTAATATCTTGTACTTGTTTTTACACCTTTTAATGTCAAAGTTGGCCTCTGTGCTTATCAGTGTTGGAAAGACTCTTTCTTGCACTGAGGTCTGCTTATTGTAAATATCTTGTACTTGTTTTTATACCTTTTCATGTCAAAGTTGGCCTCTGTGCTTATCAGTGTTGGAAAGACTCTTTCTTGCACTGAGGTCTGCTTATTGTTAATATCTTGTACTTGTTTTTACACCTTTTAATGTCAAAGTTGGCCTCTGTGCTTATCAGTGTTGGAAAGACTCTTTCTTGCACTGAGGTCTGCTTATTGTAAATATCTTATACTTGTTTGAACACCTTTTCATGTCAAAGTTGGCCTCTGTGCTTATCAGTGTTGGAAAGACTCTTTCGTGCACTGAGGTCTGCTTATTGTAAATATCTTGTACTTGTTTGAACACCTTTTAATGTCAAAGTTGGCCTCTGTGCTTATCAGTGTTGGAAAGACTCTTTCTTGCACTGAGGTCTGCTTATTGTAAATATCTTGTACTTGATTTTACACCTTTTAATGTCAAAGTTGGCCTCTGTGCTTTTTCAGTGTTGGAAAGACTCTTTCTTGCACTGAGGTCTGCTTATTGTAAATATCTTGTACTTGTTTTTACACCTTTTCATGTCAAAGTTGGCCTCTGTGCTTATCAGTGTTGGAAAGACTCTTTCTTGCACTGAGGTCTGCTTATTGTAAATATCTTGTACTTGTTTGAACACCTTTTAATGTCAAAGTTGGCCTCTGTGCTTTTTCAGTGTTGGAAAGACTCTTTCTTGCACTGAGGTCTGCTTATTGTAAATATCTTGTACTTGTTTGAACACCTTTTAATGTCAAAGTTGGCCTCTGTGCTTATCAGTGTTGGAAAGACTCTTTCTTGCACTGAGGTCTGCTTATTGTAAATATCTTGTACTTGTTTGAACACCTTTTCATGTCATAGTTGGCCTCTGTGCTTTTTCCGTGTTGGAAAGACTCTTTCTTGCACCGAGGTCTGCTTATTGTAAATATCTTGTACTTGTTTTTACACCTTTTCATGTCAAAGTTGGCCTCTGTGCTTATCAGTGTTGGAAAGACTCTTTCTTGCACCGAGGTCTGCTTATTGTAAATATCTTGTACTTGTTTTTACACCTTTTCATGTCAAAGTTGGCCTCTGTGCTTATCAGTGTTGGAAAGACTCTTTCTTGCACTGAGGTCTGCTTATTGTAAATATCTTGTACTTGTTTGAACACCTTTTAATGTCAAAGTTGGCCTCTGTGCTTTTTCCGTGTTGGAAAGAATCTTTCTTGCACTGAGGTCTGCTTATTGTAAATATCTTGTACTTGATTTTTACACCTTTTCATGTCAAAGTTGGCCTCTGTGCTTATCAGTGTTGGAAAGACTCTTTCTTGCACTGAGGTCTGCTTATTGTAAATATCTTGTACTTGTTTGAAGACCTTTTCATGTCAAAGTTGGCCTCTGTGCTTTTTCAGTGTTGAAAAGACTCTTTCTTGCACTGGGGGCTGCTTATTGTAAATATCTTGTACTTGTTTGAAGACCTTTTAATGTTAAAGTTGGCCTCTGTGCTTTTTCAGTGTTGAAAAGACTCTTTCTTGCACTGAGGTCTGCTTATTGTAAATATCTTGTACTTGTTTGAAGACCTTTTCATGTCAAAGTTGGCCTCTGTGCTTTTTCAGTGTTGAAAAGACTCTTTCTTGCACTGGGGGCTGCTTATTGTAAATATCTTGTACTTGTTTGAACACCTTTTCATGTCAAAGTTGGCCTCTGTGCTTATCAGTGTTGGAAAGACTCTTTCTTGCACTGAGGTCTGCTTATTGTAAATATCTTGTACTTGTTTGAAGACCTTTTAATGTTAAAGTTGGCCTCTGTGCTTATCAGTGTTGGAAAGACTCTTTCTTGCACTGAGGTCTGCTTATTGTAAATATCTTCTACTTGTTTGAAGACCTTTTAATGTTAAAGTTGGCCTCTGTGCTTTTTCAGTGTTGAAAAGACTCTTTCGTGCACTGAGGTCTGCTTATTGTAAATATCTTGTTCTTGTTTGAACACCTTTTCATGTCAAAGTTGGCCTCTGTGCTTTTTCAGTGTTGGAAAGACTCTTTCTTGCACTGAGGGCTGCTTATTGTAAATATCTTGTACTTGATTTTACACCTTTTAATGTCAAAGTTGGCCTCTGTGCTTTTTCAGTGTTGGAAAGACTCTTTCTTGCACTGAGGGCTGCTTATTGTAAATATCTTGTACTTGTTTGAACACCTTTTAATGTCAAAGTTGGCCTCTGTGCTTATCAGTGTTAGAAAGACTCTTTCTTGCACTGAGGTCTGCTTATTGTAAATATCTTGTACTTGTTTTTATACCTTTTAATGTCAAAGTTGGCCTCTGTGCTTTTTCCGTGTTGGAAAGACTCTTTCTTGCACTGAGGTCTGCTTATTGTAAATATCTTGTACTTGATTTTTACACCTTTTAATGTCAAAGTTGGCCTCTGTGCTTTTTCAGTGTTGGAAAGACTCTTTCTTGCACTGGGGGCTGCTTATTGTAAATATCTTGTACTTGTTTGAAGACCTTTTAATGTTAAAGTTGGCCTCTGTGCTTTTTCAGTGTTGAAAAGACTCTTTCTTGCACTGAGGTCTGCTTATTGTAAATATCTTGTACTTGTTTTTACACCTTTTAATGTCAAAGTTGGCCTCTGTGCTTTTCAGTGTTGGAAAGACTCTTTCTTGCACTGAGGTCTGCTTATTGTAAATATCTTGTACTTGTTTTTACACCTTTTAATGTCAAAGTTGGCCTCTGTGCTTGTCAGTGTTGGAAAGACACGTTTTTGCACTGAGATCTGCTTATTGTAAATATCTTGTACTTGTTTGAACACCTTTTAATGTCAAAGTTGGCCTCTGTGCTTTTTCAGTGTTAGAAAGACTCTTTCTTGCACTGAGGTCTGCTTATTGTAAATATCTTGTACTTGTTTGAACACCTTTTAATGTCAAAGTTGGCCTCTGTGCTTTTTCAGTGTTAGAAAGACTCTTTCTTGCACTGAGGTCTGCTTATTGTAAATATCTTGTACTTGTTTTTACACCTTTTAATGTCAAAGTTGGCCTCTGTGCTTGTCAGTGTTGGAAAGACACGTTTTTGCACTGAGATCTGCTTATTGTAAATATCTTGTACTTGTTTGAAGACCTTTTAATGTTAAAGTTGGCCTCTTTGCTTTTTCCGTGTTGGAAAGACTCTTTCTTGCACTGAGGGCTGCTTATTGTAAATATCTTGTACTTGTTTTTACACCTTTTCATGTCAAAGTTGGCATCTGTGCTTTTTCCGTGTTGGAAAGACTCTTTCTTGCACTGAGGGCTGCTTATTGTAAATATCTTGTACTTGTTTTTACACCTTTTCATGTCAAAGTTGGCATCTGTGCTTTTTCCGTGTTGGAAAGACTCTTTCTTGCACTGAGGGCTGCTTATTGTAAATATCTTGTACTTGTTTGAACACCTTTTCATGTCAAAGTTGGCATCTGTGCTTTTTCCGTGTTGGAAAGACTCTTTCTTGCACTGAGGGCTGCTTATTGTAAATATCTTGTACTTGTTTGAAGACCTTTTCATGTCAAAGTTGGCCTCTGTGCTTTTTCAGTGTTGAAAAGACTCTTTCTTGCACTGGGGGCTGCTTATTGTAAATATCTTGTACTTGTTTGAAGACCTTTTAATGTTAAAGTTGGCCTCTGTGCTTTTTCAGTGTTGAAAAGACTCTTTCTTGCACTGAGGTCTGCTTATTGTAAATATCTTGTACTTGATTTTTACACCTTTTCATGTCAAAGTTGGCCTCTGTGCTTTTTCAGTGTTGAAAAGACTCTTTCTTGCACTGGGGGCTGCTTATTGTAAATATCTTGTACTTGTTTGAAGACCTTTTAATGTTAAAGTTGGCCTCTGTGCTTTTTCAGTGTTGAAAAGACTCTTTCTTGCACTGAGGTCTGCTTATTGTAAATATCTTGTACTTGTTTTTACACCTTTTAATGTCAAAGTTGGCCTCTGTGCTTTTCAGTGTTGGAAAGACTCTTTCTTGCACTGAGGTCTGCTTATTGTAAATATCTTGTACTTGTTTTTACACCTTTTAATGTCAAAGTTGGCCTCTGTGCTTGTCAGTGTTGGAAAGACACGTTTTTGCACTGAGGTCTGCTTATTGTAAATATCTTGTACTTGATTTTACACCTTTTAATGTCAAAGTTGGCCTCTGTGCTTTTCAGTGTTGGAAAGACTCTTTCTTGCACTGAGGTCTGCTTATTGTAAATATCTTGTACTTGATTTTACACCTTTTAATGTCAAAGTTGGCCTCTGTGCTTTTTCAGTGTTGAAAAGACTCTTTCTTGCACTGAGGTCTGCTTATTGTAAATATCTTGTACTTGTTTTTACACCTTTTAATGTCAAAGTTGGCCTCTGTGCTTTTCAGTGTTGGAAAGACTCTTTCTTGCACTGAGGTCTGCTTATTGTAAATATCTTGTACTTGTTTTTACACCTTTTAATGTCAAAGTTGGCCTCTGTGCTTTTCAGTGTTGGAAAGACTCTTTCTTGCACTGAGGTCTGCTTATTGTAAATATCTTGTACTTGTTTTTACACCTTTTCATGTCAAAGTTGGCATCTGTGCTTTTTCCGTGTTGGAAAGACTCTTTCTTGCACTGAGGGCTGCTTATTGTAAATATCTTGTACTTGTTTGAACACCTTTTAATGTCAAAGTTGGCATCTGTGCTTTTTCCGTGTTGGAAAGACTCTTTCTTGCACTGAGGGCTGCTTATTGTAAATATCTTGTACTTGTTTTTACACCTTTTCATGTCAAAGTTGGCCTCTGTGCTTATCAGTGTTGGAAAGGCTCTTTCTTGCACTGAGGTCTGCTTATTGTAAATATCTTGTACTTGTTTGAACACCTTTTCATGTCAAAGTTGGCCTCTGTGCTTATCAGTGTTGGAAAGGCTCTTTCTTGCACTGAGGTCTGCTTTTTGTAAATATCTTGTACTTGTTTGAACACCTTTTAATGTCAAAGTTGGCCTCTGTGCTTATCAGTGTTGGAAAGACTCTTTCTTGCACTGAGGTCTGCTTATTGTGAATATCTTGTACTTGTTTGAACACCTTTTAATGTCAAAGTTGGCCTCTGTGCTTTTTCAGTGTTGGAAAGACTCTTTCTTGCACTGAGGTCTGCTTATTGTAAATATCTTGTACTTGTTTTTACACCTTTTCATGTCAAAGTTGGCCTCTGTGCTTATCAGTGTTGGAAAGGCTCTTTCTTGCACTGAGGTCTGCTTATTGTGAATATCTTGTACTTGTTTTTACACCTTTTCATGTCAAAGTTGGCCTCTGTGCTTTTTCAGTGTTGGAAAGACTCTTTCTTGCAATGAGGTCTGCTTATTGTAAATATCTTGTACTTGTTTGAACACCTTTTCATGTCAAAGTTGGCCTCTGTGCTTGTCAGTGTTGGAAAGACACGTTTTTGCACTGAGGTCTGCTTATTGTAAATATCTTGTACTTGTTTGAACACCTTTTAATGTCAAAGTTGGCCTCTGTGCTTATCAGTGTTAGAAAGACTCTTTCTTGCACTGAGGTCTGCTTATTGTAAATATCTTGTACTTGTTTGAACACCTTTTAATGTCAAAGTTGGCCTCTGTGCTTATCAGTGTTAGAAAGACTCTTTCTTGCACTGAGGTCTGCTTATTGTTAATATATTGTACTTGTTTTTATACCTTTTAATGTCAAAGTTGGCCTCTGTGCTTTTTCCGTGTTGGAAAGACTCTTTCTTGCACTGAGGTCTGCTTATTGTAAATATCTTGTACTTGTTTGAACACCTTTTAATGTCAAAGTTGGCCTCTGTGCTTATCAGTGTTAGAAAGACTCTTTCTTGCACTGAGGTCTGCTTATTGTAAATATCTTGTACTTGTTTGAACACCTTTTAATGTCAAAGTTGGCCTCTGTGCTTATCAGTGTTGGAAAGACTCTTTCTTGCACTGAGGTCTGCTTATTGTTAATATCTTGTACTTGTTTTTACACCTTTTCATGTCAAAGTTGGCCTCTGTGCTTATCAGTGTTGGAAAGGCTCTTTCTTGCACTGAGGTCTGCTTATTGTAAATATCTTGTACTTGTTTTTACACCTTTTCATGTCAAAGTTGGCCTCTGTGCTTATCAGTGTTGGAAAGACTCTTTCTTGCACTGAGGTCTGCTTATTGTAAATATCTTGTACTTGTTTGAACACCTTTTAATGTCAAAGTTGGCCTCTGTGCTTTTCAGTGTTGGAAAGACTCTTTCTTGCACCGAGGTCTGCTTATTGTAAATATCTTGTACTTGTTTTTACACCTTTTAATGTCAAAGTTGGCCTCTGTGCTTATCAGTGTTGGAAAGACTCTTTCTTGCACTGAGGTCTGCTTATTGTAAATATCTTGTACTTGTTTGAACACCTTTTAATGTCAAAGTTGGCCTCTGTGCTTTTCAGTGTTGGAAAGACTCTTTCTTGCACCGAGGTCTGCTTATTGTAAATATCTTGTACTTGTTTGAACACCGTTTAATGTCAAAGTTGGCCTCTGTGCTTTTTCAGTGTTGGAAAGACTCTTTCTTGCACCGAGGTCTGCTTATTGTAAATATCTTGTACTTGTTTGAACACCTTTTAATGTCAAAGTTGGCCTCTGTGCTTATCAGTGTTGGAAAGGCTCTTTCTTGCACTGAGGTCTGCTTATTGTAAATATCTTGTACTTGTTTGAACACCTTTTAATGTCAAAGTTGGCTTCTGTGCTTATCAGTGTTGGAAAGGCTCTTTCTTGCACTGAGGTCTGCTTATTGTAAATATCTTGTACTTGTTTGAACACCTTTTAATGTCAAAGTTGGCCTCTGTGCTTATCAGTGTTGGAAAGGCTCTTTCTTGCACTGAGGTCTGCTTTTTGTAAATATCTTGTACTTGTTTTTACACCTTTTAATGTCAAAGTTGGCCTCTGTGCTTTTTCAGTGTTAGAAAGACTCTTTCTTGCACTGAGGGCTGCTTATTGTAAATATCTTGTACTTGTTTGAAGACCTTTTAATGTTAAAGTTGGCCTCTTTGCTTTTTCCGTGTTGGAAAGACTCTTTCTTGCACTGAGATCTGCTTATTGTAAATATCTTGTACTTGTTTGAACACCTTTTAATGTCAAAGTTGGCCTCTGTGCTTTTGCAGTGTTAGAAAGACTCTTTCTTGCACTGAGGGCTGCTTATTGTAAATATCTTGTACTTGTTTGAACACCTTTTAATGTCAAAGTTGGCCTCTGTGCTTTTTCAGTGTTAGAAAGACTCTTTCTTGCACTGAGGGCTGCTTATTGTAAATATCTTGTACTTGTTTGAAGACCTTTTAATGTTAAAGTTGGCCTCTTTGCTTTTTCAGTGTTGGAAAGACTCTTTCTTGCACTGAGGGCTGCTTATTGTAAATATCTTGTACTTGTTTGAAGACCTTTTAATGTTAAAGTTGGCCTCTTTGCTTTTTCAGTGTTGGAAAGACTCTTTCTTGCACTGAGGGCTGCTTATTGTAAATATCTTGTACTTGTTTGAACACCTTTTAATGTCAAAGTTGGCCTCTGTGCTTTTTCAGTGTTGGAAAGACTCTTTCTTGCACTGAGATCTGCTTATTGTAAATATCTTGTACTTGTTTGAACACCTTTTAATGTCAAAGTTGGCCTCTGTGCTTTTGCAGTGTTAGAAAGACTCTTTCTTGCACTGAGGGCTGCTTATTGTAAATATCTTGTACTTGTTTGAAGACCTTTTAATGTTAAAGTTGGCCTCTTTGCTTTTTCAGTGTTGGAAAGACTCTTTCTTGCACTGAGGTCTGCTTATTGTAAATATCTTGTACTTGTTTGAACACCTTTTAATGTCAAAGTTGGCCTCTGTGCTTATCAGTGTTGGAAAGGCTCTTTCTTGCACTGAGGTCTGCTTATTGTTAATATATTGTACTT
This sequence comes from Aulonocara sp. 'chitande type north' Nkhata Bay, assembly GCF_057382095.1. Lineage (NCBI taxonomy): Eukaryota > Metazoa > Chordata > Actinopteri > Cichliformes > Cichlidae > Aulonocara > Aulonocara sp. 'chitande type north' Nkhata Bay. Next base: position 7,137,060 of record NC_141359.1, on the reverse strand, counting down.
GTTTGAACACCTTTTAATGTCAAAGTTGGCCTCTGTGCTTTTTCCGTGTTGGAAAGACTCTTTCTTGCACTGAGGTCTGCTTATTGTAAATATCTTGTACTTGATTTTTACACCTTTTCATGTCAAAGTTGGCCTCTGTGCTTTTTCAGTGTTGGAAAGACTCTTTCTTGCACTGAGGTCTGCTTATTGTAAATATCTTGTACTTGTTTGAAGACCTTTTAATGTCAAAGTTGGCCTCTGTGCTTTTTCAGTGTTGAAAAGACTCTTTCTTGCACTGAGGTCTGCTTATTGTAAATATCTTGTACTTGTTTGAAGACCTTTTCATGTCAAAGTTGGCCTCTGTGCTTTTTCAGTGTTGAAAAGACTCTTTCTTGCACTGGGGGCTGCTTATTGTAAATATCTTGTACTTGTTTGAAGACCTTTTAATGTTAAAGTTGGCCTCTGTGCTTTTTCAGTGTTGAAAAGACTCTTTCTTGCACTGAGGTCTGCTTATTGTAAATATCTTGTACTTGATTTTTACACCTTTTCATGTCAAAGTTGGCCTCTGTGCTTTTTCAGTGTTGAAAAGACTCTTTCTTGCACTGGGGGCTGCTTATTGTAAATATCTTGTACTTGTTTGAAGACCTTTTAATGTTAAAGTTGGCCTCTGTGCTTTTTCAGTGTTGAAAAGACTCTTTCTTGCACTGAGGTCTGCTTATTGTAAATATCTTGTACTTGTTTTTACACCTTTTAATGTCAAAGTTGGCCTCTGTGCTTTTCAGTGTTGGAAAGACTCTTTCTTGCACTGAGGTCTGCTTATTGTAAATATCTTGTACTTGTTTTTACACCTTTTAATGTCAAAGTTGGCCTCTGTGCTTGTCAGTGTTGGAAAGACACGTTTTTGCACTGAGGTCTGCTTATTGTAAATATCTTGTACTTGATTTTACACCTTTTAATGTCAAAGTTGGCCTCTGTGCTTTTCAGTGTTGGAAAGACTCTTTCTTGCACTGAGGTCTGCTTATTGTAAATATCTTGTACTTGATTTTACACCTTTTAATGTCAAAGTTGGCCTCTGTGCTTTTTCAGTGTTGAAAAGACTCTTTCTTGCACTGGGGGCTGCTTATTGTAAATATCTTGTACTTGTTTGAAGACCTTTTAATGTTAAAGTTGGCCTCTGTGCTTTTTCAGTGTTGAAAAGACTCTTTCTTGCACTGAGGTCTGCTTATTGTAAATATCTTGTACTTGTTTTTACACCTTTTAATGTCAAAGTTGGCCTCTGTGCTTTTCAGTGTTGGAAAGACTCTTTCTTGCACTGAGGTCTGCTTATTGTAAATATCTTGTACTTGTTTTTACACCTTTTAATGTCAAAGTTGGCCTCTGTGCTTTTCAGTGTTGGAAAGACTCTTTCTTGCACTGAGGTCTGCTTATTGTAAATATCTTGTACTTGTTTTTACACCTTTTCATGTCAAAGTTGGCATCTGTGCTTTTTCCGTGTTGGAAAGACTCTTTCTTGCACTGAGGGCTGCTTATTGTAAATATCTTGTACTTGTTTGAACACCTTTTAATGTCAAAGTTGGCATCTGTGCTTTTTCCGTGTTGGAAAGACTCTTTCTTGCACTGAGGGCTGCTTATTGTAAATATCTTGTACTTGTTTTTACACCTTTTCATGTCAAAGTTGGCCTCTGTGCTTATCAGTGTTGGAAAGGCTCTTTCTTGCACTGAGGTCTGCTTATTGTAAATATCTTGTACTTGTTTGAACACCTTTTCATGTCAAAGTTGGCCTCTGTGCTTATCAGTGTTGGAAAGGCTCTTTCTTGCACTGAGGTCTGCTTTTTGTAAATATCTTGTACTTGTTTGAACACCTTTTAATGTCAAAGTTGGCCTCTGTGCTTATCAGTGTTGGAAAGACTCTTTCTTGCACTGAGGTCTGCTTATTGTGAATATCTTGTACTTGTTTGAACACCTTTTAATGTCAAAGTTGGCCTCTGTGCTTTTTCAGTGTTGGAAAGACTCTTTCTTGCACTGAGGTCTGCTTATTGTAAATATCTTGTACTTGTTTTTACACCTTTTCATGTCAAAGTTGGCCTCTGTGCTTATCAGTGTTGGAAAGGCTCTTTCTTGCACTGAGGTCTGCTTATTGTGAATATCTTGTACTTGTTTTTACACCTTTTCATGTCAAAGTTGGCCTCTGTGCTTTTTCAGTGTTGGAAAGACTCTTTCTTGCAATGAGGTCTGCTTATTGTAAATATCTTGTACTTGTTTGAACACCTTTTCATGTCAAAGTTGGCCTCTGTGCTTGTCAGTGTTGGAAAGACACGTTTTTGCACTGAGGTCTGCTTATTGTAAATATCTTGTACTTGTTTGAACACCTTTTAATGTCAAAGTTGGCCTCTGTGCTTATCAGTGTTAGAAAGACTCTTTCTTGCACTGAGGTCTGCTTATTGTTAATATATTGTACTTGTTTTTATACCTTTTAATGTCAAAGTTGGCCTCTGTGCTTTTTCCGTGTTGGAAAGACTCTTTCTTGCACTGAGGTCTGCTTATTGTAAATATCTTGTACTTGTTTGAACACCTTTTAATGTCAAAGTTGGCCTCTGTGCTTATCAGTGTTAGAAAGACTCTTTCTTGCACTGAGGTCTGCTTATTGTAAATATCTTGTACTTGTTTGAACACCTTTTAATGTCAAAGTTGGCCTCTGTGCTTATCAGTGTTGGAAAGACTCTTTCTTGCACTGAGGTCTGCTTATTGTTAATATCTTGTACTTGTTTTTACACCTTTTCATGTCAAAGTTGGCCTCTGTGCTTATCAGTGTTGGAAAGGCTCTTTCTTGCACTGAGGTCTGCTTATTGTAAATATCTTGTACTTGTTTTTACACCTTTTCATGTCAAAGTTGGCCTCTGTGCTTATCAGTGTTGGAAAGACTCTTTCTTGCACTGAGGTCTGCTTATTGTAAATATCTTGTACTTGTTTGAACACCTTTTAATGTCAAAGTTGGCCTCTGTGCTTTTCAGTGTTGGAAAGACTCTTTCTTGCACCGAGGTCTGCTTATTGTAAATATCTTGTACTTGTTTTTACACCTTTTAATGTCAAAGTTGGCCTCTGTGCTTATCAGTGTTGGAAAGACTCTTTCTTGCACTGAGGTCTGCTTATTGTAAATATCTTGTACTTGTTTGAACACCTTTTAATGTCAAAGTTGGCCTCTGTGCTTTTCAGTGTTGGAAAGACTCTTTCTTGCACCGAGGTCTGCTTATTGTAAATATCTTGTACTTGTTTGAACACCGTTTAATGTCAAAGTTGGCCTCTGTGCTTTTTCAGTGTTGGAAAGACTCTTTCTTGCACCGAGGTCTGCTTATTGTAAATATCTTGTACTTGTTTGAACACCTTTTAATGTCAAAGTTGGCCTCTGTGCTTATCAGTGTTGGAAAGGCTCTTTCTTGCACTGAGGTCTGCTTATTGTAAATATCTTGTACTTGTTTGAACACCTTTTAATGTCAAAGTTGGCTTCTGTGCTTATCAGTGTTGGAAAGGCTCTTTCTTGCACTGAGGTCTGCTTATTGTAAATATCTTGTACTTGTTTGAACACCTTTTAATGTCAAAGTTGGCCTCTGTGCTTATCAGTGTTGGAAAGGCTCTTTCTTGCACTGAGGTCTGCTTTTTGTAAATATCTTGTACTTGTTTTTACACCTTTTAATGTCAAAGTTGGCCTCTGTGCTTTTTCAGTGTTAGAAAGACTCTTTCTTGCACTGAGGGCTGCTTATTGTAAATATCTTGTACTTGTTTGAAGACCTTTTAATGTTAAAGTTGGCCTCTTTGCTTTTTCCGTGTTGGAAAGACTCTTTCTTGCACTGAGGGCTGCTTATTGTAAATATCTTGTACTTGTTTGAACACCTTTTAATGTCAAAGTTGGCCTCTGTGCTTTTTCAGTGTTGGAAAGACTCTTTCTTGCACTGAGATCTGCTTATTGTAAATATCTTGTACTTGTTTGAACACCTTTTAATGTCAAAGTTGGCCTCTGTGCTTTTGCAGTGTTAGAAAGACTCTTTCTTGCACTGAGGGCTGCTTATTGTAAATATCTTGTACTTGTTTGAACACCTTTTAATGTCAAAGTTGGCCTCTGTGCTTTTTCAGTGTTAGAAAGACTCTTTCTTGCACTGAGGGCTGCTTATTGTAAATATCTTGTACTTGTTTGAAGACCTTTTAATGTTAAAGTTGGCCTCTTTGCTTTTTCAGTGTTGGAAAGACTCTTTCTTGCACTGAGGGCTGCTTATTGTAAATATCTTGTACTTGTTTGAAGACCTTTTAATGTTAAAGTTGGCCTCTTTGCTTTTTCAGTGTTGGAAAGACTCTTTCTTGCACTGAGGGCTGCTTATTGTAAATATCTTGTACTTGTTTGAACACCTTTTAATGTCAAAGTTGGCCTCTGTGCTTTTTCAGTGTTGGAAAGACTCTTTCTTGCACTGAGATCTGCTTATTGTAAATATCTTGTACTTGTTTGAACACCTTTTAATGTCAAAGTTGGCCTCTGTGCTTTTGCAGTGTTAGAAAGACTCTTTCTTGCACTGAGGGCTGCTTATTGTAAATATCTTGTACTTGTTTGAAGACCTTTTAATGTTAAAGTTGGCCTCTTTGCTTTTTCAGTGTTGGAAAGACTCTTTCTTGCACTGAGGTCTGCTTATTGTAAATATCTTGTACTTGTTTGAACACCTTTTAATGTCAAAGTTGGCCTCTGTGCTTATCAGTGTTGGAAAGGCTCTTTCTTGCACTGAGGTCTGCTTATTGTTAATATATTGTACTTGTTTGAACACCTTTTAATGTCAAAGTTGGCCTCTGTGCTTTTTCCGTGTTGGAAAGACTCTTTCTTGCACTGAGGTCTGCTTATTGTAAATATCTTGTACTTGATTTTTACACCTTTTCATGTCAAAGTTGGCCTCTGTGCTTTTTCAGTGTTGGAAAGACTCTTTCTTGCACTGAGGTCTGCTTATTGTAAATATCTTGTACTTGTTTGAAGACCTTTTAATGTCAAAGTTGGCCTCTGTGCTTTTTCAGTGTTGAAAAGACTCTTTCTTGCACTGAGGTCTGCTTATTGTAAATATCTTGTACTTGTTTTTACACCTTTTAATGTCAAAGTTGGCCTCTGTGCTTATCAGTGTTGGAAAGGCTCTTTCTTGCACTGAGGTCTGCTTATTGTAAATATCTTGTACTTGTTTTTACACCTTTTAATGTCAAAGTTGGCCTCTGTGCTTGTCAGTGTTGGAAAGACACGTTTTTGCACTGAGATCTGCTTATTGTAAATATCTTGTACTTGTTTTTACACCTTTTAATGTCAAAGTTGGCCTCTGTGCTTTTCAGTGTTGGAAAGACTCTTTCTTGCACTGAGGTCTGCTTATTGTGAATATCTTGTACTTGTTTGAACACCTTTTAATGTCAAAGTTGGCCTCTGTGCTTGTCAGTGTTGGAAAGACTCTTTCTTGCACTGAGGTCTGCTTATTGTAAATATCTTGTACTTGTTTTTACACCTTTTAATGTCAAAGTTGGCCTCTGTGCTTGTCAGTGTTGGAAAGACACGTTTTTGCACTGAGATCTGCTTATTGTAAATATCTTGTACTTGTTTGAACACCTTTTAATGTCAAAGTTGGCCTCTGTGCTTTTTCAGTGTTAGAAAGACTCTTTCTTGCACTGAGGTCTGCTTATTGTAAATATCTTGTACTTGTTTGAACACCTTTTAATGTCAAAGTTGGCCTCTGTGCTTTTTCAGTGTTAGAAAGACTCTTTCTTGCACTGAGGTCTGCTTATTGTAAATATCTTGTACTTGTTTTTACACCTTTTAATGTCAAAGTTGGCCTCTGTGCTTGTCAGTGTTGGAAAGACACGTTTTTGCACTGAGATCTGCTTATTGTAAATATCTTGTACTTGTTTGAAGACCTTTTAATGTTAAAGTTGGCCTCTTTGCTTTTTCCGTGTTGGAAAGACTCTTTCTTGCACTGAGGGCTGCTTATTGTAAATATCTTGTACTTGTTTTTACACCTTTTCATGTCAAAGTTGGCATCTGTGCTTTTTCCGTGTTGGAAAGACTCTTTCTTGCACTGAGGGCTGCTTATTGTAAATATCTTGTACTTGTTTTTACACCTTTTCATGTCAAAGTTGGCATCTGTGCTTTTTCCGTGTTGGAAAGACTCTTTCTTGCACTGAGGTCTGCTTATTGTAAATATCTTGTACTTGTTTGAACACCTTTTCATGTCAAAGTTGGCATCTGTGCTTTTTCCGTGTTGGAAAGACTCTTTCTTGCACTGAGGGCTGCTTATTGTAAATATCTTGTACTTGTTTGAAGACCTTTTAATGTTAAAGTTGGCCTCTGTGCTTTTTCAGTGTTGAAAAGACTCTTTCTTGCACTGGGGGCTGCTTATTGTAAATATCTTGTACTTGTTTGAAGACCTTTTAATGTTAAAGTTGGCCTCTGTGCTTTTTCAGTGTTGAAAAGACTCTTTCTTGCACTGAGGTCTGCTTATTGTAAATATCTTGTACTTGTTTTTATACCTTTTAATGTCAAAGTTGGCCTCTGTGCTTTTTCCGTGTTGGAAAGACTCTTTCTTGCACTGAGGTCTGCTTATTGTAAATATCTTGTACTTGTTTTTACACCTTTTAATGTCAAAGTTGGCCTCTGTGCTTATCAGTGTTGGAAAGGCTCTTTCTTGCACTGAGGTCTGCTTATTGTAAATATCTTGTACTTGTTTGAACACCTTTTAATGTCAAAGTTGGCCTCTGTGCTTTTCAGTGTTGGAAAGACTCTTTCTTGCACTGAGGTCTGCTTATTGTAAATATCTTGTACTTGTTTTTACACCTTTTAATGTCAAAGTTGGCCTCTGTGCTTGTCAGTGTTGGAAAGACACGTTTTTGCACTGAGATCTGCTTATTGTAAATATCTTGTACTTGTTTTTACACCTTTTCATGTCAAAGTTGGCATCTGTGCTTTTTCCGTGTTGGAAAGACTCTTTCTTGCACTGAGGGCTGCTTATTGTAAATATCTTGTACTTGTTTGAACACCTTTTCATGTCAAAGTTGGCATCTGTGCTTTTTCCGTGTTGGAAAGACTCTTTCTTGCACTGAGGGCTGCTTATTGTAAATATCTTGTACTTGTTTTTACACCTTTTCATGTCAAAGTTGGCCTCTGTGCTTTTTCAGTGTTGGAAAGACTCTTTCTTGCACTGAGGTCTGCTTATTGTAAATATCTTGTACTTGTTTGAAGAGCTTTTAATGTTAAAGTTGGCCTCTGTGCTTTTTCAGTGTTGGAAAGACTCTTTCTTGCACTGAGGTCTGCTTATTGTAAATATCTTGTACTTGATTTTTACCGCTTTTCATGTCAAAGTTGGCCTCTGTGCTTATCAGTGTTGGAAAGACTCTTTCTTGCACTGAGGTCTGCTTATTGTAAATATCTTGTACTTGTTTGAACACCTTTTAATGTCAAAGTTGGCCTCTGTGCTTTTTCCATGTTGGAAAGACTCTTTCTTGCACTGAGGTCTGCTTATTGTAAATATCTTGTACTTGTTTGAACACCTTTTCATGTCAAAGTTGGCCTCTGTGCTTTTTCCATGTTGGAAAGACTCTTTCTTGCACTGAGGTCTGCTTATTGTAAATATCTTGTACTTGTTTGAACACCTTTTCATGTCAAAGTTGGCCTCTGTGCTTTTTCCGTGTTGGAAAGACTCTTTCTTGCACTGAGGTCTGCTTATTGTAAATATCTTGTACTTGTTTGAACACCTTTTCATGTCAAAGTTGGCCTCTGTGCTTATCAGTGTTGGAAAGACTCTTTCTTGCACTGAGGTCTGCTTATTGTAAATATCTTGTACTTGTTTTTACACCTTTTCATGTCAAAGTTGGCCTCTGTGCTTTTTCAGTGTTGGAAAGACTCTTTCTTGCACCGAGGTCTGCTTATTGTAAATATCTTGTACTTGTTTGAACACCTTTTAATGTCAAAGTTGGCCTCTGTGCTTATCAGTGTTGGAAAGGCTCTTTCTTTCACTGAGGTCTGCTTATTGTAAATATCTTGTACTTGTTTGAACACCTTTTAATGTCAAAGTTGGCCTCTGTGCTTATCAGTGTTGGAAAGGCTCTTTCTTGCACTGAGGTCTGCTTATTGTAAATATCTTGTACTTGTATTTACACCTTTTCATGTCAAAGTTGGCCTCTGTGCTTTTTCAGTGTTGGAAAGACTCTTTCTTGCACTGAGGTCTGCTTATTGTAAATATCTTGTACTTGTTTGAACACCTTTTAATGTCAAAGTTGGCCTCTGTGCTTATCAGTGTTGGAAAGGCTCTTTCTTGCACTGAGGTCTGCTTATTGTAAATATCTTGTACTTGTTTGAACACCTTTTAATGTCAAAGTTGGCCTCTGTGCTTATCAGTGTTGGAAAGGCTCTTTCTTGCACTGAGGTCTGCTTTTTGTAAATATCTTGTACTTGTTTTTACACCTTTTAATGTCAAAGTTGGCCTCTGTGCTTTTCAGTGTTGGAAAGACTCTTTCTTGCACCGAGGTCTGCTTATTGTAAATATCTTGTACTTGTTTTTACACCTTTTCATGTCAAAGTTGGCCTCTGTGCTTTTTCAGTGTTAGAAAGACTCTTTCTTGCACTGAGGGCTGCTTATTGTAAATATCTTGTACTTGTTTGAAGACCTTTTAATGTTAAAGTTGGCCTCTTTGCTTTTTCCGTGTTGGAAAGACTCTTTCTTGCACTGAGGGCTGCTTATTGTAAATATCTTGTACTTGTTTGAACACCTTTTAATGTCAAAGTTGGCCTCTGTGCTTTTTCAGTGTTGGAAAGACTCTTTCTTGCACCGAGGTCTGCTTATTGTAAATATCTTGTACTTGTTTTTACACCTTTTCATGTCAAAGTTGGCCTCTGTGCTTTTTCAGTGTTAGAAAGACTCTTTCTTGCACTGAGGGCTGCTTATTGTAAATATCTTGTACTTGTTTGAAGACCTTTTAATGTTAAAGTTGGCGTCTTTGCTTTTTCCGTGTTGGAAAGACTCTTTCTTGCACTGAGGGCTGCTTATTGTAAATATCTTGTACTTGTTTGAACACCTTTTAATGTCAAAGTTGGCCTCTGTGCTTATCAGTGTTGGAAAGGCTCTTTCTTGCACTGAGGTCTGCTTATTGTAAATATCTTGTACTTGTATTTACACCTTTTCATGTCAAAGTTGGCCTCTGTGCTTTTTCAGTGTTGGAAAGACTCTTTCTTGCACTGAGGTCTGCTTATTGTAAATATCTTGTACTTGTTTGAACACCTTTTAATGTCAAAGTTGGCCTCTGTGCTTATCAGTGTTGGAAAGGCTCTTTCTTGCACTGAGGTCTGCTTATTGTAAATATCTTGTACTTGTTTGAACACCTTTTAATGTCAAAGTTGGCCTCTGTGCTTTTCAGTGTTGGAAAGACTCTTTCTTGCACCGAGGTCTGCTTATTGTAAATATCTTGTACTTGTTTTTACACCTTTTCATGTCAAAGTTGGCCTCTGTGCTTTTTCAGTGTTAGAAAGACTCTTTCTTGCACTGAGGGCTGCTTATTGTAAATATCTTGTACTTGTTTGAAGACCTTTTAATGTTAAAGTTGGCCTCTTTGCTTTTTCCGTGTTGGAAAGACTCTTTCTTGCACTGAGGGCTGCTTATTGTAAATATCTTGTACTTGTTTGAACACCTTTTAATGTCAAAGTTGGCCTCTGTGCTTTTTCAGTGTTAGAAAGACTCTTTCTTGCACTGAGGGCTGCTTATTGTAAATATCTTGTACTTGTTTGAACACCTTTTAATGTCAAAGTTGGCCTCTGTGCTTTTTCAGTGTTGGAAAGACTCTTTCTTGCACTGAGATCTGCTTATTGTAAATATCTTGTACTTGTTTGAACACCTTTTAATGTCAAAGTTGGCCTCTGTGCTTTTGCAGTGTTAGAAAGACTCTTTCTTGCACTGAGGGCTGCTTATTGTAAATATCTTGTACTTGATTTTACACCTTTTAATGTCAAAGTTGGCCTCTTTGCTTTTTCCGTGTTGGAAAGACTCTTTCTTGCACTGAGGTCTGCTTATTGTAAATATCTTGTACTTGATTTTACACCTTTTAATGTCAAAGTTGGCCTCTGTGCTTTTGCAGTGTTGGAAAGACTCTTTCTTGCACTGAGGTCTGCTTATTGTAAATATCTTGTACTTGTTTGAACACCTTTTAATGTCAAAGTTGGCCTCTGTGCTTATCAGTGTTGGAAAGGCTCTTTCTTGCACTGAGGTCTGCTTATTGTTAATATATTGTACTTGTTTGAACACCTTTTAATGTTAAAGTTGGCCTCTTTGCTTTTTCCGTGTTGGAAAGACTCTTTCTTGCACCGAGGTCTGCTTATTGTAAATATCTTGTACTTGATTTTTACACCTTTTCATGTCAAAGTTGGCCTCTGTGCTTTTTCCGTGTTGGAAAGACTCTTTCTTGCACTGAGGTCTGCTTATTGTGAATATCTTGTACTTGTTTTTACACCTTTTCATGTCAAAGTTGGCCTCTGTGCTTTTTCCGTGTTGGAAAGACTCTTTCTTGCACTGAGGGCTGCTTATTGTGAATATCTTGTACTTGTTTGAACACCTTTTAATGTCAAAGTTGGCCTCTGTGCTTATCAATGTTAGAAAGACTCTTTCTTGCACTGAGGTCTGCTTATTGTAAATATCTTGTACTTGTTTGAACACCTTTTAATGTCAAAGTTGGCCTCTGTGCTTATCAGTGTTGGAAAGACTCTTTCTTGCACTGAGGTCTGCTTATTGTAAATATCTTGTACTTGTTTGAACACCTTTTAATGTCAAAGTTGGCCTCTGTGCTTTTTCAGTGTTGGAAAGACTCTTTCTTGCAATGAGGTCTGCTTATTGTAAATATCTTGTACTTGTTTGAACACCTTTTAATGTCAAAGTTGGCCTCTGTGCTTATCAGTGTTGGAAAGGCTCTTTCTTGCACTGAGGTCTGCTTATTGTAAATATCTTGTACTTGTTTTTACACCTTTTCATGTCAAAGTTGGCCTCTGTGCTTTTTCAGTGTTGGAAAGACTCTTTCTTGCACTGAGGTCTGCTTATTGTAAATATCTTGTACTTGTTTGAACACCTTTTCATGTCAAAGTTGGCCTCTGTGCTTTTTCAGTGTTGGAAAGACTCTTTCTTGCACCGAGGTCTGCTTATTGTAAATATCTTGTACTTGTTTGAACACCTTTTAATGTCAAAGTTGGCCTCTGTGCTTTTTCAGTGTTGGAAAGACTCTTTCTTGCACCGAGGTCTGCTTATTGTAAATATCTTGTACTTGTTTGAACACCTTTTAATGTCAAAGTTGGCCTCTGTGCTTATCAGTGTTGGAAAGGCTCTTTCTTGCACTGAGGTCTGCTTATTGTAAATATCTTGTACTTGTTTGAACACCTTTTAATGTCAAAGTTGGCCTCTGTGCTTATCAGTGTTGGAAAGGCTCTTTCTTGCACTGAGGTCTGCTTATTGTAAATATCTTGTACTTGTTTGAACACCTTTTAATGTCAAAGTTGGCCTCTGTGCTTTTCAGTGTTGGAAAGACTCTTTCTTGCACCGAGGTCTGCTTATTGTAAATATCTTGTACTTGTTTTTACACCTTTTCATGTCAAAGTTGGCCTCTGTGCTTTTTCAGTGTTAGAAAGACTCTTTCTTGCACTGAGGGCTGCTTATTGTAAATATCTTGTACTTGTTTGAAGACCTTTTAATGTTAAAGTTGGCCTCTTTGCTTTTTCCGTGTTGGAAAGACTCTTTCTTGCACTGAGGGCTGCTTATTGTAAATATCTTGTACTTGTTTGAACACCTTTTAATGTCAAAGTTGGCCTCTGTGCTTTTTCAGTGTTAGAAAGACTCTTTCTTGCACTGAGGGCTGCTTATTGTAAATATCTTGTACTTGTTTGAACACCTTTTAATGTCAAAGTTGGCCTCTGTGCTTTTTCAGTGTTGGAAAGACTCTTTCTTGCACTGAGATCTGCTTATTGTAAATATCTTGTACTTGTTTGAACACCTTTTAATGTCAAAGTTGGCCTCTGTGCTTTTGCAGTGTTAGAAAGACTCTTTCTTGCACTGAGGGCTGCTTATTGTAAATATCTTGTACTTGTTTGAACACCTTTTAATGTCAAAGTTGTCCTCTGTGCTTTTTCAGTGTTAGAAAGACTCTTTCTTGCACTGAGGGCTGCTTATTGTAAATATCTTGTACTTGTTTGAAGACCTTTTAATGTTAAAGTTGGCCTCTTTGCTTTTTCCGTGTTGGAAAGACTCTTTCTTGCACTGAGGTCTGCTTATTGTAAATATCTTGTACTTGATTTTACACCTTTTAATGTCAAAGTTGGCCTCTGTGCTTTTGCAGTGTTGGAAAGACTCTTTCTTGCACTGAGGTCTGCTTATTGTAAATATCTTGTACTTGTTTGAACACCTTTTAATGTCAAAGTTGGCCTCTGTGCTTATCAGTGTTGGAAAGACTCTTTCTTGCACTGAGGTCTGCTTATTGTTAATATATTGTACTTGTTTGAACACCTTTTAATGTTAAAGTTGGCCTCTTTGCTTTTTCCGTGTTGGAAAGACTCTTTCTTGCACCGAGGTCTGCTTATTGTAAATATCTTGTACTTGATTTTTACACCTTTTCATGTCAAAGTTGGCCTCTGTGCTTTTTCCGTGTTGGAAAGACTCTTTCTTGCACTGAGGTCTGCTTATTGTGAATATCTTGTACTTGTTTGAACACCTTTTAATGTCAAAGTTGGCCTCTGTGCTTATCAATGTTAGAAAGACTCTTTCTTGCACTGAGGTCTGCTTATTGTAAATATCTTGTACTTGTTTGAACACCTTTTAATGTCAAAGTTGGCCTCTGTGCTTATCAGTGTTGGAAAGACTCTTTCTTGCACTGAGGTCTGCTTATTGTAAATATCTTGTACTTGTTTGAACACCTTTTAATGTCAAAGTTGGCCTCTGTGCTTATCAGTGTTGGAAAGGCTCTTTCTTGCACTGAGGTCTGCTTATTGTAAATATCTTGTACTTGTTTTTACACCTTTTCATGTCAAAGTTGGCCTCTGTGCTTTTTCCGTGTTGGAAAGACTCTTTCTTGCACTGAGGTCTGCTTATTGTAAATATCTTGTACTTGTTTGAACACCTTTTCATGTCAAAGTTGGCCTCTGTGCTTTTTCCGTGTTGTAAAGACTCTTTCTTGCACTGAGGTCTGCTTATTGTAAATATCTTGTACTTGTTTGAACACCTTTTCATGTCAAAGTTGGCCTCTGTGCTTTTTCAGTGTTGGAAAGACTCTTTCTTGCACTGAGGTCTGCTTATTGTAAATATCTTGTACTTGTTTGAACACCTTTTCATGTCAAAGTTGGCCTCTGTGATTTTTCAGTGTTGGAAAGACTCTTTCTTGCACTGAGGTCTGCTTATTGTGAATATCTTGTACTTGTTTGAACACCTTTTAATGTCAAAGTTGGCCTCTGTGCTTATCAGTGTTGGAAAGACTCTTTCTTGATTTGAGGTCTGCTTATTGTAAATATCTTGTACTTGTTTGAACACCTTTTAATGTCAAAGTTGGCCTCTGTGCTTTTTCAGTGTTGGAAAGACTCTTTCTTGCACTGAGGTCTGCTTATTGTGAATATCTTGTACTTGTTTGAACACCTTTTAATGTCAAAGTTGGCCTCTGTGCTTATCAATGTTAGAAAGACTCTTTCTTGCACTGAGGTCTGCTTATTGTAAATATCTTGTACTTGTTTTTACACCTTTTCATGTCAAAGTTGGCCTCTGTGCTTATCAGTGTTGGAAAGACTCTTTCTTGCACTGAGGTCTGCTTATTGTAAATATCTTGTACTTGTTTGAACACCTTTTAATGTCAAAGTTGGCCTCTGTGCTTATCAGTGTTGGAAAGACTCTTTCTTGCACTGAGGTCTGCTTATTGTTAATATCTTGTACTTGTTTTTACACCTTTTCATGTCAAAGTTGGCCTCTGTGCTTATCAGTGTTGGAAAGGCTCTTTCTTGCACTGAGGTCTGCTTATTGTAAATATCTTGTACTTGTTTTTACACCTTTTCATGTCAAAGTTGGCCTCTGTGCTTATCAGTGTTGGAAAGGCTCTTTCTTGCACTGAGGTCTGCTTATTGTAAATATCTTGTACTTGTTTGAACACCTTTTAATGTCAAAGTTGGCCTCTGTGCTTTTCAGTGTTGGAAAGACTCTTTCTTGCACCGAGGTCTGCTTATTGTGAATATATTGTACTTGTTTTTATACCTTTTAATGTCAAAGTTGGCCTCTGTGCTTATCAGTGTTGGAAAGGCTCTTTCTTGCACTGAGGTCTGCTTATTGTAAATATCTTGTACTTGTTTTTACACCTTTTAATGTCAAAGTTGGCCTCTGTGCTTATCAGTGTTGGAAAGACTCTTTCTTGCACTGAGGTCTGCTTATTGTAAATATCTTGTACTTGTTTGAACACCTTTTAATGTCAAAGTTGGCCTCTGTGCTTTTCAGTGTTGGAAAGACTCTTTCTTGCACCGAGGTCTGCTTATTGTAAATATCTTGTACTTGTTTTTACACCTTTTAATGTCAAAGTTGGCCTCTGTGCTTATCAGTGTTGGAAAGACTCTTTCTTGCACTGAGGTCTGCTTATTGTAAATATCTTGTACTTGTTTGAACACCTTTTAATGTCAAAGTTGGCCTCTGTGCTTTTCAGTGTTGGAAAGACTCTTTCTTGCACCGAGGTCTGCTTATTGTAAATATCTTGTACTTGTTTGAACACCGTTTAATGTCAAAGTTGGCCTCTGTGCTTTTTCAGTGTTGGAAAGACTCTTTCTTGCACCGAGGTCTGCTTATTGTAAATATCTTGTACTTGTTTGAACACCTTTTAATGTCAAAGTTGGCCTCTGTGCTTATCAGTGTTGGAAAGGCTCTTTCTTGCACTGAGGTCTGCTTATTGTAAATATCTTGTACTTGTTTGAACACCTTTTAATGTCAAAGTTGGCCTCTGTGCTTATCAGTGTTGGAAAGGCTCTTTCTTGCACTGAGGTCTGCTTATTGTAAATATCTTGTACTTGTTTGAACACCTTTTAATGTCAAAGTTGGCCTCTGTGCTTATCAGTGTTGGAAAGGCTCTTTCTTGCACTGAGGTCTGCTTTTTGTAAATATCTTGTACTTGTTTTTACACCTTTTAATGTCAAAGTTGGCCTCTGTGCTTTTTCAGTGTTAGAAAGACTCTTTCTTGCACTGAGGGCTGCTTATTGTAAATATCTTGTACTTGTTTGAAGACCTTTTAATGTTAAAGTTGGCCTCTTTGCTTTTTCCGTGTTGGAAAGACTCTTTCTTGCACTGAGGGCTGCTTATTGTAAATATCTTGTACTTGTTTGAACACCTTTTAATGTCAAAGTTGGCCTCTGTGCTTTTTCAGTGTTGGAAAGACTCTTTCTTGCACTGAGATCTGCTTATTGTAAATATCTTGTACTTGTTTGAACACCTTTTAATGTCAAAGTTGGCCTCTGTGCTTTTGCAGTGTTAGAAAGACTCTTTCTTGCACTGAGGGCTGCTTATTGTAAATATCTTGTACTTGTTTTTACACCTTTTCATGTCAAAGTTGGCCTCTGTGCTTTTTCAGTGTTAGAAAGACTCTTTCTTGCACTGAGGGCTGCTTATTGTAAATATCTTGTACTTGTTTGAAGACCTTTTAATGTTAAAGTTGGCCTCTTTGCTTTTTCAGTGTTGGAAAGACTCTTTCTTGCACTGAGGGCTGCTTATTGTAAATATCTTGTACTTGTTTGAAGACCTTTTAATGTTAAAGTTGGCCTCTTTGCTTTTTCAGTGTTGGAAAGACTCTTTCTTGCACTGAGGGCTGCTTATTGTAAATATCTTGTACTTGTTTGAACACCTTTTAATGTCAAAGTTGGCCTCTGTGCTTTTTCAGTGTTGGAAAGACTCTTTCTTGCACTGAGATCTGCTTATTGTAAATATCTTGTACTTGTTTGAACACCTTTTAATGTCAAAGTTGGCCTCTGTGCTTTTGCAGTGTTAGAAAGACTCTTTCTTGCACTGAGGGCTGCTTATTGTAAATATCTTGTACTTGTTTGAACACCTTTTAATGTCAAAGTTGGCCTCTGTGCTTTTTCAGTGTTAGAAAGACTCTTTCTTGCACTGAGGGCTGCTTATTGTAAATATCTTGTACTTGTTTGAAGACCTTTTAATGTTAAAGTTGGCCTCTTTGCTTTTTCAGTGTTGGAAAGACTCTTTCTTGCACTGAGGTCTGCTTATTGTAAATATCTTGTACTTGTTTGAACACCTTTTAATGTCAAAGTTGGCCTCTGTGCTTATCAGTGTTGGAAAGGCTCTTTCTTGCACTGAGGTCTGCTTATTGTTAATATATTGTACTTGTTTGAACACCTTTTAATGTCAAAGTTGGCCTCTGTGCTTTTTCCGTGTTGGAAAGACTCTTTCTTGCACTGAGGTCTGCTTATTGTAAATATCTTGTACTTGATTTTTACACCTTTTCATGTCAAAGTTGGCCTCTGTGCTTTTTCAGTGTTGGAAAGACTCTTTCTTGCACTGAGGTCTGCTTATTGTAAATATCTTGTACTTGTTTGAAGACCTTTTAATGTCAAAGTTGGCCTCTGTGCTTTTTCAGTGTTGAAAAGACTCTTTCTTGCACTGAGGTCTGCTTATTGTAAATATCTTGTACTTGTTTGAAGACCTTTTAATGTTAAAGTTGGCCTCTGTGCTTTTTCAGTGTTGAAAAGACTCTTTCTTGCACTGAGGTCTGCTTATTGTAAATATCTTGTACTTGTTTTTACACCTTTTAATGTCAAAGTTGGCCTCTGTGCTTATCAGTGTTGGAAAGGCTCTTTCTTGCACTGAGGTCTGCTTATTGTAAATATCTTGTACTTGTTTGAACACCTTTTAATGTCAAAGTTGGCCTCTGTGCTTTTCAGTGTTGGAAAGACTCTTTCTTGCACTGAGGTCTGCTTATTGTAAATATCTTGTACTTGTTTTTACACCTTTTAATGTCAAAGTTGGCCTCTGTGCTTGTCAGTGTTGGAAAGACACGTTTTTGCACTGAGATCTGCTTATTGTAAATATCTTGTACTTGTTTGAACACCTTTTAATGTCAAAGTTGGCCTCTGTGCTTGTCAGTGTTGGAAAGACTCTTTCTTGCACTGAGGTCTGCTTATTGTAAATATCTTGTACTTGTTTTTACACCTTTTAATGTCAAAGTTGGCCTCTGTGCTTGTCAGTGTTGGAAAGACTCTTTCTTGCACTGAGGTCTGCTTATTGTAAATATCTTGTACTTGTTTGAACACCTTTTAATGTCAAAGTTGGCCTCTGTGCTTTTTCAGTGTTAGAAAGACTCTTTCTTGCACTGAGGTCTGCTTATTGTAAATATCTTGTACTTGTTTTTACACCTTTTAATGTCAAAGTTGGCCTCTGTGCTTGTCAGTGTTGGAAAGACACGTTTTTGCACTGAGGTCTGCTTATTGTAAATATCTTGTACTTGTTTGAAGACCTTTTAATGTTAAAGTTGGCCTCTTTGCTTTTTCCGTGTTGGAAAGACTCTTTCTTGCACTGAGGGCTGCTTATTGTAAATATCTTGTACTTGTTTTTACACCTTTTCATGTCAAAGTTGGCATCTGTGCTTTTTCCGTGTTGGAAAGACTCTTTCTTGCACTGAGGGCTGCTTATTGTAAATATCTTGTACTTGTTTTTACACCTTTTCATGTCAAAGTTGGCATCTGTGCTTTTTCCGTGTTGGAAAGACTCTTTCTTGCACTGAGGGCTGCTTATTGTAAATATCTTGTACTTGTTTGAACACCTTTTCATGTCAAAGTTGGCATCTGTGCTTTTTCCGTGTTGGAAAGACTCTTTCTTGCACTGAGGGCTGCTTATTGTAAATATCTTGTACTTGTTTGAAGACCTTTTAATGTTAAAGTTGGCCTCTGTGCTTTTTCAGTGTTGAAAAGACTCTTTCTTGCACTGGGGGCTGCTTATTGTAAATATCTTGTACTTGTTTGAAGACCTTTTAATGTTAAAGTTGGCCTCTGTGCTTTTTCAGTGTTGAAAAGACTCTTTCTTGCACTGAGGTCTGCTTATTGTAAATATCTTGTACTTGTTTTTATACCTTTTAATGTCAAAGTTGGCCTCTGTGCTTTTTCCGTGTTGGAAAGACTCTTTCTTGCACTGGGGGCTGCTTATTGTAAATATCTTGTACTTGTTTGAACACCTTTTCATGTCAAAGTTGGCCTCTGTGCTTTTTCAGTGTTGAAAAGACTCTTTCTTGCACTGAGGTCTGCTTATTGTAAATATCTTGTACTTGTTTTTACACCTTTTAATGTCAAAGTTGGCCTCTGTGCTTATCAGTGTTGGAAAGGCTCTTTCTTGCACTGAGGTCTGCTTATTGTAAATATCTTGTACTTGTTTTTACACCTTTTAATGTCAAAGTTGGCCTCTGTGCTTTTCAGTGTTGGAAAGACTCTTTCTTGCACTGAGGTCTGCTTATTGTAAATATCTTGTACTTGATTTTTACACCTTTTCATGTCAAAGTTGGCATCTGTGCTTTTTCCGTGTTGGAAAGACTCTTTCTTGCACTGAGGGCTGCTTATTGTAAATATCTTGTACTTGTTTTTACACCTTTTCATGTCAAAGTTGGCCTCTGTGCTTTTTCAGTGTTGGAAAGACTCTTTCTTGCACTGAGGTCTGCTTATTGTAAATATCTTGTACTTGTTTGAAGAGCTTTTAATGTTAAAGTTGGCCTCTGTGCTTTTTCAGTGTTGGAAAGACTCTTTCTTGCACTGAGGTCTGCTTATTGTAAATATCTTGTACTTGATTTTTACCGCTTTTCATGTCAAAGTTGGCCTCTGTGCTTATCAGTGTTGGAAAGACTCTTTCTTGCACTGAGGTCTGCTTATTGTAAATATCTTGTACTTGTTTGAACACCTTTTAATGTCAAAGTTGGCCTCTGTGCTTTTTCCATGTTGGAAAGACTCTTTCTTGCACTGAGGTCTGCTTATTGTAAATATCTTGTACTTGTTTGAACACCTTTTCATGTCAAAGTTGGCCTCTGTGCTTTTTCCATGTTGGAAAGACTCTTTCTTGCACTGAGGTCTGCTTATTGTAAATATCTTGTACTTGTTTGAACACCTTTTCATGTCAAAGTTGGCCTCTGTGCTTTTTCCGTGTTGGAAAGACTCTTTCTTGCACTGAGGTCTGCTTATTGTAAATATCTTGTACTTGTTTGAACACCTTTTCATGTCAAAGTTGGCCTCTGTGCTTTTTCCGTGTTGGAAAGACTCTTTCTTGCACTGAGGTCTGCTTATTGTAAATATCTTGTACTTGTTTGAACACCTTTTCATGTCAAAGTTGGCCTCTGTGCTTATCAGTGTTGGAAAGACTCTTTCTTGCACTGAGGTCTGCTTATTGTAAATATCTTGTACTTGTTTTTACACCTTTTCATGTCAAAGTTGGCCTCTGTGCTTATCAGTGTTGGAAAGGCTCTTTCTTGCACTGAGGTCTGCTTATTGTTAATATCTTGTACTTGTTTTTACACCTTTTAATGTCAAAGTTGGCCTCTGTGCTTATCAGTGTTGGAAAGGCTCTTTCTTGCACTGAGGTCTGCTTATTGTGAATATCTTGTACTTGTTTTTACACCTTTTCATGTCAAAGTTGGCCTCTGTGCTTTTTCAGTGTTGGAAAGACTCTTTCTTGCAATGAGGTCTGCTTATTGTAAATATCTTGTACTTGTTTGAACACCTTTTAATGTCAAAGTTGGCCTCTGTGCTTTTCAGTGTTGGAAAGACTCTTTCTTGCACTGAGGTCTGCTTATTGTAAATATCTTGTACTTGTTTGAACACCTTTTCATGTCAAAGTTGGCCTCTGTGCTTGTCAGTGTTGGAAAGACACGTTTTTGCACTGAGGTCTGCTTATTGTAAATATCTTGTACTTGTTTGAACACCTTTTAATGTCAAAGTTGGCCTCTGTGCTTATCAGTGTTAGAAAGACTCTTTCTTGCACTGAGGTCTGCTTATTGTAAATATCTTGTACTTGTTTGAACACCTTTTAATGTCAAAGTTGGCCTCTGTGCTTATCAGTGTTAGAAAGACTCTTTCTTGCACTGAGGTCTGCTTATTGTTAATATATTGTACTTGTTTTTATACCTTTTAATGTCAAAGTTGGCCTCTGTGCTTTTTCCGTGTTGGAAAGACTCTTTCTTGCACTGAGGTCTGCTTATTGTAAATATCTTGTACTTGTTTTTACACCTTTTCATGTCAAAGTTGGCCTCTGTGCTTATCAGTGTTGGAAAGACTCTTTCTTGCACTGAGGTCTGCTTATTGTTAATATCTTGTACTTGTTTTTACACCTTTTAATGTCAAAGTTGGCCTCTGTGCTTTTCAGTGTTGGAAAGACTCTTTCTTGCACCGAGGTCTGCTTATTGTAAATATCTTGTACTTGTTTGAACACCTTTTAATGTCAAAGTTGGCCTCTGTGCTTTTCAGTGTTGGAAAGACTCTTTCTTGCACCGAGGTCTGCTTATTGTAAATATCTTGTACTTGTTTGAACACCGTTTAATGTCAAAGTTGGCCTCTGTGCTTTTTCAGTGTTGGAAAGACTCTTTCTTGCACCGAGGTCTGCTTATTGTAAATATCTTGTACTTGTTTGAACACCTTTTAATGTCAACGTTGGCCTCTGTGCTTATCAGTGTTGGAAAGGCTCTTTCTTTCACTGAGGTCTGCTTATTGTAAATATCTTGTACTTGTTTGAACACCTTTTAATGTCAAAGTTGGCCTCTGTGCTTATCAGTGTTGGAAAGGCTCTTTGTTGCACTGAGGTCTGCTTATTGTAAATATCTTGTACTTGTATTTACACCTTTTCATGTCAAAGTTGGCCTCTGTGCTTATCAGTGTTGGAAAGGCTCTTTGTTGCACTGAGGTCTGCTTATTGTAAATATCTTGTACTTGTTTGAACACCTTTTAATGTCAAAGTTGGCCTCTGTGCTTATCAGTGTTGGAAAGGCTCTTTCTTGCACTGAGGTCTGCTTATTGTAAATATCTTGTACTTGTTTGAACACCTTTTAATGTCAAAGTTGGCCTCTGTGCTTATCAGTGTTGGAAAGGCTCTTTCTTGCACTGAGGTCTGCTTTTTGTAAATATCTTGTACTTGTTTGAACACCTTTTAATGTCAAAGTTGGCCTCTGTGCTTATCAGTGTTGGAAAGACTCTTTCTTGCACTGAGGTCTGCTTATTGTAAATATCTTGTACTTGTTTGAACACCTTTTAATGTCAAAGTTGGCCTCTGTGCTTATCAGTGTTGGAAAGGCTCTTTCTTGCACTGAGGTCTGCTTTTTGTAAATATCTTGTACTTGTTTTTACACCTTTTAATGTCAAAGTTGGCCTCTGTGCTTTTCAGTGTTGGAAAGACTCTTTCTTGCACCGAGGTCTGCTTATTGTAAATATCTTGTACTTGTTTTTACACCTTTTCATGTCAAAGTTGGCCTCTGTGCTTTTTCAGTGTTAGAAAGACTCTTTCTTGCACTGAGGGCTGCTTATTGTAAATATCTTGTACTTGTTTGAAGACCTTTTAATGTTAAAGTTGGCCTCTTTGCTTTTTCCGTGTTGGAAAGACTCTTTCTTGCACTGAGGGCTGCTTATTGTAAATATCTTGTACTTGTTTGAAGACCTTTTAATGTTAAAGTTGGCCTCTTTGCTTTTTCCGTGTTGGAAAGACTCTTTCTTGCACTGAGGGCTGCTTATTGTAAATATCTTGTACTTGTTTGAACACCTTTTAATGTCAAAGTTGGCCTCTGTGCTTTTTCAGTGTTAGAAAGACTCTTTCTTGCACTGAGGTCTGCTTATTGTAAATATCTTGTACTTGTTTGAACACCTTTTAATGTCAAAGTTGGCCTCTGTGCTTTTTCAGTGTTGGAAAGACTCTTTCTTGCACTGAGATCTGCTTATTGTTAATATATTGTACTTGTTTGAACACCTTTTAATGTCAAAGTTGGCCTCTGTGCTTTTTCCGTGTTGGAAAGACTCTTTCTTGCACTGAGGTCTGCTTATTGTAAATATCTTGTACTTGATTTTTACACCTTTTCATGTCAAAGTTGGCCTCTGTGCTTTTTCAGTGTTGGAAAGACTCTTTCTTGCACTGAGGTCTGCTTATTGTAAATATCTTGTACTTGTTTGAAGACCTTTTAATGTCAAAGTTGGCCTCTGTGCTTTTTCAGTGTTGAAAAGACTCTTTCTTGCACTGAGGTCTGCTTATTGTAAATATCTTGTACTTGTTTTTACACCTTTTAATGTCAAAGTTGGCCTCTGTGCTTATCAGTGTTGGAAAGGCTCTTTCTTGCACTGAGGTCTGCTTATTGTAAATATCTTGTACTTGTTTGAACACCTTTTAATGTCAAAGTTGGCCTCTGTGCTTTTCAGTGTTGGAAAGACTCTTTCTTGCACTGAGGTCTGCTTATTGTAAATATCTTGTACTTGTTTTTACACCTTTTAATGTCAAAGTTGGCCTCTGTGCTTGTCAGTGTTGGAAAGACACGTTTTTGCACTGAGATCTGCTTATTGTAAATATCTTGTACTTGTTTGAACACCTTTTAATGTCAAAGTTGGCCTCTGTGCTTGTCAGTGTTGGAAAGACTCTTTCTTGCACTGAGGTCTGCTTATTGTAAATATCTTGTACTTGTTTTTACACCTTTTAATGTCAAAGTTGGCCTCTGTGCTTGTCAGTGTTGGAAAGACACGTTTTTGCACTGAGATCTGCTTATTGTAAATATCTTGTACTTGTTTGAACACCTTTTAATGTCAAAGTTGGCCTCTGTGCTTTTTCAGTGTTAGAAAGACTCTTTCTTGCACTGAGGTCTGCTTATTGTAAATATCTTGTACTTGTTTGAAGACCTTTTAATGTTAAAGTTGGCCTCTGTGCTTATCAGTGTTGGAAAGGCTCTTTCTTGCACTGAGGTCTGCTTTTTGTAAATATCTTGTACTTGTTTTTACACCTTTTAATGTCAAAGTTGGCCTCTGTGCTTTTCAGTGTTGGAAAGACTCTTTCTTGCACCGAGGTCTGCTTATTGTAAATATCTTGTACTTGTTTTTACACCTTTTCATGTCAAAGTTGGCCTCTGTGCTTTTTCAGTGTTAGAAAGACTCTTTCTTGCACTGAGGGCTGCTTATTGTAAATATCTTGTACTTGTTTGAAGACCTTTTAATGTTAAAGTTGGCCTCTTTGCTTTTTCCGTGTTGGAAAGACTCTTTCTTGCACTGAGGGCTGCTTATTGTAAATATCTTGTACTTGTTTGAAGACCTTTTAATGTTAAAGTTGGCCTCTTTGCTTTTTCCGTGTTGGAAAGACTCTTTCTTGCACTGAGGGCTGCTTATTGTAAATATCTTGTACTTGTTTGAACACCTTTTAATGTCAAAGTTGGCCTCTGTGCTTTTTCAGTGTTAGAAAGACTCTTTCTTGCACTGAGGTCTGCTTATTGTAAATATCTTGTACTTGTTTGAACACCTTTTAATGTCAAAGTTGGCCTCTGTGCTTTTTCAGTGTTGGAAAGACTCTTTCTTGCACTGAGATCTGCTTATTGTTAATATATTGTACTTGTTTGAACACCTTTTAATGTCAAAGTTGGCCTCTGTGCTTTTTCCGTGTTGGAAAGACTCTTTCTTGCACTGAGGTCTGCTTATTGTAAATATCTTGTACTTGATTTTTACACCTTTTCATGTCAAAGTTGGCCTCTGTGCTTTTTCAGTGTTGGAAAGACTCTTTCTTGCACTGAGGTCTGCTTATTGTAAATATCTTGTACTTGTTTGAAGACCTTTTAATGTCAAAGTTGGCCTCTGTGCTTTTTCAGTGTTGAAAAGACTCTTTCTTGCACTGAGGTCTGCTTATTGTAAATATCTTGTACTTGTTTGAAGACCTTTTAATGTTAAAGTTGGCCTCTGTGCTTTTTCAGTGTTGAAAAGACTCTTTCTTGCACTGAGGTCTGCTTATTGTAAATATCTTGTACTTGTTTTTACACCTTTTAATGTCAAAGTTGGCCTCTGTGCTTATCAGTGTTGGAAAGGCTCTTTCTTGCACTGAGGTCTGCTTATTGTAAATATCTTGTACTTGTTTGAACACCTTTTAATGTCAAAGTTGGCCTCTGTGCTTTTCAGTGTTGGAAAGACTCTTTCTTGCACTGAGGTCTGCTTATTGTAAATATCTTGTACTTGTTTTTACACCTTTTAATGTCAAAGTTGGCCTCTGTGCTTGTCAGTGTTGGAAAGACACGTTTTTGCACTGAGATCTGCTTATTGTAAATATCTTGTACTTGTTTGAACACCTTTTAATGTCAAAGTTGGCCTCTGTGCTTGTCAGTGTTGGAAAGACTCTTTCTTGCACTGAGGTCTGCTTATTGTAAATATCTTGTACTTGTTTTTACACCTTTTAATGTCAAAGTTGGCCTCTGTGCTTGTCAGTGTTGGAAAGACACGTTTTTGCACTGAGATCTGCTTATTGTAAATATCTTGTACTTGTTTGAACACCTTTTAATGTCAAAGTTGGCCTCTGTGCTTTTTCAGTGTTAGAAAGACTCTTTCTTGCACTGAGGTCTGCTTATTGTAAATATCTTGTACTTGTTTGAACACCTTTTAATGTCAAAGTTGGCCTCTGTGCTTTTTCAGTGTTAGAAAGACTCTTTCTTGCACTGAGGTCTGCTTATTGTAAATATCTTGTACTTGTTTTTACACCTTTTAATGTCAAAGTTGGCCTCTGTGCTTGTCAGTGTTGGAAAGACACGTTTTTGCACTGAGATCTGCTTATTGTAAATATCTTGTACTTGTTTGAAGACCTTTTAATGTTAAAGTTGGCCTCTTTGCTTTTTCCGTGTTGGAAAGACTCTTTCTTGCACTGAGGGCTGCTTATTGTAAATATCTTGTACTTGTTTTTACACCTTTTCATGTCAAAGTTGGCATCTGTGCTTTTTCCGTGTTGGAAAGACTCTTTCTTGCACTGAGGGCTGCTTATTGTAAATATCTTGTACTTGTTTTTACACCTTTTCATGTCAAAGTTGGCATCTGTGCTTTTTCCGTGTTGGAAAGACTCTTTCTTGCACTGAGGGCTGCTTATTGTAAATATCTTGTACTTGTTTGAACACCTTTTCATGTCAAAGTTGGCATCTGTGCTTTTTCCGTGTTGGAAAGACTCTTTCTTGCACTGAGGGCTGCTTATTGTAAATATCTTGTACTTGTTTGAAGACCTTTTAATGTTAAAGTTGGCCTCTGTGCTTTTTCAGTGTTGGAAAGACTCTTTCTTGCACTGGGGGCTGCTTATTGTAAATATCTTGTACTTGTTTGAAGACCTTTTAATGTTAAAGTTGGCCTCTGTGCTTTTTCAGTGTTGAAAAGACTCTTTCTTGCACTGAGGTCTGCTTATTGTAAATATCTTGTACTTGTTTTTATACCTTTTAATGTCAAAGTTGGCCTCTGTGCTTTTTCCGTGTTGGAAAGACTCTTTCTTGCACTGGGGGCTGCTTATTGTAAATATCTTGTACTTGTTTGAACACCTTTTCATGTCAAAGTTGGCCTCTGTGCTTTTTCAGTGTTGAAAAGACTCTTTCTTGCACTGGGGGCTGCTTATTGTAAATATCTTGTACTTGTTTGAAGACCTTTTAATGTTAAAGTTGGCCTCTGTGCTTTTTCAGTGTTGAAAAGACTCTTTCTTGCACTGAGGTCTGCTTATTGTAAATATCTTGTACTTGTTTTTACACCTTTTAATGTCAAAGTTGGCCTCTGTGCTTATCAGTGTTGGAAAGGCTCTTTCTTGCACTGAGGTCTGCTTATTGTAAATATCTTGTACTTGTTTGAACACCTTTTAATGTCAAAGTTGGCCTCTGTGCTTTTCAGTGTTGGAAAGACTCTTTCTTGCACTGAGGTCTGCTTATTGTAAATATCTTGTACTTGTTTTTACACCTTTTAATGTCAAAGTTGGCCTCTGTGCTTGTCAGTGTTGGAAAGACACGTTTTTGCACTGAGATCTGCTTATTGTAAATATCTTGTACTTGTTTTTACACCTTTTCATGTCAAAGTTGGCATCTGTGCTTTTTCCGTGTTGGAAAGACTCTTTCTTGCACTGAGGGCTGCTTATTGTAAATATCTTGTACTTGTTTTTACACCTTTTCATGTCAAAGTTGGCCTCTGTGCTTTTTCAGTGTTGGAAAGACTCTTTCTTGCACTGAGGTCTGCTTATTGTAAATATCTTGTACTTGTTTGAAGAGCTTTTAATGTTAAAGTTGGCCTCTGTGCTTTTTCAGTGTTGGAAAGACTCTTTCTTGCACTGAGGTCTGCTTATTGTAAATATCTTGTACTTGATTTTTACCGCTTTTCATGTCAAAGTTGGCCTCTGTGCTTATCAGTGTTGGAAAGACTCTTTCTTGCACTGAGGTCTGCTTATTGTAAATATCTTGTACTTGTTTGAACACCTTTTAATGTCAAAGTTGGCCTCTGTGCTTTTTCCATGTTGGAAAGACTCTTTCTTGCACTGAGGTCTGCTTATTGTAAATATCTTGTACTTGTTTGAACACCTTTTCATGTCAAAGTTGGCCTCTGTGCTTTTTCCATGTTGGAAAGACTCTTTCTTGCACTGAGGTCTGCTTATTGTAAATATCTTGTACTTGTTTGAACACCTTTTCATGTCAAAGTTGGCCTCTGTGCTTTTTCCGTGTTGGAAAGACTCTTTCTTGCACTGAGGTCTGCTTATTGTAAATATCTTGTACTTGTTTGAACACCTTTTCATGTCAAAGTTGGCCTCTGTGCTTTTTCCGTGTTGGAAAGACTCTTTCTTGCACTGAGGTCTGCTTATTGTAAATATCTTGTACTTGTTTGAACACCTTTTCATGTCAAAGTTGGCCTCTGTGCTTATCAGTGTTGGAAAGACTCTTTCTTGCACTGAGGTCTGCTTATTGTAAATATCTTGTACTTGTTTTTACACCTTTTCATGTCAAAGTTGGCCTCTGTGCTTATCAGTGTTGGAAAGGCTCTTTCTTGCACTGAGGTCTGCTTATTGTTAATATCTTGTACTTGTTTTTACACCTTTTCATGTCAAAGTTGGCCTCTGTGCTTATCAGTGTTGGAAAGGCTCTTTCTTGCACTGAGGTCTGCTTATTGTGAATATCTTGTACTTGTTTTTACACCTTTTCATGTCAAAGTTGGCCTCTGTGCTTTTTCAGTGTTGGAAAGACTCTTTCTTGCAATGAGGTCTGCTTATTGTAAATATCTTGTACTTGTTTGAACACCTTTTAATGTCAAAGTTGGCCTCTGTGCTTTTCAGTGTTGGAAAGACTCTTTCTTGCACTGAGGTCTGCTTATTGTAAATATCTTGTACTTGTTTGAACACCTTTTCATGTCAAAGTTGGCCTCTGTGCTTGTCAGTGTTGGAAAGACACGTTTTTGCACTGAGGTCTGCTTATTGTAAATATCTTGTACTTGTTTGAACACCTTTTAATGTCAAAGTTGGCCTCTGTGCTTATCAGTGTTAGAAAGACTCTTTCTTGCACTGAGGTCTGCTTATTGTAAATATCTTGTACTTGTTTGAACACCTTTTAATGTCAAAGTTGGCCTCTGTGCTTATCAGTGTTAGAAAGACTCTTTCTTGCACTGAGGTCTGCTTATTGTTAATATATTGTACTTGTTTTTATACCTTTTAATGTCAAAGTTGGCCTCTGTGCTTTTTCCGTGTTGGAAAGACTCTTTCTTGCACTGAGGTCTGCTTATTGTAAATATCTTGTACTTGTTTTTACACCTTTTCATGTCAAAGTTGGCCTCTGTGCTTATCAGTGTTGGAAAGACTCTTTCTTGCACTGAGGTCTGCTTATTGTTAATATCTTGTACTTGTTTTTACACCTTTTCATGTCAAAGTTGGCCTCTGTGCTTTTCAGTGTTGGAAAGACTCTTTCTTGCACCGAGGTCTGCTTATTGTAAATATCTTGTACTTGTTTGAACACCTTTTAATGTCAAAGTTGGCCTCTGTGCTTTTCAGTGTTGGAAAGACTCTTTCTTGCACCGAGGTCTGCTTATTGTAAATATCTTGTACTTGTTTGAACACCGTTTAATGTCAAAGTTGGCCTCTGTGCTTTTTCAGTGTTGGAAAGACTCTTTCTTGCACCGAGGTCTGCTTATTGTAAATATCTTGTACTTGTTTGAACACCTTTTAATGTCAAAGTTGGCCTCTGTGCTTATCAGTGTTGGAAAGGCTCTTTCTTTCACTGAGGTCTGCTTATTGTAAATATCTTGTACTTGTTTGAACACCTTTTAATGTCAAAGTTGGCCTCTGTGCTTATCAGTGTTGGAAAGGCTCTTTCTTGCACTGAGGTCTGCTTATTGTAAATATCTTGTACTTGTATTTACACCTTTTCATGTCAAAGTTGGCCTCTGTGCTTTTTCAGTGTTGGAAAGACTCTTTCTTGCACTGAGGTCTGCTTATTGTAAATATCTTGTACTTGTTTGAACACCTTTTAATGTCAAAGTTGGCCTCTGTGCTTATCAGTGTTGGAAAGGCTCTTTCTTGCACTGAGGTCTGCTTATTGTAAATATCTTGTACTTGTTTGAACACCTTTTAATGTCAAAGTTGGCCTCTGTGCTTATCAGTGTTGGAAAGACTCTTTCTTGCACTGAGGTCTGCTTATTGTAAATATCTTGTACTTGTTTGAACACCTTTTAATGTCAAAGTTGGCCTCTGTGCTTATCAGTGTTGGAAAGGCTCTTTCTTGCACTGAGGTCTGCTTTTTGTAAATATCTTGTACTTGTTTTTACACCTTTTAATGTCAAAGTTGGCCTCTGTGCTTTTCAGTGTTGGAAAGACTCTTTCTTGCACCGAGGTCTGCTTATTGTAAATATCTTGTACTTGTTTTTACACCTTTTCATGTCAAAGTTGGCCTCTGTGCTTTTTCAGTGTTAGAAAGACTCTTTCTTGCACTGAGGGCTGCTTATTGTAAATATCTTGTACTTGTTTGAAGACCTTTTAATGTTAAAGTTGGCCTCTTTGCTTTTTCCGTGTTGGAAAGACTCTTTCTTGCACTGAGGGCTGCTTATTGTAAATATCTTGTACTTGTTTGAACACCTTTTAATGTCAAAGTTGGCCTCTGTGCTTTTTCAGTGTTAGAAAGACTCTTTCTTGCACTGAGGGCTGCTTATTGTAAATATCTTGTACTTGTTTGAACACCTTTTAATGTCAAAGTTGGCCTCTGTGCTTTTTCAGTGTTGGAAAGACTCTTTCTTGCACTGAGATCTGCTTATTGTAAATATCTTGTACTTGTTTGAACACCTTTTAATGTCAAAGTTGGCCTCTGTGCTTTTGCAGTGTTAGAAAGACTCTTTCTTGCACTGAGGGCTGCTTATTGTAAATATCTTGTACTTGTTTGAACACCTTTTAATGTCAAAGTTGGCCTCTGTGCTTTTTCAGTGTTAGAAAGACTCTTTCTTGCACTGAGGGCTGCTTATTGTAAATATCTTGTACTTGTTTGAAGACCTTTTAATGTTAAAGTTGGCCTCTGTGCTTTTTCCGTGTTGGAAAGACTCTTTCTTGCACTGAGGTCTGCTTATTGTAAATATCTTGTACTTGATTTTACACCTTTTAATGTCAAAGTTGGCCTCTGTGCTTTTGCAGTGTTGGAAAGACTCTTTCTTGCACTGAGGTCTGCTTATTGTAAATATCTTGTACTTGTTTGAACACCTTTTAATGTCAAAGTTGGCCTCTGTGCTTATCAGTGTTGGAAAGGCTCTTTCTTGCACTGAGGTCTGCTTATTGTTAATATATTGTACTTGTTTGAACACCTTTTAATGTTAAAGTTGGCCTCTTTGCTTTTTCCGTGTTGGAAAGACTCTTTCTTGCACCGAGGTCTGCTTATTGTAAATATCTTGTACTTGATTTTTACACCTTTTCATGTCAAAGTTGGCCTCTGTGCTTTTTCCGTGTTGGAAAGACTCTTTCTTGCACTGAGGTCTGCTTATTGTGAATATCTTGTACTTGTTTTTACACCTTTTCATGTCAAAGTTGGCCTCTGTGCTTTTTCCGTGTTGGAAAGACTCTTTCTTGCACTGAGGTCTGCTTATTGTGAATATCTTGTACTTGTTTGAACACCTTTTAATGTCAAAGTTGGCCTCTGTGCTTATCAATGTTAGAAAGACTCTTTCTTGCACTGAGGTCTGCTTATTGTAAATATCTTGTACTTGTTTGAACACCTTTTAATGTCAAAGTTGGCCTCTGTGCTTATCAGTGTTGGAAAGACTCTTTCTTGCACTGAGGTCTGCTTATTGTAAATATCTTGTACTTGTTTGAACACCTTTTAATGTCAAAGTTGGCCTCTGTGCTTTTTCAGTGTTGGAAAGACTCTTTCTTGCAATGAGGTCTGCTTATTGTAAATATCTTGTACTTGTTTGAACACCTTTTAATGTCAAAGTTGGCCTCTGTGCTTATCAGTGTTGGAAAGGCTCTTTCTTGCACTGAGGTCTGCTTATTGTAAATATCTTGTACTTGTTTTTACACCTTTTCATGTCAAAGTTGGCCTCTGTGCTTATCAGTGTTGGAAAGACTCTTTCTTGATTTGAGGTCTGCTTATTGTAAATATCTTGTACTTGTTTGAACACCTTTTAATGTCAAAGTTGGCCTCTGTGCTTTTTCAGTGTTGGAAAGACTCTTTCTTGCACCGAGGTCTGCTTATTGTAAATATCTTGTACTTGTTTGAACACCTTTTAATGTCAAAGTTGGCCTCTGTGCTTATCAGTGTTGGAAAGGCTCTTTCTTGCACTGAGGTCTGCTTATTGTAAATATCTTGTACTTCTTTGAACACCTTTTAATGTCAAAGTTGGCCTCTGTGCTTATCAGTGTTGGAAAGGCTCTTTCTTGCACTGAGGTCTGCTTATTGTAAATATCTTGTACTTGTTTGAACACCTTTTAATGTCAAAGTTGGCCTCTGTGCTTATCAGTGTTGTAAAGACTCTTTCTTGCACTGAGGTCTGCTTATTGTAAATATCTTGTACTTGTTTGAACACCTTTTCATGTCAAAGTTGGCCTCTGTGCTTTTTCAGTGTTGGAAAGACTCTTTCTTGCACTGAGGTCTGCTTATTGTAAATATCTTGTACTTGTTTGAACACCTTTTCATGTCAAAGTTGGCCTCTGTGATTTTTCAGTGTTGGAAAGACTCTTTCTTGCACTGAGGTCTGCTTATTGTGAATATCTTGTACTTGTTTGAACACCTTTTAATGTCAAAGTTGGCCTCTGTGCTTTTTCAGTGTTGGAAAGACTCTTTCTTGCACTGAGGTCTGCTTATTGTGAATATCTTGTACTTGTTTGAACACCTTTTAATGTCAAAGTTGGCCTCTGTGCTTATCAATGTTAGAAAGACTCTTTCTTGCACTGAGGTCTGCTTTTTGTAAATATCTTGTACTTGTTTTTACACCTTTTCATGTCAAAGTTGGCCTCTGTGCTTATCAATGTTAGAAAGACTCTTTCTTGCACTGAGGTCTGCTTATTGTAAATATCTTGTACTTGTTTTTACACCTTTTCATGTCAAAGTTGGCCTCTGTGCTTATCAGTGTTGGAAAGACTCTTTCTTGCACTGAGGTCTGCTTATTGTAAATATCTTGTACTTGTTTTTACACCTTTTCATGTCAAAGTTGGCCTCTTTGCTTTTTCAGTGTTGGAAAGACTCTTTCTTGCAATGAGGTCTGCTTATTGTAAATATCTTGTACTTGTTTGAACACCTTTTAATGTCAAAGTTGGTCTCTGTGCTTTTTCAGTGTTGGAAAGACTCTTTCTTGCACTGAGGTCTGCTTATTGTAAATATCTTATACTTGTTTTTACACCTTTTCATGTCAAAGTTGGCCTCTGTGCTTATCAGTGTTAGAAAGACTCTTTCTTGCACTGAGGTCTGCTTATTGTTAATATATTGTACTTGTTTGAACACCTTTTAATGTTAAAGTTGGCCTCTTTGCTTTTTCCGTGTTGGAAAGACTCTTTCTTGCACTGAGGTCTGCTTATTGTGAATATCTTGTACTTGTTTTTACACCTTTTCATGTCAAAGTTGGCCTCTGTGCTTTTTCAGTGTTGAAAAGACTCTTTCTTGCACTGAGGTCTGCTTATTGTTAATATATTGTACTTGTTTGAACACCTTTTAATGTTAAAGTTGGCCTCTTTGCTTTTTCCGTGTTGGAAAGACTCTTTCTTGCACTGAGCTCTGCTTATTGTAAATATCTTGTACTTGATTTTTACACCTTTTCATGTCAAAGTTGGCCTCTGTGCTTTTTCAGTGTTGAAAAGACTCTTTCTTGCACTGAGGTCTGCTTATTGTAAATATCTTGTACTTGTTTTTACACCTTTTCATGTCAAAGTTGGCCTCTGTGCTTATCAGTGTTGGAAAGACTCTTTCTTGCACTGAGGTCTGCTTATTGTAAATATCTTGTACTTGTTTGAACACCTTTTAATGTCAAAGTTGGCCTCTGTGCTTATCAGTGTTAGAAAGACTCTTTCTTGCACTGAGGTCTGCTTATTGTTAATATCTTGTACTTGTTTTTACACCTTTTAATGTTAAAGTTGGCCTCTGTACTTTTTCAGTGTTGAAAAGACTCTTTCTTGCACTGAGGTCTGCTTATTGTAAATATCTTGTACTTGTTTGAACACCTTTTAATGTCAAAATTGGCCTCTGTGCTTTTTCAGTGTTGGAAAGACTCTTTTTTGCACTGAGGTCTGCTTATTGTAAATATCTTGTACTTGTTTGAAGAGCTTTTAATGTCAAAGTTGGCCTCTGTGCTTTTTCAGTGTTAGAAAGACTCTTTCTTGCACTGAGGTCTGCTTATTGTAAATATCTTGTACTTGTTTGAAGAGCTTTTAATGTCAAAGTTGGCCTCTGTGCTTTTTCAGTGTTAGAAAGACTCTTTCTTGCACTGAGGTCTGCTTATTGTTAATATATTGTACTTGTTTTTATACCTTTTAATGTCAAAGTTGGCCTCTGTGCTTTTTCCGTGTTGGAAAGACTCTTTCTTGCACTGAGGTCTGCTTATTGTAAATATCTTGTACTTGTTTGAACACCTTTTCATGTCAAAGTTGGCCTCTGAGCTTATCAGTGTTGGAACGACTCTTTCTTGCACTGAGGTCTGCTTATTGTAAATATCTTGTACTTGTTTTTACACCTTTTCATGTCAAAGTTGGCCTCTGTGCTTATCAGTGTTGGAACGACTCTTTCTTGCACTGAGGTCTGCTTATTGTAAATATCTTGTACTTGTTTGAACACCTTTTCATGTCAAAGTTGGCCTCTGAGCTTATCAGTGTTGGAACGACTCTTTCTTGCACTGAGGTCTGCTTATTGTAAATATCTTGTACTTGTTTTTACACCTTTTCATGTCAAAGTTGGCCTCTGTGCTTATCAGTGTTGGAACGACTCTTTCTTGCACTGAGGTCTGCTTATTGTAAATATCTTGTACTTGTTTGAACACCTTTTCATGTCAAAGTTGGACTCAGTGCTTGTCAATGTTGGAACGACTCTTTCTTGCACTGAGGTCTGCTTATTGTAAATATCTTGTACTTGTTTGAACACCTTTTCATGTCAAAGTTGGCCTCTGAGCTTATCAGTGTTGGAACGACTCTTTCTTGCACTGAGGTCTGCTTATTGTAAATATCTTGTACTTGTTTGAACACCTTTTCATGTCAAAGTTGGCGTCTGTGCTTTTTCAGTGTTAGAAAGACTCTTTCTTGCACTGAGGTCTGCTTATTGTAAATATCTTGTACTTGTTTTTACACCTTTTCATGTCAAAGTTGGCCTCTGTGCTTATCAGTGTTGGAAAGACTCTTTCTTGCACTGAGGTCTGCTTATTGTAAATATCTTGTACTTGTTTTTACACCTTTTCATGTCAAAGTTGGCCTCTTTGCTTTTTCAGTGTTGGAAAGACTCTTTCTTGCAATGAGGTCTGCTTATTGTAAATATCTTGTACTTGTTTGAACACCTTTTAATGTCAAAGTTGGTCTCTGTGCTTTTTCAGTGTTAGAAAGGCTCTTTCTTGCACTGAGGTCTGCTTATTGTAAATATCTTATACTTGTTTTTATACCTTTTAATGTCAAAGTTGGCCTCTGTGCTTTTTCCGTGTTAGAAAGGCTCTTTCTTGCACTGAGGTCTGCTTATTGTAAATATCTTATACTTGTTTGAACACCTTTTCATGTCAAAGTTGGCCTCTGTGCTTATCAGTGTTGGAAAGACTCTTTCTTGCACTGAGGTCTGCTTATTGTAAATATGTTGTACTTGTTTTTACACCTTTTCATGTCAAAGTTGGCCTCTGTGCTTATCAGTGTTGGAAAGACTCTTTCTTGCACTGAGGTCTGCTTATTGTAAATATCTTGTACTTGTTTGAACACCTTTTAATGTCAAAGTTGGCCTCTGTGCTTTTTCAGTGTTGGAAAGACTCTTTCTTGCACTGAGGTCTGCTTATTGTAAATATCTTGTACTTGTTTTTACACCTTTTCATGTCAAAGTTGGCCTCTGTGCTTATCAGTGTTGGAAAGACTCTTTCTTGCACTGAGGTCTGCTTATTGTGAATATCTTGTACTTGTTTGAACACCTTTTAATGTCAAAGTTGGCCTCTGTGCTTATCAGTGTTGGAAAGACTCTTTCTTGCACTGAGGTCTGCTTATTGTAAATATCTTGTACTTGTTTGAACACCTTTTAATGTCAAAGTTGGCCTCTGTGGTTTTTCAGTGTTAGAAAGACTCTTTCTTGCACTGAGGTCTGCTTATTGTAAATATCTTGTACTTGTTTGAAGACCTTTTAATGTCAAAGTTGGCCTCTTTGCTTTTTCCGTGTTGGAAAGATTCTTTCTTGCACTAAGGTCTGCTTATTGTAAATATCTTGTACTTGATTTTTACACCTTTTCATGTCAAAGTTGGCCTCTGTGCTTTTTCAGTGTTGAAAAGACTCTTTCTTGCACTGAGCTCTGCTTATTGTAAATATCTTGTACTTGTTTTTACACCTTTTCATGTCAAAGTTGGCCTCTGTGCTTATCAGTGTTGGAAAGACTCTTTCTTGCACTGAGGTCTGCTTATTGTAAATATCTTGTACTTGTTTGAACACCTTTTAATGTCAAAGTTGGCCTCTGTGCTTATCAGTGTTAGAAAGACTCTTTCTTGCACTGAGGTCTGCTTATTGTTAATACATTGTACTTGTTTGAACACCTTTTAATGTTAAAGTTGGCCTCTTTGCTTTTTCAGTGTTGAAAAGACTCTTTCTTGCACTGAGGTCTGCTTATTGTTAATATCTTGTACTTGTTTGAACACCTTTTAATGTCAAAGTTGGCCTCTGTGCTTATCAGTGTTAGAAAGACTCTTTCTTGCACTGAGGTCTGCTTATTGTTAATATATTGTACTTGTTTGAACACCTTTTAATGTTAAAGTTGGCCTCTTTGCTTTTTCAGTGTTGAAAAGACTCTTTCTTGCACTGAGGTCTGCTTATTGTAAATATCTTGTACTTGTTTGAACACCTTTTAATGTCAAAGTTGGCCTCTGTGCTTATCAGTGTTGGAAAGACTCTTTCTTGCACTGAGGTCTGCTTATTGTAAATATCTTGTACTTGTTTGAACACCTTTTAATGTCAAAGTTGGCCTCTGTGCTTATCAGTGTTGGAAAGACTCTTTCTTGCACCGAGGTCTGCTTATTGTAAATATCTTGTACTTGTTTGAAGACCTTTTAATGTCAAAGTTGGCCTCTTTGCTTTTTCCGTGTTGGAAAGACTCTTTCTTGCACCGAGGTCTGCTTATTGTAAATATCTTGTACTTGATTTTACACCTTTTCATGTCAAAGTTGGCCTCTGTGCTTTTTCAGTGTTGGAAAGACTCTTTCTTGCACTGAGGTCTGCTTATTGTAAATATCTTGTACTTGTTTGAACACCTTTTAATGTCAAAGTTGGCCTCTGTGCTTATCAGTGTTGGAAAGGCTCTTTCCTGCACTGAGGTCTGCTTATTGTAAATATCTTGTACTTGTTTTTACACCTTTTATGTCAAAGTTGGCCTCTGACCTTATCAGTGTTGGAAAGACTCTTTCTTGCACTGAGGTCTGCTTATTGTAAATATCTTGTACTTGTTTTTACACCTTTTAATGTCAAAGTTGGCCTCTGTGCTTATCAGTGTTGAAAAGACTCTTTCTTGCACTGAGGTCTGCTTATTGTTAATATCTTGTACTTGTTTTTACACCTTTTCATGTCAAAGTTGGCCTCTGTGCTTTTTCAGTGTTGGAAAGACTCTTTCTTGCACTGAGGTCTGCTTATTGTAAATATCTTGTACTTGTTTTTACACCTTTTATGTCAAAGTTGGCCTCTGACCTTATCAGTGTTGGAAAGACTCTTTCTTGCACTGAGGTCTGCTTATTGTAAATATCTTGTACTTGATTTTACACCTTTTAATGTCAAAGTTGGCCTCTGTGCTTCTGCAGTGTTAGAAAGACTCTTTCTTGCACTGAGGTCTGCTTATTGTAAATATCTTGTACTTGTTTTTACACCTTTTCATGTCAAAGTTGGCCTCTGAGCTTATCAGTGATGGAAAGACTCTTTCTTGCACTGAGGTCTGCTTATTGTTAATATCTTGTACTTGTTTTTACACCTTTTCATGTCAAAGTTGGCCTCTGTGCTTATCAGTGTTGGAAAGGCTCTTTCTTGCACTGAGGTCTGCTTATTGTAAATATCTTGTACTTGATTTTTACACCTTTTCATGTCAAAGTTGGCCTCTGTGCTTATCAGTGTTAGAAAGACTCTTTCTTGCACTGAGGTCTGCTTATTGTGAATATATTGTACTTGTTTTTATACCTTTTAATGTCAAAGTTGGCCTCTGTGCTTATCAGTGTTAGAAAGACTCTTTCTTGCACTGAGGTCTGCTTATTGTGAATATATTGTACTTGTTTTTATACCTTTTCATGTCAAAGTTGGCCTCTGTGCTTATCAGTGTTGGAAAGACTCTTTCTTGCACTGAGGTCTGCTTATTGTAAATATCTTGTACTTGTTTGAACACCTTTTAATGTCAAAGTTGGCCTCTGTGCTTCTGCAGTGTTAGAAAGACTCTTTCTTGCACTGAGGGCTGCTTATTGTAAATATCTTGTACTTGTTTGAAGACCTTTTAATGTTAAAGTTGGCCTCTTTGCTTTTTCCGTGTTGGAAAGACTCTTTCTTGCACTGAGGTCTGCTTATTGTTAATATCTTGTACTTGTTTTTACACCTTTTCATGTCAATGTTGGCCTCTGAGCTTATCAGTGATGGAAAGACTCTTTCTTGCACTGAGGTCTGCTTATTGTTAATATCTTGTACTTGTTTTTACACCTTTTCATGTCAAAGTTGGCCTCTGTGCTTATCAGTGTTGGAAAGACTCTTTCTTGCACTGAGGTCTGCTTATTGTAAATATCTTGTACTTGATTTTTACACCTTTTCATGTCAAAGTTGGCCTCTGTGCTTATCAGTGTTGGAAAGACTCTTTCTTGCACTGAGGTCTGCTTATTGTAAATATCTTGTACTTGTTTGAACACCTTTTCATGTCAAAGTTGGCCTCTGTGCTTCTGCAGTGTTAGAAAGACTCTTTCTTGCACTGAGGGCTGCTTATTGTAAATATCTTGTACTTGTTTGAAGACCTTTTAATGTTAAAGTTGGCCTCTTTGCTTTTTCCGTGTTGGAAAGACTCTTTCTTGCACTGAGGTCTGCTTATTGTAAATATCTTGTACTTGTTTGAAGACCTTTTCATGTCAAAGTTGGCCTCTGTGCTTCTGCAGTGTTAGAAAGACTCTTTCTTGCACTGAGGGCTGCTTATTGTAAATATCTTGTACTTGTTTGAAGACCTTTTAATGTTAAAGTTGGCCTCTTTGCTTTTTCCGTGTTGGAAAGACTCTTTCTTGCACTGAGGTCTGCTTATTGTAAATATCTTGTACTTGTTTGAACACCTTTTAATGTCAAAGTTGGCCTCTGTGCTTATCAGTGTTAGAAAGACTCTTTCTTGCACTGAGGTCTGCTTATTGTAAATATCTTGTACTTGTTTGAAGACCTTTTCATGTCAAAGTTGGCCTCTGTGCTTCTGCAGTGTTAGAAAGACTCTTTCTTGCACTGAGGTCTGCTTATTGTAAATATCTTGTACTTGTTTGAAGACCTTTTAATGTTAAAGTTGGCCTCTTTGCTTTTTCCGTGTTGGAAAGACTCTTTCTTGCACTGAGGTCTGCTTATTGTAAATATCTTGTACTTGATTTTTACACCTTTTAATGTCAAAGTTGGCCTCTGTGCTTATCAGTGTTGGAAAGACTCTTTCTTGCACTGAGGTCTGCTTATTGTAAATATCTTGTACTTGTTTGAACACCTTTTAATGTCAAAGTTGGCCTCTGTGCTTATCAGTGTTAGAAAGACTCTTTCTTGCACTGAGGTCTGCTTATTGTGAATATATTGTACTTGTTTTTATACCTTTTAATGTCAAAGTTGGCCTCTGTGCTTATCAGTGTTGGAAAGACTCTTTCTTGCACTGAGGTCTGCTTATTGTGAATATATTGTACTTGTTTGAACACCTTTTCATGTCAAAGTTGGCCTCTGTGCTTCTGCAGTGTTAGAAAGACTCTTTCTTGCACTGAGGTCTGCTTATTGTAAATATCTTGTACTTGTTTGAAGACCTTTTCATGTCAAAGTTGGCCTCTGTGCTTCTGCAGTGTTAGAAAGACTCTTTCTTGCACTGAGGGCTGCTTATTGTAAATATCTTGTACTTGTTTGAACACCTTTTAATGTTAAAGTTGGCCTCTTTGCTTTTTCCGTGTTGGAAAGACTCTTTCTTGCACTGAGGTCTGCTTATTGTAAATATCTTGTACTTGTTTGAACACCTCTT
Source organism: Aulonocara sp. 'chitande type north' Nkhata Bay (assembly GCF_057382095.1). Lineage (NCBI taxonomy): Eukaryota > Metazoa > Chordata > Actinopteri > Cichliformes > Cichlidae > Aulonocara > Aulonocara sp. 'chitande type north' Nkhata Bay. Next base: position 7,098,239 of record NC_141359.1, on the reverse strand, counting down.
CATGTCAAAGTTGGCCTCTGTGCTTATCAGTGTTAGAAAGACTCTTTCTTGCACTGAGGTCTGCTTATTGTTAATATATTGTACTTGTTTTTATACCTTTTAATGTTAAAGTTGGCCTCTTTGCTTTTTCAGTGTTAGAAAGACTCTTTCTTGCACTGAGGTCTGCTTATTGTAAATATCTTGTACTTGTTTTTACACCTTTTCATGTCAAAGTTGGCCTCTGTGCTTATCAGTGTTGGAAAGACTCTTTCTTGCACTGAGGTCTGCTTATTGTGAATATCTTGTACTTGTTTGAACACCTTTTAATGTCAAAGTTGGCCTCTGTGCTTATCAGTGTTGGAAAGACTCTTTCTTGCACTGAGGTCTGCTTATTGTAAATATCTTGTACTTGTTTGAACACCTTTTAATGTCAAAGTTGGCCTCTGTGGTTTTTCAGTGTTAGAAAGACTCTTTCTTGCACTGAGGTCTGCTTATTGTAAATATCTTGTACTTGTTTGAAGACCTTTTAATGTCAAAGTTGGCCTCTTTGCTTTTTCCGTGTTGGAAAGACTCTTTCTTGCACTGAGGTCTGCTTATTGTAAATATCTTGTACTTGATTTTTACACCTTTTCATGTCAAAGTTGGCCTCTGTGCTTTTTCAGTGTTGAAAAGACTCTTTCTTGCACTGAGCTCTGCTTATTGTAAATATCTTGTACTTGTTTTTACACCTTTTCATGTCAAAGTTGGCCTCTGTGCTTATCAGTGTTGGAAAGACTCTTTCTTGCACTGAGGTCTGCTTATTGTAAATATCTTGTACTTGTTTGAACACCTTTTAATGTCAAAGTTGGCCTCTGTGCTTATCAGTGTTAGAAAGACTCTTTCTTGCACTGAGGTCTGCTTATTGTTAATACATTGTACTTGTTTGAACACCTTTTAATGTTAAAGTTGGCCTCTTTGCTTTTTCAGTGTTGAAAAGACTCTTTCTTGCACTGAGGTCTGCTTATTGTTAATATCTTGTACTTGTTTGAACACCTTTTAATGTCAAAGTTGGCCTCTGTGCTTATCAGTGTTAGAAAGACTCTTTCTTGCACTGAGGTCTGCTTATTGTTAATATATTGTACTTGTTTGAACACCTTTTAATGTTAAAGTTGGCCTCTTTGCTTTTTCAGTGTTGAAAAGACTCTTTCTTGCACTGAGGTCTGCTTATTGTAAATATCTTGTACTTGTTTGAACACCTTTTAATGTCAAAGTTGGCCTCTGTGCTTATCAGTGTTGGAAAGACTCTTTCTTGCACTGAGGTCTGCTTATTGTAAATATCTTGTACTTGTTTGAACACCTTTTAATGTCAAAGTTGGCCTCTGTGCTTATCAGTGTTGGAAAGACTCTTTCTTGCACCGAGGTCTGCTTATTGTAAATATCTTGTACTTGTTTGAAGACCTTTTAATGTCAAAGTTGGCCTCTTTGCTTTTTCCGTGTTGGAAAGACTCTTTCTTGCACCGAGGTCTGCTTATTGTAAATATCTTGTACTTGATTTTACACCTTTTCATGTCAAAGTTGGCCTCTGTGCTTTTTCAGTGTTGGAAAGACTCTTTCTTGCACTGAGGTCTGCTTATTGTAAATATCTTGTACTTGTTTGAACACCTTTTAATGTCAAAGTTGGCCTCTGTGCTTATCAGTGTTGGAAAGGCTCTTTCCTGCACTGAGGTCTGCTTATTGTAAATATCTTGTACTTGTTTTTACACCTTTTAATGTCAAAGTTGGCCTCTGTGCTTATCAGTGTTGAAAAGACTCTTTCTTGCACTGAGGTCTGCTTATTGTTAATATCTTGTACTTGTTTTTACACCTTTTCATGTCAAAGTTGGCCTCTGACCTTATCAGTGTTGGAAAGACTCTTTCTTGCACTGAGGTCTGCTTATTGTAAATATCTTGTACTTGATTTTACACCTTTTAATGTCAAAGTTGGCCTCTGTGCTTCTGCAGTGTTAGAAAGACTCTTTCTTGCACTGAGGTCTGCTTATTGTAAATATCTTGTACTTGTTTTTACACCTTTTCATGTCAAAGTTGGCCTCTGAGCTTATCAGTGATGGAAAGACTCTTTCTTGCACTGAGGTCTGCTTATTGTTAATATCTTGTACTTGTTTTTACACCTTTTCATGTCAAAGTTGGCCTCTGTGCTTATCAGTGTTGGAAAGGCTCTTTCTTGCACTGAGGTCTGCTTATTGTAAATATCTTGTACTTGATTTTTACACCTTTTCATGTCAAAGTTGGCCTCTGTGCTTATCAGTGTTAGAAAGACTCTTTCTTGCACTGAGGTCTGCTTATTGTGAATATATTGTACTTGTTTTTATACCTTTTAATGTCAAAGTTGGCCTCTGTGCTTATCAGTGTTAGAAAGACTCTTTCTTGCACTGAGGTCTGCTTATTGTGAATATATTGTACTTGTTTTTATACCTTTTCATGTCAAAGTTGGCCTCTGTGCTTATCAGTGTTGGAAAGACTCTTTCTTGCACTGAGGTCTGCTTATTGTAAATATCTTGTACTTGTTTGAACACCTTTTAATGTCAAAGTTGGCCTCTGTGCTTCTGCAGTGTTAGAAAGACTCTTTCTTGCACTGAGGGCTGCTTATTGTAAATATCTTGTACTTGTTTGAAGACCTTTTAATGTTAAAGTTGGCCTCTTTGCTTTTTCCGTGTTGGAAAGACTCTTTCTTGCACTGAGGTCTGCTTATTGTTAATATCTTGTACTTGTTTTTACACCTTTTCATGTCAATGTTGGCCTCTGAGCTTATCAGTGATGGAAAGACTCTTTCTTGCACTGAGGTCTGCTTATTGTTAATATCTTGTACTTGTTTTTACACCTTTTCATGTCAAAGTTGGCCTCTGTGCTTATCAGTGTTGGAAAGACTCTTTCTTGCACTGAGGTCTGCTTATTGTAAATATCTTGTACTTGATTTTTACACCTTTTCATGTCAAAGTTGGCCTCTGTGCTTATCAGTGTTGGAAAGACTCTTTCTTGCACTGAGGTCTGCTTATTGTAAATATCTTGTACTTGTTTGAACACCTTTTCATGTCAAAGTTGGCCTCTGTGCTTCTGCAGTGTTAGAAAGACTCTTTCTTGCACTGAGGGCTGCTTATTGTAAATATCTTGTACTTGTTTGAAGACCTTTTAATGTTAAAGTTGGCCTCTTTGCTTTTTCCGTGTTGGAAAGACTCTTTCTTGCACTGAGGTCTGCTTATTGTAAATATCTTGTACTTGTTTGAAGACCTTTTCATGTCAAAGTTGGCCTCTGTGCTTCTGCAGTGTTAGAAAGACTCTTTCTTGCACTGAGGGCTGCTTATTGTAAATATCTTGTACTTGTTTGAAGACCTTTTAATGTTAAAGTTGGCCTCTTTGCTTTTTCCGTGTTGGAAAGACTCTTTCTTGCACTGAGGTCTGCTTATTGTAAATATCTTGTACTTGTTTGAACACCTTTTAATGTCAAAGTTGGCCTCTGTGCTTATCAGTGTTAGAAAGACTCTTTCTTGCACTGAGGTCTGCTTATTGTAAATATCTTGTACTTGTTTGAAGACCTTTTCATGTCAAAGTTGGCCTCTGTGCTTCTGCAGTGTTAGAAAGACTCTTTCTTGCACTGAGGTCTGCTTATTGTAAATATCTTGTACTTGTTTGAAGACCTTTTAATGTTAAAGTTGGCCTCTTTGCTTTTTCCGTGTTGGAAAGACTCTTTCTTGCACTGAGGTCTGCTTATTGTAAATATCTTGTACTTGATTTTTACACCTTTTAATGTCAAAGTTGGCCTCTGTGCTTATCAGTGTTGGAAAGACTCTTTCTTGCACTGAGGTCTGCTTATTGTAAATATCTTGTACTTGTTTGAACACCTTTTAATGTCAAAGTTGGCCTCTGTGCTTATCAGTGTTGGAAAGACTCTTTCTTGCACTGAGGTCTGCTTATTGTGAATATATTGTACTTGTTTGAACACCTTTTCATGTCAAAGTTGGCCTCTGTGCTTCTGCAGTGTTAGAAAGACTCTTTCTTGCACTGAGGTCTGCTTATTGTAAATATCTTGTACTTGTTTGAAGACCTTTTCATGTCAAAGTTGGCCTCTGTGCTTCTGCAGTGTTAGAAAGACTCTTTCTTGCACTGAGGGCTGCTTATTGTAAATATCTTGTACTTGTTTGAACACCTTTTAATGTTAAAGTTGGCCTCTTTGCTTTTTCCGTGTTGGAAAGACTCTTTCTTGCACTGAGGTCTGCTTATTGTAAATATCTTGTACTTGTTTGAACACCTCTTCATGTCAAAGTTGGCCTCTGTGCTTATCAGTGTTAGAAAGACTCTTTCTTGCACTGAGGTCTGCTTATTGTTAATATATTGTACTTGTTTTTATACCTTTTAATGTTAAAGTTGGCCTCTTTGCTTTTTCAGTGTTAGAAAGACTCTTTCTTGCACTGAGGTCTGCTTATTGTAAATATCTTGTACTTGTTTTTACACCTTTTCATGTCAAAGTTGGCCTCTGTGCTTTTCAGTGTTGGAAAGACTCTTTCTTGCACTGAGGTCTGCTTATTGTAAATATCTTGTACTTGTTTTTACACCTTTTCATGTCAAAGTTGGCCTCTGTGCTTTTCAGTGTTGGAAAGACTCTTTCTTGCACTGAGGTCTGCTTATTGTAAATATCTTGTACTTGTTTGAACACCTTTTAATGTCAAAGTTGGCCTCTGTGCTTATCAGTGTTAGAAAGACTCTTTTTTGCACTGAGGTCTGCTTATTGTTAATATATTGTACTTGTTTTTATACCTTTTAATGTCAAAGTTGGCCTCTGTGCTTTTTCCGTGTTGGAAAGGCTCTTTCTTGCACTGAGGTCTGCTTATTGTAAATATCTTATACTTGTTTGAACACCTTTTCATGTCAAAGTTGGCCTCTGTGCTTTTTCAGTGTTGGAAAGACTCTTTCTTGCACTGAGGTCTGCTTATTGTAAATATCTTCTACTTGTTTGAACACCTTTTAATGTCAAAGTTGGCCTCTGTGCTTGTCAGTGTTGGAAAGACACGTTTTTGCACTGAGGTCTGCTTATTGTAAATATCTTCTACTTGTTTGAACACCTTTTAATGTCAAAGTTGGCCTCTGTGCTTGTCAGTGTTGGAAAGACTCTTTCTTGCACTGAGGTCTGCTTATTGTAAATATCTTGTACTTGTTTTTACACCTTTTCATGTCAAAGTTGGCCTCTGTGCTTTTTCAGTGTTGGAAAGACTCTTTCTTGCACTGAGGGCTGCTTATTGTAAATATCTTGTACTTGTTTGAAGACCTTTTAATGTTAAAGTTGGCCTCTGTGCTTTTTCAGTGTTGGAAAGACTCTTTCTTGCACTGAGGTCTGCTTATTGTAAATATCTTGTACTTGTTTGAACACCTTTTAATGTCAAAGTTGGCCTCTGTGCTTGTCAGTGTTGGAAAGACACGTTTTTGCACTGAGGTCTGCTTATTGTAAATATCTTGTACTTGTTTGAACACCTTTTAATGTCAAAGTTGGCCTCTGTGCTTTTTCAGTGTTGGAAAGACTCTTTCTTGCACTGAGGTCTGCTTATTGTAAATATCTTGTACTTGTTTTTACACCTTTTCATGTCAAAGTTGGCCTCTGTGCTTTTTCAGTGTTGGAAAGACTCTTTCTTGCACTGAGGGCTGCTTATTGTAAATATCTTGTACTTGTTTGAAGACCTTTTAATGTTAAAGTTGGCCTCTTTGCTTTTTCCGTGTTGGAAAGACTCTTTCTTGCACTGAGGTCTGCTTATTGTAAATATCTTGTACTTGTTTGAACACCTTTTAATGTCAAAGTTGGCCTCTGTGCTTATCAGTGTTGGAAAGACTCTTTCTTGCACTGAGGTCTGCTTGTTAAATAAAAAAGTGTAAAATTAAATTTCAATAAACTAACCATAATGCCAGCTCATATGCTCTTAACGCTGCATCTCTAACTCTTTTACAGGATTTGCAGTCTTCTGATTCCTGATGAGTTCCGTAAGTGACAAGCTTACTGACTGTGTTTACTCTTCTGTGTATTAGGTATTAGGAGTAGGTATGGGTGCAGGGGAAGGCTGTGTCCTGGCTGACTCTATTCATGAAAAATATAATCTGTGTTACAACAAGATTGAAATTGAGACTCAGCATTGTTTCCCAATTTTCCAAACCCATATGAACTGTAGCCTCAGCTTTCTGTGCTTAGCTGACAGGAGGGATAGCAGAACAGATGTGTTATAAAATTTTGAGCAATGTCCTTGTACAATATTTAAGCTGCTTGTAAAGTGAAGAAAGTAGACACTTTAATCAGCCCACTCCTACAACCTGAAATGTGTGAAAGTCTAAATATTTATCAGAGGGGCTCACTAAAGATGATTTCAACAGGACAAAACTGCTTAAACTACTTCAATCTCCCACTGTGACCACTGGTGCAGGGCAGGATGAGGGTTTGTAGGTCAGTTCCTGCTATTGCAGCATCACTGAGTGTCTATCTTAAGATAAACATCATTTATTTTTGAGGTCGGTTTTGATCAAGAACATAAGTATAGCCTGCATGAAACAACCAGAGCAGGAGGTTCAATCAAGAACACATATGACATATGACACATATCTGCTTGACACGAAAGCAGTGCACACTGAACTCAGGTAACATTTGTTATTAGAGGAGGTCAAAAAGTGTGTCAGTGAGAAATATCCATCAAAAGCATGATTTACACTAGCTGCAGCTCACAGTCAGCAACTCATCAGTTTTGTTGTTCAAACCAAACAAGAATTTTTCACATCATGTTGTCCTGCAGGAACTCACCGGATCACCTCTCCAGCACTTTGATCCCAAGACAGGAATACAATATGCAGAGTTAGTTTAATTGATTGGAATTCAGCTGTCATCTTCAGAGTGTTTCATTTGATAAAGTTAAGAACGAGAAATCAAGTGGTCAGAGCTATCATGGTGATATTCAGGGTCAGATTCTGTGCTAGTGCAAAACCTTCTTTTGGCCTGAAAAAGCTACTGTGGGGTTTACAACAGAGGAGCAATTGAAAGCCTGCAGGTCAAATTAGCGTCAGGATGCATTTGCAAAAATGTTTCGTGTGAGTAGAAAGTTCTCTGGGTGATCCAACCGTGCGTTAGTTGATATACAAACATGCAATGAGAACATTTCAGTAATTAGCTGTTAAGTGTCACCCAAACATGAGGAGGCCAGTGAAGGAGCCAGTGACGGTTTAACAAAAAGAATACAGTGTGAGTGCAGGTTTACATGTTTCTCTCTGAGAAAAAGAGACGTCGATGTGTTTCTATTAGTGTGAAATCCTTTTTAGAAATTAGGCACTGTGTGAGGTCATTTAGTAAGAGTCAGTGAATCTTTCACAGTTGTAAAACACATAAAAAGAAACAACATAAGTAACGTATGTTTTTTCCCGAGGGTGGTGGGGTAGGACTTCATGTGTGGGTGACTGAGAATGTCCATTTTATTAGATATGTTGTTGTAACTGTTTCAAAGTCAGTAATGCATGAATCTGCAATGATTTTTCTTCCTTAAAAGAGGACTGTGTACAGTGTCCATTTGTGTCTGTCTCCACGTTGGGTGATTGTGGAGTATGAATATGTGTGCATGAGGGTGGGAATGCCCGTTGGTGGCTGCGTGCGCCTGTTCGACTGTGTCTGTATGTCAGGTCGGTTACACTCCACGTCTCTGGGAACATCTCAGGCCCTCCAAGGTATGGAGGCCTATCTCGATTCACCACACTCCTTGCCGTTAGTTGATGCCCTCAGGCGTCGGTGTGTTGGTGGTTCTGGTGTCCGGGGCTGGGCGCTCAGGTATGTACCGGCTCACTCCCAGTGACTGCTTGGCGAGGTCTGGCACCCGTGGCTCCGTCAGGCCACTTCCGGGGGGTGGGGGGCTCTCAGTCCTCTGGCCTCTGGGCCTGTGGCTCAGGTCACTCTGCCACAGCTGTCTGCCGGCAGAGCCCACAGCCACATCACGGGCCCCCTGTGGCTTCTGCTCCGTGGCTGCTGGGTGACCTCTAATCTGGGGCTCTCCTCAGCGCTTCCCAGGAGGGTGGCATGGCTGCAACTCCGATGGTCCTCCTTGGGCTCTCACATTCTGGGGGCCTCTGGGTGTCTGGGGCCTGGATTTCCTCCATGCCTGCTACATGCACTGGGGGACAGACTATGGCTCCCTGTTAAAAGTAGAATGGGAGGCAGAGTCTTCAGTTTTATCTTTTGTCCTGTCTTCCTCTGCTCATCCCAACAGGTTGTGGCAGATGGCTGTCCCTTCCTCAGCCTGGTGCTACTGGAGGATTCTTTCTTTTAAAATGGAGTTTTTCCTTCCCACTGTTGTCAAAGCGCATGCTCATCAGAAATCATATGATTATTGGGTTTTTTCTGTATTTTTCAAAGATCCACATCAAAAGGAGCAGGTTAAAGTGGTTCTGGCATCTGACAAGGATTCCTCCTGGACGTCTCCCAGGTGAGGTGTACTGGACGAGCTCCCACCAGGAGGAGGCCCTGAATCAGACCCAAGACATGATGGAGTTCCCCTAGATAAGCTGGAGGAGGTGGGTGTGGAAAAGGAGGTCTGGAGTTCTCTGCTTAGGCTGCTGCCCCCACAACCCGGCCACAGATAAGTGAAATAAGTAGATCAAATATAACTTGGTGTTCTAAAGAATATTGTTGTTTCCTTGCAGGACACCAGGAGAGATGAGCCCTCCATCACAGATGGTGTGGTCACCTGCAGGTTCAAGGTCATTGCATCTCCAGCCCACATCTACTGCCACTGTACTTAAGGGAAGTTGGGACAATGTTAAAGACTTTCTTCAGACAATTGCATTTGGATGAGCTAAATTCATGACAGGCACTCAAGCAGTAATGCCTCGACTGACAAACGAACATACCAAGCTTCTGTGTTGTTTGAGCCAGAGACTGCACTTGTGGATGAACAATAAAAACATTTTATATTTATTATATTAGTAATGTAACTTGCAATAAAAAGTTATGGGAAGCTTAAACTTAGTTTCAGAATAATTAAATCTGAGACTTTGTTTTATTGAAAAGTTATTAAAGTTTTAAAGTGTGTGACAAATAAAATAATAAATTATTAAGTAACACCAGCTACAATATTGGAAATATGTGTGTTGTTCAGCAGAACAGTGTCCAGTATGTTGGCTGAAATGCTTTAAATTTGAAAATAAAAGTTGGGCTGATTTTAACGCATTACAAGGAGTGTTTTAATTATTATTTTCTAAATAAGCAGTGTTTATATTACGTGTAATGAAATAAGTTCAAGGATAATAAAAGGTAATGAGATTTAATTGCATTCAACTTATGTGCAGCAAAACTAAAAATAAGTTACGGAAGTGTTCAAATAATATGTGTGCTTTTAAAAATGCTCGTCTATTTAAAGACTACACAATCTGTGTTAATTCTAATTATACCACAATCCCTTGCCTGTTGTGTTAAATATACATAAACAGTATGTGTTATCAGATGAAAGTACAAAACTCTCAAGAACCCCCCTCCTAAATTTCAGGTGGCATTTTAAAAACATGCCATGACATAACACACAGCTGCTATAATCATACAGTGAGGTCAAATGTCAATTATCGTTATAGGTTCTTGCTATATGTTATAACATAAACACAGCACAGTTGTAAGAATAATAGTTTCTAGGTTCTAAGGCTTTTTGTCAGTTTAATAGTGAGCTTTACGAGACTCGTTTTCGTGCCAAAGGCTCGCACAGGCCTAAGTTCCCTTATGACAACTAGAGCTGGAAACAAGACCTCAAGCGATCCTAAGGCTAATTAGCACGGCTAGCATTTAAAAAACATCTGTTAAATGTTGTCATTGCTAGCATATACCTGTATTACAGCATGGTAAGTAGCGAGAACGCAAAGTTTTTGTTACCTTTGAAAAGAAAAATGTGAAGCTGTAATATTAGCATGAGCTATGCTAATGTTATTCGCTGAAACAAACATCTCAGGTACTGACTTACTGCTTTCTAATATCTGTGTTTATTTCTGGATATACCTACATGGTTATTAGACATCCCACATAAAGGGTGACAAAGGCAGTAACTATAAATGACCATAACTTTACTGTAAATTACACTGATGGGCTCAGTTCATATAGTTATATCACGTGCACACGCATGTTAGCAACCGTAACCATGCAGGCTGTTGGTATATGAATGCTGCGCAAGGTTCCAGCTGTTCCTTTACACTTGCTCTTGGATTTGTCTTGACCTGCTCCAAGCTCAGCTTGTGGAAAGATAACTTTTGGAGAATATTTCTACAGAAAGCGGATTTTACTACAAAGCGACAACAACTACTGCATCTTTGGATCTTTTGTACTTGTGTTTCATCATAACAGCAAAGCTTGAAGATCGTGGACCCCGACTCGTCGACAGCCACCAGGTACATTTCAAAATTTCTTCAATTATTTCAAGAATCACTAGATGACTATAGTAATTTTACAGGTTCCAGTGTGAATATCACGTTTTAATGTGATCAAAATAAGTGTGTTCTAAGACTTTTCCTGGCAAATCGCTTTTATGCTTTAAATTTTCCAGGAGAGGTGTAGAATTTATTACCGACTGGTGTATGAATGTGAAAAAAGGTTTTACTTTGATTTGAAGCCTTCAAATTTGACACTTTTTTCCAATGAAATGGTTAAAATTAGCTTAAAATTCGTAAAATGCCCCCCTCCCCAAATATACATATGTATATGTGTATATCGGTTTCTATGGTAACAGCATCTCCTCACAATGTTAGGACATATAGGAGTAAACACACCAGGTCCCCTGTAGGTCCTGACATCATTTTCTTCTCAAAGGCTTCATTTGAATAAACTATAACTTTTCCCCAGCTACATATGCGATGATAAATAAAATAAAATGAAATAATATAAAAAAGAATATTAAAACATCAATCATAGTCAAAAATAATCATAAAGTCAAACTGTTACAAAAATGTGTTTTATTTTTAAAATTGTGTGTGGAGTTCTACTGCCTTTTTTGCATTAGCAATATTTAGGACATGGAATTGGTACATGGGGAGATTAAATGTTTCGTTATATTTTACATCGTTAATGAAAGAATTAAAAAAAATATGAGAATGAGCTGCTAAATTATTTATGGATTTTCTGCAGTATGCTATTCATGTCCAGTTCTTTACAAATCAGTACCTATTATCCATGACCTAGTCCAACGTAGTGTTTGCATAAAGGTTTAAAAAGAACAAATAAACAAAATGAATGTATACAAAATACAATACTGTTACCTTAAAAGTGTAGTGTGCACAGAGTGAGCTGCCTTGGCAGAGATTTGGATGCTTCACTTAATGATTGTGGACATAGTTGAAATCTTGTTTTCTTCTCACATGAACAAGTAAAGTGTCATTCAGTCTGATATGAATGTAGCCTGTAGCTTTAGCACTGGGTGCTTACTACATTCCTACTGTTATTTTAAACTTTGTTTCCTTACAGGCTGTCTTGACTACATTGTTGAACGTCCCAAGAACGAGACCTTTCTGAAGTCATCAGGATCCTTGATGACAGTCTCCTGAGCGCCATCTCTTCTGATGAAGCGTGGGACACTGATACCGTGCGTGTCAGTAAAGGTGAGTACATCGCCCTCTCATCCTCCCCCTCTTCTCATGAAGAACTGGATGCTGATGCGTGTCAGTGAAGTGGAAGGTGAGTACTCCCTCCCCACCTTGCTTTCTTGCACTGAGGTCTGCTTATTGTAAATATCTTGTACTTGTTTTTACACCTTTTCATGTCAAAGTTGGCCTCTGTGCTTATCAGTGTTAGAAAGACTCTTTCTTGAACCGAGGTCTGCTTATTGCAAATATCTTGTACTTGTTTTTACACCTTTTAATTTCAAAGTTGGCCTTTGTGCTTTTTCATTGGTGGAAAGACTCTTTCTTGCACTGAGGTCTGCTTATTGTAAATATATTGTGTTAACTTGTTATTTTCTGTTTTATCGCGAGAGTACTGTTGCCCGCGAAGGGTTGTTGTTGTTGTCCGTATGAAAAATGGCGGAATGAATAAAGCGCTGTGAATGAGAGTACGACGTCGTGTCTTTTGAGTTAACATTGGTAGCAGAGGATGGTTTCCAATTACAAAGTACCACCAAAGCTTGATGAAGCCAGGCCATACGAATGCTGGAAGAATGAAGTCAACATCTGGAGACGAGTTACGGAGCTGGATAAAAAGAAACAGGCACTCGCGGTGGTGCTGGGCCTCGAGGGAAGAGCCAGAGAAACGGCCATGGAGATACCCGCAGACAAAGATGACGGTATGGAAATACTGCTTGCAAAACTTGACGCGGTGTTTCAGAGAGAAGAGAAAGACCACGCTTATGAAGCCTACTCGTGTTTTGACTCCATTGCAAAGAACCACAGCGTGTCCATGGCAGACTACATTATAGACTTTGAACAGCGTTATAACCGGATGAAAAAGTGGAGGAGTGTAACATTACTTTGTACACTAAAGCCTCAATGACAGACGCTGAAATTTTCCTGACTGAGGCACTGGGGTCAACCATTATTGATACTGCATGTACACGTACAGTTTGTGGTCAGAAGTGGCTAGATAGTTACATGCGTGACCTCAGCCAAGGCCAAGTAAACAAGCTGTTGCAATCAGAAACCCCCAGCTCCAGACCATTTCGCTTTGGGGATGGTATTGTAGTGTATTCCAGCAGAAAAGTGAAACTTCCAGCCAAAATTGGACAAACAAAATGTGACATTGAAAGTGAAGTAGTTCCTGTTGACATTCCACTACTACTGAGCAAAACGTCTCTCAAGAAAGCAGGGACTGTTCTAGACATGGAGAATGACAGTGTTGTCATGTTCAAGCAGCCTGTTCCTCTAGAGCTCACTAGTTCGGGACACTATTGCGTGGACATTAGAGATGAAAATACTACAGAAAGTTGCAATGAAAATGAAGTTCTCATGGTAACTGCTGAAATGTCTACAAAAGAGAAACAGAAAGTCCTTGTGAAACTTCATAAGCAGTTTGGTCATGCATCTGCAGAGAGGTTATTGAGGCTCATCCAAAGCTCTGGCAATACAGATAAACAATGTGCAGTTATTCTACAAGAGATAGTTCATGACTGTGACATTTGTCAGAAATATTGCAAAACCAAGCCGAGACCTGCTGTTGGTCTACCCCTGGCTTCTGAGTATAATGAGACAGTAGCGATGGATCTACATGAGCTGGAGCCCAATGTGTGGTACCTTCACATCATCGACCACTTCACACGCTTCAGTGCCGGCAGCATCGTAAAGACAAAGAAAGCTGCAGAGATCATCAACTCCTTCATTCACACCTGGATAAGCATTCACGGTGCCCCCAGACGGCTCTACACAGACAACGGCGGAGAGTTCAACAACACAGACATTCGGGACATGGCTGAAAACTTCAACATTGAGGTAAAAACAACGGCGGGGTATAGTCCCTGGAGCAACGGACTACTGGAGAGACATAACATGACACTTACAGAAATCCTCCTGAAGGTAAAAAAGGAACGTGGATGTGACTGGCACACTGCGCTAGACTGGGCCCTTATGGCCAAAAACAGTATGCTTAATGTACATGGTTATAGTCCACATCAACTTGTGTTTGGCCAAAACCCCAACCTTCCTTCTGTGTTGATGGATAAGCCACCTGCCTTAGAGGGCACAACTGTAAGTGCAAGAGTAGCTTCCAGGAAAGCATTTACTGAGGCAGAGTGTTCAGAAAGGATCAGGAGAGCACTACGCAAACAACTTAGGCCTACAGATGACAAATATGAGGCAGGAGATAAAGTATACTACAAACGAGTCGACTGTACAGAGTGGAAGGGTCCAGGTGTAGTTATTGGGCAGGATGGAACTGTTGTATTTGTAAGACATGGGGGGACTCTTGTAAGAGTACACCAGTCAAGATTGACTAAAGTGGATTCACAGACTGGAGATAAACAAATACCACACAGTACTACTGATGATGACAACAAAGACGCAGTTGAAAATGATGACACTGACACACCCGATGGTGAACAGAGTATTAGTGAGGAAGAAGACATCACTATTGACAGAGAAACCAACACTACAGAAAACATGTCTGTCACACAAACTGCAAATGAGCCCTCTACACCCACTGATCACGTCTCTGCAAATGTAAAATTAAGATCAGGACAGCTGATTGCTTTTACCAACAGCGACAACGGTGTTCAACACACAACCAGAGTGCTAGGCAGAGCGGGAAAAGCAAAAGGGCAATACAAAAACTGGTACAATGTGCAATATCTTGAGCATGATGGTAGTGAAGGTGAAAACAGAGATGCAGATGTACTCATAACAAAAGATATTTCCTTTGATTCTGCTAAGCAGCAGGAGATTGAGAGCTGGCAAAGTAATGGTGTGTTTGATGAAGTGAAAGACCTGGGTCAAAAATGTGTGTCTACTAGATGGGTCTGTACACTCAAAGAAACTACTAATGGTGTTGTCCCAAAGGCTCGACTTGTGGCACGGGGGTTTGAAGAGGTAAATACTAAAGAACTACAGAAAGACTCTCCAACATGTGCGTCTGAGTCCCTCAGACTGGTGCTAGCTGTGATATGTCAAAACAAGTGGAGAGTAAATTCAATGGACATTAAATCTGCCTTCTTGCAGGGAATGGAACTGTCAAGAGGCATCTATCTTCGTCCCCCACCTGAAGCTGGCAAGGACAATGTTCAATGGAAACTGAAAAAGTGTGTTTATGGACTTGCAGATGCTTCACTTTATTGGTACAATAAGGTCAAAGACATTATGCTCAAAACTGGTGGTAAAATATCACAGGTTGATCCTGCAGTGTTCTATTGGCAGAATGAACAATCTGAGGTTACAGGAGTGCTTGCATGTCACGTTGATGATTTCCTTTGGGCTGGTTCAAGTCACTTTGCAACTCATATCATTCCTGTACTGAAATCTACCTTCCTTGTGGGCCGTGAAGAACATGACAGCTTTTCTTATGTTGGTATGGACATTTGTACAGTTAATGATGTAATAGAGGTGCATCAACAACTTTACATTGACAACCTACAACCGGTTCAGTTACAAGCAGCACGGGCTGTACAGAGGGAGGCTTCCTTAAGTGAAACAGAACGTGAGCAACTCAGGTCAAAAATAGGACAGATTTTGTGGGTTGCCAAACAAACAAGGCCTGATGTTATGTTTGACACATGTAGCCTTGGATCTAATATCAAAGATGCAACTGTACAGTCTATTCATGAAGTGAACAAAGTAATCCGTAAACTTAAGGCAGAGAAAGTGACTCTTAAGTTTCAGCACTTGGGTAACAGTGAGGATCTGGCATATCAGTGATGCTTCATTTGGCAACCTTCCTGATGGCGGTACTCAAGGAGGGGCATTAATCGTCCTTATGGGTAAAGGAGGAAAGTTTTGTCCTCTCTTCTGGCAGTCTAAAAAAATCAGGCGCGTGGTCAGAAGTACACTGGCAGGAGAAACTCTTGCCATGTCAGATGGAATAGACAGTGCAGTCTTCCTGGCAACACTTTTTTCTGAGCTTACAACTGGTAACACTGGTCTAAACGCTCTTCCTTTGATCTGTGTGACTGATAATCATTCCTTGTTTGATGCACTCAAGTCTACTAAGCAGGTTACAGAGAAGAGACTGGGGCTAGAAATGAGCAGCATTAAAGAGCTCATACAAGGCAAGAAAATCAGACAGGTTTGTTGGTCAGATTCAAAATCTCAACTTGCTGATTGTCTGACAAAAAAGGGAGTTTCACCTTTAACCCTTCTAAAGGCGCTAGATGAAGGACTCTGGATACTGTAATCCTTTGTTTACAAAGTTGTCTTTGCATTCAAATGTACCATTGTTTATTGTGTGCAATGATAGTATGCTTTAAGTAAAGCAAAGCACTTTTGAAAAATTTTTTTTTGTTTATATAAATATATACATATATGTATACAAATGTTTACAGGGGTGTGTTTATACTTTTATTTTATTTTATTTTAAGAAAGAGGGAGATTGTTAACTTGTTATTTTCTATTTTATCGCGAGAGTACTGTAGCCCGCGAAGGGTTGTTGTTGTTGTCCGTATGAAAAATGGCGGAACAAATAAAGCGCTGTGACTGAGAGTACGACGTCGTGTATTTTGAGTTAACACTTGTACTTGTTTTTACACCTTTTAATGTCAAAGTTGGTCTCTGTGATTTTTCAGTGTTGGAAAGACTCTTTCTTGCACTGAGGTCTGCTTATTGTAAATATCTTGTACTTGTTTTTACACCTTTTAATGTCAAAGTTGGCCTCTGTGCTTGTCAGTGTTGGAAAGACTCTTTCTTGCACTGAGGTCTGCTTATTGTAAATATCTTGTACTTGTTTTTACACCTTTTAATGTCAAAGTTGGCCTCTGCGCTTCCTCAGTGTTAGAAAGACTCTTTCTTGCACTGAGGTCTGCTTATTGTAAATATCTTGTACTTGTTTGAACACCTTTTCATGTCAAAGTTGGCCTCTGACCTTATCAGTGTTGGAAAGACTCTTTCTTGCACTGAGGTCTGCTTATTGTAAATATCTTGTACTTGTTTTTACACCTTTTATGTCAAAGTTGGCCTCTGACCTTATCAGTGTTGGAAAGGCTCTTCCTTGCACTGAGGTCTGCTTATTGTAAATATCTTGTACTTGTTTGAACACCTTTTCATGTCAAAGTTGGCCTCTGTGCTTATCAGTGTTGGAAAGACTCTTTCTTGCACTGAGGTCTGCTTATTGTAAATATCTTGTACTTGTTTGAACACCTTTTCATGTCAAAGTTGGCCTCTGTGCTTATCAGTGTTGGAAAGACTCTTTCTTGCACTGAGGTCTGCTTATTGTAAATATCTTGTACTTGTTTGAACACCTTTTCATGTCAAAGTTGGCCTCTGTGCTTGTCAGTGTTGGAAAGACTCTTTCTTGCACTGAGGTCTGCTTATTGTAAATATCTTGTACTTGTTTGAACACCTTTTAATGTCAAAGTTGGCCTCTGTGCTTTTTCAGTGTTGAAAAGACTCTTTCTTGCACTGAGGTCTGCTTATTGTAAATATCTTGTACTTATTTGAACACCTTTTAATGTCAAAGTTGGCCTCTGTGCTTTTTCAGTGTTGAAAAGACTCTTTCTTGCACTGAGGTCTGCTTATTGTAAATATCTTGTACTTGTTTGAACACCTTTTAATGTCAAAGTTGGCCTCTGTGCTTTTTCAGTGTTGGAAAGACTCTTTCTTGCACTGAGGTCTGCTTATTGTAAATATCTTGTACTTGTTTTAACACCTTTTAATGTCAAAGTTGGCCTCTGTGCTTATCAGTGTTGGAAAGACTCTTTCTTGCACTGAGGTCTGCTTATTGTAAATATCTTGTACTTGATTTTACACCTTTTAATGTCAAAGTTGGCCTCTTTGCTTTTTCAGTGTTGGAAAGACTCTTTCTTGCACTGAGGTCTGCTTATTGTTAATATCTTGTACTTGATTTTACACCTTTTAATGTCAAAGTTGGCCTCTGTGCTTATCAGTGTTGGAAAGACTCTTTCTTGCACTGAGGTCTGCTTATTGTTAATATATTGTACTTGTTTTTATACCTTTTCATGTCAAAGTTGGCCTCTGTGCTTATCAGTGTTGGAAAGGCTCTTTCTTGCACTGAGGTCTGCTTATTGTAAATATCTTGTACTTGATTTTACACCTTTTAATGTGAAAGTTGGCCTCTGTGCTTATCAGTGTTGGAAAGACTCTTTCTTGCACTGAGGTCTGCTTATTGTTAATATATTGTACTTGTTTTTATACCTTTTCATGTCAAAGTTGGCCTCTGTGCTTATCAGTGTTGGAAAGGCTCTTTCTTGCACTGAGGTCTGCTTATTGTAAATATCTTGTACTTGATTTTACACCTTTTAATGTCAAAGTTGGCCTCTGCGCTTCCTCAGTGTTAGAAAGACTCTTTCTTGCACTGAGGTCTGCTTATTGTAAATATCTTGTACTTGATTTTACACCTTTTAATGTCAAAGTTGGTCTCTGTGATTTTTCAGTGTTGGAAAGACTCTTTCTTGCACTGAGGTCTGCTTATTGTAAATATCTTGTACTTGTTTTTACACCTTTTAATGTCAAAGTTGGCCTCTGCGCTTCCTCAGTGTTAGAAAGACTCTTTCTTGCACTGAGGTCTGCTTATTGTAAATATCTTGTACTTGATTTTACACCTTTTAATGTCAAAGTTGGTCTCTGTGATTTTTCAGTGTTGGAAAGACTCTTTCTTGCACTGAGGTCTGCTTATTGTAAATATCTTGTACTTGTTTTTACACCTTTTAATGTCAAAGTTGGCCTCTGTGCTTTTTCAGTGTTAGAAAGACTCTTTCTTGCACTGAGGTCTGCTTATTGTAAATATCTTGTACTTGATTTTTACACCTTTTAATGTCAAAGTTGGCCTCTGCGCTTCCTCAGTGTTAGAAAGACTCTTTCTTGCACTGAGGTCTGCTTATTGTAAATATCTTGTACTTGTTTTTACACCTTTTCATGTCAAAGTTGGCCTCTGACCTTATCAGTGTTGGAAAGGCTCTTTCTTGCACTGAGGTCTGCTTATTGTAAATATCTTGTACTTGATTTTAAACCTTTTAATGTCAAAGTTGGTCTCTGTGATTTTTCAGTGTTGGAAAGACTCTTTCTTGCACTGAGGTCTGCTTATTGTAAATATCTTGTACTTGTTTTTACACCTTTTCATGTCAAAGTTGGCCTCTGACCTTATCAGTGTTGGAAAGGCTCTTTCTTGCACTGAGGTCTGCTTATTGTAAATATCTTGTACTTGTTTTTACACCTTTTATGTCAAAGTTGGCCTCTGTGCTTATTCAGTGTTGAAAAGACTCTTTCTTGCACTGAGGTCTGCTTATTGTAAATATCTTGTACTTGTTTGAACACCTTTTAATGTCAAAGTTGGCCTCTGTGCTTATTCAGTTTTGAAAAGACTCTTTCTTGCACTGAGGTCTGCTTATTGTAAATATCTTGTACTTGTTTTTACACCTTTTATGTCAAAGTTGGCCTCTGTGCTTATCAGTGTTGGAAAGACTCTTTCTTGCACTGAGGTCTGCTTATTGTAAATATCTTGTACTTGTTTTTACACCTTTTCATGTCAAAGTTGGCCTCTGTGCTTGTCAGTGTTGGAAAGACTCTTTCTTGCACTGAGGTCTGCTTATTGTAAATATCTTGTACTTGTTTGAACACCTTTTAATGTCAAAGTTGGCCTCTGTGCTTATCAGTGTTGGAAAGACTCTTTCTTGCACTGAGGTCTGCTTATTGTAAATATCTTGTACTTGTTTGAACACCTTTTAATGTCAAAGTTGGCCTCTGTGCTTATTCAGTGTTGAAAAGACTCTTTCTTGCACTGAGGTCTGCTTATTGTTAATATATTGTACTTGTTTTTACACCTTTTAATGTCAAAGTTGGCCTCTGTGCTTTTTCAGTGTTAGAAAGACTCTTTCTTGCACTGAGGTCTGCTTATTGTAAATATCTTGTACTTGATTTTTACACCTTTTAATGTCAAAGTTGGCCTCTGCGCTTCCTCAGTGTTAGAAAGACTCTTTCTTGCACTGAGGTCTGCTTATTGTAAATATCTTGTACTTGTTTTTACACCTTTTCATGTCAAAGTTGGCCTCTGACCTTATCAGTGTTGGAAAGGCTCTTTCTTGCACTGAGGTCTGCTTATTGTAAATATCTTGTACTTGATTTTAAACCTTTTAATGTCAAAGTTGGTCTCTGTGATTTTTCAGTGTTGGAAAGACTCTTTCTTGCACTGAGGTCTGCTTATTGTAAATATCTTGTACTTGTTTTTACACCTTTTCATGTCAAAGTTGGCCTCTGACCTTATCAGTGTTGGAAAGGCTCTTTCTTGCACTGAGGTCTGCTTATTGTAAATATCTTGTACTTGTTTTTACACCTTTTATGTCAAAGTTGGCCTCTGTGCTTATCAGTGTTGGAAAGACTCTTTCTTGCACTGAGGTCTGCTTATTGTAAATATCTTGTACTTGTTTTTACACCTTTTCATGTCAAAGTTGGCCTCTGTGCTTGTCAGTGTTGGAAAGACTCTTTCTTGCACTGAGGTCTGCTTATTGTAAATATCTTGTACTTGTTTGAACACCTTTTAATGTCAAAGTTGGCCTCTGTGCTTATCAGTGTTGGAAAGACTCTTTCTTGCACTGAGGTCTGCTTATTGTAAATATCTTGTACTTGTTTGAACACCTTTTAATGTCAAAGTTGGCCTCTGTGCTTATTCAGTGTTGAAAAGACTCTTTCTTGCACTGAGGTCTGCTTATTGTAAATATCTTGTACTTGTTTTTATACCTTTTCATGTCAAAGTTGGCCTCTGTGCTTATCAGTGTTGTAAAGGCTCTTTCTTGCACTGAGGTCTGCTTATTGTAAATATCTTGTACTTGTTTTTATACCTTTTCATGTCAAAGTTGGCCTCTGTGCTTATCAGTGTTGTAAAGACTCTTTCTTGCACTGAGGTCTGCTTATTGTAAATATCTTGTACTTGTTTGAACACCTTTTAATGTCAAAGTTGGCCTCTGTGCTTTTTCAGTGTTGAAAAGACTCTTTCTTGCACTGAGGTCTGCTTATTGTAAATATCTTGTACTTGTTTTTACACCTTTTCATGTCAAAATTGGCCTCTGTGCTTATCAGTGTTGGAAAGGCTCTTTCTTGCACTGAGGTCTGCTTATTGTAAATATCTTGTACTTGTTTTTACACCTTTTCATGTCAAAATTGGCCTCTGTGCTTATCAGTGTTGGAAAGACTCTTTCTTGCACTGAGGTCTGCTTATTGTAAATATCTTGTACTTGTTTTTACACCTTTTATGTCAAAGTTGGCCTCTGACCTTATCAGTGTTGGAAAGGCTCTTTCTTGCACTGAGGTCTGCTTATTGTAAATATCTTGTACTTGTTTTTACACCTTTTATGTCAAAGTTGGCCTCTGACCTTATCAGTGTTGGAAAGGCTCTTTCTTGCACTGAGGTCTGCTTATTGTAAATATCTTGTACTTGTTTTTACACCTTTTCATGTCAAAGTTGGCCTCTGTGCTTGTCAGTGTTGGAAAGACTCTTTCTTGCACTGAGGTCTGCTTATTGTAAATATCTTGTACTTGTTTGAACACCTTTTAATGTCAAAGTTGGCCTCTGTGCTTTTTCCGTGTTGGAAAGACTCTTTCTTGCACTGAGGTCTGCTTATTGTAAATATCTTGTACTTGTTTGAACACCTTTTCATGTCAAAGTTGGCCTCTGTGCTTATTCAGTGTTGAAAAGACTCTTTCTTGCACTGAGGTCTGCTTATTGTAAATATCTTGTACTTGTTTGAACACCTTTTAATGTCAAAGTTGGCCTCTGTGCTTATTCAGTGTTGAAAAGACTCTTTCTTGCACTGAGGTCTGCTTATTGTAAATATCTTGTACTTGTTTTTATACCTTTTCATGTCAAAGTTGGCCTCTGTGCTTATCAGTGTTGGAAAGACTCTTTCTTGCACTGAGGTCTGCTTATTGTAAATATCTTGTACTTGTTTGAACACCTTTTAATGTCAAAGTTGGCCTCTGTGCTTATTCAGTGTTGAAAAGACTCTTTCTTGCACTGAGGTCTGCTTATTGTAAATATCTTGTACTTGTTTTTATACCTTTTCATGTCAAAGTTGGCCTCTGTGCTTATCAGTGTTGAAAAGACTCTTTCTTGCACTGAGGTCTGCTTATTGTAAATATCTTGTACTTGTTTTTATACCTTTTCATGTCAAAGTTGGCCTCTGTGCTTATCAGTGTTGTAAAGGCTCTTTCTTGCACTGAGGTCTGCTTATTGTAAATATCTTGTACTTGTTTTTATACCTTTTCATGTCAAAGTTGGCCTCTGTGCTTATCAGTGTTGTAAAGGCTCTTTCTTGCACTGAGGTCTGCTTATTGTAAATATCTTGTACTTGTTTGAACACCTTTTAATGTCAAAGTTGGCCTCTGTGCTTATTCAGTGTTGAAAAGACTCTTTCTTGCACTGAGGTCTGCTTATTGTAAATATCTTGTACTTGTTTTTATACCTTTTCATGTCAAAGTTGGCCTCTGTGCTTATCAGTGTTGAAAAGACTCTTTCTTGCACTGAGGTCTGCTTATTGTAAATATCTTGTACTTGTTTGAACACCTTTTAATGTCAAAGTTGGCCTCTGTGCTTATTCAGTGTTGAAAAGACTCTTTCTTGCACTGAGGTCTGCTTATTGTAAATATCTTGTACTTGTTTTTATACCTTTTCATGTCAAAGTTGGCCTCTGTGCTTATCAGTGTTGTAAAGGCTCTTTCTTGCACTGAGGTCTGCTTATTGTAAATATCTTGTACTTGTTTGAACACCTTTTAATGTCAAAGTTGGCCTCTGTGCTTATTCAGTGTTGAAAAGACTCTTTCTTGCACTGAGGTCTGCTTATTGTAAATATCTTGTACTTGTTTTTATACCTTTTCATGTCAAAGTTGGCCTCTGTGCTTATCAGTGTTGGAAAGGCTCTTTCTTGCACTGAGGTCTGCTTATTGTAAATATCTTGTACTTGTTTTTACACCTTTTCATGTCAAAGTTGGCCTCTGTGCTTATCAGTGTTGGAAAGGCTCTTTCTTGCACTGAGGTCTGCTTATTGTAAATATCTTGTACTTGATTTTACACCTTTTCATGTCAAAGTTGGCCTCTGCGCTTCTGCAGTGTTAGAAAGACTCTTTCTTGCACTGAGGTCTGCTTATTGTAAATATCTTGTACTTGTTTGAACACCTTTTAATGTCAAAGTTGGCCTCTGTGCTTTTTCAGTGTTGGAAAGACTCTTTCTTGCACTGAGGTCTGCTTATTGTAAATATCTTGTACTTGTTTGAACACCTTTTAATGTCAAAGTTGGCCTCTTTGCTTATCAGTGTTGGAAAGACTCTTTCTTGCACTGAGGGCTGCTTATTGTTAATATCTTGTACTTGTTTGAACACCTTTTAATGTCAAAGTTGGCCTCTGTGCTTTTTCAGTGTTGGAAAGACTCTTTCTTGCACTGAGGGCTGCTTATTGTTAATATCTTGTACTTGTTTGAACACCTTTTAATGTCAAAGTTGGCCTCTGTGCTTATCAGTGTTGGAAAGACTCTTTCTTGCACTGAGGGCTGTTTATTGTAAATATCTTGTACTTGTTTGAACACCTTTTAATGTCAAAGTTGGCCTCTTTGCTTTTTCCGTGTTGGAAAGACTCTTTCTTGCACTGAGGTCTGCTTATTGTAAATATCTTGTACTTCTTTGAACACCTTTTAATGTCAAAGTTGGCCTCTGTGCTTTTTCAGTGTTGAAAAGACTCTTTCTTGCACTGAGGTCTGCTTATTGTAAATATCTTGTACTTATTTGAACACCTTTTAATGTCAAAGTTGGCCTCTGTGCTTTTTCAGTGTTGGAAAGACTCTTTCTTGCACTGAGGTCTGCTTATTGTAAATATCTTGTACTTGTTTGAACACCTTTTAATGTTAAAGTTGGCCTCTGTGCTTATCAGTGTTGGAAAGACTCTTTCTTGCACTGAGGTCTGCTTATTGTAAATATCTTGTACTTGTTTGAACACCTTTTAATGTCAAAGTTGGCCTCTGTGCTTATCAGTGTTGGAAAGACTCTTTCTTGCACTGAGGTCTGCTTATTGTAAATATCTTGTACTTGTTTGAACACCTTTTCATGTCAAAGTTGGCCTCTGTGCTTATCAGTGTTGGAAAGACTCTTTCTTGCACTGAGGTCTGCTTATTGTAAATATGTTGTACTTGTTTGAACACCTTTTCATGTCAAAGTTTGCCTCTTTGCTTCTGCAGTGTTAGAAAGACTCTTTCTTGCACTGAGGGCTGCTTATTGTAAATATCTTGTACTTGATTTTTACACCTTTTCATGTCAAAGTTGGCCTCTTTGCTTTTTCCGTGTTGGAAAGACTCTTTCTTGCACTGAGGTCTGCTTATTGTAAATATCTTGTACTTGTTTGAACACCTTTTAATGTCAAAGTTGGCCTCTGTGCTTATCAGTGTTAGAAAGACTCTTTCTTGCACTGAGGTCTGCTTATTGTAAATATCTTGTACTTGTTTTTACACCTTTTAATGTCAAAGTTGGCCTCTGTGCTTATCAGTGTTGGAAAGGCTCTTTCTTGCACTGAGGTCTGCTTATTGTAAATATCTTGTACTTGTTTTTATACCTTTTAATGTCAAAGTTGGCCTCTGTGCTTATCAGTGTTGGAAAGACTCTTTCTTGCACTGAGGGCTGCTTATTGTAAATATCTTGTACTTGTTTGAACACCTTTTAATGTTAAAGTTGGCCTCTTTGCTTTTTCCGTGTTGGAAAGACTCTTTCTTGCACTGAGGTCTGCTTATTGTAAATATCTTGTACTTGTTTGAACACCTTTTCATGTCAAAGTTGGCCTCTGTGCTTCTGCAGTGTTAGAAAGACTCTTTCTTGCACTGAGGGCTGCTTATTGTAAATATCTTGTACTTGTTTGAACACCTTTTAATGTTAAAGTTGGCCTCTTTGCTTTTTCCGTGTTGGAAAGACTCTTTCTTGCACTGAGGTCTGCTTATTGTAAATATCTTGTACTTGATTTTACACCTTTTAATGTCAAAGTTGGCCTCTGCGCTTCCTCAGTGTTAGAAAGACTCTTTCTTGCACTGAGGTCTGCTTATTGTAAATATCTTGTACTTGATTTTAAACCTTTTAATGTCAAAGTTGGTCTCTGTGATTTTTCAGTGTTAGAAAGACTCTTTCTTGCACTGAGGTCTGCTTATTGTAAATATCTTGTACTTGTTTTTACACCTTTTATGTCAAAGTTGGCCTCTGTGCTTATCAGTGTTGGAAAGACTCTTTCTTGCACTGAGGTCTGCTTATTGTAAATATCTTGTACTTGTTTTTACACCTTTTAATGTCAAAGTTGGCCTCTGCGCTTCCTCAGTGTTAGAAAGACTCTTTCTTGCACTGAGGTCTGCTTATTGTAAATATCTTGTACTTGTTTTTACACCTTTTATGTCAAAGTTGGCCTCTGTGCTTATCAGTGTTGGAAAGGCTCTTTCTTGCACTGAGGTCTGCTTATTGTAAATATCTTGTACTTGTTTTTACACCTTTTCATGTCAAAGTTGGCCTCTGACCTTATCAGTGTTGGAAAGACTCTTTCTTGCACTGAGGTCTGCTTATTGTAAATATCTTGTACTTGTTTGAACACCTTTTAATGTCAAAGTTGGCCTCTGTGCTTTTTCCGTGTTGGAAAGACTCTTTCTTGCACTGAGGTCTGCTTATTGTAAATATCTTGTACTTGTTTTTACACCTTTTATGTCAAAGTTGGCCTCTGACCTTATCAGTGTTGGAAAGGCTCTTTCTTGCACTGAGGTCTGCTTATTGTAAATATCTTGTACTTGTTTGAACACCTTTTAATGTCAAAGTTGGCCTCTGTGCTTTTTCCGTGTTGGAAAGACTCTTTCTTGCACTGAGGTCTGCTTATTGTAAATATCTTGTACTTGTTTGAACACCTTTTAATGTCAAAGTTGGCCTCTGTGCTTATCAGTGTTGGAAAGACTCTTTCTTGCACTGAGGTCTGCTTATTGTAAATATCTTGTACTTGTTTGAACACCTTTTAATGTCAAAGTTGGCCTCTGTGCTTATTCAGTGTTGAAAAGACTCTTTCTTGCACTGAGGTCTGCTTATTGTAAATATCTTGTACTTGATTTTACACCTTTTCATGTCAAAGTTGGCCTCTGCGCTTCTGCAGTGTTAGAAAGACTCTTTCTTGCACTGAGGTCTGCTTATTGTAAATATCTTGTACTTGTTTGAACACCTTTTAATGTCAAAGTTGGCCTCTGTGCTTTTTCAGTGTTGAAAAGACTCTTTCTTGCACTGAGGTCTGCTTATTGTAAATATCTTGTACTTGTTTTTACACCTTTTATGTCAAAGTTGGCCTCTGACCTTATCAGTGTTGGAAAGGCTCTTTCTTGCACTGAGGTCTGCTTATTGTAAATATCTTGTACTTGTTTTTACACCTTTTATGTCAAAGTTGGCCTCTGACCTTATCAGTGTTGGAAAGGCTCTTTCTTGCACTGAGGTCTGCTTATTGTAAATATCTTGTACTTGTTTTTACACCTTTTATGTCAAAGTTGGCCTCTGTGCTTATCAGTGTTGGAAAGACTCTTTCTTGCACTGAGGTCTGCTTATTGTAAATATCTTGTACTTGTTTTTACACCTTTTCATGTCAAAATTGGCCTCTGTGCTTATCAGTGTTGGAAAGACTCTTTCTTGCACTGAGGTCTGCTTATTGTAAATATCTTGTACTTGTTTGAACACCTTTTCATGTCAAAGTTGGCCTCTGTGCTTGTCAGTGTTGGAAAGACTCTTTCTTGCACTGAGGTCTGCTTATTGTAAATATCTTGTACTTGTTTGAACACCTTTTCATGTCAAAGTTGGCCTCTGTGCTTGTCAGTGTTGGAAAGACTCTTTCTTGCACTGAGGTCTGCTTATTGTTAATATCTTGTACTTGTTTTTACACCTTTTAATGTCAAAGTTGGCCTCTGTGCTTATTCAGTGTTGAAAAGACTCTTTCTTGCACTGAGGTCTGCTTATTGTGAATATATTGTACTTGTTTTTATACCTTTTAATGTCAAAGTTGGCCTCTGTGCTTATCAGTGTTGGAAAGGCTCTTTCTTGCACTGAGGTCTGCTTATTGTAAATATCTTGTACTTGTTTTTATACCTTTTAATGTCAAAGTTGGCCTCTGTGCTTATCAGTGTTGGAAAGGCTCTTTCTTGCACTGAGGGCTGCTTATTGTGAATATCTTGTACTTGATTTTTACACCTTTTCATGTCAAAGTTTGCCTCTTTGCTTCTGCAGTGTTAGAAAGACTCTTTCTTGCACTGAGGGCTGCTTATTGTGAATATCTTGTACTTGATTTTTACACCTTTTAATGTCAAAGTTGGCCTCTGTGCTTATCAGTGTTGGAAAGGCTCTTTCTTGCACTGAGGTCTGCTTATTGTGAATATATTGTACTTGTTTTTATACCTTTTAATGTCAAAGTTGGCCTCTGTGCTTATCAGTGTTGGAAAGGCTCTTTCTTGCACTGAGGTCTGCTTATTGTAAATATCTTGTACTTGTTTTTATACCTTTTAATGTCAAAGTTGGCCTCTGTGCTTATCAGTGTTGGAAAGACTCTTTCTTGCACTGAGGTCTGCTTATTGTAAATATCTTGTACTTGTTTGAACACCTTTTCATGTCAAAGTTGGCCTCTGTGCTTCTGCAGTGTTAGAAAGACTCTTTCTTGCACTGAGGGCTGCTTATTGTAAATATCTTGTACTTGTTTGAACACCTTTTAATGTTAAAGTTGGCCTCTTTGCTTTTTCCGTGTTGGAAAGACTCTTTCTTGCACTGAGGTCTGCTTATTGTAAATATCTTGTACTTGTTTGAACACCTTTTCATGTCAAAGTTGGCCTCTGTGCTTCTGCAGTGTTAGAAAGACTCTTTCTTGCACTGAGGGCTGCTTATTGTAAATATCTTGTACTTGTTTGAACACCTTTTAATGTTAAAGTTGGCCTCTTTGCTTTTTCCGTGTTGGAAAGACTCTTTCTTGCACTGAGGTCTGCTTATTGTAAATATCTTGTACTTGTTTGAACACCTTTTCATGTCAAAGTTGGCCTCTGTGCTTTTTCAGTGTTGGAAAGACTCTTTCTTGCACTGAGGTCTGCTTATTGTAAATATCTTGTACTTGATTTTACACCTTTTAATGTCAAAGTTGGCCTCTGCGCTTCCTCAGTGTTAGAAAGACTCTTTCTTGCACTGAGGTCTGCTTATTGTAAATATCTTGTACTTGATTTTAAACCTTTTAATGTCAAAGTTGGTCTCTGTGATTTTTCAGTGTTAGAAAGACTCTTTCTTGCACTGAGGTCTGCTTATTGTAAATATCTTGTACTTGTTTTTACACCTTTTATGTCAAAGTTGGCCTCTGTGCTTATCAGTGTTGGAAAGACTCTTTCTTGCACTGAGGTCTGCTTATTGTAAATATCTTGTACTTGTTTTTACACCTTTTAATGTCAAAGTTGGCCTCTGCGCTTCCTCAGTGTTAGAAAGACTCTTTCTTGCACTGAGGTCTGCTTATTGTAAATATCTTGTACTTGTTTTTACACCTTTTATGTCAAAGTTGGCCTCTGTGCTTATCAGTGTTGGAAAGACTCTTTCTTGCACTGAGGTCTGCTTATTGTAAATATCTTGTACTTGTTTTTACACCTTTTCATGTCAAAGTTGGCCTCTGACCTTATCAGTGTTGGAAAGACTCTTTCTTGCACTGAGGTCTGCTTATTGTAAATATCTTGTACTTGTTTGAACACCTTTTAATGTCAAAGTTGGCCTCTGTGCTTTTTCAGTGTTGGAAAGACTCTTTCTTGCACTGAGGTCTGCTTATTGTAAATATCTTGTACTTGTTTTTACACCTTTTATGTCAAAGTTGGCCTCTGACCTTATCAGTGTTGGAAAGGCTCTTTCTTGCACTGAGGTCTGCTTATTGTAAATATCTTGTACTTGTTTTTACACCTTTTCATGTCAAAGTTGGCCTCTGTGCTTATCAGTGTTGGAAAGACTCTTTCTTGCACTGAGGTCTGCTTATTGTAAATATCTTGTACTTGTTTTTACACCTTTTCATGTCAAAATTGGCCTCTGTGCTTGTCAGTGTTGGAAAGACTCTTTCTTGCACTGAGGTCTGCTTATTGTAAATATCTTGTACTTGTTTGAACACCTTTTAATGTCAAAGTTGGCCTCTGTGCTTTTTCCGTGTTGGAAAGACTCTTTCTTGCACTGAGGTCTGCTTATTGTAAATATCTTGTACTTGTTTGAACACCTTTTAATGTCAAAGTTGGCCTCTGTGCTTATTCAGTGTTGAAAAGACTCTTTCTTGCACTGAGGTCTGCTTATTGTAAATATCTTGTACTTGTTTGAACACCTTTTAATGTCAAAGTTGGCCTCTGTGCTTTTTCAGTGTTGAAAAGACTCTTTCTTGCACTGAGGTCTGCTTATTGTAAATATCTTGTACTTGTTTTTACACCTTTTATGTCAAAGTTGGCCTCTGACCTTATCAGTGTTGGAAAGGCTCTTTCTTGCACTGAGGTCTGCTTATTGTAAATATCTTGTACTTGTTTTTACACCTTTTATGTCAAAGTTGGCCTCTGACCTTATCAGTGTTGGAAAGGCTCTTTCTTGCACTGAGGTCTGCTTATTGTAAATATCTTGTACTTGTTTTTACACCTTTTCATGTCAAAGTTGGCCTCTGTGCTTATCAGTGTTGGAAAGACTCTTTCTTGCACTGAGGTCTGCTTATTGTAAATATCTTGTACTTGTTTTTACACCTTTTATGTCAAAGTTGGCCTCTGTGCTTATCAGTGTTGGAAAGACTCTTTCTTGCACTGAGGTCTGCTTATTGTAAATATCTTGTACTTGTTTTTACACCTTTTCATGTCAAAGTTGGCCTCTGTGCTTGTCAGTGTTGGAAAGACTCTTTCTTGCACTGAGGTCTGCTTATTGTTAATATCTTGTACTTGTTTTTACACCTTTTAATGTCAAAGTTGGCCTCTGTGCTTATTCAGTGTTGAAAAGACTCTTTCTTGCACTGAGGTCTGCTTATTGTTAATATATTGTACTTGTTTTTATACCTTTTCATGTCAAAGTTGGCCTCTGTGCTTATCAGTGTTGGAAAGACTCTTTCTTGCACTGAGGTCTGCTTATTGTAAATATCTTGTACTTGTTTGAACACCTTTTAATGTCAAAGTTGGCCTCTGTGCTTATTCAGTGTTGAAAAGACTCTTTCTTGCACTGAGGTCTGCTTATTGTAAATATCTTGTACTTGTTTTTATACCTTTTCATGTCAAAGTTGGCCTCTGTGCTTATCAGTGTTGTAAAGGCTCTTTCTTGCACTGAGGTCTGCTTATTGTAAATATCTTGTACTTGATTTTACACTTTTTAATGTCAAAGTTGGCCTCTGTGCTTATCAGTGTTGTAAAGACTCTTTCTTGCACTGAGGTCTGCTTATTGTAAATATCTTGTACTTGATTTTACACCTTTTCATGTCAAAGTTGGCCTCTGCGCTTCTGCAGTGTTAGAAAGACTCTTTCTTGCACTGAGGTCTGCTTATTGTAAATATCTTGTACTTGATTTTTACACCTTTTCATGTCAAAGTTGGCCTCTTTGCTTTTTCTGTGTTGGAAAGACTCTTTCTTGCACTGAGGTCTGCTTATTGTAAATATCTTGTACTTGTTTGAACACCTTTTAATGTCAAAGTTGGCCTCTGTGCTTATCAGTGTTAGAAAGACTCTTTCTTGCACTGAGGTCTGCTTATTGTGAATATATTGTACTTGTTTTTATACCTTTTAATGTCAAAGTTGGCCTCTGTGCTTATCAGTGTTGGAAAGGCTCTTTCTTGCACTGAGGTCTGCTTATTGTAAATATCTTGTACTTGTTTGAACACCTTTTAATGTCAAAGTTGGCCTCTGTGCTTATCAGTGTTAGAAAGACTCTTTCTTGCACTGAGGTCTGCTTATTGTGAATATATTGTACTTGTTTTTATACCTTTTAATGTCAAAGTTGGCCTCTGTGCTTTTTCAGTGTTGGAAAGACTCTTTCTTGCACTGAGGTCTGCTTATTGTAAATATCTTGTACTTGTTTGAACACCTTTTCATGTCAAAGTTGGCCTCTGTGCTTCTGCAGTGTTAGAAAGACTCTTTCTTGCACTGAGGTCTGCTTATTGTTAATATATTGTACTTGTTTGAACACCTTTTCATGTCAAAGTTGGCCTCTGTGCTTTTTCAGTGTTAGAAAGACTCTTTCTTGCACTGAGGTCTGCTTATTGTTAATATATTGTACTTGTTTGAACACCTTTTCATGTCAAAGTTGGCCTCTGTGCTTTTTCAGTGTTAGAAAGACTCTTTCTTGCACTGAGGTCTGCTTATTGTTAATATATTGTACTTGTTTGAACACCTTTTCATGTCAAAGTTGGCCTCTGTGCTTTTTCAGTGTTAGAAAGACTCTTTCTTGCACTGAGGTCTGCTTATTGTTAATATATTGTACTTGTTTGAACACCTTTTCATGTCAAAGTTGGCCTCTGTGCTTCTGCAGTGTTAGAAAGACTCTTTCTTGCACTGAGGTCTGCTTATTGTTAATATATTGTACTTGTTTGAACACCTTTTAATGTCAAAGTTGGCCTCTGTGCTTTTTCCGTGTTGGAAAGACTCTTTCTTGCACTGAGGTCTGCTTATTGTAAATATCTTGTACTTGTTTGAACACCTTTTAATGTCAAAGTTGGCCTCTGTGCTTATCAGTGTTGGAAAGACTCTTTCTTGCACTGAGGTCTGCTTATTGTAAATATCTTGTACTTGTTTGAACACCTTTTAATGTCAAAGTTGGCCTCTGTGCTTTTTCAGTGTTGGAAAGACTCTTTCTTGCACTGAGGTCTGCTTATTGTAAATATCTTGTACTTGTTTGAACACCTTTTAATGTCAAAGTTGGCCTCTTTGCTTTTTCCGTGTTGGAAAGACTCTTTCTTGCACTGAGGGCTGCTTATTGTAAATATCTTGTACTTGATTTTTACACCTTTTCATGTCAAAGTTGGCCTCTGTGCTTATCAGTGTTGGAAAGGCTCTTTCTTGCACTGAGGTCTGCTTATTGTAAATATCTTGCACTTGTTTGAACACCTTTTAATGTCAAAGTTGGCCTCTGTGCTTTTTCAGTGTTGAAAAGACTCTTTCTTGCACTGAGGTCTGCTTATTGTAAATATCTTGTACTTATTTGAACACCTTTTAATGTCAAAGTTGGCCTCTGTGCTTTTTCAGTGTTGAAAAGACTCTTTCTTGCACTGAGGTCTGCTTATTGTAAATATCTTGTACTTATTTGAACACCTTTTAATGTCAAAGTTGGCCTCTGTGCTTATCAGTGTTGGAAAGACTCTTTCTTGCACTGAGGTCTGCTTATTGTTAATATATTGTACTTGTTTTTATACCTTTTCATGTCAAAGTTGGCCTCTGTGCTTATCAGTGTTGGAAAGGCTCTTTCTTGCACTGAGGTCTGCTTATTGTAAATATCTTGTACTTGTTTGAACAGCTTTTCATGTCAAAGTTGGCCTCTGTGCTTATCAGTGTTGGAAAGGCTCTTTCTTGCACTGAGGTCTGCTTATTGTTAATATATTGTACTTGTTTTTATACCTTTTCATGTCAAAGTTGGCCTCTGTGCTTATCAGTGTTGGAAAGGCTCTTTCTTGCACTGAGGTCTGCTTATTGTAAATATCTTGTACTTGATTTTACACCTTTTAATGTGAAAGTTGGCCTCTGACCTTATCAGTGTTGGAAAGACTCTTTCTTGCACTGAGGTCTGCTTATTGTAAATATCTTGTACTTGTTTTTACACCTTTTATGTCAAAGTTGGCCTCTGACCTTATCAGTGTTGGAAAGGCTCTTTCTTGCACTGAGGTCTGCTTATTGTAAATATCTTGTACTTGTTTTTACACCTTTTATGTCAAAGTTGGCCTCTGACCTTATCAGTGTTGGAAAGACTCTTTCTTGCACTGAGGTCTGCTTATTGTAAATATCTTGTACTTGATTTTACACCTTTTAATGTCAAAGTTGGCCTCTTTGCTTTTTCAGTGTTGGAAAGACTCTTTCTTGCACTGAGGTCTGCTTATTGTAAATATCTTGTACTTGTTTTTACACCTTTTATGTCAAAGTTGGCCTCTGACCTTATCAGTGTTGGAAAGACTCTTTCTTGCACTGAGGTCTGCTTATTGTAAATATCTTGTACTTGATTTTACACCTTTTAATGTCAAAGTTGGCCTCTTTGCTTTTTCAGTGTTGGAAAGACTCTTTCTTGCACTGAGGTCTGCTTATTGTAAATATCTTGTACTTGTTTTTACACCTTTTAATGTCAAAGTTGGCCTCTGTGCTTTTTCAGTGTTGAAAAGAGTCTTTCTTGCACTGAGGTCTGCTTATTGTAAATATCTTGTACTTGTTTGAACACCTTTTCATGTCAAAGTTTGCCTCTTTGCTTCTGCAGTGTTAGAAAGACTCTTTCTTGCACTGAGGGCTGCTTATTGTGAATATCTTGTACTTGATTTTTACACCTTTTCATGTCAAAGTTGGCCTCTTTGCTTTTTCTGTGTTGGAAAGACTCTTTCTTGCACTGAGGTCTGCTTATTGTAAATATCTTGTACTTGTTTGAACACCTTTTAATGTCAAAGTTGGCCTCTGTGCTTATCAGTGTTAGAAAGACTCTTTCTTGCACTGAGGTCTGCTTATTGTGAATATATTGTACTTGTTTTTATACCTTTTAATGTCAAAGTTGGCCTCTGTGCTTATCAGTGTTGGAAAGGCTCTTTCTTGCACTGAGGTCTGCTTATTGTAAATATCTTGTACTTGTTTGAACACCTTTTAATGTCAAAGTTGGCCTCTGTGCTTATCAGTGTTAGAAAGACTCTTTCTTGCACTGAGGTCTGCTTATTGTGAATATATTGTACTTGTTTTTATACCTTTTAATGTCAAAGTTGGCCTCTGTGCTTTTTCAGTGTTGGAAAGACTCTTTCTTGCACTGAGGTCTGCTTATTGTAAATATCTTGTACTTGTTTGAACACCTTTTCATGTCAAAGTTGGCCTCTGTGCTTCTGCAGTGTTAGAAAGACTCTTTCTTGCACTGAGGTCTGCTTATTGTTAATATATTGTACTTGTTTGAACACCTTTTCATGTCAAAGTTGGCCTCTGTGCTTTTTCAGTGTTAGAAAGACTCTTTCTTGCACTGAGGTCTGCTTATTGTAAATATCTTGTACTTGATTTTACACCTTTTAATGTCAAAGTTGGCCTCTGTGCTTTTTCCGTGTTGGAAAGACTCTTTCTTGCACTGAGGTCTGCTTATTGTAAATATCTTGTACTTGTTTGAACACCTTTTAATGTCAAAGTTGGCCTCTGTGCTTATCAGTGTTGGAAAGACTCTTTCTTGCACTGAGGTCTGCTTATTGTAAATATCTTGTACTTGTTTGAACACCTTTTAATGTCAAAGTTGGCCTCTGTGCTTATTCAGTGTTGAAAAGACTCTTTCTTGCACTGAGGTCTGCTTATTGTAAATATCTTGTACTTGTTTTTACACCTTTTATGTCAATGTTGGCCTCTGACCTTATCAGTGTTGGAAAGACTCTTTCTTGCACTGAGGTCTGCTTATTGTAAATATCTTGTACTTGTTTGAACACCTTTTAATGTCAAAGTTGGCCTCTGTGCTTTTTCAGTGTTGGAAAGACTCTTTCTTGCACTGAGGTCTGCTTATTGTAAATATCTTGTACTTGTTTGAACACATTTTCATGTCAAAGTTGGCCTCTGTGCTTGTCAGTGTTGGAAAGACACGTTTTTGCACTGAGGTCTGCTTATTGTAAATATCTTGTACTTGTTTTTACACCTTTTATGTCAAAGTTGGCCTCTGCGCTTCCTCAGTGTTAGAAAGACTCTTTCTTGCACTGAGGTCTGCTTATTGTAAATATCTTGTACTTGTTTGAACACCTTTTAATGTCAAAGTTGGCCTCTGTGCTTATCAGTGTTGGAAAGACTCTTTCTTGCACTGAGGTCTGCTTATTGTAAATATCTTGTACTTGTTTGAACACCTTTTCATGTCAAAGTTGGCCTCTGTGCTTTTTCAGTGTTGGAAAGACTCTTTCTTGCACTGAGGTCTGCTTATTGTAAATATCTTGTACTTGTTTGAACACCTTTTCATGTCAAAGTTGGCCTCTGTGCTTTTTCAGTGTTAGAAAGACTCTTTCTTGCACTGAGGGCTGCTTATTGTAAATATCTTGTACTTGATTTTTACACCTTTTCATGTCAAAGTTGGCCTCTTTGCTTTTTCCGTGTTGGAAAGACTCTTTCTTGCACTGAGGTCTGCTTATTGTTAATATCTTGTACTTGTTTGAACACCTTTTAATGTCAAAGTTGGCCTCTGTGCTTCTGCAGTGTTAGAAAGACTCTTTCTTGCACTGAGGTCTGCTTATTGTAAATATCTTGTACTTGATTTTTACACCTTTTCATGTCAAAGTTGGCCTCTTTGCTTTTTCCGTGTTGGAAAGACTCTTTCTTGCACTGAGGTCTGCTTATTGTAAATATCTTGTACTTGTTTTTACACCTTTCATGTCAACGTTGGCCTCTGTGCTTTTTCAGTGTTGGAAAGACTCTTTCTTGCACTGAGGTCTGCTTATTGTAAATATCTTGTACTTGTTTGAACACCTTTTAATGTCAAAGTTGGCCTCTGTGCTTATCAGTGTTGGAAAGGCTCTTTCTTGCACTGAGGTCTGCTTATTGTTAATATCTTGTACTTGTTTGAACACCTTTTCATGTCAAAGTTGGCCTCTGTGCTTATCAGTGTTGGAAAGACTCTTTCTTGCACTGAGGTCTGCTTATTGTAAATATCTTGTACTTGTTTTTACACCTTTTATGTCAAAGTTGGCCTCTGACCTTATCAGTGTTGGAAAGACTCTTTCTTGCACTGAGGTCTGCTTATTGTAAATATCTTGTACTTGTTTTTATACCTTTTCATGTCAAAGTTGGCCTCTGTGCTTATCAGTGTTGGAAAGGCTCTTTCTTGCACTGAGGTCTGCTTATTGTAAATATCTTGTACTTGATTTTACACCTTTTCATGTCAAAGTTGGCCTCTGCGCTTCTGCAGTGTTAGAAAGACTCTTTCTTGCACTGAGGTCTGCTTATTGTAAATATCTTGTACTTGTTTGAACACCTTTTAATGTCAAAGTTGGCCTCTGCGCTTCTGCAGTGTTAGAAAGACTCTTTCTTGCACTGAGGTCTGCTTATTGTAAATATCTTGTACTTGTTTGAACACCTTTTAATGTCAAAGTTGGCCTCTGTGCTTATCAGTGTTGGAAAGACTCTTTCTTGCACTGAGGGCTGCTTATTGTTAATATCTTGTACTTGTTTGAACACCTTTTAATGTCAAAGTTGGCCTCTGTGCTTATCAGTGTTGGAAAGGCTCTTTCTTGCACTGAGGTCTGCTTATTGTAAATATCTTGTACTTGTTTTTACACCTTTTAATGTCAAAGTTGGCCTCTGTGCTTATCAGTGTTGGAAAGACTCTTTCTTACACTGAGGTCTGCTTATTGTTAATATATTGTACTTGTTTTTATACCTTTTCATGTCAAAGTTGGCCTCTGTGCTTATCAGTGTTGGAAAGACTCTTTCTTGCACTGAGGTCTGCTTATTGTAAATATCTTGTACTTGTTTTTACACCTTTTCATGTCAAAGTTGGCCTCTGTGCTTATCAGTGTTGGAAAGACTCTTTCTTGCACTGAGGTCTGCTTATTGTAAATATCTTGTACTTGATTTTACACCTTTTAATGTCAAAGTTGGCCTCTTTGCTTTTTCAGTGTTGGAAAGACTCTTTCTTGCACTGAGGTCTGCTTATTGTAAATATCTTGTACTTGTTTTTACACCTTTTATGTCAAAGTTGGCCTCTGACCTTATCAGTGTTGGAAAGACTCTTTCTTGCACTGAGGTCTGCTTATTGTAAATATCTTGTACTTGTTTTTACACCTTTTAATGTCAAAGTTGGCCTCTGTGCTTTTTCAGTGTTGAAAAGAGTCTTTCTTGCACTGAGGTCTGCTTATTGTAAATATCTTGTACTTGATTTTACACCTTTTAATGTCAAAGTTGGCCTCTGTGCTTTTTCAGTGTTGGAAAGACTCTTTCTTGCACTGAGGTCTGCTTATTGTAAATATCTTGTACTTGTTTGAACACATTTTCATGTCAAAGTTGGCCTCTGTGCTTATCAGTGTTGGAAAGACTCTTTCTTGCACTGAGGTCTGCTTATTGTTAATATCTTGTACTTGTTTTTACACCTTTTCATGTCAAAGTTGGCCTCTGTGCTTTTTCAGTGTTGGAAAGACTCTTTCTTGCACTGAGGTCTGCTTATTGTGAATATCTTGTACTTGTTTGAACACCTTTTAATGTCAAAGTTGGCCTCTGTGCTTTTTCAGTGTTGAAAAGACTCTTTCTTGCACTGAGGTCTGCTTATTGTGAATATCTTGTACTTGTTTGAACACCTTTTCATGTCAAAGTTGGCCTCTGTGCTTTTTCAGTGTTGAAAAGACTCTTTCTTGCACTGAGGTCTGCTTATTGTGAATATCTTGTACTTGTTTGAACACCTTTTCATGTCAAAGTTGGCCTCTGTGCTTTTTCAGTGTTGAAAAGACTCTTTCTTGCACTGAGGTCTGCTTATTGTGAATATCTTGTACTTGTTTGAACACCTTTTAATGTCAAAGTTGGCCTCTGCGCTTCCTCAGTGTTAGAAAGACTCTTTCTTGAACTGAGGTCTGCTTATTGTAAATATCTTGTACTTGTTTGAACACCTTTTAATGTCAAAGTTGGCCTCTGACCTTATCAGTGTTGGAAAGACTCTTTCTTGCACTGAGGTCTGCTTATTGTAAATATATTGTACTTGTTTTTATACCTTTTAATGTCAAAGTTGGCCTCTGTGCTTATCAGTGTTGGAAAGACTCTTTCTTGCACTGAGGTCTGCTTATTGTAAATATCTTGTACTTGTTTTTACACCTTTTCATGTCAAAGTTGGCCTCTGTGCTTTTTCAGTGTTGGAAAGACTCTTTCTTGCACTGAGGTCTGCTTATTGTTAATATATTGTACTTGTTTGAACACCTTTTCATGTCAAAGTTGGCCTCTGTGCTTTTTCAGTGTTGGAAAGACACGTTTTTGCACTGAGGTCTGCTTATTGTAAATATCTTGTACTTGTTTGAACACCTTTTAATGTCAAAGTATGCCTCTGTGCTTTTTCCGTGTTGGAAAGACTCTTTCTTGCACTGAGGTCTGCTTATTGTAAATATCTTGTACTTGTTTGAACACCTTTTAATGTCAAAGTTGGCCTCTGTGCTTATCAGTGTTGGAAAGACTCTTTCTTGCACTGAGGGCTGCTTATTGTAAATATCTTGTACTTGTTTGAACACCTTTTCATGTCAAAGTTGGCCTCTGTGCTTTTTCAGTGTTGGAAAGACTCTTTCTTGCACTGAGGGCTGCTTATTGTGAATATCTTGTACTTGATTTTACACCTTTTCATGTCAAAGTTTGCCTCTTTGCTTCTGCAGTGTTAGAAAGACTCTTTCTTGCACTGAGGGCTGCTTATTGTGAATATCTTGTACTTGATTTTTACACCTTTTCATGTCAAAGTTGGCCTCTTTGCTTTTTCTGTGTTGGAAAGACTCTTTCTTGCACTGAGGTCTGCTTATTGTAAATATCTTGTACTTGTTTGAACACCTTTTAATGTCAAAGTTGGCCTCTGTGCTTATCAGTGTTAGAAAGACTCTTTCTTGCACTGAGGTCTGCTTATTGTAAATATCTTGTACTTGTTTGAACACCTTTTAATGTCAAAGTTGGCCTCTGTGCTTATCAGTGTTGGAAAGGCTCTTTCTTGCACTGAGGTCTGCTTATTGTAAATATCTTGTACTTGTTTGAACACCTTTTAATGTCAAAGTTGGCCTCTGTGCTTATCAGTGTTAGAAAGACTCTTTCTTGCACTGAGGTCTGCTTATTGTGAATATATTGTACTTGTTTTTATACCTTTTAATGTCAAAGTTGGCCTCTGTGCTTTTTCAGTGTTGGAAAGACTCTTTCTTGCACTGAGGTCTGCTTATTGTAAATATCTTGTACTTGTTTGAACACCTTTTCATGTCAAAGTTGGCCTCTGTGCTTCTGCAGTGTTGGAAAGACTCTTTCTTGCACTGAGGTCTGCTTATTGTTAATATATTGTACTTGTTTGAACACCTTTTCATGTCAAAGTTGGCCTCTGTGCTTTTTCAGTGTTAGAAAGACTCTTTCTTGCACTGAGGTCTGCTTATTGTAAATATCTTGTACTTGATTTTACACCTTTTAATGTCAAAGTTGGCCTCTGTGCTTTTTCCGTGTTGGAAAGACTCTTTCTTGCACTGAGGTCTGCTTATTGTAAATATCTTGTACTTGTTTGAACACCTTTTAATGTCAAAGTTGGCCTCTGTGCTTATCAGTGTTGGAAAGACTCTTTCTTGCACTGAGGTCTGCTTATTGTAAATATCTTGTACTTGTTTTTACACCTTTTCATGTCAAAGTTGGCCTCTGTGCTTATCAGTGTTGGAAAGACTCTTTCTTGCACTGAGGTCTGCTTATTGTAAATATCTTGTACTTGTTTGAACACCTTTTCATGTCAAAGTTGGCCTCTGTGCTTGTCAGTGTTGGAAAGACTCTTTCTTGCACTGAGGTCTGCTTATTGTAAATATCTTGTACTTGTTTGAACACCTTTTAATGTCAAAGTTGGCCTCTGTGCTTATCAGTGTTAGAAAGACTCTTTCTTGCACTGAGGTCTGCTTATTGTAAATATCTTGTACTTGTTTGAACACCTTTTAATGTCAAAGTTGGCCTCTGTGCTTATCAGTGTTAGAAAGACTCTTTCTTGTACTGAGGTCTGCTTATTGTGAATATCTTGTACTTGTTTTTACACCTTTTAATGTCAAAGTTGGCCTCTGCGATTCCTCAGTGTTAGAAAGACTCTTTCTTGTACTGAGGTCTGCTTATTGTGAATATCTTGTACTTGTTTTTACACCTTTTCATGTCAAAGTTGGCCTCTGTGCTTTTTCCTTGTTGGAAAGACTCTTTCTTGTACTGAGGTCTGCTTATTGTGAATATCTTGTACTTGATTTTACACCTTTTAATGTCAAAGTTGGCCTCTGCGATTCCTCAGTGTTAGAAAGACTCTTTCTTGCACTGAGGTCTGCTTATTGTAAATATCTTGTACTTGATTTTACACCTTTTAATGTCAAAGTTGGCATCTGCGATTCCTCAGTGTTAGAAAGACTCTTTCTTGCACTGAGGTCTGCTTATTGTAAATATCTTGTACTTGTTTGAACACCTTTTCATGTCAAAGTTGGCCTCTGTGCTTGTCAGTGTTGGAAAGACACGTTTTTGCACTGAGGTCTGCTTATTGTAAATATCTTGTACTTGTTTGAACACCTTTTAATGTCAAAGTTGGCCTCTGTGCTTTTTCAGTGTTGAAAAGGCTCTTTCTTGCACTGAGGTCTGCTTATTGTAAATATCTTGTACTTGTTTGAACACCTTTTAATGTCAAAGTTGGCCTCTGTGCTTGTCAGTGTTGGAAAGACACGTTTTTGCACTGAGGTCTGCTTATTGTAAATATCTTGTACTTGTTTGAACACCTTTTAATGTCAAAGTTGGCCTCTGTGCTTTTTCAGTGTTGAAAAGGCTCTTTCTTGCACTGAGGTCTGCTTATTGTAAATATCTTGTACTTGTTTGAACACCTTTTAATGTCAAAGTTGGCCTCTGTGCTTTTCAGTGTTGGAAAGACTCTTTCTTGCACCGAGGTCTGCTTATTGTAAATATCTTGTACTTGATTTTACACCTTTTAATGTCAAAGTTGGCCTCTGCGATTCCTCAGTGTTAGAAAGACTCTTTCTTGCACTGAGGTCTGCTTATTGTAAATATCTTGTACTTGTTTGAACACCTTTTCATGTCAAAGTTGGCCTCTGTGCTTGTCAGTGTTGGAAAGACACGTTTTTGCACTGAGGTCTGCTTATTGTGAATATCTTGTACTTGTTTTTACACCTTTTCATGTCAAAGTTGGCCTCTGCGATTCCTCAGTGTTAGAAAGACTCTTTCTTGCACTGAGGTCTGCTTTTTGTAAATATCTTGTACTTGTTTTTACACCTTTTCATGTCAAAGTTGGCCTCTGCGATTCCTCAGTGTTAGAAAGACTCTTTCTTGCACTGAGGTCTGCTTATTGTAAATATCTTGTACTTGTTTGAACACCTTTTAATGTCAAAGTTGGCCTCTGTGCTTATCAGTGTTGGAAAGACTCTTTCTTGCACTGAGGTCTGCTTATTGTAAATATCTTGTACTTGTTTTTACACCTTTTCATGTCAAAGTTGGCCTCTGTGCTTATCAGTGTTGGAAAGACTCTTTCTTGCACTGAGGGCTGCTTATTGTAAATATCTTGTACTTGTTTTTACACCTTTTCATGTGAAAGTTGGCCTCTGTGCTTTTTCATTGTTGGAAAGACTCTTTCTTGCACTGAGGTCTGCTTATTGTAAATATCTTGTACTTGTTTTTACACCTTTTCATGTCAAAGTTGGCCTCTGTGCTTTTTCATTGTTGGAAAGACTCTTTCTTGCACTGAGGTCTGCTTATTGTAAATATCTTGTACTTGTTTGAACACCTTTTCATGTCAAAGTTGGCCTCTGCGCTTCCTCAGTGTTAGAAAGACTCTTTCTTGCACTGAGGTCTGCTTATTGTAAATATCTTGTACTTGTTTGAACACCTTTTCATGTCAAAGTTGGCCTCTGTGCTTGTCAGTGTTGGAAAGACTCTTTCTTGCACTGAGGTCTGCTTATTGTAAATATCTTGTACTTGTATTTACACCTTTTCATGTCAAAGTTGGCCTCTGTGCTTTTTCAGTGTTGGAAAGACTCTTTCTTGCACTAAGGTCTGCTTATTGTAAATATCTTGTACTTGTTTGAACACCTTTTCATGTCAAAGTTGGCCTCTGTGCTTGTCAGTGTTGGAAAGACTCTTTCTTGCACTGAGGTCTGCTTATTGTAAATATCTTGTACTTGTTTGAACACCTTTTCATGTCAAAGTTGGCCTCTGTGCTTATCAGTGTTGGAAAGACTCTTTCTTGCACTGAGGTCTGCTTATTGTAAATATCTTGTACTTGTTTGAACACCTTTTAATGTCAAAGTTGGCCTCTGTGCTTTTTCAGTGTTGGAAAGACTCTTTCTTGCACTGAGGTCTGCTTATTGTAAATATCTTGTACTTGTTTGAACACCTTTTAATGTCAAAGTTGGCCTCTGTGCTTATCAGTGTTGGAAAGGCTCTTTCTTGCACTGAGGTCTGCTTATTGTAAATATCTTGTACTTGTTTTTACACCTTTTATGTCAAAGTTGGCCTCTGTGCTTTTTCAGTGTTGGAAAGACTCTTTCTTGCACTGAGGTCTGCTTATTGTAAATATCTTGTACTTGTTTGAACACCTTTTCATGTCAAAGTTTGCCTCTTTGCTTCTGCAGTGTTAGAAAGACTCTTTCTTGCACTGAGGGCTGCTTATTGTGAATATCTTGTACTTGATTTTTACACCTTTTCATGTCAAAGTTGGCCTCTTTGCTTTTTCTGTGTTGGAAAGACTCTTTCTTGCACTGAGGTCTGCTTATTGTAAATATCTTGTACTTGTTTGAACACCTTTTAATGTCAAAGTTGGCCTCTGTGCTTATCAGTGTTAGAAAGACTCTTTCTTGCACTGAGGTCTGCTTATTGTGAATATATTGTACTTGTTTTTATACCTTTTAATGTCAAAGTTGGCCTCTGTGCTTATCAGTGTTGGAAAGGCTCTTTCTTGCACTGAGGTCTGCTTATTGTAAATATCTTGTACTTGTTTGAACACCTTTTAATGTCAAAGTTGGCC
Source organism: Aulonocara sp. 'chitande type north' Nkhata Bay (assembly GCF_057382095.1). Lineage (NCBI taxonomy): Eukaryota > Metazoa > Chordata > Actinopteri > Cichliformes > Cichlidae > Aulonocara > Aulonocara sp. 'chitande type north' Nkhata Bay. The sequence goes on along the minus strand of NC_141359.1, from coordinate 7,055,792 downwards.
TCTGTGCTTATCAGTGTTAGAAAGACTCTTTCTTGCACTGAGGTCTGCTTATTGTAAATATCTTGTACTTGATTTTACACCTTTTAATGTCAAAGTTGGCCTCTGTGCTTTTTCCGTGTTGGAAAGACTCTTTCTTGCACTGAGGTCTGCTTATTGTAAATATCTTGTACTTGTTTGAACACCTTTTAATGTCAAAGTTGGCCTCTGTGCTTATCAGTGTTGGAAAGACTCTTTCTTGCACTGAGGTCTGCTTATTGTAAATATCTTGTACTTGTTTGAACACCTTTTAATGTCAAAGTTGGCCTCTGTGCTTATTCAGTGTTGAAAAGACTCTTTCTTGCACTGAGGTCTGCTTATTGTAAATATCTTGTACTTGTTTTTACACCTTTTATGTCAATGTTGGCCTCTGACCTTATCAGTGTTGGAAAGACTCTTTCTTGCACTGAGGTCTGCTTATTGTAAATATCTTGTACTTGTTTGAACACCTTTTAATGTCAAAGTTGGCCTCTGTGCTTTTTCAGTGTTGGAAAGACTCTTTCTTGCACTGAGGTCTGCTTATTGTAAATATCTTGTACTTGTTTGAACACCTTTTCATGTCAAAGTTGGCCTCTGCGCTTCCTCAGTGTTAGAAAGACTCTTTCTTGCACTGAGGTCTGCTTATTGTAAATATCTTGTACTTGTTTGAACACATTTTCATGTCAAAGTTGGCCTCTGTGCTTGTCAGTGTTGGAAAGACACGTTTTTGCACTGAGGTCTGCTTATTGTAAATATCTTGTACTTGTTTTTACACCTTTTATGTCAAAGTTGGCCTCTGCGCTTCCTCAGTGTTAGAAAGACTCTTTCTTGCACTGAGGTCTGCTTATTGTAAATATCTTGTACTTGTTTGAACACCTTTTAATGTCAAAGTTGGCCTCTGTGCTCATCAGTGTTGGAAAGACTCTTTCTTGCACTGAGGTCTGCTTATTGTAAATATCTTGTACTTGTTTGAACACCTTTTAATGTCAAAGTTGGCCTCTGTGCTTTTTCAGTGTTGGAAAGACTCTTTCTTGCACTGAGGTCTGCTTATTGTAAATATCTTGTACTTGTTTGAACACCTTTTCATGTCAAAGTTTGCCTCTTTGCTTCTGCAGTGTTAGAAAGACTCTTTCTTGCACTGAGGGCTGCTTATTGTGAATATCTTGTACTTGATTTTTACACCTTTTCATGTCAAAGTTGGCCTCTTTGCTTTTTCCGTGTTGGAAAGACTCTTTCTTGCACTGAGGTCTGCTTATTGTAAATATCTTGTACTTGTTTGAACACCTTTTAATGTCAAAGTTGGCCTCTGTGCTTATCAGTGTTGGAAAGGCTCTTTCTTGCACTGAGGTCTGCTTATTGTAAATATCTTGTACTTGTTTGAACACCTTTTCATGTCAAAGTTGGCCTCTGTGCTTGTCAGTGTTGGAAAGACTCTTTCTTGCACTGAGGTCTGCTTATTGTAAATATCTTGTACTTGTTTGAACACCTTTTCATGTCAAAGTTGGCCTCTGTGCTTGTCAGTGTTGGAAAGACACGTTTTTGCACTGAGGTCTGCTTATTGTAAATATCTTGTACTTGTTTGAACACCTTTTAATGTCAAAGTTGGCCTCTGTGCTTTTTCAGTGTTGAAAAGGCTCTTTCTTGCACTGAGGTCTGCTTATTGTAAATATCTTGTACTTGTTTGAACACCTTTTAATGTCAAAGTTGGCCTCTGTGCTTGTCAGTGTTGGAAAGACACGTTTTTGCACTGAGGTCTGCTTATTGTAAATATCTTGTACTTGTTTGAACACCTTTTAATGTCAAAGTTGGCCTCTGTGCTTTTCAGTGTTGGAAAGACTCTTTCTTGCACCGAGGTCTGCTTATTGTAAATATCTTGTACTTGATTTTACACCTTTTAATGTCAAAGTTGGCCTCTGTGCTTTTCAGTGTTGGAAAGACTCTTTCTTGCACCGAGGTCTGCTTATTGTAAATATCTTGTACTTGTTTGAACACCTTTTCATGTCAAAGTTGGCCTCTGTGCTTGTCAGTGTTGAAAAGGCTCTTTCTTGCACCGAGGTCTGCTTATTGTAAATATCTTGTACTTGTTTGAACACCTTTTAATGTCAAAGTTGGCCTCTGTGCTTTTCAGTGTTGAAAAGGCTCTTTCTTGCACTGAGGTCTGCTTATTGTAAATATCTTGTACTTGTTTGAACACCTTTTAATGTCAAAGTTGGCCTCTGTGCTTTTCAGTGTTGGAAAGACTCTTTCTTGCACCGAGGTCTGCTTATTGTAAATATCTTGTACTTGATTTTACACCTTTTAATGTCAAAGTTGGCCTCTGCGATTCCTCAGTGTTAGAAAGACTCTTTCTTGCACTGAGGTCTGCTTATTGTAAATATCTTGTACTTGTTTGAACACCTTTTCATGTCAAAGTTGGCCTCTGTGCTTGTCAGTGTTGGAAAGACACGTTTTTGCACTGAGGTCTGCTTATTGTAAATATCTTGTACTTGTTTGAACACCTTTTAATGTCAAAGTTGGCCTCTGTGCTTTTTCCGTGTTGGAAAGACTCTTTCTTGCACTGAGGTCTGCTTTTTGTAAATATCTTGTACTTGTTTTTACACCTTTTCATGTCAAAGTTGGCCTCTGCGATTCCTCAGTGTTAGAAAGACTCTTTCTTGCACTGAGGTCTGCTTATTGTAAATATCTTGTACTTGTTTGAACACCTTTTAATGTCAAAGTTGGCCTCTGTGCTTATCAGTGTTGGAAAGACTCTTTCTTGCACTGAGGTCTGCTTATTGTAAATATCTTGTACTTGTTTTTACACCTTTTCATGTCAAAGTTGGCCTCTGTGCTTATCAGTGTTGGAAAGACTCTTTCTTGCACTGAGGGCTGCTTATTGTAAATATCTTGTACTTGTTTTTACACCTTTTCATGTGAAAGTTGGCCTCTGTGGTTATCAGTGTTGGAAAGACTCTTTCTTGCACTGAGGTCTGCTTATTGTAAATATCTTGTACTTGTTTTTACACCTTTTCATGTCAAAGTTGGCCTCTGCGCTTCCTCAGTGTTAGAAAGACTCTTTCTTGCACTGAGGTCTGCTTATTGTAAATATCTTGTACTTGTTTGAACACCTTTTCATGTCAAAGTTGGCCTCTGTGCTTTTTCAATGTTGGAAAGACTCTTTCTTGCACTGAGGTCTGCTTATTGTAAATATCTTGTACTTGTTTGAACACCTTTTCATGTCAAAGTTGGCCTCTGTGCTTTTTCAATGTTGGAAAGACTCTTTCTTGCACTGAGGTCTGCTTATTGTAAATATCTTGTACTTGTATTTACACCTTTTCATGTCAAAGTTGGCCTCTGTGCTTTTTCAGTGTTAGAAAGACTCTTTCTTGCACTGAGGGCTGCTTATTGTAAATATCTTGTACTTGTTTGAACACCTTTTCATGTCAAAGTTGGCCTCTGTGCTTTTTCAGTGTTAGAAAGACTCTTTCTTGCACTGAGGTCTGCTTATTGTAAATATCTTGTACTTGATTTTTACACCTTTTAATGTCAAAGTTGGCCTCTGCGCTTCCTCAGTGTTAGAAAGACTCTTTCTTGCACTGAGGTCTGCTTATTGTAAATATCTTGTACTTGTTTGAACACCTTTTCATGTCAAAGTTGGCCTCTGTGCTTTTTCAGTGTTGGAAAGACTCTTTCTTGCACTGAGGTCTGCTTATTGTAAATATCTTGTACCTGTTTTTACACCTTTTAATGTCAAAGTTGGCCTCTGTGCTTATCAGTGTTAGAAAGACTCTTTCTTGCACTGAGGTCTGCTTATTGTAAATATCTTGTACTTGTTTGAACACCTTTTAATGTCAAAGTTGGCCTCTGTGCTTATCAGTGTTAGAAAGACTCTTTCTTGCACTGAGGTCTGCTTATTGTGAATATATTGTACTTGTTTTTATACCTTTTAATGTCAAAGTTGGCCTCTGTGCTTTTTCAGTGTTGGAAAGACTCTTTCTTGCACTGAGGTCTGCTTATTGTAAATATCTTGTACTTGTTTGAACACCTTTTCATGTCAAAGTTGGCCTCTGTGCTTCTGCAGTGTTAGAAAGACTCTTTCTTGCACTGAGGTCTGCTTATTGTTAATATATTGTACTTGTTTGAACACCTTTTCATGTCAAAGTTGGCCTCTGTGCTTTTTCAGTGTTAGAAAGACTCTTTCTTGCACTGAGGTCTGCTTATTGTAAATATCTTGTACTTGATTTTACACCTTTTAATGTCAAAGTTGGCCTCTGTGCTTTTTCCGTGTTGGAAAGACTCTTTCTTGCACTGAGGTCTGCTTATTGTAAATATCTTGTACTTGTTTGAACACCTTTTAATGTCAAAGTTGGCCTCTGTGCTTATCAGTGTTGGAAAGACTCTTTCTTGCACTGAGGTCTGCTTATTGTAAATATCTTGTACTTGTTTGAACACCTTTTAATGTCAAAGTTGGCCTCTGTGCTTTTTCAGTGTTGGAAAGACTCTTTCTTGCACTGAGGTCTGCTTATTGTAAATATCTTGTACTTGTTTGAACACCTTTTAATGTCAAAGTTGGCCTCTTTGCTTTTTCCGTGTTGGAAAGACTCTTTCTTGCACTGAGGGCTGCTTATTGTAAATATCTTGTACTTGATTTTTACACCTTTTCATGTCAAAGTTGGCCTCTGTGCTTATCAGTGTTGGAAAGACTCTTTCTTGCACTGAGGTCTGCTTATTGTAAATATCTTGCACTTGTTTGAACACCTTTTAATGTCAAAGTTGGCCTCTGTGCTTTTTCAGTGTTGAAAAGACTCTTTCTTGCACTGAGGTCTGCTTATTGTAAATATCTTGTACTTATTTGAACACCTTTTAATGTCAAAGTTGGCCTCTGTGCTTATCAGTGTTGGAAAGACTCTTTCTTGCACTGAGGTCTGCTTATTGTTAATATATTGTACTTGTTTTTATACCTTTTCATGTCAAAGTTGGCCTCTGTGCTTATCAGTGTTGGAAAGGCTCTTTCTTGCACTGAGGTCTGCTTATTGTAAATATCTTGTACTTGTTTGAACAGCTTTTCATGTCAAAGTTGGCCTCTGTGCTTATCAGTGTTGGAAAGGCTCTTTCTTGCACTGAGGTCTGCTTATTGTTAATATATTGTACTTGTTTTTATACCTTTTCATGTCAAAGTTGGCCTCTGTGCTTATCAGTGTTGGAAAGACTCTTTCTTGCACTGAGGTCTGCTTATTGTAAATATCTTGTACTTGTTTTTACACCTTTTATGTCAAAGTTGGCCTCTGACCTTATCAGTGTTGGAAAGGCTCTTTCTTGCACTGAGGTCTGCTTATTGTAAATATCTTGTACTTGTTTTTACACCTTTTATGTCAAAGTTGGCCTCTGACCTTATCAGTGTTGGAAAGACTCTTTCTTGCACTGAGGTCTGCTTATTGTAAATATCTTGTACTTGATTTTACACCTTTTAATGTCAAAGTTGGCCTCTTTGCTTTTTCAGTGTTGGAAAGACTCTTTCTTGCACTGAGGTCTGCTTATTGTAAATATCTTGTACTTGTTTTTACACCTTTTATGTCAAAGTTGGCCTCTGACCTTATCAGTGTTGGAAAGACTCTTTCTTGCACTGAGGTCTGCTTATTGTAAATATCTTGTACTTGTTTTTACACCTTTTAATGTCAAAGTTGGCCTCTGTGCTTTTTCAGTGTTGAAAAGAGTCTTTCTTGCACTGAGGTCTGCTTATTGTAAATATCTTGTACTTGTTTGAACACCTTTTCATGTCAAAGTTTGCCTCTTTGCTTCTGCAGTGTTAGAAAGACTCTTTCTTGCACTGAGGGCTGCTTATTGTGAATATCTTGTACTTGATTTTTACACCTTTTCATGTCAAAGTTGGCCTCTTTGCTTTTTCTGTGTTGGAAAGACTCTTTCTTGCACTGAGGTCTGCTTATTGTAAATATCTTGTACTTGTTTGAACACCTTTTAATGTCAAAGTTGGCCTCTGTGCTTATCAGTGTTAGAAAGACTCTTTCTTGCACTGAGGTCTGCTTATTGTGAATATATTGTACTTGTTTTTATACCTTTTAATGTCAAAGTTGGCCTCTGTGCTTATCAGTGTTGGAAAGGCTCTTTCTTGCACTGAGGTCTGCTTATTGTAAATATCTTGTACTTGTTTGAACACCTTTTAATGTCAAAGTTGGCCTCTGTGCTTATCAGTGTTAGAAAGACTCTTTCTTGCACTGAGGTCTGCTTATTGTGAATATATTGTACTTGTTTTTATACCTTTTAATGTCAAAGTTGGCCTCTGTGCTTTTTCAGTGTTGGAAAGACTCTTTCTTGCACTGAGGTCTGCTTATTGTAAATATCTTGTACTTGTTTGAACACCTTTTCATGTCAAAGTTGGCCTCTGTGCTTCTGCAGTGTTAGAAAGACTCTTTCTTGCACTGAGGTCTGCTTATTGTTAATATATTGTACTTGTTTGAACACCTTTTCATGTCAAAGTTGGCCTCTGTGCTTTTTCAGTGTTAGAAAGACTCTTTCTTGCACTGAGGTCTGCTTATTGTAAATATCTTGTACTTGATTTTACACCTTTTAATGTCAAAGTTGGCCTCTGTGCTTTTTCCGTGTTGGAAAGACTCTTTCTTGCACTGAGGTCTGCTTATTGTAAATATCTTGTACTTGTTTGAACACCTTTTAATGTCAAAGTTGGCCTCTGTGCTTATTCAGTGTTGAAAAGACTCTTTCTTGCACTGAGGTCTGCTTATTGTAAATATCTTGTACTTGTTTTTACACCTTTTATGTCAATGTTGGCCTCTGACCTTATCAGTGTTGGAAAGACTCTTTCTTGCACTGAGGTCTGCTTATTGTAAATATCTTGTACTTGTTTGAACACCTTTTAATGTCAAAGTTGGCCTCTGTGCTTTTTCAGTGTTGGAAAGACTCTTTCTTGCACTGAGGTCTGCTTATTGTAAATATCTTGTACTTGTTTGAACACATTTTCATGTCAAAGTTGGCCTCTGTGCTTGTCAGTGTTGGAAAGACACGTTTTTGCACTGAGGTCTGCTTATTGTAAATATCTTGTACTTGTTTTTACACCTTTTATGTCAAAGTTGGCCTCTGCGCTTCCTCAGTGTTAGAAAGACTCTTTCTTGCACTGAGGTCTGCTTATTGTAAATATCTTGTACTTGTTTGAACACCTTTTCATGTCAAAGTTGGCCTCTGTGCTTTTTCAGTGTTGGAAAGACTCTTTCTTGCACTGAGGTCTGCTTATTGTAAATATCTTGTACTTGTTTGAACACCTTTTCATGTCAAAGTTGGCCTCTGTGCTTTTTCAGTGTTAGAAAGACTCTTTCTTGCACTGAGGGCTGCTTATTGTAAATATCTTGTACTTGATTTTTACACCTTTTCATGTCAAAGTTGGCCTCTTTGCTTTTTCCGTGTTGGAAAGACTCTTTCTTGCACTGAGGTCTGCTTATTGTTAATATCTTGTACTTGTTTGAACACCTTTTAATGTCAAAGTTGGCCTCTGTGCTTCTGCAGTGTTAGAAAGACTCTTTCTTGCACTGAGGTCTGCTTATTGTAAATATCTTGTACTTGATTTTTACACCTTTTCATGTCAAAGTTGGCCTCTTTGCTTTTTCCGTGTTGGAAAGACTCTTTCTTGCACTGAGGTCTGCTTATTGTAAATATCTTGTACTTGTTTTTACACCTTTCATGTCAACGTTGGCCTCTGTGCTTTTTCAGTGTTGGAAAGACTCTTTCTTGCACTGAGGTCTGCTTATTGTAAATATCTTGTACTTGTTTGAACACCTTTTAATGTCAAAGTTGGCCTCTGTGCTTATCAGTGTTGGAAAGGCTCTTTCTTGCACTGAGGTCTGCTTATTGTTAATATCTTGTACTTGTTTTTACACCTTTTCATGTCAAAGTTGGCCTCTGTGCTTCTGCAGTGTTAGAAAGACTCTTTCTTGCACTGAGGTCTGCTTATTGTAAATATCTTGTACTTGTTTTTACACCTTTTATGTCAAAGTTGGCCTCTGACCTTATCAGTGTTGGAAAGACTCTTTCTTGCACTGAGGTCTGCTTATTGTAAATATCTTGTACTTGTTTTTATACCTTTTCATGTCAAAGTTGGCCTCTGTGCTTATCAGTGTTGGAAAGGCTCTTTCTTGCACTGAGGTCTGCTTATTGTAAATATCTTGTACTTGATTTTACACCTTTTCATGTCAAAGTTGGCCTCTGCGCTTCTGCAGTGTTAGAAAGACTCTTTCTTGCACTGAGGTCTGCTTATTGTAAATATCTTGTACTTGTTTGAACACCTTTTAATGTCAAAGTTGGCCTCTGCGCTTCTGCAGTGTTAGAAAGACTCTTTCTTGCACTGAGGTCTGCTTATTGTAAATATCTTGTACTTGTTTGAACACCTTTTAATGTCAAAGTTGGCCTCTGTGCTTATCAGTGTTGGAAAGACTCTTTCTTGCACTAAGGTCTGCTTATTGTAAATATCTTGTACTTGTTTGAACACCTTTTAATGTCAAAGTTGGCCTCTGTGCTTATCAGTGTTGGAAAGACTCTTTCTTGCACTGAGGGCTGCTTATTGTTAATATCTTGTACTTGTTTGAACACCTTTTAATGTCAAAGTTGGCCTCTGTGCTTATCAGTGTTGGAAAGGCTCTTTCTTGCACTGAGGTCTGCTTATTGTAAATATCTTGTACTTGTTTTTACACCTTTTAATGTCAAAGTTGGCCTCTGTGCTTATCAGTGTTGGAAAGACTCTTTCTTACACTGAGGTCTGCTTATTGTAAATATCTTGTACTTGTTTTTACACCTTTTCATGTCAAAGTTGGCCTCTGTGCTTATCAGTGTTGGAAAGACTCTTTCTTGCACTGAGGTCTGCTTATTGTAAATATCTTGTACTTGATTTTACACCTTTTAATGTCAAAGTTGGCCTCTTTGCTTTTTCAGTGTTGGAAAGACTCTTTCTTGCACTGAGGTCTGCTTATTGTAAATATCTTGTACTTGTTTTTACACCTTTTATGTCAAAGTTGGCCTCTGACCTTATCAGTGTTGGAAAGACTCTTTCTTGCACTGAGGTCTGCTTATTGTAAATATCTTGTACTTGTTTTTACACCTTTTAATGTCAAAGTTGGCCTCTGTGCTTTTTCAGTGTTGAAAAGAGTCTTTCTTGCACTGAGGTCTGCTTATTGTAAATATCTTGTACTTGATTTTACACCTTTTAATGTCAAAGTTGGCCTCTGTGCTTTTTCAGTGTTGGAAAGACTCTTTCTTGCACTGAGGTCTGCTTATTGTAAATATCTTGTACTTGTTTGAACACATTTTCATGTCAAAGTTGGCCTCTGTGCTTGTCAGTGTTGGAAAGACACGTTTTTGCACTGAGGTCTGCTTATTGTAAATATCTTGTACTTGTTTTTACACCTTTTCATGTCAAAGTTGGCCTCTGTGCTTTTTCAGTGTTGGAAAGACTCTTTCTTGCACTGAGGTCTGCTTATTGTTAATATATTGTACTTGTTTGAACACCTTTTCATGTCAAAGTTGGCCTCTGTGCTTTTTCAGTGTTGGAAAGACACGTTTTTGCACTGAGGTCTGCTTATTGTAAATATCTTGTACTTGTTTGAACACCTTTTAATGTCAAAGTATGCCTCTGTGCTTTTTCCGTGTTGGAAAGACTCTTTCTTGCACTGAGGTCTGCTTATTGTAAATATCTTGTACTTGTTTGAACACCTTTTAATGTCAAAGTTGGCCTCTGTGCTTATCAGTGTTGGAAAGACTCTTTCTTGCACTGAGGGCTGCTTATTGTAAATATCTTGTACTTGTTTGAACACCTTTTCATGTCAAAGTTGGCCTCTGTGCTTTTTCAGTGTTGGAAAGACTCTTTCTTGCACTGAGGTCTGCTTATTGTAAATATCTTGTACTTGTTTGAACACCTTTTCATGTCAAAGTTTGCCTCTTTGCTTCTGCAGTGTTAGAAAGACTCTTTCTTGCACTGAGGGCTGCTTATTGTGAATATCTTGTACTTGATTTTTACACCTTTTCATGTCAAAGTTGGCCTCTTTGCTTTTTCTGTGTTGGAAAGACTCTTTCTTGCACTGAGGTCTGCTTATTGTAAATATCTTGTACTTGTTTGAACACCTTTTAATGTCAAAGTTGGCCTCTGTGCTTATCAGTGTTAGAAAGACTCTTTCTTGCACTGAGGTCTGCTTATTGTGAATATATTGTACTTGTTTTTATACCTTTTAATGTCAAAGTTGGCCTCTGTGCTTATCAGTGTTGGAAAGGCTCTTTCTTGCACTGAGGTCTGCTTATTGTAAATATCTTGTACTTGTTTGAACACCTTTTAATGTCAAAGTTGGCCTCTGTGCTTATCAGTGTTAGAAAGACTCTTTCTTGCACTGAGGTCTGCTTATTGTGAATATATTGTACTTGTTTTTATACCTTTTAATGTCAAAGTTGGCCTCTGTGCTTTTTCAGTGTTGGAAAGACTCTTTCTTGCACTGAGGTCTGCTTATTGTAAATATCTTGTACTTGTTTGAACACCTTTTCATGTCAAAGTTGGCCTCTGTGCTTCTGCAGTGTTAGAAAGACTCTTTCTTGCACTGAGGTCTGCTTATTGTTAATATATTGTACTTGTTTGAACACCTTTTCATGTCAAAGTTGGCCTCTGTGCTTTTTCAGTGTTAGAAAGACTCTTTCTTGCACTGAGGTCTGCTTATTGTAAATATCTTGTACTTGATTTTACACCTTTTAATGTCAAAGTTGGCCTCTGTGCTTTTTCCGTGTTGGAAAGACTCTTTCTTGCACTGAGGTCTGCTTATTGTAAATATCTTGTACTTGTTTGAACACCTTTTAATGTCAAAGTTGGCCTCTGTGCTTATCAGTGTTGGAAAGACTCTTTCTTGCACTGAGGTCTGCTTATTGTAAATATCTTGTACTTGTTTGAACACCTTTTAATGTCAAAGTTGGCCTCTGTGCTTATTCAGTGTTGAAAAGACTCTTTCTTGCACTGAGGTCTGCTTATTGTAAATATCTTGTACTTGTTTTTACACCTTTTATGTCAATGTTGGCCTCTGACCTTATCAGTGTTGGAAAGACTCTTTCTTGCACTGAGGTCTGCTTATTGTAAATATCTTGTACTTGTTTTTACACCTTTTCATGTCAAAGTTGGCCTCTGTGCTTATCAGTGTTGGAAAGACTCTTTCTTGCACTGAGGTCTGCTTATTGTAAATATCTTGTACTTGTTTGAACACCTTTTCATGTCAAAGTTGGCCTCTGTGCTTGTCAGTGTTGGAAAGACTCTTTCTTGCACTGAGGTCTGCTTATTGTAAATATCTTGTACTTGTTTGAACACCTTTTAATGTCAAAGTTGGCCTCTGTGCTTATCAGTGTTAGAAAGACTCTTTCTTGTACTGAGGTCTGCTTATTGTGAATATCTTGTACTTGTTTTTACACCTTTTAATGTCAAAGTTGGCCTCTGCGATTCCTCAGTGTTAGAAAGACTCTTTCTTGTACTGAGGTCTGCTTATTGTGAATATCTTGTACTTGTTTTTACACCTTTTCATGTCAAAGTTGGCCTCTGTGCTTTTTCCTTGTTGGAAAGACTCTTTCTTGTACTGAGGTCTGCTTATTGTGAATATCTTGTACTTGATTTTACACCTTTTAATGTCAAAGTTGGCCTCTGCGATTCCTCAGTGTTAGAAAGACTCTTTCTTGCACTGAGGTCTGCTTATTGTAAATATCTTGTACTTGATTTTACACCTTTTAATGTCAAAGTTGGCCTCTGCGATTCCTCAGTGTTAGAAAGACTCTTTCTTGCACTGAGGTCTGCTTATTGTAAATATCTTGTACTTGTTTGAACACCTTTTCATGTCAAAGTTGGCCTCTGTGCTTGTCAGTGTTGGAAAGACACGTTTTTGCACTGAGGTCTGCTTATTGTAAATATCTTGTACTTGTTTGAACACCTTTTAATGTCAAAGTTGGCCTCTGTGCTTTTTCAGTGTTGAAAAGGCTCTTTCTTGCACTGAGGTCTGCTTATTGTAAATATCTTGTACTTGTTTGAACACCTTTTAATGTCAAAGTTGGCCTCTGTGCTTGTCAGTGTTGGAAAGACACGTTTTTGCACTGAGGTCTGCTTATTGTAAATATCTTGTACTTGTTTGAACACCTTTTAATGTCAAAGTTGGCCTCTGTGCTTTTTCAGTGTTGAAAAGGCTCTTTCTTGCACTGAGGTCTGCTTATTGTAAATATCTTGTACTTGTTTGAACACCTTTTAATGTCAAAGTTGGCCTCTGTGCTTTTCAGTGTTGGAAAGACTCTTTCTTGCACCGAGGTCTGCTTATTGTAAATATCTTGTACTTGATTTTACACCTTTTAATGTCAAAGTTGGCCTCTGCGATTCCTCAGTGTTAGAAAGACTCTTTCTTGCACTGAGGTCTGCTTATTGTAAATATCTTGTACTTGTTTGAACACCTTTTAATGTCAAAGTTGGCCTCTGTGCTTTTTCAGTGTTGAAAAGGCTCTTTCTTGCACTGAGGTCTGCTTATTGTAAATATCTTGTACTTGTTTGAACACCTTTTCATGTCAAAGTTGGCCTCTGTGCTTGTCAGTGTTGGAAAGACACGTTTTTGCACTGAGGTCTGCTTATTGTGAATATCTTGTACTTGTTTTTACACCTTTTCATGTCAAAGTTGGCCTCTGCGATTCCTCAGTGTTAGAAAGACTCTTTCTTGCACTGAGGTCTGCTTTTTGTAAATATCTTGTACTTGTTTTTACACCTTTTCATGTCAAAGTTGGCCTCTGCGATTCCTCAGTGTTAGAAAGACTCTTTCTTGCACTGAGGTCTGCTTATTGTAAATATCTTGTACTTGTTTGAACACCTTTTAATGTCAAAGTTGGCCTCTGTGCTTATCAGTGTTGGAAAGACTCTTTCTTGCACTGAGGTCTGCTTATTGTAAATATCTTGTACTTGTTTTTACACCTTTTCATGTCAAAGTTGGCCTCTGTGCTTATCAGTGTTGGAAAGACTCTTTCTTGCACTGAGGGCTGCTTATTGTAAATATCTTGTACTTGTTTTTACACCTTTTCATGTGAAAGTTGGCCTCTGTGGTTATCAGTGTTGGAAAGACTCTTTCTTGCACTGAGGTCTGCTTATTGTAAATATCTTGTACTTGTTTTTACACCTTTTCATGTCAAAGTTGGCCTCTGTGCTTTTTCATTGTTGGAAAGACTCTTTCTTGCACTGAGGTCTGCTTATTGTAAATATCTTGTACTTGTTTGAACACCTTTTCATGTCAAAGTTGGCCTCTGCGCTTCCTCAGTGTTAGAAAGACTCTTTCTTGCACTGAGGTCTGCTTATTGTAAATATCTTGTACTTGTTTGAACACCTTTTCATGTCAAAGTTGGCCTCTGTGCTTGTCAGTGTTGGAAAGACTCTTTCTTGCACTGAGGTCTGCTTATTGTAAATATCTTGTACTTGTATTTACACCTTTTCATGTCAAAGTTGGCCTCTGTGCTTTTTCAGTGTTGGAAAGACTCTTTCTTGCACTAAGGTCTGCTTATTGTAAATATCTTGTACTTGTTTGAACACCTTTTCATGTCAAAGTTGGCCTCTGTGCTTGTCAGTGTTGGAAAGACTCTTTCTTGCACTGAGGTCTGCTTATTGTAAATATCTTGTACTTGTTTGAACACCTTTTCATGTCAAAGTTGGCCTCTGTGCTTATCAGTGTTGGAAAGACTCTTTCTTGCACTGAGGTCTGCTTATTGTAAATATCTTGTACTTGTTTGAACACCTTTTAATGTCAAAGTTGGCCTCTGTGCTTTTTCAGTGTTGGAAAGACTCTTTCTTGCACTGAGGTCTGCTTATTGTAAATATCTTGTACTTGTTTTTACACCTTTTATGTCAAAGTTGGCCTCTGTGCTTTTTCAGTGTTGGAAAGACTCTTTCTTGCACTGAGGTCTGCTTATTGTAAATATCTTGTACTTGTTTGAACACCTTTTCATGTCAAAGTTTGCCTCTTTGCTTCTGCAGTGTTAGAAAGACTCTTTCTTGCACTGAGGGCTGCTTATTGTGAATATCTTGTACTTGATTTTTACACCTTTTCATGTCAAAGTTGGCCTCTTTGCTTTTTCTGTGTTGGAAAGACTCTTTCTTGCACTGAGGTCTGCTTATTGTAAATATCTTGTACTTGTTTGAACACCTTTTAATGTCAAAGTTGGCCTCTGTGCTTATCAGTGTTAGAAAGACTCTTTCTTGCACTGAGGTCTGCTTATTGTGAATATATTGTACTTGTTTTTATACCTTTTAATGTCAAAGTTGGCCTCTGTGCTTATCAGTGTTGGAAAGGCTCTTTCTTGCACTGAGGTCTGCTTATTGTAAATATCTTGTACTTGTTTGAACACCTTTTAATGTCAAAGTTGGCCTCTGTGCTTATCAGTGTTGGAAAGACTCTTTCTTGCACTGAGGTCTGCTTATTGTAAATATCTTGTACTTGATTTTACACCTTTTAATGTCAAAGTTGGCCTCTGTGCTTTTTCCGTGTTGGAAAGACTCTTTCTTGCACTGAGGTCTGCTTATTGTAAATATCTTGTACTTGTTTGAACACCTTTTAATGTCAAAGTTGGCCTCTGTGCTTATCAGTGTTGGAAAGACTCTTTCTTGCACTGAGGTCTGCTTATTGTAAATATCTTGTACTTGTTTGAACACCTTTTAATGTCAAAGTTGGCCTCTGTGCTTATTCAGTGTTGAAAAGACTCTTTCTTGCACTGAGGTCTGCTTATTGTAAATATCTTGTACTTGTTTTTACACCTTTTATGTCAATGTTGGCCTCTGACCTTATCAGTGTTGGAAAGACTCTTTCTTGCACTGAGGTCTGCTTATTGTAAATATCTTGTACTTGTTTGAACACCTTTTAATGTCAAAGTTGGCCTCTGTGCTTTTTCAGTGTTGGAAAGACTCTTTCTTGCACTGAGGTCTGCTTATTGTAAATATCTTGTACTTGTTTGAACACATTTTCATGTCAAAGTTGGCCTCTGTGCTTGTCAGTGTTGGAAAGACACGTTTTTGCACTGAGGTCTGCTTATTGTAAATATCTTGTACTTGTTTTTACACCTTTTATGTCAAAGTTGGCCTCTGCGCTTCCTCAGTGTTAGAAAGACTCTTTCTTGCACTGAGGTCTGCTTATTGTAAATATCTTGTACTTGTTTGAACACCTTTTAATGTCAAAGTTGGCCTCTGTGCTTATCAGTGTTGGAAAGACTCTTTCTTGCACTGAGGTCTGCTTATTGTAAATATCTTGTACTTGTTTGAACACCTTTTCATGTCAAAGTTGGCCTCTGCGCTTCCTCAGTGTTAGAAAGACTCTTTCTTGCACTGAGGTCTGCTTATTGTAAATATCTTGTACTTGTTTGAACACATTTTCATGTCAAAGTTGGCCTCTGTGCTTGTCAGTGTTGGAAAGACACGTTTTTGCACTGAGGTCTGCTTATTGTAAATATCTTGTACTTGTTTTTACACCTTTTATGTCAAAGTTGGCCTCTGCGCTTCCTCAGTGTTAGAAAGACTCTTTCTTGCACTGAGGTCTGCTTATTGTAAATATCTTGTACTTGTTTGAACACCTTTTAATGTCAAAGTTGGCCTCTGTGCTTATCAGTGTTGGAAAGACTCTTTCTTGCACTGAGGTCTGCTTATTGTAAATATCTTGTACTTGTTTGAACACCTTTTCATGTCAAAGTTTGCCTCTTTGCTTCTGCAGTGTTAGAAAGACTCTTTCTTGCACTGAGGGCTGCTTATTGTGAATATCTTGTACTTGATTTTTACACCTTTTCATGTCAAAGTTGGCCTCTTTGCTTTTTCCGTGTTGGAAAGACTCTTTCTTGCACTGAGGTCTGCTTATTGTAAATATCTTGTACTTGTTTGAACACCTTTTAATGTCAAAGTTGGCCTCTGTGCTTATCAGTGTTGGAAAGGCTCTTTCTTGCACTGAGGTCTGCTTATTGTAAATATCTTGTACTTGTTTGAACACCTTTTCATGTCAAAGTTGGCCTCTGTGCTTGTCAGTGTTGGAAAGACTCTTTCTTGCACTGAGGTCTGCTTATTGTAAATATCTTGTACTTGTTTGAACACCTTTTAATGTCAAAGTTGGCCTCTGTGCTTATCAGTGTTAGAAAGACTCTTTCTTGCACTGAGGTCTGCTTATTGTAAATATCTTGTACTTGTTTGAACACCTTTTAATGTCAAAGTTGGCCTCTGTGCTTATCAGTGTTAGAAAGACTCTTTCTTGTACTGAGGTCTGCTTATTGTGAATATCTTGTACTTGATTTTACACCTTTTAATGTCAAAGTTGGCCTCTGCGATTCCTCAGTGTTAGAAAGACTCTTTCTTGTACTGAGGTCTGCTTATTGTGAATATCTTGTACTTGTTTTTACACCTTTTCATGTCAAAGTTGGCCTCTGTGCTTTTTCCTTGTTGGAAAGACTCTTTCTTGTACTGAGGTCTGCTTATTGTGAATATCTTGTACTTGTTTTTACACCTTTTCATGTCAAAGTTGGCCTCTGAGCTTATCAGTGATGGAAAGACCCTTTCTTGCACCGAGGTCTGCTTATTGTAAATATCTTGTACTTGATTTTACACCTTTTAATGTCAAAGTTGGCCTCTGCGATTCCTCAGTGTTAGAAAGACTCTTTCTTGCACTGAGGTCTGCTTATTGTAAATATCTTGTACTTGTTTGAACACCTTTTCATGTCAAAGTTGGCCTCTGTGCTTGTCAGTGTTGGAAAGACACGTTTTTGCACTGAGGTCTGCTTATTGTAAATATCTTGTACTTGTTTGAACACCTTTTAATGTCAAAGTTGGCCTCTGTGCTTTTTCAGTGTTGAAAAGGCTCTTTCTTGCACTGAGGTCTGCTTATTGTAAATATCTTGTACTTGTTTGAACACCTTTTAATGTCAAAGTTGGCCTCTGTGCTTTTCAGTGTTGGAAAGACTCTTTCTTGCACCGAGGTCTGCTTATTGTAAATATCTTGTACTTGATTTTACACCTTTTAATGTCAAAGTTGGCCTCTGTGCTTTTCAGTGTTGGAAAGACTCTTTCTTGCACCGAGGTCTGCTTATTGTAAATATCTTGTACTTGTTTGAACACCTTTTCATGTCAAAGTTGGCCTCTGTGCTTGTCAGTGTTGAAAAGGCTCTTTCTTGCACCGAGGTCTGCTTATTGTAAATATCTTGTACTTGTTTGAACACCTTTTAATGTCAAAGTTGGCCTCTGTGCTTTTCAGTGTTGAAAAGGCTCTTTCTTGCACTGAGGTCTGCTTATTGTAAATATCTTGTACTTGTTTGAACACCTTTTAATGTCAAAGTTGGCCTCTGTGCTTTTCAGTGTTGGAAAGACTCTTTCTTGCACCGAGGTCTGCTTATTGTAAATATCTTGTACTTGATTTTACACCTTTTAATGTCAAAGTTGGCCTCTGCGATTCCTCAGTGTTAGAAAGACTCTTTCTTGCACTGAGGTCTGCTTATTGTAAATATCTTGTACTTGTTTGAACACCTTTTCATGT
This sequence comes from Aulonocara sp. 'chitande type north' Nkhata Bay, assembly GCF_057382095.1. Lineage (NCBI taxonomy): Eukaryota > Metazoa > Chordata > Actinopteri > Cichliformes > Cichlidae > Aulonocara > Aulonocara sp. 'chitande type north' Nkhata Bay. Next base: position 7,038,246 of record NC_141359.1, on the reverse strand, counting down.
CAAAGTTGGCCTCTGTGCTTGTCAGTGTTGGAAAGACACGTTTTTGCACTGAGGTCTGCTTATTGTAAATATCTTGTACTTGTTTGAACACCTTTTAATGTCAAAGTTGGCCTCTGTGCTTTTTCCGTGTTGGAAAGACTCTTTCTTGCACTGAGGTCTGCTTTTTGTAAATATCTTGTACTTGTTTTTACACCTTTTCATGTCAAAGTTGGCCTCTGCGATTCCTCAGTGTTAGAAAGACTCTTTCTTGCACTGAGGTCTGCTTATTGTAAATATCTTGTACTTGTTTGAACACCTTTTAATGTCAAAGTTGGCCTCTGTGCTTATCAGTGTTGGAAAGACTCTTTCTTGCACTGAGGTCTGCTTATTGTAAATATCTTGTACTTGTTTTTACACCTTTTCATGTCAAAGTTGGCCTCTGTGCTTATCAGTGTTGGAAAGACTCTTTCTTGCACTGAGGGCTGCTTATTGTAAATATCTTGTACTTGTTTTTACACCTTTTCATGTGAAAGTTGGCCTCTGTGGTTATCAGTGTTGGAAAGACTCTTTCTTGCACTGAGGTCTGCTTATTGTAAATATCTTGTACTTGTTTTTACACCTTTTCATGTCAAAGTTGGCCTCTGTGCTTTTTCATTGTTGGAAAGACTCTTTCTTGCACTGAGGTCTGCTTATTGTAAATATCTTGTACTTGTTTGAACACCTTTTCATGTCAAAGTTGGCCTCTGCGCTTCCTCAGTGTTAGAAAGACTCTTTCTTGCACTGAGGTCTGCTTATTGTAAATATCTTGTACTTGTTTGAACACCTTTTCATGTCAAAGTTGGCCTCTGTGCTTTTTCAATGTTGGAAAGACTCTTTCTTGCACTGAGGTCTGCTTATTGTAAATATCTTGTACTTGTTTGAACACCTTTTCATGTCAAAGTTGGCCTCTGTGCTTGTCAGTGTTGGAAAGACTCTTTCTTGCACTGAGGTCTGCTTATTGTAAATATCTTGTACTTGTATTTACACCTTTTCATGTCAAAGTTGGCCTCTGTGCTTTTTCAGTGTTAGAAAGACTCTTTCTTGCACTGAGGTCTGCTTATTGTAAATATCTTGTACTTGATTTTTACACCTTTTAATGTCAAAGTTGGCCTCTGCGCTTCCTCAGTGTTAGAAAGACTCTTTCTTGCACTGAGGTCTGCTTATTGTAAATATCTTGTACTTGTTTGAACACCTTTTCATGTCAAAGTTGGCCTCTGTGCTTTTTCAGTGTTGGAAAGACTCTTTCTTGCACTGAGGTCTGCTTATTGTAAATATCTTGTACCTGTTTTTACACCTTTTAATGTCAAAGTTGGCCTCTGTGCTTATCAGTGTTAGAAAGACTCTTTCTTGCACTGAGGTCTGCTTATTGTAAATATCTTGTACTTGTTTTTACACCTTTTCATGTCAAAGTTGGCCTCTGAGCTTATCAGTGATGGAAAGACTCTTTCTTGCACTGAGGTCTGCTTATTGTAAATATCTTGTACTTGTTTTTACACCTTTTCATGTCAAAGTTGGCCTCTGTGCTTTTTCCGTGTTGGAAAGACTCTTTCTTGTACTGAGGTCTGCTTATTGTAAATATCTTGTACTTGTTTGAACACCTTTTAATGTCAAAGTTGGCCTCTGTGCTTATCAGTGATGGAAAGACTCTTTCTTGCACTGAGGTCTGCTTATTGTGAATATCTTGTACTTGTTTTTACACCTTTTCATGTCAAAGTTGGCCTCTGAGCTTATCAGTGATGGAAAGACTCTTTCTTGCACTGAGGTCTGCTTATTGTAAATATCTTGTACTTGTTTTTACACCTTTTCATGTCAAAGTTGGCCTCTGTGCTTTTTCAGTGTTGGAAAGACTCTTTCTTGCACTGAGGTCTGCTTATTGTAAATATCTTGTACTTGTTTTTACACCTTGTCATGTCAAAGTTGGCCTCTGTGCTTATCAGTGTTGGAAAGACTCTTTCTTGCACTGAGGTCTGCTTATTGTAAATATCTTGTACTTGTTTGAACACCTTTTAATGTCAAAGTTGGCCTCTGTGCTTTTTCAGTGTTGAAAAGACTCTTTCTTGCACTGAGGTCTGCTTATTGTAAATATCTTGTACTTGTTTGAACACCTTTTAATGTCAAAGTTGGCCTCTGTGCTTTTTCAGTGTTGAAAAGACTCTTTCTTGCACTGAGGTCTGCTTATTGTAAATATCTTGTACTTGTTTTTACATCTTGTCATGTCAAAGTTGGCCTCTGTGCTTATCAGTGTTGGAAAGACTCTTTCTTGCACTGAGGTCTGCTTATTGTAAATATCTTGTACTTGTTTTTACACCTTGTCATGTCAAAGTTGGCCTCTGTGCTTATCAGTGTTGGAAAGACTCTTTCTTGTACTGAGGTCTGCTTATTGTAAATATCTTGTACTTGTTTGAACACCTTTTCATGTCAAAGTTGGCCTCTGTGCTTATCAGTGTTGGAAAGACTCTTTCTTGCACTAAGGTCTGCTTATTGTAAATATCTTGTACTTGTTTTTACACCTTTTAATGTCAAAGTTGGCCTCTGTGCTTATCAGTGTTGGAAAGACTCTTTCTTGCACTGAGGTCTGCTTATTGTAAATATCTTGTACTTGTTTTTACACCTTTTCATGTCAAAGTTGGCCTCTGTGCTTATCAGTGTTGGAAAGACTCTTTCTTGCACTGAGGTCTGCTTATTGTAAATATCTTGTACTTGATTTTTACACCTTTTCATGTCAAAGTTGGCCTCTGTGCTTATCAGTGTTGGAAAGACTCTTTCTTGCACTAAGGTCTGCTTATTGTAAATATCTTGTACTTGTTTGAAGACCTTTTAATGTTAAAGTTGGCCTCTTTGCTTTTCAGTGTTGAAAAGACTCTTTCTTGTACTGAGGTCTGCTTATTGTGAATATCTTGTACTTGTTTTTACACCTTTTAATGTCAAAGTTGGCCTCTGTGCTTATCAGTGTTGGAAAGACTCTTTCTTGCACTAAGGTCTGCTTATTGTAAATATCTTGTACTTGTTTTTACACCTTTTCATGTCAAAGTTGGCCTCTGTGCTTTTTCAGTGTTGGAAAGACTCTTTCTTGTACTGAGGTCTGCTTATTGTGAATATCTTGTACTTGTTTCTACACCTTTTAATGTCAAAGTTGGCCTCTGTGCTTATCAGTGTTGAAAAGACTCTTTCTTGCACTGAGGTCTGCTTATTGTAAATATCTTGTACTTGTTTTTACACCTTTTAATGTCAAAGTTGGCCTCTGTGCTCATCAGTGTTGGAAAGACTCTTTCTTGCACTAAGGTCTGCTTATTGTAAATATCTTGTACTTGTTTTTACACCTTTTAATGTCAAAGTTGGCCTCTGTGCTTTTTCAGTGTTAGAAAGACTCTTTCTTGCACTGAGGTCTGCTTATTGTAAATATCTTGTACTTGTTTTTACACCTTTTCATGTCAAAGTTGGCCTCTGTGCTTATCAGTGTTGGAAAGACTCTTTCTTGCACTGAGGTCTGCTTATTGTAAATATCTTGTACTTGTTTGAACACCTTTTAATGTCAAAGTTGGCCTCTGTGCTTATCAGTGTTGGAAAGACTCTTTCTTGCACTGAGGTCTGCTTATTGTAAATATCTTGTACTTGTTTGAACACCTTTTAATGTCAAAGTTGGCCTCTGCGCTTCCTCAGTGTTAGAAAGACTCTTTCTTGCACTGAGGTCTGCTTATTGTAAATATCTTGTACTTGTTTGAACACCTTTTAATGTCAAAGTTGGCCTCTGTGCTTATCAGTGTTGGAAAGACTCTTTCTTGCACTGAGGTCTGCTTATTGTAAATATCTTGTACTTGTTTTTACACCTTTTCATGTCAAAGTTGGCCTCTGACCTTATCAGTGTTGGAAAGACTCTTTCTTGCACTGAGGTCTGCTTATTGTAAATATCTTGTACTTGTTTGAACACCTTTTAATGTCAAAGTTGGCCTCTGCGCTTCCTCAGTGTTAGAAAGACTCTTTCTTGCACTGAGGTCTGCTTATTGTAAATATCTTGTACTTGTTTTTACACCTTTTAATGTCAAAGTTGGCCTCTGTGCTTATCAGTGTTAGATAGACTCTTTCTTGCACTGAGGTCTGCTTATTGTAAATATCTTGTACTTGTTTGAACACCTTTTAATGTCAAAGTTGGCCTCTGCGCTTCCTCAGTGTTAGAAAGACTCTTTCTTGCACTGAGGTCTGCTTATTGTAAATATCTTGTACTTGTTTGAACACCTTTTAATGTCAAAGTTGGCCTCTGTGCTTATCAGTGTTAGAAAGACTCTTTCTTGCACTGAGGTCTGCTTATTGTAAATATCTTGTACTTGTTTTTACACCTTTTAATGTCAAAGTTGGCCTCTGTGCTTATCAGTGTTGGAAAGACTCTTTCTTGCACTGAGGTCTGCTTATTGTAAATATCTTGTACTTGTTTTTACACCTTTTCATGTCAAAGTTGGCCTCTGTGCTTATCAGTGTTGAAAAGACTCTTTCTTGCACTGAGGTCTGCTTATTGTAAATATCTTGTACTTGTTTTTACACCTTTTAATGTCAAAGTTGGCCTCTGTGCTTATCAGTGTTAGAAAGACTCTTTCTTGCACTGAGGTCTGCTTATTGTAAATATCTTGTACTTGTTTTTACACCTTTTAATGTCAAAGTTGGCCTCTGTGCTTATCAGTGTTAGAAAGACGCTTTCTTGCACTGAGGTCTGCTTATTGTGAATATCTTGTACTTGTTTGAACACCTTTTAATGTCAAAGTTGGCCTCTGTGCTTATCAGTGTTGGAAAGACTCTTTCTTGCACTGAGGTCTGCTTATTGTAAATATCTTGTACTTGTTTTTACACCTTTTCATGTCAAAGTTGGCCTCTGTGCTTATCAGTGTTGGAAAGACTCTTTCTTGCACTGAGGTCTGCTTATTGTAAATATCTTGTACTTGTTTTTACACCTTTTCATGTCAAAGTTGGCCTCTGAGCTTATCAGTGTTGGAAAGACTCTTTCTTGCACTGAGGTCTGCTTATTGTAAATATCTTGTACTTGTTTGAACACCTTTTAATGTCAAAGTTGGCCTCTGTGCTTTTTCAGTGTTGGAAAGACTCTTTCTTGCACTGAGGTCTGCTTATTGTAAATATCTTGTACTTGTTTGAACACCTTTTAATGTCAAAGTTGGCCTCTGTGCTTTTTCAGTGTTGGAAAGACTCTTTCTTGCACTGAGGTCTGCTTATTGTAAATATCTTGTACTTGTTTGAACACCTTTTAATGTCAAAGTTGGCCTCTGCGCTTCCTCAGTGTTAGAAAGACTCTTTCTTGCACTGAGGTCTGCTTATTGTAAATATCTTGTACTTGTTTTTACACCTTTTAATGTCAAAGTTGGCCTCTGTGCTTATCAGTGTTGGAAAGACTCTTTCTTGCACTAAGGTCTGCTTATTGTAAATATCTTGTACTTGTTTTTACACCTTTTAATGTCAAAGTTGGCCTCTGTGCTTATCAGTGTTGGAAAGACTCTTTCTTGCACTGAGGTCTGCTTATTGTGAATATCTTGTACTTGTTTGAAAACCTTTTAATGTCAAAGTTGGCCTCTGTGCTTATCAGTGTTGGAAAGGCTCTTTCTTGCACTGAGGTCTGCTTTTTGTAAATATCTTGTACTTGTTTTTACACCTTTTCATGTCAAAGTTGGCCTCTGTGCCTTATCAGTGTTGGAAAGACTCTTTCTTGCACTGAGGTCTGCTTATTGTAAATATCTTGTACTTGTTTGAACACCTTTTAATGTCAAAGTTGGCCTCTGTGCTTTTTCAGTGTTGGAAAGACTCTTTCTTGCACTGAGGTCTGCTTATTGTAAATATCTTGTACTTGTTTTTACACCTTTTAATGTCAAAGTTGGCCTCTGTGCTTCCTCAGTGTTAGAAAGACTCTTTCTTGCACTGAGGTCTGCTTATTGTAAATATCTTGTACTTGTTTTTACACCTTTTAATGTCAAAGTTGGCCTCTGTGCTTATCAGTGTTAGAAAGACTCTTTCTTGCACTGAGGTCTGCTTATTGTAAATATCTTGTACTTGTTTTTACACCTTTTAATGTCAAAGTTGGCCTCTGTGCTTCCTCAGTGTTAGAAAGACTCTTTCTTGCACTGAGGTCTGCTTATTGTAAATATCTTGTACTTGTTTTTACACCTTTTAATGTCAAAGTTGGCCTCTGCGCTTCCTCAGTGTTGGAAAGGCTCTTTCTTGCACTGAGGTCTGCTTATTGTAAATATCTTGTACTTGATTTTTACACCTTTTCATGTCAAAGTTGGCCTCTGTGCTTTTTCAGTGTTGGAAAGACTCTTTCTTGCACTGAGGTCTGCTTATTGTAAATATCTTGTACTTGTTTTTACACCTTTTCATGTCAAAGTTGGCCTCTGTGCTTATCAGTGTTGGAAAGACTCTTTCTTGCACTGAGGTCTGCTTATTGTAAATATCTTGTACTTGATTTTTACACCTTTTCATGTCAATGTTGGCCTCTGTGCTTTTTCAGTGTTGAAAAGACTCTTTCTTGCACTGAGGTCTGCTTATTGTGAATATCTTGTACTTGTTTTTACACCTTTTCATGTCAAAGTTGGCCTCTGACCTTATCAGTGTTGGAAAGACGCTTTCTTGCACTGAGGTCTGCTTATTGTAAATATCTTGTACTTGTTTGAACACCTTTTAATGTCAAAGTTGGCCTCTGCGCTTCCTCAGTGTTAGAAAGACTCTTTCTTGCACTGAAGTCTGCTTATTGTAAATATCTTGTACTTGTTTGAACACCTTTTAATGTCAAAGTTGGCCTCTGTGCTTATCAGTGTTGAAAAGACTCTTTCTTGCACTGAAGTCTGCTTATTGTAAATATCTTGTACTTGTTTTTACACCTTTTCATGTCAATGTTGGCCTCTGTGCTTATCAGTGTTGAAAAGACTCTTTCTTGCACTGAGGTCTGCTTATTGTAAATATCTTGTACTTGTTTTTACACCTTTTCATGTCAAAGTTGGCCTCTGACCTTATCAGTGTTGGAAAGACGCTTTCTTGCACTGAGGTCTGCTTATTGTAAATATCTTGTACTTGTTTGAACACCTTTTAATGTCAAAGTTGGCCTCTGCGCTTCCTCAGTGTTAGAAAGACTCTTTCTTGCACTGAAGTCTGCTTATTGTAAATATCTTGTACTTGTTTGAACACCTTTTAATGTCAAAGTTGGCCTCTGCGCTTCCTCAGTGTTGGAAAGGCTCTTTCTTGCACTGAGGTCTGCTTATTGTAAATATCTTGTACTTGTTTTTACACCTTTTAATGTCAAAGTTGGCCTCTGTGCTTATCAGTGTTGGAAAGACTCTTTCTTACACTGAGGTCTGCTTATTGTAAATATCTTGTACTTGTTTTTACACCTTTTCATGTCAAAGTTGGCCTCTGTGCTTATCAGTGTTGGAAAGACTCTTTCTTGCACTGAGGTCTGCTTATTGTAAATATCTTGTACTTGATTTTACACCTTTTAATGTCAAAGTTGGCCTCTTTGCTTTTTCAGTGTTGGAAAGACTCTTTCTTGCACTGAGGTCTGCTTATTGTAAATATCTTGTACTTGTTTTTACACCTTTTATGTCAAAGTTGGCCTCTGACCTTATCAGTGTTGGAAAGACTCTTTCTTGCACTGAGGTCTGCTTATTGTAAATATCTTGTACTTGTTTTTACACCTTTTAATGTCAAAGTTGGCCTCTGTGCTTTTTCAGTGTTGAAAAGAGTCTTTCTTGCACTGAGGTCTGCTTATTGTAAATATCTTGTACTTGATTTTACACCTTTTAATGTCAAAGTTGGCCTCTGTGCTTTTTCAGTGTTGGAAAGACTCTTTCTTGCACTGAGGTCTGCTTATTGTAAATATCTTGTACTTGTTTGAACACATTTTCATGTCAAAGTTGGCCTCTGTGCTTGTCAGTGTTGGAAAGACACGTTTTTGCACTGAGGTCTGCTTATTGTAAATATCTTGTACTTGTTTTTACACCTTTTCATGTCAAAGTTGGCCTCTGTGCTTTTTCAGTGTTGGAAAGACTCTTTCTTGCACTGAGGTCTGCTTATTGTTAATATATTGTACTTGTTTGAACACCTTTTCATGTCAAAGTTGGCCTCTGTGCTTTTTCAGTGTTGGAAAGACACGTTTTTGCACTGAGGTCTGCTTATTGTAAATATCTTGTACTTGTTTGAACACCTTTTAATGTCAAAGTTGGCCTCTGTGCTTATCAGTGTTGGAAAGACTCTTTCTTGCACTGAGGGCTGCTTATTGTAAATATCTTGTACTTGTTTGAACACCTTTTCATGTCAAAGTTGGCCTCTGTGCTTTTTCAGTGTTGGAAAGACTCTTTCTTGCACTGAGGTCTGCTTATTGTAAATATCTTGTACTTGTTTGAACACCTTTTCATGTCAAAGTTTGCCTCTTTGCTTCTGCAGTGTTAGAAAGACTCTTTCTTGCACTGAGGGCTGCTTATTGTGAATATCTTGTACTTGATTTTTACACCTTTTCATGTCAAAGTTGGCCTCTTTGCTTTTTCTGTGTTGGAAAGACTCTTTCTTGCACTGAGGTCTGCTTATTGTAAATATCTTGTACTTGTTTGAACACCTTTTAATGTCAAAGTTGGCCTCTGTGCTTATCAGTGTTAGAAAGACTCTTTCTTGCACTGAGGTCTGCTTATTGTGAATATATTGTACTTGTTTTTATACCTTTTAATGTCAAAGTTGGCCTCTGTGCTTATCAGTGTTGGAAAGGCTCTTTCTTGCACTGAGGTCTGCTTATTGTAAATATCTTGTACTTGTTTGAACACCTTTTAATGTCAAAGTTGGCCTCTGTGCTTATCAGTGTTAGAAAGACTCTTTCTTGCACTGAGGTCTGCTTATTGTGAATATATTGTACTTGTTTTTATACCTTTTAATGTCAAAGTTGGCCTCTGTGCTTTTTCAGTGTTGGAAAGACTCTTTCTTGCACTGAGGTCTGCTTATTGTAAATATCTTGTACTTGTTTGAACACCTTTTCATGTCAAAGTTGGCCTCTGTGCTTCTGCAGTGTTAGAAAGACTCTTTCTTGCACTGAGGTCTGCTTATTGTTAATATATTGTACTTGTTTGAACACCTTTTCATGTCAAAGTTGGCCTCTGTGCTTTTTCAGTGTTAGAAAGACTCTTTCTTGCACTGAGGTCTGCTTATTGTAAATATCTTGTACTTGATTTTACACCTTTTAATGTCAAAGTTGGCCTCTGTGCTTTTTCCGTGTTGGAAAGACTCTTTCTTGCACTGAGGTCTGCTTATTGTAAATATCTTGTACTTGTTTGAACACCTTTTAATGTCAAAGTTGGCCTCTGTGCTTATCAGTGTTGGAAAGACTCTTTCTTGCACTGAGGTCTGCTTATTGTAAATATCTTGTACTTGTTTGAACACCTTTTAATGTCAAAGTTGGCCTCTGTGCTTATTCAGTGTTGAAAAGACTCTTTCTTGCACTGAGGTCTGCTTATTGTAAATATCTTGTACTTGTTTTTACACCTTTTATGTCAATGTTGGCCTCTGACCTTATCAGTGTTGGAAAGACTCTTTCTTGCACTGAGGTCTGCTTATTGTAAATATCTTGTACTTGTTTTTACACCTTTTCATGTCAAAGTTGGCCTCTGTGCTTATCAGTGTTGGAAAGACTCTTTCTTGCACTGAGGTCTGCTTATTGTAAATATCTTGTACTTGTTTGAACACCTTTTCATGTCAAAGTTGGCCTCTGTGCTTGTCAGTGTTGGAAAGACTCTTTCTTGCACTGAGGTCTGCTTATTGTAAATATCTTGTACTTGTTTGAACACCTTTTAATGTCAAAGTTGGCCTCTGTGCTTATCAGTGTTAGAAAGACTCTTTCTTGTACTGAGGTCTGCTTATTGTGAATATCTTGTACTTGTTTTTACACCTTTTAATGTCAAAGTTGGCCTCTGCGATTCCTCAGTGTTAGAAAGACTCTTTCTTGTACTGAGGTCTGCTTATTGTGAATATCTTGTACTTGTTTTTACACCTTTTCATGTCAAAGTTGGCCTCTGTGCTTTTTCCTTGTTGGAAAGACTCTTTCTTGTACTGAGGTCTGCTTATTGTGAATATCTTGTACTTGATTTTACACCTTTTAATGTCAAAGTTGGCCTCTGCGATTCCTCAGTGTTAGAAAGACTCTTTCTTGCACTGAGGTCTGCTTATTGTAAATATCTTGTACTTGATTTTACACCTTTTAATGTCAAAGTTGGCCTCTGCGATTCCTCAGTGTTAGAAAGACTCTTTCTTGCACTGAGGTCTGCTTATTGTAAATATCTTGTACTTGTTTGAACACCTTTTCATGTCAAAGTTGGCCTCTGTGCTTGTCAGTGTTGGAAAGACACGTTTTTGCACTGAGGTCTGCTTATTGTAAATATCTTGTACTTGTTTGAACACCTTTTAATGTCAAAGTTGGCCTCTGTGCTTTTTCAGTGTTGAAAAGGCTCTTTCTTGCACTGAGGTCTGCTTATTGTAAATATCTTGTACTTGTTTGAACACCTTTTAATGTCAAAGTTGGCCTCTGTGCTTGTCAGTGTTGGAAAGACACGTTTTTGCACTGAGGTCTGCTTATTGTAAATATCTTGTACTTGTTTGAACACCTTTTAATGTCAAAGTTGGCCTCTGTGCTTTTTCAGTGTTGAAAAGGCTCTTTCTTGCACTGAGGTCTGCTTATTGTAAATATCTTGTACTTGTTTGAACACCTTTTAATGTCAAAGTTGGCCTCTGTGCTTTTCAGTGTTGGAAAGACTCTTTCTTGCACTGAGGTCTGCTTATTGTAAATATCTTGTACTTGATTTTACACCTTTTAATGTCAAAGTTGGCCTCTGCGATTCCTCAGTGTTAGAAAGACTCTTTCTTGCACTGAGGTCTGCTTATTGTAAATATCTTGTACTTGTTTGAACACCTTTTAATGTCAAAGTTGGCCTCTGTGCTTTTTCAGTGTTGAAAAGGCTCTTTCTTGCACTGAGGTCTGCTTATTGTAAATATCTTGTACTTGTTTGAACACCTTTTCATGTCAAAGTTGGCCTCTGTGCTTGTCAGTGTTGGAAAGACACGTTTTTGCACTGAGGTCTGCTTATTGTAAATATCTTGTACTTGTTTGAACACCTTTTAATGTCAAAGTTGGCCTCTGTGCTTTTTCAGTGTTGAAAAGGCTCTTTCTTGCACTGAGGTCTGCTTATTGTAAATATCTTGTACTTGTTTGAACACCTTTTAATGTCAAAGTTGGCCTCTGTGCTTTTTCAGTGTTGAAAAGGCTCTTTCTTGCACCGAGGTCTGCTTATTGTAAATATCTTGTACTTGATTTTACACCTTTTAATGTCAAAGTTGGCCTCTGCGATTCCTCAGTGTTAGAAAGACTCTTTCTTGCACTGAGGTCTGCTTATTGTAAATATCTTGTACTTGTTTGAACACCTTTTAATGTCAAAGTTGGCCTCTGTGCTTTTTCAGTGTTGAAAAGGCTCTTTCTTGCACTGAGGTCTGCTTATTGTAAATATCTTGTACTTGTTTTTACACCTTTTCATGTCAAAGTTGGCCTCTGCGATTCCTCAGTGTTAGAAAGACTCTTTCTTGCACTGAGGTCTGCTTTTTGTAAATATCTTGTACTTGTTTTTACACCTTTTCATGTCAAAGTTGGCCTCTGCGATTCCTCAGTGTTAGAAAGACTCTTTCTTGCACTGAGGTCTGCTTATTGTAAATATCTTGTACTTGTTTGAACACCTTTTAATGTCAAAGTTGGCCTCTGTGCTTATCAGTGTTAGAAAGACTCTTTCTTGCACTGAGGTCTGCTTATTGTAAATATCTTGTACTTGTTTTTACACCTTTTCATGTCAAAGTTGGCCTCTGTGCTTATCAGTGTTGGAAAGACTCTTTCTTGCACTGAGGGCTGCTTATTGTAAATATCTTGTACTTGTTTTTACACCTTTTCATGTGAAAGTTGGCCTCTGTGGTTATCAGTGTTGGAAAGACTCTTTCTTGCACTGAGGTCTGCTTATTGTAAATATCTTGTACTTGTTTTTACACCTTTTCATGTCAAAGTTGGCCTCTGTGCTTTTTCATTGTTGGAAAGACTCTTTCTTGCACTGAGGTCTGCTTATTGTAAATATCTTGTACTTGTTTGAACACCTTTTCATGTCAAAGTTGGCCTCTGCGCTTCCTCAGTGTTAGAAAGACTCTTTCTTGCACTGAGGTCTGCTTATTGTAAATATCTTGTACTTGTTTGAACACCTTTTCATGTCAAAGTTGGCCTCTGTGCTTGTCAGTGTTGGAAAGACTCTTTCTTGCACTGAGGTCTGCTTATTGTAAATATCTTGTACTTGTATTTACACCTTTTCATGTCAAAGTTGGCCTCTGTGCTTTTTCAGTGTTGGAAAGACTCTTTCTTGCACTAAGGTCTGCTTATTGTAAATATCTTGTACTTGTTTGAACACCTTTTCATGTCAAAGTTGGCCTCTGTGCTTGTCAGTGTTGGAAAGACTCTTTCTTGCACTGAGGTCTGCTTATTGTAAATATCTTGTACTTGTTTGAACACCTTTTCATGTCAAAGTTGGCCTCTGTGCTTATCAGTGTTGGAAAGACTCTTTCTTGCACTGAGGTCTGCTTATTGTAAATATCTTGTACTTGTTTGAACACCTTTTAATGTCAAAGTTGGCCTCTGTGCTTTTTCATTGTTGGAAAGACTCTTTCTTGCACTGAGGTCTGCTTATTGTAAATATCTTGTACTTGTTTGAACACCTTTTAATGTCAAAGTTGGCCTCTGTGCTTATCAGTGTTGGAAAGGCTCTTTCTTGCACTGAGGTCTGCTTATTGTAAATATCTTGTACTTGTTTTTACACCTTTTATGTCAAAGTTGGCCTCTGTGCTTTTTCAGTGTTGGAAAGACTCTTTCTTGCACTGAGGTCTGCTTATTGTAAATATCTTGTACTTGTTTGAACACCTTTTCATGTCAAAGTTTGCCTCTTTGCTTCTGCAGTGTTAGAAAGACTCTTTCTTGCACTGAGGGCTGCTTATTGTGAATATCTTGTACTTGATTTTTACACCTTTTCATGTCAAAGTTGGCCTCTTTGCTTTTTCTGTGTTGGAAAGACTCTTTCTTGCACTGAGGACTGCTTATTGTAAATATCTTGTACTTGTTTGAACACCTTTTAATGTCAAAGTTGGCCTCTGTGCTTATCAGTGTTAGAAAGACTCTTTCTTGCACTGAGGTCTGCTTATTGTGAATATATTGTACTTGTTTTTATACCTTTTAATGTCAAAGTTGGCCTCTGTGCTTATCAGTGTTGGAAAGGCTCTTTCTTGCACTGAGGTCTGCTTATTGTAAATATCTTGTACTTGTTTGAACACCTTTTAATGTCAAAGTTGGCCTCTGTGCTTATCAGTGTTAGAAAGACTCTTTCTTGCACTGAGGTCTGCTTATTGTAAATATCTTGTACTTGATTTTACACCTTTTAATGTCAAAGTTGGCCTCTGTGCTTTTTCCGTGTTGGAAAGACTCTTTCTTGCACTGAGGTCTGCTTATTGTAAATATCTTGTACTTGTTTTTACACCTTTTATGTCAATGTTGGCCTCTGACCTTATCAGTGTTGGAAAGACTCTTTCTTGCACTGAGGTCTGCTTATTGTAAATATCTTGTACTTGTTTGAACACCTTTTAATGTCAAAGTTGGCCTCTGTGCTTTTTCAGTGTTGGAAAGACTCTTTCTTGCACTGAGGTCTGCTTATTGTAAATATCTTGTACTTGTTTGAACACATTTTCATGTCAAAGTTGGCCTCTGTGCTTGTCAGTGTTGGAAAGACACGTTTTTGCACTGAGGTCTGCTTATTGTAAATATCTTGTACTTGTTTTTACACCTTTTATGTCAAAGTTGGCCTCTGCGCTTCCTCAGTGTTAGAAAGACTCTTTCTTGCACTGAGGTCTGCTTATTGTAAATATCTTGTACTTGTTTGAACACCTTTTAATGTCAAAGTTGGCCTCTGTGCTTATCAGTGTTGGAAAGACTCTTTCTTGCACTGAGGTCTGCTTATTGTAAATATCTTGTACTTGTTTGAACACCTTTTCATGTCAAAGTTGGCCTCTGCGCTTCCTCAGTGTTAGAAAGACTCTTTCTTGCACTGAGGTCTGCTTATTGTAAATATCTTGTACTTGTTTGAACACATTTTCATGTCAAAGTTGGCCTCTGTGCTTGTCAGTGTTGGAAAGACACGTTTTTGCACTGAGGTCTGCTTATTGTAAATATCTTGTACTTGTTTTTACACCTTTTATGTCAAAGTTGGCCTCTGCGCTTCCTCAGTGTTAGAAAGACTCTTTCTTGCACTGAGGTCTGCTTATTGTAAATATCTTGTACTTGTTTGAACACCTTTTAATGTCAAAGTTGGCCTCTGTGCTTATCAGTGTTGGAAAGACTCTTTCTTGCACTGAGGTCTGCTTATTGTAAATATCTTGTACTTGTTTGAACACCTTTTCATGTCAAAGTTTGCCTCTTTGCTTCTGCAGTGTTAGAAAGACTCTTTCTTGCACTGAGGGCTGCTTATTGTGAATATCTTGTACTTGATTTTTACACCTTTTCATGTCAAAGTTGGCCTCTTTGCTTTTTCCGTGTTGGAAAGACTCTTTCTTGCACTGAGGTCTGCTTATTGTAAATATCTTGTACTTGTTTGAACACCTTTTAATGTCAAAGTTGGCCTCTGTGCTTATCAGTGTTGGAAAGGCTCTTTCTTGCACTGAGGTCTGCTTATTGTAAATATCTTGTACTTGTTTGAACACCTTTTCATGTCAAAGTTGGCCTCTGTGCTTGTCAGTGTTGGAAAGACTCTTTCTTGCACTGAGGTCTGCTTATTGTAAATATCTTGTACTTGTTTGAACACCTTTTAATGTCAAAGTTGGCCTCTGTGCTTATCAGTGTTAGAAAGACTCTTTCTTGCACTGAGGTCTGCTTATTGTAAATATCTTGTACTTGTTTGAACACCTTTTAATGTCAAAGTTGGCCTCTGTGCTTATCAGTGTTAGAAAGACTCTTTCTTGTACTGAGGTCTGCTTATTGTGAATATCTTGTACTTGTTTTTACACCTTTTAATGTCAAAGTTGGCCTCTGCGATTCCTCAGTGTTAGAAAGACTCTTTCTTGTACTGAGGTCTGCTTATTGTGAATATCTTGTACTTGTTTTTACACCTTTTCATGTCAAAGTTGGCCTCTGTGCTTTTTCCTTGTTGGAAAGACTCTTTCTTGTACTGAGGTCTGCTTATTGTGAATATCTTGTACTTGTTTTTACACCTTTTCATGTCAAAGTTGGCCTCTGTGCTTTTTCCTTGTTGGAAAGACTCTTTCTTGCACCGAGGTCTGCTTATTGTAAATATCTTGTACTTGATTTTACACCTTTTAATGTCAAAGTTGGCCTCTGCGATTCCTCAGTGTTAGAAAGACTCTTTCTTGCACTGAGGTCTGCTTATTGTAAATATCTTGTACTTGTTTGAACACCTTTTCATGTCAAAGTTGGCCTCTGTGCTTGTCAGTGTTGGAAAGACACGTTTTTGCACTGAGGTCTGCTTATTGTAAATATCTTGTACTTGTTTGAACACCTTTTAATGTCAAAGTTGGCCTCTGTGCTTTTTCAGTGTTGAAAAGGCTCTTTCTTGCACTGAGGTCTGCTTATTGTAAATATCTTGTACTTGTTTGAACACCTTTTAATGTCAAAGTTGGCCTCTGTGCTTGTCAGTGTTGGAAAGACACGTTTTTGCACTGAGGTCTGCTTATTGTAAATATCTTGTACTTGTTTGAACACCTTTTAATGTCAAAGTTGGCCTCTGTGCTTTTCAGTGTTGGAAAGACTCTTTCTTGCACCGAGGTCTGCTTATTGTAAATATCTTGTACTTGATTTTACACCTTTTAATGTCAAAGTTGGCCTCTGTGCTTTTCAGTGTTGGAAAGACTCTTTCTTGCACCGAGGTCTGCTTATTGTAAATATCTTGTACTTGTTTGAACACCTTTTCATGTCAAAGTTGGCCTCTGTGCTTGTCAGTGTTGAAAAGGCTCTTTCTTGCACCGAGGTCTGCTTATTGTAAATATCTTGTACTTGTTTGAACACCTTTTCATGTCAAAGTTGGCCTCTGTGCTTGTCAGTGTTGAAAAGGCTCTTTCTTGCACCGAGGTCTGCTTATTGTAAATATCTTGTACTTGTTTGAACACCTTTTAATGTCAAAGTTGGCCTCTGTGCTTTTCAGTGTTGAAAAGGCTCTTTCTTGCACTGAGGTCTGCTTATTGTAAATATCTTGTACTTGTTTGAACACCTTTTAATGTCAAAGTTGGCCTCTGTGCTTTTCAGTGTTGGAAAGACTCTTTCTTGCACCGAGGTCTGCTTATTGTAAATATCTTGTACTTGATTTTACACCTTTTAATGTCAAAGTTGGCCTCTGCGATTCCTCAGTGTTAGAAAGACTCTTTCTTGCACTGAGGTCTGCTTATTGTAAATATCTTGTACTTGTTTGAACACCTTTTCATGTCAAAGTTGGCCTCTGTGCTTGTCAGTGTTGGAAAGACACGTTTTTGCACTGAGGTCTGCTTATTGTAAATATCTTGTACTTGTTTGAACACCTTTTAATGTCAAAGTTGGCCTCTGTGCTTTTTCCGTGTTGGAAAGACTCTTTCTTGCACTGAGGTCTGCTTTTTGTAAATATCTTGTACTTGTTTTTACACCTTTTCATGTCAAAGTTGGCCTCTGCGATTCCTCAGTGTTAGAAAGACTCTTTCTTGCACTGAGGTCTGCTTATTGTAAATATCTTGTACTTGTTTGAACACCTTTTAATGTCAAAGTTGGCCTCTGTGCTTATCAGTGTTGGAAAGACTCTTTCTTGCACTGAGGTCTGCTTATTGTAAATATCTTGTACTTGTTTTTACACCTTTTCATGTCAAAGTTGGCCTCTGTGCTTATCAGTGTTGGAAAGACTCTTTCTTGCACTGAGGGCTGCTTATTGTAAATATCTTGTACTTGTTTTTACACCTTTTCATGTGAAAGTTGGCCTCTGTGGTTATCAGTGTTGGAAAGACTCTTTCTTGCACTGAGGTCTGCTTATTGTAAATATCTTGTACTTGTTTTTACACCTTTTCATGTCAAAGTTGGCCTCTGTGCTTTTTCATTGTTGGAAAGACTCTTTCTTGCACTGAGGTCTGCTTATTGTAAATATCTTGTACTTGTTTGAACACCTTTTCATGTCAAAGTTGGCCTCTGCGCTTCCTCAGTGTTAGAAAGACTCTTTCTTGCACTGAGGTCTGCTTATTGTAAATATCTTGTACTTGTTTGAACACCTTTTCATGTCAAAGTTGGCCTCTGTGCTTTTTCAATGTTGGAAAGACTCTTTCTTGCACTGAGGTCTGCTTATTGTAAATATCTTGTACTTGTTTGAACACCTTTTCATGTCAAAGTTGGCCTCTGTGCTTGTCAGTGTTGGAAAGACTCTTTCTTGCACTGAGGTCTGCTTATTGTAAATATCTTGTACTTGTATTTACACCTTTTCATGTCAAAGTTGGCCTCTGTGCTTTTTCAGTGTTAGAAAGACTCTTTCTTGCACTGAGGTCTGCTTATTGTAAATATCTTGTACTTGATTTTTACACCTTTTAATGTCAAAGTTGGCCTCTGCGCTTCCTCAGTGTTAGAAAGACTCTTTCTTGCACTGAGGTCTGCTTATTGTAAATATCTTGTACCTGTTTTTACACCTTTTAATGTCAAAGTTGGCCTCTGTGCTTATCAGTGTTAGAAAGACTCTTTCTTGCACTGAGGTCTGCTTATTGTAAATATCTTGTACTTGTTTTTACACCTTTTCATGTCAAAGTTGGCCTCTGAGCTTATCAGTGATGGAAAGACTCTTTCTTGCACTGAGGTCTGCTTATTGTAAATATCTTGTACTTGTTTTTACACCTTTTCATGTCAAAGTTGGCCTCTGTGCTTTTTCCGTGTTGGAAAGACTCTTTCTTGTACTGAGGTCTGCTTATTGTAAATATCTTGTACTTGTTTGAACACCTTTTAATGTCAAAGTTGGCCTCTGTGCTTATCAGTGATGGAAAGACTCTTTCTTGCACTGAGGTCTGCTTATTGTGAATATCTTGTACTTGTTTTTACACCTTTTCATGTCAAAGTTGGCCTCTGAGCTTATCAGTGATGGAAAGACTCTTTCTTGCACTGAGGTCTGCTTATTGTAAATATCTTGTACTTGTTTTTACACCTTTTCATGTCAAAGTTGGCCTCTGTGCTTTTTCAGTGTTGGAAAGACTCTTTCTTGCACTGAGGTCTGCTTATTGTAAATATCTTGTACTTGTTTTTACACCTTGTCATGTCAAAGTTGGCCTCTGTGCTTATCAGTGTTGGAAAGACTCTTTCTTGCACTGAGGTCTGCTTATTGTAAATATCTTGTACTTGTTTGAACACCTTTTAATGTCAAAGTTGGCCTCTGTGCTTTTTCAGTGTTGAAAAGACTCTTTCTTGCACTGAGGTCTGCTTATTGTAAATATCTTGTACTTGTTTGAACACCTTTTAATGTCAAAGTTGGCCTCTGTGCTTTTTCAGTGTTGAAAAGACTCTTTCTTGCACTGAGGTCTGCTTATTGTAAATATCTTGTACTTGTTTTTACATCTTGTCATGTCAAAGTTGGCCTCTGTGCTTATCAGTGTTGGAAAGACTCTTTCTTGCACTGAGGTCTGCTTATTGTAAATATCTTGTACTTGTTTTTACACCTTGTCATGTCAAAGTTGGCCTCTGTGCTTATCAGTGTTGGAAAGACTCTTTCTTGTACTGAGGTCTGCTTATTGTAAATATCTTGTACTTGTTTGAACACCTTTTCATGTCAAAGTTGGCCTCTGTGCTTATCAGTGTTGGAAAGACTCTTTCTTGCACTAAGGTCTGCTTATTGTAAATATCTTGTACTTGTTTTTACACCTTTTAATGTCAAAGTTGGCCTCTGTGCTTATCAGTGTTGGAAAGACTCTTTCTTGCACTGAGGTCTGCTTATTGTAAATATCTTGTACTTGTTTTTACACCTTTTCATGTCAAAGTTGGCCTCTGTGCTTATCAGTGTTGGAAAGACTCTTTCTTGCACTGAGGTCTGCTTATTGTAAATATCTTGTACTTGATTTTTACACCTTTTCATGTCAAAGTTGGCCTCTGTGCTTATCAGTGTTGGAAAGACTCTTTCTTGCACTAAGGTCTGCTTATTGTAAATATCTTGTACTTGTTTGAAGACCTTTTAATGTTAAAGTTGGCCTCTTTGCTTTTCAGTGTTGAAAAGACTCTTTCTTGTACTGAGGTCTGCTTATTGTGAATATCTTGTACTTGTTTTTACACCTTTTAATGTCAAAGTTGGCCTCTGTGCTTATCAGTGTTGGAAAGACTCTTTCTTGCACTAAGGTCTGCTTATTGTAAATATCTTGTACTTGTTTTTACACCTTTTCATGTCAAAGTTGGCCTCTGTGCTTTTTCAGTGTTGGAAAGACTCTTTCTTGTACTGAGGTCTGCTTATTGTGAATATCTTGTACTTGTTTCTACACCTTTTAATGTCAAAGTTGGCCTCTGTGCTTATCAGTGTTGAAAAGACTCTTTCTTGCACTGAGGTCTGCTTATTGTAAATATCTTGTACTTGTTTTTACACCTTTTAATGTCAAAGTTGGCCTCTGTGCTTATCAGTGTTGGAAAGACTCTTTCTTGCACTAAGGTCTGCTTATTGTAAATATCTTGTACTTGTTTTTACACCTTTTAATGTCAAAGTTGGCCTCTGTGCTTTTTCAGTGTTAGAAAGACTCTTTCTTGCACTGAGGTCTGCTTATTGTAAATATCTTGTACTTGTTTTTACACCTTTTCATGTCAAAGTTGGCCTCTGTGCTTATCAGTGTTGGAAAGACTCTTTCTTGCACTGAGGTCTGCTTATTGTAAATATCTTGTACTTGTTTGAACACCTTTTAATGTCAAAGTTGGCCTCTGTGCTTATCAGTGTTGGAAAGACTCTTTCTTGCACTGAGGTCTGCTTATTGTAAATATCTTGTACTTGTTTGAACACCTTTTAATGTCAAAGTTGGCCTCTGCGCTTCCTCAGTGTTAGAAAGACTCTTTCTTGCACTGAGGTCTGCTTATTGTAAATATCTTGTACTTGTTTGAACACCTTTTAATGTCAAAGTTGGCCTCTGTGCTTATCAGTGTTGGAAAGACTCTTTCTTGCACTGAGGTCTGCTTATTGTAAATATCTTGTACTTGTTTTTACACCTTTTCATGTCAAAGTTGGCCTCTGACCTTATCAGTGTTGGAAAGACTCTTTCTTGCACTGAGGTCTGCTTATTGTAAATATCTTGTACTTGTTTGAACACCTTTTAATGTCAAAGTTGGCCTCTGCGCTTCCTCAGTGTTAGAAAGACTCTTTCTTGCACTGAGGTCTGCTTATTGTAAATATCTTGTACTTGTTTTTACACCTTTTAATGTCAAAGTTGGCCTCTGTGCTTATCAGTGTTAGATAGACTCTTTCTTGCACTGAGGTCTGCTTATTGTAAATATCTTGTACTTGTTTGAACACCTTTTAATGTCAAAGTTGGCCTCTGCGCTTCCTCAGTGTTAGAAAGACTCTTTCTTGCACTGAGGTCTGCTTATTGTAAATATCTTGTACTTGTTTGAACACCTTTTAATGTCAAAGTTGGCCTCTGTGCTTATCAGTGTTAGAAAGACTCTTTCTTGCACTGAGGTCTGCTTATTGTAAATATCTTGTACTTGTTTTTACACCTTTTAATGTCAAAGTTGGCCTCTGTGCTTATCAGTGTTGGAAAGACTCTTTCTTGCACTGAGGTCTGCTTATTGTAAATATCTTGTACTTGTTTTTACACCTTTTAATGTCAAAGTTGGCCTCTGCGCTTCCTCAGTGTTAGAAAGACTCTTTCTTGCACTGAGGTCTGCTTATTGTAAATATCTTGTACTTGTTTTTACACCTTTTCATGTCAAAGTTGGCCTCTGTGCTTATCAGTGTTGAAAAGACTCTTTCTTGCACTGAGGTCTGCTTATTGTAAATATCTTGTACTTGTTTTTACACCTTTTAATGTCAAAGTTGGCCTCTGTGCTTATCAGTGTTAGAAAGACTCTTTCTTGCACTGAGGTCTGCTTATTGTAAATATCTTGTACTTGTTTTTACACCTTTTAATGTCAAAGTTGGCCTCTGTGCTTATCAGTGTTAGAAAGACGCTTTCTTGCACTGAGGTCTGCTTATTGTGAATATCTTGTACTTGTTTGAACACCTTTTAATGTCAAAGTTGGCCTCTGTGCTTATCAGTGTTGGAAAGACTCTTTCTTGCACTGAGGTCTGCTTATTGTAAATATCTTGTACTTGTTTTTACACCTTTTAATGTCAAAGTTGGCCTCTGTGCTTTTTCAGTGTTGGAAAGACTCTTTCTTGCACTGAGGTCTGCTTATTGTAAATATCTTGTACTTGTTTGAACACCTTTTAATGTCAAAGTTGGCCTCTGTGCTTTTTCAGTGTTGGAAAGACTCTTTCTTGCACTGAGGTCTGCTTATTGTAAATATCTTGTACTTGTTTGAACACCTTTTAATGTCAAAGTTGGCCTCTGCGCTTCCTCAGTGTTAGAAAGACTCTTTCTTGCACTGAGGTCTGCTTATTGTAAATATCTTGTACTTGTTTTTACACCTTTTAATGTCAAAGTTGGCCTCTGTGCTTATCAGTGTTGGAAAGACTCTTTCTTGCACTGAGGTCTGCTTATTGTAAATATCTTGTACTTGTTTGAACACCTTTTAATGTCAAAGTTGGCCTCTGTGCTTATCAGTGTTGGAAAGACTCTTTCTTGCACTGAGGTCTGCTTATTGTAAATATCTTGTACTTGTTTGAACACCTTTTAATGTCAAAGTTGGCCTCTGCGCTTCCTCAGTGTTAGAAAGACTCTTTCTTGCACTGAGGTCTGCTTATTGTAAATATCTTGTACTTGTTTGAACACCTTTTAATGTCAAAGTTGGCCTCTGTGCTTATCAGTGTTGGAAAGACTCTTTCTTGCACTGAGGTCTGCTTATTGTAAATATCTTGTACTTGTTTTTACACCTTTTCATGTCAAAGTTGGCCTCTGACCTTATCAGTGTTGGAAAGACTCTTTCTTGCACTGAGGTCTGCTTATTGTAAATATCTTGTACTTGTTTGAACACCTTTTAATGTCAAAGTTGGCCTCTGCGCTTCCTCAGTGTTAGAAAGACTCTTTCTTGCACTGAGGTCTGCTTATTGTAAATATCTTGTACTTGTTTTTACACCTTTTAATGTCAAAGTTGGCCTCTGTGCTTATCAGTGTTAGATAGACTCTTTCTTGCACTGAGGTCTGCTTATTGTAAATATCTTGTACTTGTTTGAACACCTTTTAATGTCAAAGTTGGCCTCTGCGCTTCCTCAGTGTTAGAAAGACTCTTTCTTGCACTGAGGTCTGCTTATTGTAAATATCTTGTACTTGTTTGAACACCTTTTAATGTCAAAGTTGGCCTCTGTGCTTATCAGTGTTAGAAAGACTCTTTCTTGCACTGAGGTCTGCTTATTGTAAATATCTTGTACTTGTTTTTACACCTTTTAATGTCAAAGTTGGCCTCTGTGCTTATCAGTGTTGGAAAGACTCTTTCTTGCACTGAGGTCTGCTTATTGTAAATATCTTGTACTTGTTTTTACACCTTTTAATGTCAAAGTTGGCCTCTGCGCTTCCTCAGTGTTAGAAAGACTCTTTCTTGCACTGAGGTCTGCTTATTGTAAATATCTTGTACTTGTTTTTACACCTTTTCATGTCAAAGTTGGCCTCTGTGCTTATCAGTGTTGAAAAGACTCTTTCTTGCACTGAGGTCTGCTTATTGTAAATATCTTGTACTTGTTTTTACACCTTTTAATGTCAAAGTTGGCCTCTGTGCTTATCAGTGTTAGAAAGACTCTTTCTTGCACTGAGGTCTGCTTATTGTAAATATCTTGTACTTGTTTTTACACCTTTTAATGTCAAAGTTGGCCTCTGTGCTTATCAGTGTTAGAAAGACGCTTTCTTGCACTGAGGTCTGCTTATTGTGAATATCTTGTACTTGTTTGAACACCTTTTAATGTCAAAGTTGGCCTCTGTGCTTATCAGTGTTGGAAAGACTCTTTCTTGCACTGAGGTCTGCTTATTGTAAATATCTTGTACTTGTTTTTACACCTTTTAATGTCAAAGTTGGCCTCTGTGCTTTTTCAGTGTTGGAAAGACTCTTTCTTGCACTGAGGTCTGCTTATTGTAAATATCTTGTACTTGTTTGAACACCTTTTAATGTCAAAGTTGGCCTCTGTGCTTTTTCAGTGTTGGAAAGACTCTTTCTTGCACTGAGGTCTGCTTATTGTAAATATCTTGTACTTGTTTGAACACCTTTTAATGTCAAAGTTGGCCTCTGCGCTTCCTCAGTGTTAGAAAGACTCTTTCTTGCACTGAGGTCTGCTTATTGTAAATATCTTGTACTTGTTTTTACACCTTTTAATGTCAAAGTTGGCCTCTGTGCTTATCAGTGTTGGAAAGACTCTTTCTTGCACTAAGGTCTGCTTATTGTAAATATCTTGTACTTGTTTTTACACCTTTTAATGTCAAAGTTGGCCTCTGTGCTTATCAGTGTTGGAAAGACTCTTTCTTGCACTGAGGTCTGCTTATTGTGAATATCTTGTACTTGTTTGAAAACCTTTTAATGTCAAAGTTGGCCTCTGTGCTTATCAGTGTTGGAAAGGCTCTTTCTTGCACTGAGGTCTGCTTTTTGTAAATATCTTGTACTTGTTTTTACACCTTTTCATGTCAAAGTTGGCCTCTGTGCTTATCAGTGTTGGAAAGACTCTTTCTTGCACTGAGGTCTGCTTATTGTAAATATCTTGTACTTGTTTGAACACCTTTTAATGTCAAAGTTGGCCTCTGTGCTTTTTCAGTGTTGGAAAGACTCTTTCTTGCACTGAGGTCTGCTTATTGTAAATATCTTGTACTTGTTTTTACACCTTTTAATGTCAAAGTTGGCCTCTGTGCTTCCTCAGTGTTAGAAAGACTCTTTCTTGCACTGAGGTCTGCTTATTGTAAATATCTTGTACTTGTTTTTACACCTTTTAATGTCAAAGTTGGCCTCTGCGCTTCCTCAGTGTTGGAAAGACTCTTTCTTGCACTGAGGTCTGCTTATTGTAAATATCTTGTACTTGTTTTTACACCTTTTAATGTCAAAGTTGGCCTCTGTGCTTCCTCAGTGTTAGAAAGACTCTTTCTTGCACTGAGGTCTGCTTATTGTAAATATCTTGTACTTGTTTTTACACCTTTTAATGTCAAAGTTGGCCTCTGCGCTTCCTCAGTGTTGGAAAGGCTCTTTCTTGCACTGAGGTCTGCTTATTGTAAATATCTTGTACTTGATTTTTACACCTTTTCATGTCAAAGTTGGCCTCTGTGCTTTTTCAGTGTTGGAAAG
This sequence comes from Aulonocara sp. 'chitande type north' Nkhata Bay, assembly GCF_057382095.1. NCBI lineage: Eukaryota > Metazoa > Chordata > Actinopteri > Cichliformes > Cichlidae > Aulonocara > Aulonocara sp. 'chitande type north' Nkhata Bay. Next base: position 7,013,756 of record NC_141359.1, on the reverse strand, counting down.
ACTCTTTCTTGCACTGAGGTCTGCTTATTGTAAATATCTTGTACTTGTTTTTACACCTTTTCATGTCAAAGTTGGCCTCTGTGCTTATCAGTGTTGAAAAGACTCTTTCTTGCACTGAGGTCTGCTTATTGTAAATATCTTGTACTTGATTTTTACACCTTTTCATGTCAATGTTGGCCTCTGTGCTTTTTCAGTGTTGAAAAGACTCTTTCTTGCACTGAGGTCTGCTTATTGTGAATATCTTGTACTTGTTTTTACACCTTTTCATGTCAAAGTTGGCCTCTGACCTTATCAGTGTTGGAAAGACGCTTTCTTGCACTGAGGTCTGCTTATTGTAAATATCTTGTACTTGTTTGAACACCTTTTAATGTCAAAGTTGGCCTCTGCGCTTCCTCAGTGTTAGAAAGACTCTTTCTTGCACTGAAGTCTGCTTATTGTAAATATCTTGTACTTGTTTGAACACCTTTTAATGTCAAAGTTGGCCTCTGTGCTTATCAGTGTTGAAAAGACTCTTTCTTGCACTGAAGTCTGCTTATTGTAAATATCTTGTACTTGTTTTTACACCTTTTCATGTCAATGTTGGCCTCTGTGCTTATCAGTGTTGAAAAGACTCTTTCTTGCACTGAGGTCTGCTTATTGTAAATATCTTGTACTTGTTTTTACACCTTTTCATGTCAAAGTTGGCCTCTGACCTTATCAGTGTTGGAAAGACGCTTTCTTGCACTGAGGTCTGCTTATTGTAAATATCTTGTACTTGTTTGAACACCTTTTAATGTCAAAGTTGGCCTCTGCGCTTCCTCAGTGTTAGAAAGACTCTTTCTTGCACTGAAGTCTGCTTATTGTAAATATCTTGTACTTGTTTGAACACCTTTTAATGTCAAAGTTGGCCTCTGCGCTTCCTCAGTGTTGAAAAGACTCTTTCTTGCACTGAGGTCTGCTTATTGTAAATATCTTGTACTTGTTTTTACACCTTTTAATGTCAAAGTTGGCCTCTGCGCTTCCTCAGTGTTAGAAAGACTCTTTCTTGCACTGAGGTCTGCTTATTGTAAATATCTTGTACTTGTTTGAACACCTTTTAATGTCAAAGTTGGCCTCTGTGCTTATCAGTGTTAGAAAGACTCTTTCTTGCACTGAGGTCTGCTTATTGTAAATATCTTGTACTTGTTTTTACACCTTTTAATGTCAAAGTTGGCCTCTGTGCTTATCAGTGTTGGAAAGACTCTTTCTTGCACTGAGGTCTGCTTATTGTAAATATCTTGTACTTGTTTTTACACCTTTTCATGTCAAAGTTGGCCTCTGTGCCTTATCAGTGTTGGAAAGACTCTTTCTTGCACTGAGGTCTGCTTATTGTAAATATCTTGTACTTGTTTTTACACCTTTTCATGTCAAAGTTGGCCTCTGTGCCTTATCAGTGTTGGAAAGACTCTTTCTTGCACTGAGGTCTGCTTATTGTAAATATCTTGTACTTGTTTTTACACCTTTTAATGTCAAAGTTGGCCTCTGCGCTTCCTCAGTGTTAGAAAGACTCTTTCTTGCACTGAGGTCTGCTTATTGTAAATATCTTGTACTTGTTTTTACACCTTTTAATGTCAAAGTTGGCCTCTGCGCTTCCTCAGTGTTGGAAAGACTCTTTCTTGCACTGAGGTCTGCTTATTGTAAATATCTTGTACTTGTTTGAACACCTTTTAATGTCAAAGTTGGCCTCTGTGCTTTTTCAGTGTTGAAAAGACTCTTTCTTGCACTGAGGTCTGCTTATTGTAAATATCTTGTACTTGTTTTTACACCTTTTAATGTCAAAGTTGGCCTCTGTGCTTATCAGTGTTGGAAAGACTCTTTCTTGCACTAAGGTCTGCTTATTGTAAATATCTTGTACTTGATTTTTACACCTTTTCATGTCAAAGTTGGCCTCTGTGCTTTTTCAGTGTTGGAAAGACTCTTTCTTGCACTGAGGTCTGCTTATTGTAAATATCTTGTACTTGTTTTTACACCTTTTCATGTCAAAGTTGGCCTCTGACCTTATCAGTGTTGGAAAGACGCTTTCTTGCACTGAGGTCTGCTTATTGTAAATATCTTGTACTTGTTTGAACACCTTTTAATGTCAAAGTTGGCCTCTGCGCTTCCTCAGTGTTAGAAAGACTCTTTCTTGCACTGAAGTCTGCTTATTGTAAATATCTTGTACTTGTTTTTACACCTTTTCATGTCAAAGTTGGCCTCTGTGCTTTTTCAGTGTTGGAAAGACTCTTTCTTGCACTGAGGTCTGCTTATTGTAAATATCTTGTACTTGTTTTTACACCTTTTCATGTCAAAGTTGGCCTCTGACCTTATCAGTGTTGGAAAGACGCTTTCTTGCACTGAGGTCTGCTTATTGTAAATATCTTGTACTTGTTTGAACACCTTTTAATGTCAAAGTTGGCCTCTGCGCTTCCTCAGTGTTAGAAAGACTCTTTCTTGCACTGAAGTCTGCTTATTGTAAATATCTTGTACTTGTTTTTACACCTTTTCATGTCAAAGTTGGCCTCTGTGCTTGTCAGTGTTGGAAAGACACGTTTTTGCACTGAGGTCTGCTTATTGTAAATATCTTGTACTTGTTTGAACACCTTTTAATGTCAAAGTTGGCCTCTGTGCTTTTTCAGTGTTGGAAAGACTCTTTCTTGCACTGAGGTCTGCTTATTGTAAATATCTTGTACTTGTTTGAACACCTTTTAATGTCAAAGTTGGCCTCTGTGCTTATCAGTGTTGGAAAGACTCTTTCTTGCACTGAGGTCTGCTTATTGTAAATATCTTGTACTTGTTTGAACACCTTTTAATGTCAAAGTTGGCCTCTGTGCTTATCAGTGTTAGAAAGACTCTTTCTTGCACTGAGGTCTGCTTATTGTAAATATCTTGTACTTGTTTGAACACCTTTTAATGTCAAAGTTGGCCTCTGTGCTTATCAGTGTTAGAAAGACTCTTTCTTGCACTGAGGTCTGCTTATTGTAAATATCTTGTACTTGTTTTTACACCTTTTAATGTCAAAGTTGGCCTCTGCGCTTCCTCAGTGTTAGAAAGACTCTTTCTTGCACTGAGGTCTGCTTATTGTAAATATCTTGTACTTGTTTGAACACCTTTTAATGTCAAAGTTGGCCTCTGTGCTTATCAGTGTTAGAAAGACTCTTTCTTGCACTGAGGTCTGCTTATTGTAAATATCTTGTACTTGTTTGAACACCTTTTAATGTCAAAGTTGGCCTCTGCGCTTCCTCAGTGTTAGAAAGACTCTTTCTTGCACTGAGGTCTGCTTATTGTAAATATCTTGTACTTGTTTGAACACCTTTTAATGTCAAAGTTGGCCTCTGTGCTTATCAGTGTTAGAAAGACTCTTTCTTGCACTGAGGTCTGCTTATTGTAAATATCTTGTACTTGTTTTTACACCTTTTAATGTCAAAGTTGGCCTCTGTGCTTATCAGTGTTGGAAAGACTCTTTCTTGCACTGAGGTCTGCTTATTGTAAATATCTTGTACTTGTTTTTACACCTTTTAATGTCAAAGTTGGCCTCTGCGCTTCCTCAGTGTTAGAAAGACTCTTTCTTGCACTGAGGTCTGCTTATTGTAAATATCTTGTACTTGTTTTTACACCTTTTCATGTCAAAGTTGGCCTCTGTGCTTATCAGTGTTGAAAAGACTCTTTCTTGCACTGAGGTCTGCTTATTGTAAATATCTTGTACTTGTTTTTACACCTTTTAATGTCAAAGTTGGCCTCTGTGCTTATCAGTGTTAGAAAGACTCTTTCTTGCACTGAGGTCTGCTTATTGTAAATATCTTGTACTTGTTTTTACACCTTTTAATGTCAAAGTTGGCCTCTGTGCTTATCAGTGTTAGAAAGACGCTTTCTTGCACTGAGGTCTGCTTATTGTGAATATCTTGTACTTGTTTGAACACCTTTTAATGTCAAAGTTGGCCTCTGTGCTTATCAGTGTTGGAAAGACTCTTTCTTGCACTGAGGTCTGCTTATTGTAAATATCTTGTACTTGTTTTTACACCTTTTAATGTCAAAGTTGGCCTCTGTGCTTTTTCAGTGTTGGAAAGACTCTTTCTTGCACTGAGGTCTGCTTATTGTAAATATCTTGTACTTGTTTGAACACCTTTTAATGTCAAAGTTGGCCTCTGTGCTTTTTCAGTGTTGGAAAGACTCTTTCTTGCACTGAGGTCTGCTTATTGTAAATATCTTGTACTTGTTTGAACACCTTTTAATGTCAAAGTTGGCCTCTGCGCTTCCTCAGTGTTAGAAAGACTCTTTCTTGCACTGAGGTCTGCTTATTGTAAATATCTTGTACTTGTTTTTACACCTTTTAATGTCAAAGTTGGCCTCTGTGCTTATCAGTGTTGGAAAGACTCTTTCTTGCACTGAGGTCTGCTTATTGTAAATATCTTGTACTTGTTTGAACACCTTTTAATGTCAAAGTTGGCCTCTGTGCTTATCAGTGTTGGAAAGACTCTTTCTTGCACTGAGGTCTGCTTATTGTAAATATCTTGTACTTGTTTGAACACCTTTTAATGTCAAAGTTGGCCTCTGCGCTTCCTCAGTGTTAGAAAGACTCTTTCTTGCACTGAGGTCTGCTTATTGTAAATATCTTGTACTTGTTTGAACACCTTTTAATGTCAAAGTTGGCCTCTGTGCTTATCAGTGTTGGAAAGACTCTTTCTTGCACTGAGGTCTGCTTATTGTAAATATCTTGTACTTGTTTTTACACCTTTTCATGTCAAAGTTGGCCTCTGACCTTATCAGTGTTGGAAAGACTCTTTCTTGCACTGAGGTCTGCTTATTGTAAATATCTTGTACTTGTTTGAACACCTTTTAATGTCAAAGTTGGCCTCTGCGCTTCCTCAGTGTTAGAAAGACTCTTTCTTGCACTGAGGTCTGCTTATTGTAAATATCTTGTACTTGTTTTTACACCTTTTAATGTCAAAGTTGGCCTCTGTGCTTATCAGTGTTAGATAGACTCTTTCTTGCACTGAGGTCTGCTTATTGTAAATATCTTGTACTTGTTTGAACACCTTTTAATGTCAAAGTTGGCCTCTGCGCTTCCTCAGTGTTAGAAAGACTCTTTCTTGCACTGAGGTCTGCTTATTGTAAATATCTTGTACTTGTTTGAACACCTTTTAATGTCAAAGTTGGCCTCTGTGCTTATCAGTGTTAGAAAGACTCTTTCTTGCACTGAGGTCTGCTTATTGTAAATATCTTGTACTTGTTTTTACACCTTTTAATGTCAAAGTTGGCCTCTGTGCTTATCAGTGTTGGAAAGACTCTTTCTTGCACTGAGGTCTGCTTATTGTAAATATCTTGTACTTGTTTTTACACCTTTTAATGTCAAAGTTGGCCTCTGCGCTTCCTCAGTGTTAGAAAGACTCTTTCTTGCACTGAGGTCTGCTTATTGTAAATATCTTGTACTTGTTTTTACACCTTTTCATGTCAAAGTTGGCCTCTGTGCTTATCAGTGTTGAAAAGACTCTTTCTTGCACTGAGGTCTGCTTATTGTAAATATCTTGTACTTGTTTTTACACCTTTTAATGTCAAAGTTGGCCTCTGTGCTTATCAGTGTTAGAAAGACTCTTTCTTGCACTGAGGTCTGCTTATTGTAAATATCTTGTACTTGTTTTTACACCTTTTAATGTCAAAGTTGGCCTCTGTGCTTATCAGTGTTAGAAAGACGCTTTCTTGCACTGAGGTCTGCTTATTGTGAATATCTTGTACTTGTTTGAACACCTTTTAATGTCAAAGTTGGCCTCTGTGCTTATCAGTGTTGGAAAGACTCTTTCTTGCACTGAGGTCTGCTTATTGTAAATATCTTGTACTTGTTTTTACACCTTTTAATGTCAAAGTTGGCCTCTGTGCTTTTTCAGTGTTGGAAAGACTCTTTCTTGCACTGAGGTCTGCTTATTGTAAATATCTTGTACTTGTTTGAACACCTTTTAATGTCAAAGTTGGCCTCTGTGCTTTTTCAGTGTTGGAAAGACTCTTTCTTGCACTGAGGTCTGCTTATTGTAAATATCTTGTACTTGTTTGAACACCTTTTAATGTCAAAGTTGGCCTCTGCGCTTCCTCAGTGTTAGAAAGACTCTTTCTTGCACTGAGGTCTGCTTATTGTAAATATCTTGTACTTGTTTTTACACCTTTTAATGTCAAAGTTGGCCTCTGTGCTTATCAGTGTTGGAAAGACTCTTTCTTGCACTAAGGTCTGCTTATTGTAAATATCTTGTACTTGTTTTTACACCTTTTAATGTCAAAGTTGGCCTCTGTGCTTATCAGTGTTGGAAAGACTCTTTCTTGCACTGAGGTCTGCTTATTGTGAATATCTTGTACTTGTTTGAAAACCTTTTAATGTCAAAGTTGGCCTCTGTGCTTATCAGTGTTGGAAAGGCTCTTTCTTGCACTGAGGTCTGCTTTTTGTAAATATCTTGTACTTGTTTTTACACCTTTTCATGTCAAAGTTGGCCTCTGTGCTTATCAGTGTTGGAAAGACTCTTTCTTGCACTGAGGTCTGCTTATTGTAAATATCTTGTACTTGTTTGAACACCTTTTAATGTCAAAGTTGGCCTCTGTGCTTTTTCAGTGTTGGAAAGACTCTTTCTTGCACTGAGGTCTGCTTATTGTAAATATCTTGTACTTGTTTTTACACCTTTTAATGTCAAAGTTGGCCTCTGTGCTTCCTCAGTGTTAGAAAGACTCTTTCTTGCACTGAGGTCTGCTTATTGTAAATATCTTGTACTTGTTTTTACACCTTTTAATGTCAAAGTTGGCCTCTGCGCTTCCTCAGTGTTGGAAAGACTCTTTCTTGCACTGAGGTCTGCTTATTGTAAATATCTTGTACTTGTTTTTACACCTTTTAATGTCAAAGTTGGCCTCTGTGCTTCCTCAGTGTTAGAAAGACTCTTTCTTGCACTGAGGTCTGCTTATTGTAAATATCTTGTACTTGTTTTTACACCTTTTAATGTCAAAGTTGGCCTCTGCGCTTCCTCAGTGTTGGAAAGGCTCTTTCTTGCACTGAGGTCTGCTTATTGTAAATATCTTGTACTTGATTTTTACACCTTTTCATGTCAAAGTTGGCCTCTGTGCTTTTTCAGTGTTGGAAAGACTCTTTCTTGCACTGAGGTCTGCTTATTGTAAATATCTTGTACTTGTTTTTACACCTTTTCATGTCAAAGTTGGCCTCTGTGCTTATCAGTGTTGAAAAGACTCTTTCTTGCACTGAGGTCTGCTTATTGTAAATATCTTGTACTTGATTTTTACACCTTTTCATGTCAATGTTGGCCTCTGTGCTTTTTCAGTGTTGAAAAGACTCTTTCTTGCACTGAGGTCTGCTTATTGTGAATATCTTGTACTTGTTTTTACACCTTTTCATGTCAAAGTTGGCCTCTGACCTTATCAGTGTTGGAAAGACGCTTTCTTGCACTGAGGTCTGCTTATTGTAAATATCTTGTACTTGTTTGAACACCTTTTAATGTCAAAGTTGGCCTCTGCGCTTCCTCAGTGTTAGAAAGACTCTTTCTTGCACTGAAGTCTGCTTATTGTAAATATCTTGTACTTGTTTGAACACCTTTTAATGTCAAAGTTGGCCTCTGTGCTTATCAGTGTTGAAAAGACTCTTTCTTGCACTGAAGTCTGCTTATTGTAAATATCTTGTACTTGTTTTTACACCTTTTCATGTCAATGTTGGCCTCTGTGCTTATCAGTGTTGAAAAGACTCTTTCTTGCACTGAGGTCTGCTTATTGTAAATATCTTGTACTTGTTTTTACACCTTTTCATGTCAAAGTTGGCCTCTGACCTTATCAGTGTTGGAAAGACGCTTTCTTGCACTGAGGTCTGCTTATTGTAAATATCTTGTACTTGTTTGAACACCTTTTAATGTCAAAGTTGGCCTCTGCGCTTCCTCAGTGTTAGAAAGACTCTTTCTTGCACTGAAGTCTGCTTATTGTAAATATCTTGTACTTGTTTGAACACCTTTTAATGTCAAAGTTGGCCTCTGCGCTTCCTCAGTGTTGAAAAGACTCTTTCTTGCACTGAGGTCTGCTTATTGTAAATATCTTGTACTTGTTTTTACACCTTTTAATGTCAAAGTTGGCCTCTGCGCTTCCTCAGTGTTAGAAAGACTCTTTCTTGCACTGAGGTCTGCTTATTGTAAATATCTTGTACTTGTTTGAACACCTTTTAATGTCAAAGTTGGCCTCTGTGCTTATCAGTGTTAGAAAGACTCTTTCTTGCACTGAGGTCTGCTTATTGTAAATATCTTGTACTTGTTTTTACACCTTTTAATGTCAAAGTTGGCCTCTGTGCTTATCAGTGTTGGAAAGACTCTTTCTTGCACTGAGGTCTGCTTATTGTAAATATCTTGTACTTGTTTTTACACCTTTTAATGTCAAAGTTGGCCTCTGTGCTTATCAGTGTTGGAAAGACTCTTTCTTGCACTGAGGTCTGCTTATTGTGAATATCTTGTACTTGTTTGAAAACCTTTTAATGTCAAAGTTGGCCTCTGTGCTTCCTCAGTGTTAGAAAGACTCTTTCTTGCACTGAGGTCTGCTTATTGTAAATATCTTGTACTTGTTTTTACACCTTTTAATGTCAAAGTTGGCCTCTGTGCTTATCAGTGTTGGAAAGACTCTTTCTTGCACTGAGGTCTGCTTATTGTGAATATCTTGTACTTGTTTTTACACCTTTTAATGTCAAAGTTGGCCTCTGTGCTTATCAGTGTTGGAAAGACTCTTTCTTGCACTGAGGTCTGCTTATTGTGAATATCTTGTACTTGTTTGAAAACCTTTTAATGTCAAAGTTGGCCTCTGTGCTTATCAGTGTTGGAAAGACTCTTTCTTGCACTGAGGTCTGCTTATTGTAAATATCTTGTACTTGTTTTTACACCTTTTCATGTCAAAGTTGGCCTCTGTGCCTTATCAGTGTTGGAAAGACTCTTTCTTGCACTGAGGTCTGCTTATTGTAAATATCTTGTACTTGTTTTTACACCTTTTCATGTCAAAGTTGGCCTCTGTGCCTTATCAGTGTTGGAAAGACTCTTTCTTGCACTGAGGTCTGCTTATTGTAAATATCTTGTACTTGTTTTTACACCTTTTAATGTCAAAGTTGGCCTCTGCGCTTCCTCAGTGTTAGAAAGACTCTTTCTTGCACTGAGGTCTGCTTATTGTAAATATCTTGTACTTGTTTTTACACCTTTTAATGTCAAAGTTGGCCTCTGCGCTTCCTCAGTGTTGGAAAGACTCTTTCTTGCACTGAGGTCTGCTTATTGTAAATATCTTGTACTTGTTTGAACACCTTTTAATGTCAAAGTTGGCCTCTGTGCTTTTTCAGTGTTGAAAAGACTCTTTCTTGCACTGAGGTCTGCTTATTGTAAATATCTTGTACTTGTTTTTACACCTTTTAATGTCAAAGTTGGCCTCTGTGCTTATCAGTGTTGGAAAGACTCTTTCTTGCACTAAGGTCTGCTTATTGTAAATATCTTGTACTTGATTTTTACACCTTTTCATGTCAAAGTTGGCCTCTGTGCTTTTTCAGTGTTGGAAAGACTCTTTCTTGCACTGAGGTCTGCTTATTGTAAATATCTTGTACTTGTTTTTACACCTTTTCATGTCAAAGTTGGCCTCTGACCTTATCAGTGTTGGAAAGACGCTTTCTTGCACTGAGGTCTGCTTATTGTAAATATCTTGTACTTGTTTGAACACCTTTTAATGTCAAAGTTGGCCTCTGCGCTTCCTCAGTGTTAGAAAGACTCTTTCTTGCACTGAAGTCTGCTTATTGTAAATATCTTGTACTTGTTTTTACACCTTTTCATGTCAAAGTTGGCCTCTGTGCTTTTTCAGTGTTGGAAAGACTCTTTCTTGCACTGAGGTCTGCTTATTGTAAATATCTTGTACTTGTTTTTACACCTTTTCATGTCAAAGTTGGCCTCTGACCTTATCAGTGTTGGAAAGACGCTTTCTTGCACTGAGGTCTGCTTATTGTAAATATCTTGTACTTGTTTGAACACCTTTTAATGTCAAAGTTGGCCTCTGCGCTTCCTCAGTGTTAGAAAGACTCTTTCTTGCACTGAAGTCTGCTTATTGTAAATATCTTGTACTTGTTTTTACACCTTTTCATGTCAAAGTTGGCCTCTGTGCTTGTCAGTGTTGGAAAGACACGTTTTTGCACTGAGGTCTGCTTATTGTAAATATCTTGTACTTGTTTGAACACCTTTTAATGTCAAAGTTGGCCTCTGTGCTTTTTCAGTGTTGGAAAGACTCTTTCTTGCACTGAGGTCTGCTTATTGTAAATATCTTGTACTTGTTTGAACACCTTTTAATGTCAAAGTTGGCCTCTGTGCTTATCAGTGTTGGAAAGACTCTTTCTTGCACTGAGGTCTGCTTATTGTAAATATCTTGTACTTGTTTGAACACCTTTTAATGTCAAAGTTGGCCTCTGTGCTTTTTCAGTGTTGGAAAGACTCTTTCTTGCACTGAGGTCTGCTTATTGTAAATATCTTGTACTTGTTTTTACACCTTTTCATGTCAAAGTTGGCCTCTGTGCTTATCAGTGTTGGAAAGACTCTTTCTTGCACTGAGGTCTGCTTATTGTAAATATCTTGTACTTGTTTGAACACCTTTTAATGTCAAAGTTGGCCTCTGTGCTTATCAGTGTTAGAAAGACTCTTTCTTGCACTGAGGTCTGCTTATTGTAAATATCTTGTACTTGTTTTTACACCTTTTCATGTCAAAGTTGGCCTCTGTGCTTATCAGTGTTGGAAAGACTCTTTCTTGCACTGAGGTCTGCTTATTGTAAATATCTTGTACTTGTTTTTACACCTTGTCATGTCAAAGTTGGCCTCTGTGCTTATCAGTGTTGGAAAGACTCTTTCTTGCACTGAGGTCTGCTTATTGTAAATATCTTGTACTTGTTTTTACACCTTTTAATGTCAAAGTTGGCCTCTGTGCTTATCAGTGTTGGAAAGACTCTTTCTTGCACTGAGGTCTGCTTATTGTAAATATCTTGTACTTGTTTTTACACCTTTTCATGTCAAAGTTGGCCTCTGTGCTTATCAGTGTTGGAAAGACTCTTTCTTGCACTAAGGTCTGCTTATTGTAAATATCTTGTACTTGTTTTTACACCTTTTAATGTCAAAGTTGGCCTCTGTGCTTTTTCAGTGTTGGAAAGACTCTTTCTTGCACTGAGGTCTGCTTATTGTGAATATCTTGTACTTGTTTGAACACCTTTTAATGTCAAAGTTGGCCTCTGTGCTTATCAGTGTTGGAAAGGCTCTTTCTTGCACTGAGGTCTGCTTTTTGTAAATATCTTGTACTTGTTTTTACACCTTTTCATGTCAAAGTTGGCCTCTGACCTTATCAGTGTTGGAAAGACTCTTTCTTGCACTGAGGTCTGCTTATTGTAAATATCTTGTACTTGTTTTTACACCTTTTAATGTCAAAGTTGGCCTCTGCGCTTCCTCAGTGTTAGAAAGACTCTTTCTTGCACTGAGGTCTGCTTATTGTGAATATCTTGTACTTGTTTGAACACCTTTTAATGTCAAAGTTGGCCTCTGCGCTTCCTCAGTGTTGGAAAGACTCTTTCTTGCACTGAGGTCTGCTTATTGTAAATATCTTGTACTTGTTTTTACACCTTTTAATGTCAAAGTTGGCCTCTGCGCTTCCTCAGTGTTAGAAAGACTCTTTCTTGCACTGAGGTCTGCTTATTGTAAATATCTTGTACTTGTTTTTACACCTTTTAATGTCAAAGTTGGCCTCTGCGCTTCCTCAGTGTTGGAAAGACTCTTTCTTGCACTGAGGTCTGCTTATTGTAAATATCTTGTACTTGTTTTTACACCTTTTAATGTCAAAGTTGGCCTCTGTGCTTATCAGTGTTGGAAAGACTCTTTCTTGCACTAAGGTCTGCTTATTGTAAATATCTTGTACTTGTTTGAACACCTTTTAATGTCAAAGTTGGCCTCTGTGCTTTTTCAGTGTTGAAAAGACTCTTTCTTGCACTGAGGTCTGCTTATTGTAAATATCTTGTACTTGTTTGAACACCTTTTCATGTCAAAGTTGGCCTCTGTGCTTTTTCAGTGTTGAAAAGACTCTTTCTTGCACTGAGGTCTGCTTATTGTAAATATCTTGTACTTGTTTTTACACCTTGTCATGTCAAAGTTGGCCTCTGTGCTTATCAGTGTTGGAAAGACTCTTTCTTGCACTGAGGTCTGCTTATTGTAAATATCTTGTACTTGTTTGAACACCTTTTCATGTCAAAGTTGGCCTCTGTGCTTATCAGTGTTGGAAAGACTCTTTCTTGCACTAAGGTCTGCTTATTGTAAATATCTTGTACTTGTTTTTACACCTTTTAATGTCAAAGTTGGCCTCTGTGCTTATCAGTGTTAGAAAGACTCTTTCTTGCACTAAGGTCTGCTTATTGTAAATATCTTGTACTTGTTTTTACACCTTTTAATGTCAAAGTTGGCCTCTGTGCTTATCAGTGTTGGAAAGACTCTTTCTTGCACTGAGGTCTGCTTATTGTAAATATCTTGTACTTGTTTTTACACCTTGTCATGTCAAAGTTGGCCTCTGAGCTTATCAGTGTTGGAAAGACTCTTTCTTGCACTGAGGTCTGCTTATTGTGAATATATTGTACTTGTTTGAAAACCTTTTAATGTCAAAGTTGGCCTCTGTGCTTATCAGTGTTGGAAAGGCTCTTTCTTGCACTGAGGTCTGCTTTTTGTAAATATCTTGTACTTGTTTTTACACCTTTTCATGTCAAAGTTGGCCTCTGTGCCTTATCAGTGTTGGAAAGACTCTTTCTTGCACTGAGGTCTGCTTATTGTAAATATCTTGTACTTGTTTGAACACCTTTTCATGTCAAAGTTGGCCTCTGTGCTTTTTCAGTGTTGGAAAGACTCTTTCTTGCACTGAGGTCTGCTTATTGTAAATATCTTGTACTTGTTTTTACACCTTTTCATGTCAAAGTTGGCCTCTGTGCTTATCAGTGTTGAAAAGACTCTTTCTTGCACTGAGGTCTGCTTATTGTAAATATCTTGTACTTGTTTGAACACCTTTTAATGTCAAAGTTGGCCTCTGTGCTTTTTCAGTGTTGAAAAGACTCTTTCTTGCACTGAGGTCTGCTTATTGTGAATATCTTGTACTTGTTTGAACACCTTTTAATGTCAAAGTTGGCCTCTGTGCTTATCAGTGTTGGAAAGACTCTTTCTTGCACTGAGGTCTGCTTATTGTAAATATCTTGTACTTGTTTTTACACCTTTTCATGTCAAAGTTGGCCTCTGACCTTATCAGTGTTGGAAAGACGCTTTCTTGCACTGAGGTCTGCTTATTGTAAATATCTTGTACTTGTTTGAACACCTTTTAATGTCAAAGTTGGCCTCTGCGCTTCCTCAGTGTTAGAAAGACTCTTTCTTGCACTGAAGTCTGCTTATTGTAAATATCTTGTACTTGTTTGAACACCTTTTAATGTCAAAGTTGGCCTCTGCGCTTCCTCAGTGTTGAAAAGACTCTTTCTTGCACTGAGGTCTGCTTATTGTAAATATCTTGTACTTGTTTTTACACCTTTTAATGTCAAAGTTGGCCTCTGCGCTTCCTCAGTGTTAGAAAGACTCTTTCTTGCACTGAGGTCTGCTTATTGTAAATATCTTGTACTTGTTTGAACACCTTTTAATGTCAAAGTTGGCCTCTGTGCTTATCAGTGTTAGAAAGACTCTTTCTTGCACTGAGGTCTGCTTATTGTAAATATCTTGTACTTGTTTGAACACCTTTTAATGTCAAAGTTGGCCTCTGTGCTTATCAGTGTTAGAAAGACTCTTTCTTGCACTGAGGTCTGCTTATTGTAAATATCTTGTACTTGTTTGAACACCTTTTAATGTCAAAGTTGGCCTCTGTGCTTATCAGTGTTAGAAAGACTCTTTCTTGCACTGAGGTCTGCTTATTGTAAATATCTTGTACTTGTTTTTACACCTTTTAATGTCAAAGTTGGCCTCTGTGCTTATCAGTGTTGGAAAGACTCTTTCTTGCACTGAGGTCTGCTTATTGTAAATATCTTGTACTTGTTTTTACACCTTGTCATGTCAAAGTTGGCCTCTGTGCTTATCAGTGTTGGAAAGACTCTTTCTTGCACTAAGGTCTGCTTATTGTAAATATCTTGTACTTGTTTTTACACCTTTTAATGTCAAAGTTGGCCTCTGTGCTTATCAGTGTTGGAAAGACTCTTTCTTGCACTGAGGTCTGCTTATTGTAAATATCTTGTACTTGTTTTTACACCTTTTCATGTCAAAGTTGGCCTCTGTGCCTTATCAGTGTTGGAAAGACTCTTTCTTGCACTGAGGTCTGCTTATTGTAAATATCTTGTACTTGTTTTTACACCTTTTAATGTCAAAGTTGGCCTCTGTGCTTCCTCAGTGTTAGAAAGACTCTTTCTTGCACTGAGGTCTGCTTATTGTGAATATCTTGTACTTGTTTTTACACCTTTTAATGTCAAAGTTGGCCTCTGCGCTTCCTCAGTGTTAGAAAGACTCTTTCTTGCACTGAGGTCTGCTTATTGTAAATATCTTGTACTTGTTTTTACACCTTTTAATGTCAAAGTTGGCCTCTGCGCTTCCTCAGTGTTGAAAAGACTCTTTCTTGCACTGAGGTCTGCTTATTGTAAATATCTTGTACTTGTTTTTACACCTTTTAATGTCAAAGTTGGCCTATGCGCTTCCTCAGTGTTAGAAAGACTCTTTCTTGCACTGAGGTCTGCTTATTGTAAATATCTTGTACTTGTTTTTACACCTTTTAATGTCAAAGTTGGCCTCTGCGCTTCCTCAGTGTTAGAAAGACTCTTTCTTGCACTGAAGTCTGCTTATTGTAAATATCTTGTACTTGTTTGAACACCTTTTAATGTCAAAGTTGGCCTCTGCGCTTCCTCAGTGTTAGAAAGACTCTTTCTTGCACTGAAGTCTGCTTATTGTAAATATCTTGTACTTGTTTGAACACCTTTTAATGTCAAAGTTGGCCTCTGTGCTTATCAGTGTTGAAAAGACTCTTTCTTGCACTGAAGTCTGCTTATTGTAAATATCTTGTACTTGTTTTTACACCTTTTCATGTCAATGTTGGCCTCTGTGCTTATCAGTGTTGGAAAGACGCTTTCTTGCACTGAGGTCTGCTTATTGTAAATATCTTGTACTTGTTTGAACACCTTTTAATGTCAAAGTTGGCCTCTGCGCTTCCTCAGTGTTAGAAAGACTCTTTCTTGCACTGAAGTCTGCTTATTGTAAATATCTTGTACTTGTTTGAACACCTTTTAATGTCAAAGTTGGCCTCTGTGCTTATCAGTGTTGAAAAGACTCTTTCTTGCACTGAAGTCTGCTTATTGTAAATATCTTGTACTTGTTTTTACACCTTTTCATGTCAATGTTGGCCTCTGTGCTTATCAGTGTTGAAAAGACTCTTTCTTGCACTGAGGTCTGCTTATTGTAAATATCTTGTACTTGTTTTTACACCTTTTCATGTCAAAGTTGGCCTCTGACCTTATCAGTGTTGGAAAGACGCTTTCTTGCACTGAGGTCTGCTTATTGTAAATATCTTGTACTTGTTTGAACACCTTTTAATGTCAAAGTTGGCCTCTGCGCTTCCTCAGTGTTAGAAAGACTCTTTCTTGCACTGAAGTCTGCTTATTGTAAATATCTTGTACTTGTTTGAACACCTTTTAATGTCAAAGTTGGCCTCTGCGCTTCCTCAGTGTTGAAAAGACTCTTTCTTGCACTGAGGTCTGCTTATTGTAAATATCTTGTACTTGTTTTTACACCTTTTAATGTCAAAGTTGGCCTCTGCGCTTCCTCAGTGTTAGAAAGACTCTTTCTTGCACTGAGGTCTGCTTATTGTAAATATCTTGTACTTGTTTGAACACCTTTTAATGTCAAAGTTGGCCTCTGTGCTTATCAGTGTTAGAAAGACTCTTTCTTGCACTGAGGTCTGCTTATTGTAAATATCTTGTACTTGTTTTTACACCTTTTAATGTCAAAGTTGGCCTCTGTGCTTATCAGTGTTGGAAAGACTCTTTCTTGCACTAAGGTCTGCTTATTGTAAATATCTTGTACTTGTTTTTACACCTTTTAATGTCAAAGTTGGCCTCTGTGCTTATCAGTGTTAGAAAGACTCTTTCTTGCACTGAGGTCTGCTTATTGTAAATATCTTGTACTTGTTTTTACACCTTTTAATGTCAAAGTTGGCCTCTGTGCTTATCAGTGTTGGAAAGACTCTTTCTTGCACTGAGGTCTGCTTATTGTGAATATCTTGTACTTGTTTGAAAACCTTTTAATGTCAAAGTTGGCCTCTGTGCTTCCTCAGTGTTAGAAAGACTCTTTCTTGCACTGAGGTCTGCTTATTGTAAATATCTTGTACTTGTTTTTACACCTTTTAATGTCAAAGTTGGCCTCTGTGCTTATCAGTGTTGGAAAGACTCTTTCTTGCACTGAGGTCTGCTTATTGTGAATATCTTGTACTTGTTTTTACACCTTGTCATGTCAAAGTTGGCCTCTGTGCTTATCAGTGTTGGAAAGACTCTTTCTTGCACTAAGGTCTGCTTATTGTAAATATCTTGTACTTGTTTTTACACCTTTTAATGTCAAAGTTGGCCTCTGTGCTTATCAGTGTTGGAAAGACTCTTTCTTGCACTGAGGTCTGCTTATTGTGAATATCTTGTACTTGTTTGAAAACCTTTTAATGTCAAAGTTGGCCTCTGTGCTTATCAGTGTTGGAAAGACTCTTTCTTGCACTGAGGTCTGCTTATTGTAAATATCTTGTACTTGTTTTTACACCTTTTCATGTCAAAGTTGGCCTCTGTGCCTTATCAGTGTTGGAAAGACTCTTTCTTGCACTGAGGTCTGCTTATTGTAAATATCTTGTACTTGTTTTTACACCTTTTCATGTCAAAGTTGGCCTCTGTGCCTTATCAGTGTTGGAAAGACTCTTTCTTGCACTGAGGTCTGCTTATTGTAAATATCTTGTACTTGTTTTTACACCTTTTAATGTCAAAGTTGGCCTCTGCGCTTCCTCAGTGTTAGAAAGACTCTTTCTTGCACTGAGGTCTGCTTATTGTAAATATCTTGTACTTGTTTTTACACCTTTTAATGTCAAAGTTGGCCTCTGCGCTTCCTCAGTGTTGGAAAGACTCTTTCTTGCACTGAGGTCTGCTTATTGTAAATATCTTGTACTTGTTTGAACACCTTTTAATGTCAAAGTTGGCCTCTGTGCTTTTTCAGTGTTGAAAAGACTCTTTCTTGCACTGAGGTCTGCTTATTGTAAATATCTTGTACTTGTTTTTACACCTTTTAATGTCAAAGTTGGCCTCTGTGCTTATCAGTGTTGGAAAGACTCTTTCTTGCACTAAGGTCTGCTTATTGTAAATATCTTGTACTTGATTTTTACACCTTTTCATGTCAAAGTTGGCCTCTGTGCTTTTTCAGTGTTGGAAAGACTCTTTCTTGCACTGAGGTCTGCTTATTGTAAATATCTTGTACTTGTTTTTACACCTTTTCATGTCAAAGTTGGCCTCTGACCTTATCAGTGTTGGAAAGACGCTTTCTTGCACTGAGGTCTGCTTATTGTAAATATCTTGTACTTGTTTGAACACCTTTTAATGTCAAAGTTGGCCTCTGCGCTTCCTCAGTGTTAGAAAGACTCTTTCTTGCACTGAAGTCTGCTTATTGTAAATATCTTGTACTTGTTTTTACACCTTTTCATGTCAAAGTTGGCCTCTGTGCTTTTTCAGTGTTGGAAAGACTCTTTCTTGCACTGAGGTCTGCTTATTGTAAATATCTTGTACTTGTTTTTACACCTTTTCATGTCAAAGTTGGCCTCTGACCTTATCAGTGTTGGAAAGACGCTTTCTTGCACTGAGGTCTGCTTATTGTAAATATCTTGTACTTGTTTGAACACCTTTTAATGTCAAAGTTGGCCTCTGCGCTTCCTCAGTGTTAGAAAGACTCTTTCTTGCACTGAAGTCTGCTTATTGTAAATATCTTGTACTTGTTTTTACACCTTTTCATGTCAAAGTTGGCCTCTGTGCTTGTCAGTGTTGGAAAGACACGTTTTTGCACTGAGGTCTGCTTATTGTAAATATCTTGTACTTGTTTGAACACCTTTTAATGTCAAAGTTGGCCTCTGTGCTTTTTCAGTGTTGGAAAGACTCTTTCTTGCACTGAGGTCTGCTTATTGTAAATATCTTGTACTTGTTTGAACACCTTTTAATGTCAAAGTTGGCCTCTGTGCTTATCAGTGTTGGAAAGACTCTTTCTTGCACTGAGGTCTGCTTATTGTAAATATCTTGTACTTGTTTGAACACCTTTTAATGTCAAAGTTGGCCTCTGTGCTTTTTCAGTGTTGGAAAGACTCTTTCTTGCACTGAGGTCTGCTTATTGTAAATATCTTGTACTTGTTTTTACACCTTTTCATGTCAAAGTTGGCCTCTGTGCTTATCAGTGTTGGAAAGACTCTTTCTTGCACTGAGGTCTGCTTATTGTAAATATCTTGTACTTGTTTGAACACCTTTTAATGTCAAAGTTGGCCTCTGTGCTTATCAGTGTTAGAAAGACTCTTTCTTGCACTGAGGTCTGCTTATTGTAAATATCTTGTACTTGTTTTTACACCTTTTCATGTCAAAGTTGGCCTCTGTGCTTATCAGTGTTGGAAAGACTCTTTCTTGCACTGAGGTCTGCTTATTGTAAATATCTTGTACTTGTTTTTACACCTTGTCATGTCAAAGTTGGCCTCTGTGCTTATCAGTGTTGGAAAGACTCTTTCTTGCACTGAGGTCTGCTTATTGTAAATATCTTGTACTTGTTTTTACACCTTTTAATGTCAAAGTTGGCCTCTGTGCTTATCAGTGTTGGAAAGACTCTTTCTTGCACTGAGGTCTGCTTATTGTAAATATCTTGTACTTGTTTTTACACCTTTTCATGTCAAAGTTGGCCTCTGTGCTTATCAGTGTTGGAAAGACTCTTTCTTGCACTAAGGTCTGCTTATTGTAAATATCTTGTACTTGTTTTTACACCTTTTAATGTCAAAGTTGGCCTCTGTGCTTTTTCAGTGTTGGAAAGACTCTTTCTTGCACTGAGGTCTGCTTATTGTGAATATCTTGTACTTGTTTGAACACCTTTTAATGTCAAAGTTGGCCTCTGTGCTTATCAGTGTTGGAAAGGCTCTTTCTTGCACTGAGGTCTGCTTTTTGTAAATATCTTGTACTTGTTTTTACACCTTTTCATGTCAAAGTTGGCCTCTGACCTTATCAGTGTTGGAAAGACTCTTTCTTGCACTGAGGTCTGCTTATTGTAAATATCTTGTACTTGTTTTTACACCTTTTAATGTCAAAGTTGGCCTCTGCGCTTCCTCAGTGTTAGAAAGACTCTTTCTTGCACTGAGGTCTGCTTATTGTGAATATCTTGTACTTGTTTGAACACCTTTTAATGTCAAAGTTGGCCTCTGCGCTTCCTCAGTGTTGGAAAGACTCTTTCTTGCACTGAGGTCTGCTTATTGTAAATATCTTGTACTTGTTTTTACACCTTTTAATGTCAAAGTTGGCCTCTGCGCTTCCTCAGTGTTAGAAAGACTCTTTCTTGCACTGAGGTCTGCTTATTGTAAATATCTTGTACTTGTTTTTACACCTTTTAATGTCAAAGTTGGCCTCTGCGCTTCCTCAGTGTTGGAAAGACTCTTTCTTGCACTGAGGTCTGCTTATTGTAAATATCTTGTACTTGTTTTTACACCTTTTAATGTCAAAGTTGGCCTCTGTGCTTATCAGTGTTGGAAAGACTCTTTCTTGCACTAAGGTCTGCTTATTGTAAATATCTTGTACTTGTTTGAACACCTTTTAATGTCAAAGTTGGCCTCTGTGCTTTTTCAGTGTTGAAAAGACTCTTTCTTGCACTGAGGTCTGCTTATTGTAAATATCTTGTACTTGTTTGAACACCTTTTCATGTCAAAGTTGGCCTCTGTGCTTTTTCAGTGTTGAAAAGACTCTTTCTTGCACTGAGGTCTGCTTATTGTAAATATCTTGTACTTGTTTTTACACCTTGTCATGTCAAAGTTGGCCTCTGTGCTTATCAGTGTTGGAAAGACTCTTTCTTGCACTGAGGTCTGCTTATTGTAAATATCTTGTACTTGTTTGAACACCTTTTCATGTCAAAGTTGGCCTCTGTGCTTATCAGTGTTGGAAAGACTCTTTCTTGCACTAAGGTCTGCTTATTGTAAATATCTTGTACTTGTTTTTACACCTTTTAATGTCAAAGTTGGCCTCTGTGCTTATCAGTGTTAGAAAGACTCTTTCTTGCACTAAGGTCTGCTTATTGTAAATATCTTGTACTTGTTTTTACACCTTTTAATGTCAAAGTTGGCCTCTGTGCTTATCAGTGTTGGAAAGACTCTTTCTTGCACTGAGGTCTGCTTATTGTAAATATCTTGTACTTGTTTTTACACCTTGTCATGTCAAAGTTGGCCTCTGAGCTTATCAGTGTTGGAAAGACTCTTTCTTGCACTGAGGTCTGCTTATTGTGAATATATTGTACTTGTTTGAAAACCTTTTAATGTCAAAGTTGGCCTCTGTGCTTATCAGTGTTGGAAAGGCTCTTTCTTGCACTGAGGTCTGCTTTTTGTAAATATCTTGTACTTGTTTTTACACCTTTTCATGTCAAAGTTGGCCTCTGTGCCTTATCAGTGTTGGAAAGACTCTTTCTTGCACTGAGGTCTGCTTATTGTAAATATCTTGTACTTGTTTGAACACCTTTTCATGTCAAAGTTGGCCTCTGTGCTTTTTCAGTGTTGGAAAGACTCTTTCTTGCACTGAGGTCTGCTTATTGTAAATATCTTGTACTTGTTTTTACACCTTTTAATGTCAAAGTTGGCCTCTGTGCTTCCTCAGTGTTAGAAAGACTCTTTCTTGCACTGAGGTCTGCTTATTGTAAATATCTTGTACTTGTTTTTACACCTTTTAATGTCAAAGTTGGCCTCTGCGCTTCCTCAGTGTTAGAAAGACTCTTTCTTGCACTGAAGTCTGCTTATTGTAAATATCTTGTACTTGTTTGAACACCTTTTAATGTCAAAGTTGGCCTCTGCGCTTCCTCAGTGTTGAAAAGACTCTTTCTTGCACTGAGGTCTGCTTATTGTAAATATCTTGTACTTGTTTTTACACCTTTTAATGTCAAAGTTGGCCTCTGCGCTTCCTCAGTGTTAGAAAGACTCTTTCTTGCACTGAGGTCTGCTTATTGTAAATATCTTGTACTTGTTTGAACACCTTTTAATGTCAAAGTTGGCCTCTGTGCTTATCAGTGTTAGAAAGACTCTTTCTTGCACTGAGGTCTGCTTATTGTAAATATCTTGTACTTGTTTGAACACCTTTTAATGTCAAAGTTGGCCTCTGTGCTTATCAGTGTTAGAAAGACTCTTTCTTGCACTGAGGTCTGCTTATTGTAAATATCTTGTACTTGTTTGAACACCTTTTAATGTCAAAGTTGGCCTCTGTGCTTATCAGTGTTAGAAAGACTCTTTCTTGCACTGAGGTCTGCTTATTGTAAATATCTTGTACTTGTTTTTACACCTTTTAATGTCAAAGTTGGCCTCTGTGCTTATCAGTGTTGGAAAGACTCTTTCTTGCACTGAGGTCTGCTTATTGTAAATATCTTGTACTTGTTTTTACACCTTGTCATGTCAAAGTTGGCCTCTGTGCTTATCAGTGTTGGAAAGACTCTTTCTTGCACTAAGGTCTGCTTATTGTAAATATCTTGTACTTGTTTTTACACCTTTTAATGTCAAAGTTGGCCTCTGTGCTTATCAGTGTTGGAAAGACTCTTTCTTGCACTGAGGTCTGCTTATTGTGAATATCTTGTACTTGTTTGAAAACCTTTTAATGTCAAAGTTGGCCTCTGTGCTTCCTCAGTGTTAGAAAGACTCTTTCTTGCACTGAGGTCTGCTTATTGTAAATATCTTGTACTTGTTTTTACACCTTTTAATGTCAAAGTTGGCCTCTGTGCTTATCAGTGTTGGAAAGACTCTTTCTTGCACTAAGGTCTGCTTATTGTAAATATCTTGTACTTGTTTTTACACCTTTTAATGTCAAAGTTGGCCTCTGTGCTTATCAGTGTTGGAAAGACTCTTTCTTGCACTGAGGTCTGCTTATTGTAAATATCTTGTACTTGTTTTTACACCTTTTAATGTCAAAGTTGGCCTCTGTGCTTCCTCAGTGTTAGAAAGACTCTTTCTTGCACTGAGGTCTGCTTATTGTAAATATCTTGTACTTGTTTTTACACCTTTTAATGTCAAAGTTGGCCTCTGCGCTTCCTCAGTGTTGAAAAGACTCTTTCTTGCACTGAGGTCTGCTTATTGTAAATATCTTGTACTTGTTTTTACACCTTTTAATGTCAAAGTTGGCCTATGCGCTTCCTCAGTGTTAGAAAGACTCTTTCTTGCACTGAGGTCTGCTTATTGTAAATATCTTGTACTTGTTTTTACACCTTTTAATGTCAAAGTTGGCCTCTGCGCTTCCTCAGTGTTGAAAAGACTCTTTCTTGCACTGAGGTCTGCTTATTGTAAATATCTTGTACTTGTTTTTACACCTTTTCATGTCAAAGTTGGCCTCTGCGCTTCCTCAGTGTTGGAAAGACTCTTTCTTGCACTGAGGTCTGCTTATTGTAAATATCTTGTACTTGTTTTTACACCTTTTAATGTCAAAGTTGGCCTCTGCGCTTCCTCAGTGTTGGAAAGACTCTTTCTTGCACTGAGGTCTGCTTATTGTAAATATCTTGTACTTGTTTGAACACCTTTTAATGTCAAAGTTGGCCTCTGTGCTTTTTCAGTGTTGAAAAGACTCTTTCTTGCACTGAGGTCTGCTTATTGTAAATATCTTGTACTTGTTTTTACACCTTTTAATGTCAAAGTTGGCCTCTGTGCTTATCAGTGTTGGAAAGACTCTTTCTTGCACTGAGGTCTGCTTATTGTAAATATCTTGTACTTGTTTTTACACCTTTTCATGTCAAAGTTGGCCTCTGACCTTATCAGTGTTGGAAAGACGCTTTCTTGCACTGAGGTCTGCTTATTGTAAATATCTTGTACTTGTTTGAACACCTTTTAATGTCAAAGTTGGCCTCTGCGCTTCCTCAGTGTTAGAAAGACTCTTTCTTGCACTGAAGTCTGCTTATTGTAAATATCTTGTACTTGTTTTTACACCTTTTCATGTCAAAGTTGGCCTCTGTGCTTGTCAGTGTTGGAAAGACACGTTTTTGCACTGAGGTCTGCTTATTGTAAATATCTTGTACTTGTTTGAACACCTTTTAATGTCAAAGTTGGCCTCTGCGCTTCCTCAGTGTTAGAAAGACTCTTTCTTGCACTGAGGTCTGCTTATTGTAAATATCTTGTACTTGTTTTTACACCTTTTCATGTCAAAGTTGGCCTCTGTGCTTTTTCAGTGTTGGAAAGACTCTTTCTTGCACTGAGGTCTGCTTATTGTAAATATCTTGTACTTGTTTTTACACCTTTTCATGTCAAAGTTGGCCTCTGCGCTTCCTCAGTGTTAGAAAGACTCTTTCTTGCACTGAGGTCTGCTTATTGTAAATATCTTGTACTTGTTTTTACACCTTTTCATGTCAAAGTTGGCCTCTGCGCTTCCTCAGTGTTAGAAAGACTCTTTCTTGCACTGAGGTCTGCTTATTGTAAATATCTTGTACTTGTTTTTACACCTTTTCATGTCAAAGTTGGCCTCTGTGCTTATCAGTGTTGGAAAGACTCTTTCTTGCACTGAGGTCTGCTTATTGTAAATATCTTGTACTTGTTTGAACACCTTTTAATGTCAAAGTTGGCCTCTGTGCTTATCAGTGTTAGAAAGACTCTTTCTTGCACTGAGGTCTGCTTATTGTAAATATCTTGTACTTGTTTGAACACCTTTTAATGTCAAAGTTGGCCTCTGTGCTTATCAGTGTTGGAAAGACTCTTTCTTGCACTGAGGTCTGCTTATTGTAAATATCTTGTACTTGTTTTTACACCTTTTAATGTCAAAGTTGGCCTCTGTGCTTATCAGTGTTGAAAAGACTCTTTCTTGCACTGAGGTCTGCTTATTGTGAATATCTTGTACTTGTTTGAACACCTTTTAATGTCAAAGTTGGCCTCTGTGCTTATCAGTGTTGGAAAGACTCTTTCTTGCACTGAGGTCTGCTTATTGTAAATATCTTGTACTTGTTTGAACACCTTTTAATGTCAAAGTTGGCCTCTGTGCTTTTTCAGTGTTGGAAAGACTCTTTCTTGCACTGAGGTCTGCTTATTGTAAATATCTTGTACTTGTTTGAACACCTTTTAATGTCAAAGTTGGCCTCTGTGCTTTTTCAGTGTTGGAAAGACTCTTTCTTGCACTGAGGTCTGCTTATTGTAAATATCTTGTACTTGTTTTTACACCTTTTAATGTCAAAGTTGGCCTCTGTGCTTATCAGTGTTGGAAAGACTCTTTCTTGCACTGAGGTCTGCTTATTGTAAATATCTTGTACTTGTTTTTACACCTTTTCATGTCAAAGTTGGCCTCTGTGCTTATCAGTGTTGGAAAGACTCTTTCTTGCACTAAGGTCTGCTTATTGTAAATATCTTGTACTTGTTTTTACACCTTTTAATGTCAAAGTTGGCCTCTGTGCTTTTTCAGTGTTGGAAAGACTCTTTCTTGCACTGAGGTCTGCTTATTGTAAATATCTTGTACTTGTTTGAACACCTTTTAATGTCAAAGTTGGCCTCTGTGCTTATCAGTGTTGGAAAGGCTCTTTCTTGCACTGAGGTCTGCTTATTGTAAATATCTTGTACTTGTTTTTACACCTTTTCATGTCAAAGTTGGCCTCTGTGCTTATCAGTGTTGAAAAGACTCTTTCTTGCACTGAGGTCTGCTTATTGTAAATATCTTGTACTTGTTTTTACACCTTTTCATGTCAAAGTTGGCCTCTGTGCTTATCAGTGTTGAAAAGACTCTTTCTTGCACTGAGGTCTGCTTATTGTAAATATCTTGTACTTGTTTTTACACCTTTTAATGTCAAAGTTGGCCTCTGCGCTTCCTCAGTGTTGGAAAGACTCTTTCTTGCACTGAGGTCTGCTTATTGTAAATATCTTGTACTTGTTTGAACACCTTTTAATGTCAAAGTTGGCCTCTGTGCTTATCAGTGTTGGAAAGACTCTTTCTTGCACTAAGGTCTGCTTATTGTAAATATCTTGTACTTGATTTTTACACCTTTTCATGTCAAAGTTGGCCTCTGTGCTTTTTCAGTGTTGAAAAGACTCTTTCTTGCACTGAGGTCTGCTTATTGTGAATATCTTGTACTTGTTTTTACACCTTTTAATGTCAAAGTTGGCCTCTGTGCTTATCAGTGTTGGAAAGACTCTTTCTTGCACTAAGGTCTGCTTATTGTAAATATCTTGTACTTGTTTTTACACCTTTTAATGTCAAAGTTGGCCTCTGTGCTTATCAGTGTTGGAAAGACTCTTTCTTGCACTAAGGTCTGCTTATTGTAAATATCTTGTACTTGTTTTTACACCTTTTCATGTCAAAGTTGGCCTCTGACCTTATCAGTGTTGGAAAGATGCTTTCTTGCACTGAGGTCTGCTTATTGTAAATATCTTGTACTTGTTTGAACACCTTTTAATGTCAAAGTTGGCCTCTGCGCTTCCTCAGTGTTAGAAAGACTCTTTCTTGCACTGAAGTCTGCTTATTGTAAATATCTTGTACTTGTTTGAACACCTTTTAATGTCAAAGTTGGCCTCTGCGCTTCCTCAGTGTTAGAAAGACTCTTTCTTGCACTGAGGTCTGCTTATTGTAAATATCTTGTACTTGTTTTTACACCTTTTAATGTCAAAGTTGGCCTCTGCGCTTCTTCAGTGTTAGAAAGACTCTTTCTTGCACTGAGGTCTGCTTATTGTAAATATCTTGTACTTGTTTGAACACCTTTTAATGTCAAAGTTGGCCTCTGTGCTTATCAGAGTTAGAAAGACTCTTTCTTGCACTGAGGTCTGCTTATTGTAAATATCTTGTACTTGTTTTTACACCTTTTAATGTCAAAGTTGGCCTCTGTGCTTATCAGTGTTGGAAAGACTCTTTCTTGCACTGAGGTCTGCTTATTGTAAATATCTTGTACTTGTTTTTACACCTTTTAATGTCAAAGTTGGCCTCTGTGCTTATCAGTGTTGGAAAGACTCTTTCTTGCACTGAGGTCTGCTTATTGTAAATATCTTGTACTTGTTTTTACACCTTGTCATGTCAAAGTTGGCCTCTGTGCTTATCAGTGTTGGAAAGACTCTTTCTTGCACTGAGGTCTGCTTATTGTAAATATCTTGTACTTGTTTTTACACCTTTTCATGTCAAAGTTGGCCTCTGTGCTTATCAGTGTTGGAAAGACTCTTTCTTGCACTGAGGTCTGCTTATTGTGAATATCTTGTACTTGTTTGAAAACCTTTTAATGTCAAAGTTGGCCTCTGTGCTTCCTCAGTGTTAGAAAGACTCTTTCTTGCACTGAGGTCTGCTTATTGTAAATATCTTGTACTTGTTTTTACACCTTGTCATGTCAAAGTTGGCCTCTGTGCTTATCAGTGTTGGAAAGACTCTTTCTTGCACTAAGGTCTGCTTATTGTAAATATCTTGTACTTGTTTTTACACCTTTTAATGTCAAAGTTGGCCTCTGTGCTTATCAGTGTTGGAAAGACTCTTTCTTGCACTGAGGTCTGCTTATTGTAAATATCTTGTACTTGTTTTTACACCTTTTAATGTCAAAGTTGGCCTCTGCGCTTCCTCAGTGTTAGAAAGACTCTTTCTTGCACTGAGGTCTGCTTATTGTAAATATCTTGTACTTGTTTTTACACCTTTTAATGTCAAAGTTGGCCTCTGCGCTTCCTCAGTGTTGGAAAGATTCTTTCTTGCACTGAGGTCTGCTTATTGTAAATATCTTGTACTTGTTTTTACACCTTTTAATGTCAAAGTTGGCCTCTGTGCTTATCAGTGTTGGAAAGACTCTTTCTTGCACTAAGGTCTGCTTATTGTAAATATCTTGTACTTGATTTTTACACCTTTTCATGTCAAAGTTGGCCTCTGTGCTTTTTCAGTGTTGAAAAGACTCTTTCTTGCACTGAGGTCTGCTTATTGTGAATATCTTGTACTTGTTTGAACACCTTTTAATGTCAAAGTTGGCCTCTGTGCTTATCAGTGTTGGAAAGACTCTTTCTTGCACTGAGGTCTGCTTATTGTAAATATCTTGTACTTGTTTTTACACCTTTTCATGTCAAAGTTGGCCTCTGACCTTATCAGTGTTGGAAAGACTCTTTCTTGCACTGAGGTCTGCTTATTGTAAATATCTTGTACTTGTTTGAACACCTTTTAATGTCAAAGTTGGCCTCTGCGCTTCCTCAGTGTTAGAAAGACTCTTTCTTGCACTGAAGTCTGCTTATTGTAAATATCTTGTACTTGTTTTTACACCTTTTCATGTCAAAGTTGGCCTCTGTGCTTGTCAGTGTTGGAAAGACACGTTTTTGCACTGAGGTCTGCTTATTGTAAATATCTTGTACTTGTTTGAACACCTTTTAATGTCAAAGTTGGCCTCTGCGCTTCCTCAGTGTTAGAAAGACTCTTTCTTGCACTGAGGTCTGCTTATTGTAAATATCTTGTACTTGTTTGAACACCTTTTAATGTCAAAGTTGGCCTCTGCGCTTCCTCAGTGTTAGAAAGACTCTTTCTTGCACTGAGGTCTGCTTATTGTAAATATCTTGTACTTGTTTGAACACCTTTTCATGTCAAAGTTGGCCTCTGTGCTTTTTCAGTGTTGGAAAGACTCTTTCTTGCACTGAGGTCTGCTTATTGTAAATATCTTGTACTTGTTTGAACACCTTTTAATGTCAAAGTTGGCCTCTGCGCTTCCTCAGTGTTAGAAAGACTCTTTCTTGCACTGAGGTCTGCTTATTGTAAATATCTTGTACTTGTTTGAACACCTTTTAATGTCAAAGTTGGCCTCTGTGCTTATCAGTGTTGGAAAGACTCTTTCTTGCACTGAGGTCTGCTTATTGTAAATATCTTGTACTTGTTTGAACACCTTTTAATGTCAAAGTTGGCCTCTGTGCTTTTTCAGTGTTGGAAAGACTCTTTCTTGCACTGAGGTCTGCTTATTGTAAATATCTTGTACTTGTTTTTACACCTTTTCATGTCAAAGTTGGCCTCTGCGCTTCCTCAGTGTTAGAAAGACTCTTTCTTGCACTGAGGTCTGCTTATTGTAAATATCTTGTACTTGTTTGAACACCTTTTAATGTCAAAGTTGGCCTCTGTGCTTATCAGTGTTAGAAAGACTCTTTCTTGCACTGAGGTCTGCTTATTGTAAATATCTTGTACTTGTTTGAACACCTTTTAATGTCAAAGTTGGCCTCTGTGCTTATCAGTGTTGGAAAGACTCTTTCTTGCACTGAGGTCTGCTTATTGTAAATATCTTGTACTTGTTTTTACACCTTTTAATGTCAAAGTTGGCCTCTGTGCTTATCAGTGTTGAAAAGACTCTTTCTTGCACTGAGGTCTGCTTATTGTGAATATCTTGTACTTGTTTGAACACCTTTTAATGTCAAAGTTGGCCTCTGTGCTTATCAGTGTTGGAAAGACTCTTTCTTGCACTGAGGTCTGCTTATTGTAAATATCTTGTACTTGTTTGAACACCTTTTAATGTCAAAGTTGGCCTCTGTGCTTTTTCAGTGTTGGAAAGACTCTTTCTTGCACTGAGGTCTGCTTATTGTAAATATCTTGTACTTGTTTGAACACCTTTTAATGTCAAAGTTGGCCTCTGTGCTTCCTCAGTGTTAGAAAGACTCTTTCTTGCACTGAGGTCTGCTTATTGTAAATATCTTGTACTTGTTTGAACACCTTTTAATGTCAAAGTTGGCCTCTGCGCTTCCTCAGTGTTAGAAAGACTCTTTCTTGCACTGAGGTCTGCTTATTGTAAATATCTTGTACTTGTTTGAACACCTTTTAATGTCAAAGTTGGCCTCTGTGCTTATCAGTCTTGGAAAGACTCTTTCTTGCACTGAGGTCTGCTTTTTGTAAATATCTTGTACTTGTTTGAACACCTTTTAATGTCAAAGTTGGCCTCTGTGCTTATCAGTGTTGGAAAGACTCTTTCTTGCACTGAGGTCTGCTTATTGTAAATATCTTGTACTTGTTTTTACACCTTGTCATGTCAAAGTTGGCCTCTGTGCTTATCAGTGTTGGAAAGACTCTTTCTTGCACTGAGGTCTGCTTATTGTAAATATCTTGTACTTGTTTTTACACCTTTTAATGTCAAAGTTGGCCTCTGTGCTTATCAGTGTTGGAAAGACTCTTTCTTGCACTAAGGTCTGCTTATTGTAAATATCTTGTACTTGTTTTTACACCTTTTAATGTCAAAGTTGGCCTCTGTGCTTATCAGTGTTGGAAAGACTCTTTCTTGCACTGAGGTCTGCTTATTGTAAATATCTTGTACTTGATTTTTACACCTTTTCATGTCAAAGTTGGCCTCTGACCTTATCAGTGTTGGAAAGACTCTTTCTTGCACTGAGGTCTGCTTATTGTAAATATCTTGTACTTGTTTGAACACCTTTTAATGTCAAAGTTGGCCTCTGTGCTTTTTCAGTGTTGGAAAGACTCTTTCTTGCACTGAGGTCTGCTTATTGTAAATATCTTGTACTTGTTTGAACACCTTTTCATGTCAAAGTTGGCCTCTGTGCTTCTGCAGTGTTAGAAAGACTCTTTCTTGCACTGAGGTCTGCTTATTGTAAATATCTTGTACTTGTTTTTACACCTTTTCATGTCAAAGTTGGCCTCTGTGCTTTTCAGTGTTGGAAAGACTCTTTCTTGCACTGAGGTCTGCTTATTGTAAATATCTTGTACTTGTTTGAACACCTTTTCATGTCAAAGTTGGCCTCTGTGCTTTTCAGTGTTGGAAAGGCTCTTTCTTGCACTGAGGTCTGCTTATTGTAAATATCTTGTACTTGTTTGAACACCTTTTAATGTCAAAGTTGGCCTCTGTGCTTTTCAGTGTTGGAAAGACTCTTTCTTGCACTGAGGTCTGCTTATTGTAAATATCTTGTACTTGTTTTTACACCTTTTAATGTCAAAGTTGGCCTCTGCGCTTCCTCAGTGTTAGAAAGACTCTTTTTTTTTTTTTTTTTCCTTAAATGACATCAGAAACAGCAGTATGCGACATTACGTGATGGCATAGCTTCAGTCCATCCTTTGTCATTTTCTTTTTTTTTTTTTTTTTAATAAATAGGACAGGGGGAATGAATGAGAGAAAGAGGGGGAGAGAAAGAAAGAAAACCAAAGGGGAGAAGAGACGGTGAGAAGGGGGGGAAGAGAGAGAGAAAAAAAAAAAGAACTCCTGGGTCACCTGTATGGAGAAAAAAAAAACAAACAAACAAAAAAAACAAACAGAGGAGACAGCAAACAACAAAGAGCAACATAATAATAGAGAAAACAAAGCACCATCACAATAAACTAGCTAGTCATAGATATCAATATTTACTAAATAATAAACGATATTGTGCAGCACGCAAGATAGACAGCGCACAGTGTGCTTTGAGGCACCAGCCAAGAAAGCTTTAGTCCGCGTCTGTGAATACCCATGTGTGCATACCTGTGTGGATCAGCATGCTTGCATTCCAAAGGTTTCTCCATGTAATGATCTGCTAGGGAGTGTGGGGGGGCCACAGCCCCGTCCTCCAGGGTGTGAAGCAGGTATGGAGGAGATCAAAACTCCAGACATCCAGAGGCCCCCAGAACACAAGAGACCATGGAAGACCAACAGAGGGGCAGCCGCGCCACTGTTCCAGTAAGAGCTGAGGAGAGTCCCAGATGAGGGCTCGCCCAGCAGCCGCGGAGCAGAAGTCAGGGGGAGTTGCAGTGACGCGCCCGTGAGCTCCGCCGGCCCCCAGCTGTGCCTGAGTGACCGAGCCCCAGGCCGAGAGGCCGGGGGCACCCCACCTCCAAAGGGGCCCGAGCGAGCCCCAGGCCCCAGGCCCCGACAAGCGGCCGCCAAGGAGTGAGCCGGTGTGTACCCGGACGCCCACCCCCAGACACAAAGAACCACCAACACACCGACACCTGAGGGAGTCCGCCACCGGCAGGGGAAGTGGTGGTGGGTGGAGATAGGCCTCTAAACCTTGGAGGGCCTGAGGTGTCCCCAGAGAGGTGGCGTCTGATACCCAACCTGACATATAGACACAGACATACAGGCACACACAGACACAAACATCCATTCCCACCCTCATGCTCTCATATGCACTCACTCCACACTCAACCAACGTGGAGACAGACATAAAGAGACGCTGTACACACAATCACACTCCCCAAGCGTACTCTACAAACCAGGTCTAGGTACCCTTGCCCCTGGAGGGGGGAATTGCACCCAGGAGGGCATGGAGCTACCTGCCAAGGAGCAGCAGGTAAGCGCATAGTCCCTCCTGCTAGCCCTCAATGACTAAGTGTATTTAAAATTGAGAGGTGGGCAACGACGTCAGGGGTGAGGTATACACCCTGATGGTGATTTGGACTCCGTGATTGTGCCCACCCCCAAGATCCTATATGTATGTGTAATGAGAGTGTGAGTAATGTGAATGTCTAAGTTGTGGGATAAAATTGAGGCAGAGGCAGCCAGAAGGGGACAGGGGGGGGGGGGGGGGGTAGCCTCCTCTGCACCCTGGTGACATACCCCCACTCCAAGGCCCTGCATGTGTGGGTGGTTGTGGTGGAGCGGGAAGAGGGAGGCAGCTGGAGATGGGGAGGGAAGGAAGGGAGGGGCAGGTGACCCCTCCCTGGGGCCAGCTCCCCCGCTGACCCCAGTAGGCACCCCCACCCTCCGCGACCCGCCAGGGAAGGGGGGCCCAGGCCCATCAGACCGGGGCCCAGTGCAGTAGCGCCCCCCGGCTCCACAGAGCCCTGGACAGTCCACCCAACCCCACCACAGAGAAAACTGCACCCACCCCACCATCCACACATCTTCCAGACTACATAAGACGGTAAACGCCCAGGCTGAGATCTTCCTCCACCTCTCCTGTATCTCCCCCTCCTGCAGAGAGTTCCTGAAGAGAAGAAAGCTCCTGCAAGATGTGACCATCCCCCCCACCAGTTGAAGAGCCCCCCAGGCGGCTCGACGCACCGGCGGCACCCTGCTCCAGGGCCGGGCCCCCATGCACCCACCCGCCCACAACCCCGGCAACAGACCAACCAGGACCCAAGCCCCCGAGGCCCGGCCCGGGCCCCAGCCCAGAGACGGAGCGCCCCCAGAACCTCACGCCCATCCCGGACCCACCCAGGGGCAGCCAGGTTGCCAGGTCAGTAACCCACGTCCGTCAGCACAGACCCTCCCCTAGCCCCGCTGCACGCAGCCGCGAGGAAACAGTCACCTGAGAGCCAACAGAGCCCCCAACCGGACGTGACCGCTACCCCGGGTTGAGCTCCCCAAGGAAGATGCCTCCGGGGAACCCCCCGACGCCCTAAGCCTGTCCCTACCCCCTCACCAATCACAACAGTGAAGGCGGGACCAAACTATGACCCCCCACCCCCACTAGGTGATGGAGCTGATAAAAGGGGCCCAGAGCAATTGATCTAATGTGGTGGCAGAGGCTGGGTCAAGACTAATGTAATCTAATAGATAATTTCTATATTGGTTAGAATTAAGATTATTTTTATTTTTCCAGTTCATGAGGACTGTTTTCTTGGCTATGCATAGGGCAGTGAAAACCATATGGGCGATATTCTTTTCTGAAGTGACATTATCTAAGCTGCCCAGTAGACACACTAAGGGGGAAGTTGGAATGTTACATTTCAGACACTTTGATAAGTCTTCACATATCTCGCGCCAAAGTTGGCCTCTGCGCTTCTGCAGTGTTAGAAAGACTCTTTCTTGCACTGAGGTCTGCTTATTGTAAATATCTTGTACTTGTTTGAACACCTTTTAATGTCAAAGTTGGCCTCTGTGCTTTTTCAGTGTTGGAAAGACTCTTTCTTGCACTGAGGTCTGCTTATTGTAAATATCTTGTACTTGTTTGAACACCTTTTAATGTCAAAGTTGGCCTCTGTGCTTTTTCAGTGTTGGAAAGACTCTTTCTTGCACTGAGGTCTGCTTATTGTAAATATCTTTTACTTGTTTGAACACCTTTTAATGTCAAAGTTGGCCTCTGAGCTTATCAGTGATGGAAAGACTCTTTCTTGCACTGAGGTCTGCTTATTGTAAATATCTTGTACTTGTTTGAACACCTTTTAATGTCAAAGTTGGCCTCTGTGCTTTTTCAGTGTTGGAAAGACTCTTTCTTGCACTGAGGTCTGCTTATTGTAAATATCTTGTACTTGTTTTTACACCTTTTAATGTCAAAGTTGGCCTCTGAGCTTATCAGTGATGGAAAGACTCTTTCTTGCACTGAGGTCTGCTTATTGTAAATATCTTGTACTTGTTTGAACACCTTTTAATGTCAAAGTTGGCCTCTGAGCTTATCAGTGATGGAAAGACTCTTTCTTGCACTGAGGGCTGCTTATTGTAAATATCTTGTACTTGTTTTTACACCTTTTCATGTCAAAGTTGGCCTCTGAGCTTATCAGTGATGGAAAGACTCTTTCTTGCACTGAGGTCTGCTTATTGTAAATATCTTGTACTTGTTTGAACACCTTTTAATGTCAAAGTTGGCCTCTGTGCTTGTCAGTGTTGGAAAGACACGTTTTTGCACTGAGGTCTGCTTATTGTAAATATCTTGTACTTGTTTGAACACCTTTTCATGTCAAAGTTGGCCTCTGTGCTTGTCAGTGTTGGAAAGACACGTTTTTGCACTGAGGTCTGCTTATTGTAAATATATTGTACTTGTTTGAACACCTTTTAATGTCAAAGTTGGCCTCTGTGCTTTTTCAGTGTTGGAAAGACTCTTTCTTGCACTGAGGTCTGCTTATTGTAAATATCTTGTACTTGTTTGAACACCTTTTCATGTCAAAGTTGGCCTCTGTGCTTTTTCAGTGTTGGAAAGACTCTTTCTTGCACTGAGGGCTGCTTATTGTGAATATCTTGTACTTGTTTGAACACCTATTAATGTCAAAGTTGGCCTCTGTGCTTATCAGTGTTGGAAAGGCTCTTTCTTGCACTGAGGTCTGCTTATTGTAAATATCTTGTCCTTGTTTGAACACCTATTAATGTCAAAGTTGGCCTCTGTGCTTATCAGTGTTGGAAAGACTCTTTCTTGCACTGAGGTCTGCTTATTGTAAATATCTTGTACTTGTTTGAACACCTTTTAATGTCAAAGTTGGCCTCTGTGCTTTTTCATTGTTGGAAAGACTCTTTCTTGCACTGAGGTCTGCTTATTGTAAATATCTTGTACTTGATTTTTACACCTTTTCATGTCAAAGTTGGCCTCTGTGCTTTTTCAGTGTTGGAAAGACTCTTTCTTGCACTGAGGTCTGCTTATTGTAAATATCTTGTACTTGTTTGAACACCTATTAATGTCAAAGTTGGCCTCTGTGCTTATCAGTGTTGGAAAGACTCTTTCTTGCACTGAGGTCTGCTTATTGTAAATATCTTGTACTTGTTTGAACACCTTTTAATGTCAAAGTTGGCCTCTGTGCTTTTTCATTGTTGGAAAGACTCTTTCTTGCACTGAGGTCTGCTTATTGTAAATATCTTGTACTTGTTTGAACACCTTTTCATGTCAAAGTTGGCCTCTGTGCTTTTTCAGTGTTGGAAAGACTCTTTCTTGCACTGAGGTCTGCTTATTGTAAATATCTTGTACTTGTTTGAACACCTTTTAATGTCAAAGTTGGCCTCTGTGCTTTTTCATTGTTGGAAAGACTCTTTCTTGCACTGAGGTCTGCTTATTGTAAATATCTTGTACTTGATTTTTACACCTTTTCATGTCAAAGTTGGCCTCTGTGCTTTTTCAGTGTTGGAAAGACTCTTTCTTGCACTGAGGTCTGCTTATTGTAAATATCTTGTACTTGTTTGAACACCTTTTCATGTCAAAGTTGGCCTCTGTGCTTCTGCAGTGTTAGAAAGACTCTTTCTTGCACTGAGGTCTGCTTATTGTAAATATCTTGTACTTGTTTGAACACCTTTTAATGTCAAAGTTGGCCTCTGTACTTATCAGTGTTGGAAAGACTCTTTCTTGCACTGAGGTCTGCTTATTTTAAATATCTTGTACTTGTTTGAACACCTTTTCATGTCAAAGTTGGCCTCTGTGCTTTTTCAGTGTTGGAAAGACTCTTTCTTGCACTGAGGTCTGCTTATTGTAAATATCTTGTACTTGTTTGAACACCTTTTAATGTCAAAGTTGGCCTCTGTGCTTTTTCATTGTTGGAAAGACTCTTTCTTGCACTGAGGTCTGCTTATTGTAAATATCTTGTACTTGATTTTTACACCTTTTCATGTCAAAGTTGGCCTCTGTGCTTTTTCAGTGTTGGAAAGACTCTTTCTTGCACTGAGGTCTGCTTATTTTAAATATCTTGTACTTGTTTTTACACCTTTTAATGTCAAAGTTGGCCTCTGTGCTTTTTCAGTGTTGAAAAGACTCTTTCTTGCACTGAGGGCTGCTTATTGTAAATATCTTGTACTTGATTTTACACCTTTTAATGTCAAAGTTGGCCTCTGTGCTTATCAGTGTTGGAAAGGCTCTTTCTTGCACTGAGGTCTGCCTATTGTAAATATCTTGTACTTGTTTTTACACCTTTTCATGTCAAAGTTGGCCTCTGTGCTTATCAGTGTTAGAAAGACTCTTTCTTGCACTGAGGTCTGCTTATTGTAAATATCTTGTACTTGTTTGAACACCTTTTCATGTCAAAGTTGGCCTCTGTGCTTATCAGTGTTGGAAAGACTCTTTCTTGCACTGAGGTCTGCTTATTGTAAATATCTTGTACTTGTTTTTACACCTTTTCATGTCAAAGTTGGCCTCTGTGCTTGTCAGTGTTGGAAAGACTCTTTCTTGCACTGAGGTCTGCTTATTGTAAATATCTTGTACTTGTTTTTACACCTTTTCATGTCAAAGTTGGCCTCTGTGCTTATCAGTGTTGGAAAGACTCTTTCTTGCACTGAGGTCTGCTTATTGTAAATATCTTGTACTTGTTTGAACACCTTTTCATGTCAAAGTTGGCCTCTGTGCTTTTTCATTGTTGGAAAGACTCTTTCTTGCACTGAGGTCTGCTTATTGTAAATATCTTGTACTTGTTTGAACACCTTTTAATATCAAAGTTGGCCTCTGTGCTTATCAGTGTTGGAAAGACTCTTTCTTGCACTGAGGTCTGCTTATTGTAAATATCTTGTACTTGATTTTTACACCTTTTAATGTCAAAGTTGGCCTCTGTGCTTTTTCAGTGTTGGAAAGACTCTTTCTTGCACTGAGGGCTGCTTATTGTGAATATCTTGTACTTGTTTGAACACCTTTTAATGTTAAAGTTGGCCTCTGTGCTTCTGCAGTGTTAGAAAGACTCTTTCTTGCACTGAGGTCTGCTTATTGTAAATATCTTGTACTTGTTTGAAGACCTTTTAATGTTAAAGTTGGCCTCTTTGCTTTTTCCGTGTTCGAAAGACTCTTTCTTGCACCGAGGTCTGCTTATTGTAAATATCTTGTACTTGTTTGAACACCTTTTCATGTCAAAGTTGGCCTCTGAGCTTATCAGTGTTGGAAAGACTCTTTCTTGCACTGAGGTCTGCTTATTGTAAATATCTTGTACTTGTTTTTACACCTTTTAATGTCAAAGTTGGCCTCTGTGCTTATCAGTGTTGGAAAGACTCTTTCTTGCACTGAGGTCTGCTTATTGTAAATATCTTGTACTTGTTTGAACACCTTTTCATGTCAAAGTTGGCCTCTGTGCTTTTTCAGTGTTGGAAAGACTCTTTCTTGCACTGAGGTCTGCTTATTGTAAATATCTTGTACTTGTTTGAACACCTTTTCATGTCAAAGTTGGCCTCTGTGCTTATCAGTGTTGGAAAGACTCTTTCTTGCACTGAGGTCTGCTTATTGTAAATATCTTGTACTTGATTTTACACCTTTTAATGTCAAAGTTGGCCTCTGTGCTTATCAGTGTTGGAAAGACTCTTTCTTGCACTGAGGTCTGCTTATTGTAAATATATTGTACTTGATTTTACACCTTTTAATGTCAAAGTTGGCCTCTGTGCTTGTCAGTGTTGGAAAGACACGTTTTTGCACTGAGGTCTGCTTATTGTAAATATCTTGTACTTGTTTGAACACCTTTTAATGTCAAAGTTGGCCTCTGTGCTTTTTCAGTGTTGGAAAGACTCTTTCTTGCACTGAGGTCTGCTTATTGTAAATATCTTGTACTTGTTTGAACACCTTTTCATGTCAAAGTTGGCCTCTGTGCTTCTGCAGTGTTAGAAAGACTCTTTCTTGCACTGAGGTCTGCTTATTGTAAATATCTTGTACTTGTTTGAACACCTTTTAATGTCAAAGTTGGCCTCTTTGCTTTTTCCGTGTTGGAAAGACTCTTTCTTGCACTGAGGTCTGCTTATTGTAAATATCTTGTACTTGTTTGAACACCTTTTAATGTCAAAGTTGGCCTCTGTGCTTCTGCAGTGTTAGAAAGACTCTTTCTTGCACTAAGGTCTGCTTATTGTAAATATCTTGTACTTGATTTTTACACCTTTTCATGTCAAAGTTGGCCTCTGTGCTTTTTCCGTGTTGGAAAGACTCTTTCTTGCACCGAAGTCTGCTTATTGTAAATATCTTGTACTTGTTTGAACACCTTTTAATGTCAAAGTTGGCCTCTGTGCTTCTGCAGTGTTAGAAAGACTCTTTCTTGCACTAAGGTCTGCTTATTGTAAATATCTTGTACTTGATTTTTACACCTTTTCATGTCAAAGTTGGCCTCTGTGCTTTTTCCGTGTTGGAAAGACTCTTTCTTGCACTGAGGTCTGCTTATTGTAAATATCTTGTACTTGATTTTTACACCTTTTCATGTCAAAGTTGGCCTCTGTGCTTTTTCCGTGTTGGAAAGACTCTTTCTTGCACCGAAGTCTGCTTATTGTAAATATCTTGTACTTGTTTGAACACCTTTTCATGTCAAAGTTGGCCTCTGTGCTTCTGCAGTGTTAGAAAGACTCTTTCTTGCACTGAGGTCTGCTTATTGTAAATATCTTGTACTTGTTTGAAGACCTTTTAATGTTAAAGTTGGCCTCTGTGCTTGTCAGTGTTGGAAAGACTCTTTCTTGCACTAAGGTCTGCTTATTGTAAATATCTTGTACTTGTTTTTATACCTTTTAATGTCAAAGTTGGCCTCTGTGCTTATCAGTGTTGGAAAGACGCTTTCTTGCACTGAGGTCTGCTTATTGTAAATATATTGTACTTGTTTTTATACCTTTTCATGTCAAAGTTGGCCTCTGTGCTTTTTCATTGTTGGAAAGACACGTTTTTGCACTGAGGTCTGCTTATTGTAAATATCTTGTACTTGTTTGAACACCTTTTAATGTCAAAGTTGGCCTCTGCGCTTCCTCAGTGTTAGAAAGACTCTTTCTTGCACTGAGGTCTGCTTATTGTAAATATCTTGTACTTGTTTTTATACCTTTTAATGTCAAAGTTGGCCTCTGTGCTTATCAGTGTTGGAAAGACTCTTTCTTGCACTGAGGTCTGCTTATTGTAAATATCTTGTACTTGTTTGAACACCTTTTCATGTCAAAGTTGGCCTCTGTGCTTTTTCAGTGTTGGAAAGACTCTTTCTTGCACTGAGGTCTGCTTATTGTAAATATCTTGTACTTGTTTGAACACCTTTTCATGTCAAAGTTGGCCTCTGTGCTTATCAGTGTTGGAAAGACTCTTTCTTGCACTGAGGTCTGCTTATTGTAAATATATTGTACTTGATTTTACACCTTTTAATGTCAAAGTTGGCCTCTGTGCTTATCAGTGTTGGAAAGACGCTTTCTTGCACTGAGGTCTGCTTATTGTAAATATATTGTACTTGATTTTACACCTTTTAATGTCAAAGTTGGCCTCTGTGCTTGTCAGTGTTGGAAAGACACGTTTTTGCACTGAGGTCTGCTTATTGTAAATATCTTGTATTTGTTTGAACACCTTTTAATGTCAAAGTTGGCCTCTGTGCTTTTTCAGTGTTGGAAAGACTCTTTCTTGCACTGAGGTCTGCTTATTGTAAATATCTTGTACTTGTTTGAACACCTTTTCATGTCAAAGTTGGCCTCTGTGCTTCTGCAGTGTTAGAAAGACTCTTTCTTGCACTGAGGTCTGCTTATTGTAAATATCTTGTACTTGTTTGAACACCTTTTAATGTCAAAGTTGGCCTCTTTGCTTTTTCCGTGTTGGAAAGACTCTTTCTTGCACTGAGGTCTGCTTATTGTAAATATCTTGTACTTGTTTGAACACCTTTTAATGTCAAAGTTGGCCTCTTTGCTTTTTCCGTGTTGGAAAGACTCTTTCTTGCACTGAGGTCTGCTTATTGTAAATATCTTGTACTTGTTTGAACACCTTTTCATGTCAAAGTTGGCCTCTGTGCTTCTGCAGTGTTAGAAAGACTCTTTCTTGCACTGAGGTCTGCTTATTGTAAATATCTTGTACTTGTTTGAACACCTTTTAATGTCAAAGTTGGCCTCTGTACTTATCAGTGTTGGAAAGACTCTTTCTTGCACTGAGGTCTGCTTATTTTAAATATCTTGTACTTGTTTGAACACCTTTTCATGTCAAAGTTGGCCTCTGTGCTTTTTCAGTGTTGGAAAGACTCTTTCTTGCACTGAGGTCTGCTTATTGTAAATATCTTGTACTTGTTTGAACACCTTTTAATGTCAAAGTTGGCCTCTGTGCTTTTTCATTGTTGGAAAGACTCTTTCTTGCACTGAGGTCTGCTTATTGTAAATATCTTGTACTTGATTTTTACACCTTTTCATGTCAAAGTTGGCCTCTGTTCTTTTTCAGTGTTGGAAAGACTCTTTCTTGCACTGAGGTCTGCTTATTGTAAATATCTTGTACTTGTTTTTACACCTTTTCATGTCAAAGTTGGCCTCTGTGCTTATCAGTGTTGGAAAGACTCTTTCTTGCACTGAGGTCTGCTTATTGTAAATATCTTGTACTTGTTTGAACACCTTTTAATGTCAAAGTTGGCCTCTGTGCTTATCAGTGTTGGAAAGACTCTTTCTTGCACTGAGGTCTGCTTATTTTAAATATCTTGTACTTGTTTTTACACCTTTTAATGTCAAAGTTGGCCTCTGTGCTTTTTCAGTGTTGAAAAGACTCTTTCTTGCACTGAGGGCTGCTTATTGTAAATATCTTGTACTTGATTTTACACCTTTTAATGTCAAAGTTGGCCTCTGTGCTTATCAGTGTTGGAAAGGCTCTTTCTTGCACTGAGGTCTGCCTATTGTAAATATCTTGTACTTGTTTTTACACCTTTTCATGTCAAAGTTGGCCTCTGTGCTTATCAGTGTTAGAAAGACTCTTTCTTGCACTGAGGTCTGCTTATTGTAAATATCTTGTACTTGTTTGAACACCTTTTCATGTCAAAGTTGGCCTCTGTGCTTATCAGTGTTGGAAAGACTCTTTCTTGCACTGAGGTCTGCTTATTGTAAATATCTTGTACTTGATTTTTACACCTTTTAATGTCAAAGTTGGCCTCTGTGCTTTTTCAGTGTTGGAAAGACTCTTTCTTGCACTGAGGGCTGCTTATTGTGAATATCTTGTACTTGTTTGAACACCTTTTAATGTTAAAGTTGGCCTCTGTGCTTCTGCAGTGTTAGAAAGACTCTTTCTTGCACTGAGGTCTGCTTATTGTAAATATCTTGTACTTGTTTGAAGACCTTTTAATGTTAAAGTTGGCCTCTTTGCTTTTTCCGTGTTCGAAAGACTCTTTCTTGCACTGAGGTCTGCTTATTGTAAATATCTTGTACTTGATTTTTACACCTTTTCATGTCAAAGTTGGCCTCTGTGCTTTTTCCGTGTTGGAAAGACTCTTTCTTGCACTAAGGTCTGCTTATTGTAAATATCTTGTACTTGTTTGAAGACCTTTTAATGTTAAAGTTGGCCTCTTTGCTTTTTCCGTGTTCGAAAGACTCTTTCTTGCACCGAGGTCTGCTTATTGTAAATATCTTGTACTTGTTTGAACACCTTTTCATGTCAAAGTTGGCCTCTGAGCTTATCAGTGTTGGAAAGACTCTTTCTTGCACTGAGGTCTGCTTATTGTAAATATCTTGTACTTGTTTTTACACCTTTTCATGTCAAAGTTGGCCTCTGTGCTCATCAGTGTTGGAAAGACTCTTTCTTGCACTGAGGTCTGCTTATTGTAAATATCTTGTACTTGTTTGAACACCTTTTCATGTCAAAGTTGGCCTCTGTGCTTTTTCATTGTTGGAAAGACTCTTTCTTGCACTGAGGTCTGCTTATTGTAAATATCTTGTACTTGATTTTTACACCTTTTAATGTCAAAGTTGGCCTCTGTGCTTTTTCAGTGTTGGAAAGACTCTTTCTTGCACTGAGGGCTGCTTATTGTGAATATCTTGTACTTGTTTGAACACCTTTTAATGTTAAAGTTGGCCTCTGTGCTTCTGCAGTGTTAGAAAGACTCTTTCTTGCACTGAGGTCTGCTTATTGTAAATATCTTGTACTTGATTTTTACACCTTTTCATGTCAAAGTTGGCCTCTGTGCTTTTTCCGTGTTGGAAAGACTCTTTCTTGCACTAAGGTCTGCTTATTGTAAATATCTTGTACTTGTTTGAACACCTTTTCATGTCAAAGTTGGCCTCTGTGCTTGTCAGTGTTGGAAAGACTCTTTCTTGCACTAAGGTCTGCTTATTGTAAATATCTTGTACTTGTTTGAACACCTTTTCATGTCAAAGTTGGCCTCTGTGCTTGTCAGTGTTGGAAAGACTCTTTCTTGCACTGAGGTCTGCTTATTGTAAATATCTTGTACTTGTTTTTACACCTTTTAATGTCAAAGTTGGCCTCTGCGCTTCCTCAGTGTTAGAAAGACTCTTTCTTGCACTGAGGTCTGCTTATTGTAAATATCTTGTACTTGTTTGAACACCTTTTAATGTCAAAGTTGGCCTCTGCGCTTCCTCAGTGTTAGAAAGACTCTTTCTTGCACTGAGGTCTGCTTATTGTAAATATCTTGTACTTGTTTTTATACCTTTTAATGTCAAAGTTGGCCTCTGTGCTTATCAGTGTTGGAAAGACTCTTTCTTGCACTGAGGTCTGCTTATTGTAAATATCTTGTACTTGTTTTTATACCTTTTAATGTCAAAGTTGGCCTCTGTGCTTATCAGTGTTGGAAAGACTCTTTCTTGCACTGAGGTCTGCTTATTGTAAATATATTGTACTTGATTTTACACCTTTTAATGTCAAAGTTGGCCTCTGCGCTTCCTCAGTGTTAGAAAGACTCTTTCTTGCACTGAGGTCTGCTTATTGTAAATATCTTGTACTTGTTTGAACACCTTTTCATGTCAAAGTTGGCCTCTGTGCTTTTTCAGTGTTGGAAAGACTCTTTCTTGCACTGAGGTCTGCTTATTGTAAATATCTTGTACTTGTTTGAACACCTTTTCATGTCAAAGTTGGCCTCTGTGCTTATCAGTGTTGGAAAGACTCTTTCTTGCACTGAGGTCTGCTTATTGTAAATATCTTGTACTTGATTTTACACCTTTTAATGTCAAAGTTGGCCTCTGTGCTTATCAGTGTTGGAAAGACTCTTTCTTGCACTGAGGTCTGCTTATTGTAAATATATTGTACTTGATTTTACACCTTTTAATGTCAAAGTTGGCCTCTGTGCTTATCAGTGTTGGAAAGACGCTTTCTTGCACTGAGGTCTGCTTATTGTAAATATATTGTACTTGATTTTACACCTTTTAATGTCAAAGTTGGCCTCTGTGCTTGTCAGTGTTGGAAAGACACGTTTTTGCACTGAGGTCTGCTTATTGTAAATATCTTGTACTTGTTTGAACACCTTTTAATGTCAAAGTTGGCCTCTGTGCTTTTTCAGTGTTGGAAAGACTCTTTCTTGCACTGAGGTCTGCTTATTGTAAATATCTTGTACTTGTTTGAACACCTTTTCATGTCAAAGTTGGCCTCTGTGCTTCTGCAGTGTTAGAAAGACTCTTTCTTGCACTGAGGTCTGCTTATTGTAAATATCTTGTACTTGTTTGAACACCTTTTAATGTCAAAGTTGGCCTCTTTGCTTTTTCCGTGTTGGAAAGACTCTTTCTTGCACTGAGGTCTGCTTATTGTAAATATCTTGTACTTGTTTGAACACCTTTTAATGTCAAAGTTGGCCTCTTTGCTTTTTCCGTGTTGGAAAGACTCTTTCTTGCACTGAGGTCTGCTTATTGTAAATATCTTGTACTTGTTTGAACACCTTTTAATGTCAAAGTTGGCCTCTGTGCTTCTGCAGTGTTAGAAAGACTCTTTCTTGCACTAAGGTCTGCTTATTGTAAATATCTTGTACTTGATTTTTACACCTTTTCATGTCAAAGTTGGCCTCTGTGCTTTTTCCGTGTTGGAAAGACTCTTTCTTGCACTGAGGTCTGCTTATTGTAAATATCTTGTACTTGATTTTTACACCTTTTCATGTCAAAGTTGGCCTCTGTGCTTTTTCCGTGTTGGAAAGACTCTTTCTTGCACCGAAGTCTGCTTATTGTAAATATCTTGTACTTGTTTGAACACCTTTTCATGTCAAAGTTGGCCTCTGTGCTTCTGCAGTGTTAGAAAGACTCTTTCTTGCACTGAGGTCTGCTTATTGTAAATATCTTGTACTTGTTTGAAGACCTTTTAATGTTAAAGTTGGCCTCTGTGCTTGTCAGTGTTGGAAAGACTCTTTCTTGCACTAAGGTCTGCTTATTGTAAATATCTTGTACTTGTTTTTATACCTTTTAATGTCAAAGTTGGCCTCTGTGCTTATCAGTGTTGGAAAGACGCTTTCTTGCACTGAGGTCTGCTTATTGTAAATATATTGTACTTGTTTTTATACCTTTTCATGTCAAAGTTGGCCTCTGTGCTTTTTCATTGTTGGAAAGACTCTTTCTTGCACTGAGGTCTGCTTATTGTAAATATCTTGTACTTGTTTGAACACCTTTTAATGTCAAAGTTGGCCTCTGTGCTTGTCAGTGTTGGAAAGACACGTTTTTGCACTGAGGTCTGCTTATTGTAAATATCTTGTACTTGTTTGAACACCTTTTAATGTCAAAGTTGGCCTCTGTGCTTTTTCAGTGTTGGAAAGACTCTTTCTTGCACTGAGGTCTGCTTATTGTAAATATCTTGTACTTGTTTGAACACCTTTTCATGTCAAAGTTGGCCTCTGTGCTTCTGCAGTGTTAGAAAGACTCTTTCTTGCACTGAGGTCTGCTTATTGTAAATATCTTGTACTTGTTTGAACACCTTTTAATGTCAAAGTTGGCCTCTTTGCTTTTTCCGTGTTGGAAAGACTCTTTCTTGCACTGAGGTCTGCTTATTGTAAATATCTTGTACTTGATTTTTACACCTTTTCATGTCAAAGTTGGCCTCTGTGCTTTTTCCGTGTTGGAAAGACTCTTTCTTGCACTGAGGTCTGCTTATTGTAAATATCTTGTACTTGATTTTTACACCTTTTCATGTCAAAGTTGGCCTCTGTGCTTCTGCAGTGTTAGAAAGACTCTTTCTTGCACTGAGGTCTGCTTATTGTAAATATCTTGTACTTGTTTGAACACCTTTTAATGTCAAAGTTGGCCTCTGTGCTTCTGCAGTGTTAGAAAGACTCTTTCTTGCACTAAGGTCTGCTTATTGTAAATATCTTGTACTTGATTTTTACACCTTTTCATGTCAAAGTTGGCCTCTGTGCTTTTTCCGTGTTGGAAAGACTCTTTCTTGCACCGAAGTCTGCTTATTGTAAATATCTTGTACTTGTTTGAACACCTTTTCATGTCAAAGT
The DNA here is from genome assembly GCF_057382095.1 of Aulonocara sp. 'chitande type north' Nkhata Bay. Taxonomy (NCBI): domain Eukaryota; kingdom Metazoa; phylum Chordata; class Actinopteri; order Cichliformes; family Cichlidae; genus Aulonocara; species Aulonocara sp. 'chitande type north' Nkhata Bay. Next base: position 6,968,890 of record NC_141359.1, on the reverse strand, counting down.
TGGCCTCTGTGCTTGTCAGTGTTGGAAAGACTCTTTCTTGCACTGAGGTCTGCTTATTGTAAATATCTTGTACTTGTTTGAAGACCTTTTAATGTTAAAGTTGGCCTCTGTGCTTCTGCAGTGTTAGAAAGACTCTTTCTTGCACTGAGGTCTGCTTATTGTAAATATCTTGTACTTGTTTGAAGACCTTTTAATGTTAAAGTTGGCCTCTTTGCTTTTTCCGTGTTGGAAAGACTCTTTCTTGCACTGAGGTCTGCTTATTGTAAATATCTTGTACTTGATTTTTACACCTTTTCATGTCAAAGTTGGCCTCTGTGCTTTTTCCGTGTTGGAAAGGCTCTTTCTTGCACCGAAGTCTGCTTATTGTAAATATCTTGTACTTGTTTGAACACCTTTTCATGTCAAAGTTGGCCTCTGTGCTTGTCAGTGTTGGAAAGACTCTTTCTTGCACTAAGGTCTGCTTATTGTAAATATCTTGTACTTGTTTTTATACCTTTTAATGTCAAAGTTGGCCTCTGTGCTTATCAGTGTTGGAAAGACGCTTTCTTGCACTGAGGTCTGCTTATTGTAAATATATTGTACTTGTTTTTATACCTTTTCATGTCAAAGTTGGCCTCTGTGCTTTTTCATTGTTGGAAAGACTCTTTCTTGCACTGAGGTCTGCTTATTGTAAATATCTTGTACTTGTTTGAACACCTTTTAATGTCAAAGTTGGCCTCTGTACTTTTTCATTGTTGGAAAGACTCTTTCTTGCACTGAGGTCTGCTTATTGTAAATATCTTGTACTTGATTTTTACACCTTTTCATGTCAAAGTTGGCCTCTGTGCTTGTCAGTGTTGGAAAGACACGTTTTTGCACTGAGGTCTGCTTATTGTAAATATCCTGTACTTGTTTGAACACCTTTTCATGTCAAAGTTGGCCTCTGTGCTTTTTCAGTGTTGGAAAGACTCTTTCTTGCACTGAGGTCTGCTTATTGTGAATATCTTGTACTTGTTTGAACACCTTTTCATGTCAAAGTTGGCCTCTGTGCTTTTTCCGTGTTGGAAAGACTCTTTCTTGCACTGAGGTCTGCTTATTGTAAATATCTTGTACTTGTTTGAAGACCTTTTAATGTTAAAGTTGGCCTCTTTGCTTTTTCCGTGTTGGAAAGACTCTTTCTTGCACTGAGGTCTGCTTATTGTAAATATCTTGTACTTGTTTTTACACCTTTTCATGTCAAAGTTGGCCTCTGTGCTTATCAGTGTTGGAAAGACTCTTTCTTGCACTGAGGTCTGCTTATTGTGAATATCTTGTACTTGTTTGAACACCTTTTAATGTCAAAGTTGGCCTCTGTGCTTTTTCCGTGTTGGAAAGACTCTTTCTTGCACTGAGGTCTGCTTATTGTAAATATCTTCTACTTGTTTTTACACCTTTTCATGTCAAAGTTGGCCTCTGTGCTTATCAGTGTTGGAAAGACTCTTTCTTGCACTGAGGTCTGCTTATTGTTAATATATTGTACTTGTTTTTATACCTTTTCATGTCAAAGTTGGCCTCTGCGCTTCCTCAGTGTTAGAAAGACTCTTTCTTGCACTGAGGTCTGCTTATTGTAAATATCTTGTACTTGTTTTTACACCTTTTCATGTCAAAGTTGGCCTCTGACCTTATCAGTGTTGGAAAGACTCTTTCTTGCACTGAGGTCTGCTTATTGTAAATATCTTGTACTTGTTTGAACACCTTTTCATGTCAAAGTTGGCCTCTGTGCTTATCAGTGTTAGAAAGACTCTTTCTTGCACTGAGGTCTGCTTTTTGTAAATATCTTGTACTTGTTTTTACACCTTTTCATGTCAAAGTTGGCCTCTGACCTTATCAGTGTTGGAAAGACTCTTTCTTGCACTGAGGTCTGCTTATTGTAAATATCTTGTACTTGTTTGAACACCTTTTCATGTCAAAGTTGGCCTCTGTGCTTATCAGTGTTGGAAAGGCTCTTTCTTGCACTGAGGTCTGCTTATTGTAAATATCTTGTACTTGTTTTTACACCTTTTAATGTCAAAGTTGGCCTCTGCGCTTCCTCAGTGTTGGAAAGACTCTTTCTTGCACTGAGGTCTGCTTATTGTTAATATATTGTACTTGTTTTTATACCTTTTCATGTCAAAGTTGGCCTCTGCGCTTCCTCAGTGTTAGAAAGACTCTTTCTTGCACTGAGGTCTGCTTATTGTAAATATCTTGTACTTGTTTTTACACCTTTTCATGTCAAAGTTGGCCTCTGACCTTATCAGTGTTGGAAAGACTCTTTCTTGCACTGAGGTCTGCTTATTGTAAATATCTTGTACTTGTTTGAACACCTTTTCATGTCAAAGTTGGCCTCTGTGCTTATCAGTGTTAGAAAGACTCTTTCTTGCACTGAGGTCTGCTTTTTGTAAATATCTTGTACTTGTTTTTACACCTTTTCATGTCAAAGTTGGCCTCTGACCTTATCAGTGTTGGAAAGACTCTTTCTTGCACTGAGGTCTGCTTATTGTAAATATCTTGTACTTGTTTGAACACCTTTTCATGTCAAAGTTGGCCTCTGTGCTTATCAGTGTTGGAAAGGCTCTTTCTTGCACTGAGGTCTGCTTATTGTAAATATCTTGTACTTGTTTTTACACCTTTTAATGTCAAAGTTGGCCTCTGCGCTTCCTCAGTGTTAGAAAGACTCTTTCTTGCACTGAGGTCTGCTTATTGTAAATATCTTGTACTTGTTTGAACACCTTTTCATGTCAAAGTTGGCCTCTGTGCTTTTTCATTGTTGGAAAGACTCTTTCTTGCACTGAGGTCTGCTTATTGTAAATATATTGTACTTGATTTTACACCTTTTAATGTCAAAGTTGGCCTCTGTGCTTGTCAGTGTTGGAAAGACACGTTTTTGCACTGAGGTCTGCTTATTGTAAATATCCTGTACTTGTTTGAACACCTTTTCATGTCAAAGTTGGCCTCTGTGCTTTTTCAGTGTTGGAAAGACTCTTTCTTGCACTGAGGTCTGCTTATTGTGAATATCTTGTACTTGTTTGAACACCTTTTCATGTCAAAGTTGGCCTCTGTGCTTTTTCCGTGTTGGAAAGACTCTTTCTTGCACTGAGGTCTGCTTATTGTAAATATCTTGTACTTGTTTGAACACCTTTTAATGTTAAAGTTGGCCTCTTTGCTTTTTCCGTGTTGGAAAGACTCTTTCTTGCACTGAGGTCTGCTTATTGTAAATATCTTGTACTTGTTTTTACACCTTTTCATGTCAAAGTTGGCCTCTGTGCTTGTCAGTGTTGGAAAGACACGTTTTTGCACTGAGGTCTGCTTATTGTAAATATCTTGTACTTGATTTTTACACCTTTTCATGTCAAAGTTGGCCTCTGTGCTTGTCAGTGTTGGAAAGACACGTTTTTGCACTGAGGTCTGCTTATTGTAAATATCCTGTACTTGTTTGAACACCTTTTCATGTCAAAGTTGGCCTCTGTGCTTTTTCAGTGTTGGAAAGACTCTTTCTTGCACTGAGGTCTGCTTATTGTGAATATCTTGTACTTGTTTGAACACCTTTTCATGTCAAAGTTGGCCTCTGTGCTTTTTCCGTGTTGGAAAGACTCTTTCTTGCACTGAGGTCTGCTTATTGTAAATATCTTGTACTTGTTTGAAGACCTTTTAATGTTAAAGTTGGCCTCTTTGCTTTTTCCGTGTTGGAAAGACTCTTTCTTGCACTGAGGTCTGCTTATTGTAAATATCTTGTACTTGTTTTTACACCTTTTCATGTCAAAGTTGGCCTCTGTGCTTATCAGTGTTGGAAAGACTCTTTCTTGCACTGAGGTCTGCTTATTGTGAATATCTTGTACTTGTTTGAACACCTTTTAATGTCAAAGTTGGCCTCTGTGCTTTTTCCGTGTTGGAAAGACTCTTTCTTGCACTGAGGTCTGCTTATTGTAAATATCTTCTACTTGTTTTTACACCTTTTCATGTCAAAGTTGGCCTCTGTGCTTATCAGTGTTGGAAAGACTCTTTCTTGCACTGAGGTCTGCTTATTGTGAATATCTTGTACTTGTTTGAACACCTTTTAATGTCAAAGTTGGCCTCTGTGCTTATCAGTGTTGGAAAGACTCTTTCTTGCACTGAGGTCTGCTTATTGTTAATATATTGTACTTGTTTTTATACCTTTTCATGTCAAAGTTGGCCTCTGCGCTTCCTCAGTGTTAGAAAGACTCTTTCTTGCACTGAGGTCTGCTTATTGTTAATATATTGTACTTGTTTTTATACCTTTTCATGTCAAAGTTGGCCTCTGCGCTTCCTCAGTGTTAGAAAGACTCTTTCTTGCACTGAGGTCTGCTTATTGTAAATATCTTGTACTTGTTTTTACACCTTTTCATGTCAAAGTTGGCCTCTGACCTTATCAGTGTTGGAAAGACTCTTTCTTGCACTGAGGTCTGCTTATTGTAAATATCTTGTACTTGTTTGAACACCTTTTCATGTCAAAGTTGGCCTCTGTGCTTATCAGTGTTAGAAAGACTCTTTCTTGCACTGAGGTCTGCTTTTTGTAAATATCTTGTACTTGTTTTTACACCTTTTCATGTCAAAGTTGGCCTCTGACCTTATCAGTGTTGGAAAGACTCTTTCTTGCACTGAGGTCTGCTTATTGTAAATATCTTGTACTTGTTTGAACACCTTTTCATGTCAAAGTTGGCCTCTGTGCTTATCAGTGTTGGAAAGGCTCTTTCTTGCACTGAGGTCTGCTTATTGTAAATATCTTGTACTTGTTTTTACACCTTTTAATGTCAAAGTTGGCCTCTGCGCTTCCTCAGTGTTAGAAAGACTCTTTCTTGCACTGAGGTCTGCTTATTGTAAATATATTGTACTTGATTTTACACCTTTTAATGTCAAAGTTGGCCTCTGTGCTTGTCAGTGTTGGAAAGACACGTTTTTGCACTGAGGTCTGCTTATTGTAAATATCTTGTACTTGTTTGAACACCTTTTCATGTCAAAGTTGGCCTCTGTGCTTTTTCAGTGTTGGAAAGACTCTTTCTTGCACTGAGGTCTGCTTATTGTAAATATCTTGTACTTGTTTGAACACCTTTTAATGTCAAAGTTGGCCTCTTTGCTTTTTCCGTGTTGGAAAGACTCTTTCTTGCACTGAGGTCTGCTTATTGTAAATATCTTGTACTTGTTTTTACACCTTTTCATGTCAAAGTTGGCCTCTGTGCTTGTCAGTGTTGGAAAGACTCTTTCTTGCACTAAGGTCTGCTTATTGTAAATATCTTGTACTTGTTTTTATACCTTTTAATGTCAAAGTTGGCCTCTGTGCTTATCAGTGTTGGAAAGACGCTTTCTTGCACTGAGGTCTGCTTATTGTAAATATATTGTACTTGTTTTTATACCTTTTCATGTCAAAGTTGGCCTCTGTGCTTGTCAGTGTTGGAAAGACACGTTTTTGCACTGAGGTCTGCTTATTGTAAATATCCTGTACTTGTTTGAACACCTTTTCATGTCAAAGTTGGCCTCTGTGCTTTTTCAGTGTTGGAAAGACTCTTTCTTGCACTGAGGTCTGCTTATTGTGAATATCTTGTACTTGTTTGAACACCTTTTCATGTCAAAGTTGGCCTCTGTGCTTTTTCCGTGTTGGAAAGACTCTTTCTTGCACTGAGGTCTGCTTATTGTAAATATCTTGTACTTGTTTGAAGACCTTTTAATGTTAAAGTTGGCCTCTTTGCTTTTTCCGTGTTGGAAAGACTCTTTCTTGCACTGAGGTCTGTTTATTGTAAATATCTTGTACTTGTTTGAACACCTTTTAATGTCAAAGTTGGCCTCTGTGCTTTTTCAGTGTTGGAAAGACTCTTTCTTGCACTGAGGTCTGCTTATTGTAAATATCTTATACTTGTTTGAACACCTTTTAATGTCAAAGTTGGCCTCTGTGCTTTTTCAGTGTTGGAAAGACTCTTTCTTGCACTGAGGTCTGCTTATTGTAAATATCTTATACTTGTTTGAACACCTTTTAATGTCAAAGTTGGCCTCTGTGCTTTTTCCGTGTTGGAAAGACTCTTTCTTGTACTGAGGGCTGCTTATTGTAAATATCTTGTACTTGTTTGAAGACCTTTTAATGTTAAAGTTGGCCTCTGTGCTTATCAGTGTTGTAAAGACTCTTTCTTGCACTGAGGTCTGCTTATTGTAAATATCTTGTACTTGTTTGAAGACCTTTTAATGTCAAAGTTGGCCTCTTTGCTTTTTCCGTGTTGGAAAGACTCTTTCTTGCACTGAGGTCTGCTTATTGTAAATATCTTGTACTTGTTTTTACACCTTTTCATGTCAAAGTTGGCCTCTGTGCTTATCAGTGTTGGAAAGACTCTTTCTTGCACTGAGGTCTGCTTATTGTAAATATCTTGTACTTGTTTGAACACCTTTTAATGTCAAAGTTGGCCTCTGTGCTTATCAGTGTTGGAAAGACTCTTTCTTGCACTGAGGTCTGCTTATTGTAAATATGTTGTACTTGATTTTTACACCTTTTCATGTCAAAGTTGTACTTGTTTGTACTTGTTTGAACACCTTTTAATGTCAAAGTTGGCCTCTGTGCTTATCAGTGTTGGAAAGACTCTTTCTTGCACTGAGGTCTGCTTATTGTGAATATCTTGTACTTGTTTGAACACCTTTTAATGTCAAAGTTGGCCTCTGTGCTTTTTCAGTGTTGAAAAGACTCTTTCTTGCACTGAGGTCTGCTTATTGTGAATATCTTGTACTTGTTTTTACACCTTTTCATGTCAAAGTTGGCCTCTGTGCTTATCAGTGTTGGAAAGACTCTTTCTTGCACTGAGGTCTGCTTATTGTAAATATCTTGTACTTGTTTGAACACCTTTTAATGTCAAAGTTGGCCTCTGTGCTTTTTCAGTGTTGAAAAGACTCTTTCTTGCACTGAGGTCTGCTTATTGTAAATATATTGTACTTGTTTTTATACCTTTTCATGTCAAAGTTGGCCTCTGTGCTTGTCAGTGTTGGAAAGACACGTTTTTGCACTGAGGTCTGCTTATTGTAAATATCCTGTACTTGTTTGAACACCTTTTCATGTCAAAGTTGGCCTCTGTGCTTTTTCAGTGTTGGAAAGACTCTTTCTTGCACTGAGGTCTGCTTATTGTGAATATCTTGTACTTGTTTGAACACCTTTTCATGTCAAAGTTGGCCTCTGTGCTTTTTCCGTGTTGGAAAGACTCTTTCTTGCACTGAGGTCTGCTTATTGTAAATATCTTGTACTTGTTTGAAGACCTTTTAATGTTAAAGTTGGCCTCTTTGCTTTTTCCGTGTTGGAAAGACTCTTTCTTGCACTGAGGTCTGCTTATTGTAAATATCTTGTACTTGTTTTTACACCTTTTCATGTCAAAGTTGGCCTCTGTGCTTATCAGTGTTGGAAAGACTCTTTCTTGCACTGAGGTCTGCTTATTGTGAATATCTTGTACTTGTTTGAACACCTGTTAATGTCAAAGTTGGCCTCTGCGCTTCCTCAGTGTTAGAAAGACTCTTTCTTGCACTGAGGTCTGCTTTTTGTAAATATCTTGTACTTGTTTTTACACCTTTTCATGTCAAAGTTGGCCTCTGTGCTTATCAGTGTTGGAAAGGCTCTTTCTTGCACTGAGGTCTGCTTTTTGTAAATATCTTGTACTTGTTTTTACACCTTTTCATGTCAAAGTTGGCCTCTGACCTTATCAGTGTTGGAAAGACTCTTTCTTGCACTGAGGTCTGTTTATTGTAAATATCTTGTACTTGTTTGAACACCTTTTAATGTCAAAGTTGGCCTCTGTGCTTTTTCAGTGTTGGAAAGACTCTTTCTTGCACTGAGGTCTGCTTATTGTAAATATCTTATACTTGTTTGAACACCTTTTAATGTCAAAGTTGGCCTCTGTGCTTTTTCAGTGTTGGAAAGACTCTTTCTTGCACTGAGGTCTGCTTATTGTAAATATCTTATACTTGTTTGAACACCTTTTAATGTCAAAGTTGGCCTCTGTGCTTTTTCCGTGTTGGAAAGACTCTTTCTTGTACTGAGGGCTGCTTATTGTAAATATCTTGTACTTGTTTGAAGACCTTTTAATGTTAAAGTTGGCCTCTGTGCTTATCAGTGTTGTAAAGACTCTTTCTTGCACTGAGGGCTGCTTATTGTAAATATCTTGTACTTGTTTGAAGACCTTTTAATGTTAAAGTTGGCCTCTGTGCTTATCAGTGTTGTAAAGACTCTTTCTTGCACTGAGGGCTGCTTATTGTAAATATCTTGTACTTGTTTGAAGACCTTTTAATGTCAAAGTTGGCCTCTTTGCTTTTTCCGTGTTGGAAAGACTCTTTCTTGCACTGAGGTCTGCTTATTGTAAATATCTTGTACTTGTTTTTACACCTTTTCATGTCAAAGTTGGCCTCTGTGCTTTTTCAGTGTTGAAAAGACTCTTTCTTGCACTGAGGTCTGCTTATTGTAAATATCTTGTACTTGTTTTTACACCTTTTAATGTCAAAGTTGGCCTCTGTGCTTATCAGTGTTAGAAAGACTCTTTCTTGCACTGAGGTCTGCTTATTGTAAATATCTTGTACTTGATTTTTACACCTTTTAATGTCAAAGTTGGCCTCTGTGCTTATCAGTGTTGGAAAGACTCTTTCTTGCACTGAGGTCTGCTTATTGTAAATATCTTGTACTTGTTTGAACACCTTTTAATGTCAAAGTTGGCCTCTGTGCTTATCAGTGTTGGAAAGACTCTTTCTTGCACTGAGGTCTGCTTATTGTGAATATCTTGTACTTGTTTTTACACCTTTTCATGTCAAAGTTGGCCTCTGTGCTTATCAGTGTTGGAAAGACTCTTTCTTGCACTGAGGTCTGCTTATTGTGAATATCTTGTACTTGTTTGAACACCTTTTAATGTCAAAGTTGGCCTCTGTGCTTTTTCAGTGTTGAAAAGACTCTTTCTTGCACTGAGGTCTGCTTATTGTGAATATCTTGTACTTGTTTTTACACCTTTTCATGTCAAAGTTGGCCTCTGTGCTTATCAGTGTTGGAAAGACTCTTTCTTGCACTGAGGTCTGCTTATTGTAAATATCTTGTACTTGTTTGAACACCTTTTAATGTCAAAGTTGGCCTCTGTGCTTTTTCAGTGTTGAAAAGACTCTTTCTTGCACTGAGGTCTGCTTATTGTAAATATATTGTACTTGTTTTTATACCTTTTCATGTCAAAGTTGGCCTCTGTGCTTGTCAGTGTTGGAAAGACACGTTTTTGCACTGAGGTCTGCTTATTGTAAATATCCTGTACTTGTTTGAACACCTTTTCATGTCAAAGTTGGCCTCTGTGCTTTTTCCGTGTTGGAAAGACTCTTTCTTGCACTGAGGTCTGCTTATTGTAAATATCTTGTACTTGTTTGAAGACCTTTTAATGTTAAAGTTGGCCTCTTTGCTTTTTCCGTGTTGGAAAGACTCTTTCTTGCACTGAGGTCTGCTTATTGTAAATATCTTGTACTTGTTTTTACACCTTTTCATGTCAAAGTTGGCCTCTGTGCTTATCAGTGTTGGAAAGACTCTTTCTTGCACTGAGGTCTGCTTATTGTGAATATCTTGTACTTGTTTGAACACCTGTTAATGTCAAAGTTGGCCTCTGCGCTTCCTCAGTGTTAGAAAGACTCTTTCTTGCACTGAGGTCTGCTTATTGTAAATATCTTGTACTTGATTTTTACACCTTTTAATGTCAAAGTTGGCCTCTGCGCTTCCTCAGTGTTAGAAAGACTCTTTCTTGCACTGAGGTCTGCTTTTTGTAAATATCTTGTACTTGTTTTTACACCTTTTCATGTCAAAGTTGGCCTCTGTGCTTATCAGTGTTGGAAAGGCTCTTTCTTGCACTGAGGTCTGCTTTTTGTAAATATCTTGTACTTGTTTGAACACCTTTTAATGTCAAAGTTGGCCTCTGTGCTTTTTCAGTGTTGGAAAGACTCTTTCTTGCACTGAGGTCTGCTTATTGTAAATATCTTGTACTTGTTTTTACACCTTTTAATGTCAAAGTTGGCCTCTGTGCTTTTTCAGTGTTGAAAAGACTCTTTCTTGCACTGAGGTCTGCTTATTGTGAATATCTTGTACTTGTTTGAACACCTTTTCATGTCAAAGTTGGCCTCTGTGCTTTTTCAGTGTTGAAAAGACTCTTTCTTGCACTGAGGTCTGCTTATTGTGAATATCTTGTACTTGTTTGAACACCTTTTCATGTCAAAGTTGGCCTCTGTGCTTTTTCAGTGTTGAAAAGACTCTTTCTTGCACTGAGGTCTGCTTATTGTGAATATCTTGTACTTGTTTGAACACCTTTTAATGTCAAAGTTGGCCTCTGCGCTTCCTCAGTGTTAGAAAGACTCTTTCTTGAACTGAGGTCTGCTTATTGTAAATATCTTGTACTTGTTTGAACACCTTTTAATGTCAAAGTTGGCCTCTGACCTTATCAGTGTTGGAAAGACTCTTTCTTGCACTGAGGTCTGCTTATTGTAAATATATTGTACTTGTTTTTATACCTTTTAATGTCAAAGTTGGCCTCTGTGCTTATCAGTGTTGGAAAGACTCTTTCTTGCACTGAGGTCTGCTTATTGTAAATATCTTGTACTTGTTTGAACACCTTTTCATGTCAAAGTTGGCCTCTGTGCTTATCAGTGTTGGAAAGACTCTTTCTTGCACTGAGGTCTGCTTATTGTAAATATCTTGTACTTGTTTGAACACCTTTTAATGTCAAAGTTGGCCTCTGCGCTTCCTCAGTGTTAGAAAGACTCTTTCTTGAACTGAGGTCTGCTTATTGTAAATATCTTGTACTTGTTTGAACACCTTTTAATGTCAAAGTTGGCCTCTGATCTTATCAGTGTTGGAAAGACTCTTTCTTGCACTGAGGTCTGCTTATTGTAAATATATTGTACTTGTTTTTATACCTTTTAATGTCAAAGTTGGCCTCTGTGCTTATCAGTGTTGGAAAGACTCTTTCTTGCACTGAGGTCTGCTTATTGTAAATATCTTGTACTTGTTTGAACACCTTTTCATGTCAAAGTTGGCCTCTGTGCTTATCAGTGTTGGAAAGACTCTTTCTTGCACTGAGGTCTGCTTATTGTAAATATCTTGTACTTGTTTTTACACCTTTTAATGTCAAAGTTGGCCTCTGCGCTTCCTCAGTGTTAGAAAGACTCTTTCTTGCACTGAGGTCTGCTTATTGTAAATATCTTGTACTTGTTTGAACACCTTTTAATGTCAAAGTTGGCCTCTGTGCTTGTCAGTGTTGGAAAGACACGTTTTTGCACTGAGGTCTGCTTATTGTAAATATCTTGTACTTGTTTGAACACCTTTTAATGTCAAAGTTGGCCTCTGTGCTTTTTCAGTGTTGGAAAGACTCTTTCTTGCACTGAGGTCTGCTTATTGTAAATATCTTGTACTTGTTTGAACACCTTTTAATGTCAAAGTTGGCCTCTGTGCTTTTTCAGTGTTGGAAAGACTCTTTCTTGCACTGAGGTCTGCTTATTGTAAATATCTTGTACTTGTTTGAAGACCTTTTAATGTCAAAGTTGGCCTCTGTGCTTTTTCAGTGTTGGAAAGACTCTTTCTTGCACTGAGGTCTGCTTATTGTAAATATCTTGTACTTGTTTGAACACCTTTTAATGTCAAAGTTGGCCTCTGAGCTTATCAGTGATGGAAAGACTCTTTCTTGCACTGAGGGCTGCTTATTGTAAATATCTTGTACTTGTTTTTACACCTTTTCATGTCAAAGTTGGCCTCTGAGCTTATCAGTGATGGAAAGACTCTTTCTTGCACTGAGGTCTGCTTATTGTAAATATCTTGTACTTGTTTGAACACCTTTTCATGTCAAAGTTGGCCTCTGTGCTTGTCAGTGTTGGAAAGACACGTTTTTGCACTGAGGTCTGCTTATTGTAAATATATTGTACTTGTTTGAACACCTTTTAATGTCAAAGTTGGCCTCTGTGCTTTTTCAGTGTTGGAAAGACTCTTTCTTGCACTGAGGTCTGCTTATTGTAAATATCTTGTACTTGTTTTTACACCTTTTAATGTCAAAGTTGGCCTCTGCGCTTCCTCAGTGTTAGAAAGACTCTTTCTTGCACTGAGGTCTGCTTATTGTAAATATCTTGTACTTGTTTGAACACCTTTTCATGTCAAAGTTGGCCTCTGTGCTTTTTCATTGTTGGAAAGACTCTTTCTTGCACTGAGGTCTGCTTATTGTAAATATATTGTACTTGATTTTACACCTTTTAATGTCAAAGTTGGCCTCTGTGCTTGTCAGTGTTGGAAAGACACGTTTTTGCACTGAGGTCTGCTTATTGTAAATATCTTGTACTTGTTTGAACACCTTTTCATGTCAAAGTTGGCCTCTGTGCTTTTTCAGTGTTGGAAAGACTCTTTCTTGCACTGAGGTCTGCTTATTGTAAATATCTTGTACTTGTTTGAACACCTTTTAATGTCAAAGTTGGCCTCTTTGCTTTTTCCGTGTTGGAAAGACTCTTTCTTGCACTGAGGTCTGCTTATTGTAAATATCTTGTACTTGTTTTTACACCTTTTCATGTCAAAGTTGGCCTCTGTGCTTGTCAGTGTTGGAAAGACTCTTTCTTGCACTAAGGTCTGCTTATTGTAAATATCTTGTACTTGTTTTTATACCTTTTAATGTCAAAGTTGGCCTCTGTGCTTATCAGTGTTGGAAAGACGCTTTCTTGCACTGAGGTCTGCTTATTGTAAATATATTGTACTTGTTTTTATACCTTTTCATGTCAAAGTTGGCCTCTGTGCTTGTCAGTGTTGGAAAGACACGTTTTTGCACTGAGGTCTGCTTATTGTAAATATCCTGTACTTGTTTGAACACCTTTTCATGTCAAAGTTGGCCTCTGTGCTTTTTCAGTGTTGGAAAGACTCTTTCTTGCACTGAGGTCTGCTTATTGTGAATATCTTGTACTTGTTTGAACACCTTTTCATGTCAAAGTTGGCCTCTGTGCTTTTTCCGTGTTGGAAAGACTCTTTCTTGCACTGAGGTCTGCTTATTGTAAATATCTTGTACTTGTTTGAAGACCTTTTAATGTTAAAGTTGGCCTCTTTGCTTTTTCCGTGTTGGAAAGACTCTTTCTTGCACTGAGGTCTGTTTATTGTAAATATCTTGTACTTGTTTGAACACCTTTTAATGTCAAAGTTGGCCTCTGTGCTTTTTCCGTGTTGGAAAGACTCTTTCTTGTACTGAGGGCTGCTTATTGTAAATATCTTGTACTTGTTTGAAGACCTTTTAATGTTAAAGTTGGCCTCTGTGCTTATCAGTGTTGTAAAGACTCTTTCTTGCACTGAGGTCTGCTTATTGTAAATATCTTGTACTTGTTTGAAGACCTTTTAATGTCAAAGTTGGCCTCTTTGCTTTTTCCGTGTTGGAAAGACTCTTTCTTGCACTGAGGTCTGCTTATTGTAAATATCTTGTACTTGTTTTTACACCTTTTCATGTCAAAGTTGGCCTCTGTGCTTTTTCAGTGTTGAAAAGACTCTTTCTTGCACTGAGGTCTGCTTATTGTAAATATCTTGTACTTGATTTTTACACCTTTTAATGTCAAAGTTGGCCTCTGTGCTTATCAGTGTTGGAAAGACTCTTTCTTGCACTGAGGTCTGCTTATTGTAAATATCTTGTACTTGTTTGAACACCTTTTAATGTCAAAGTTGGCCTCTGTGCTTATCAGTGTTGGAAAGACTCTTTCTTGCACTGAGGTCTGCTTATTGTAAATATGTTGTACTTGATTTTTACACCTTTTCATGTCAAAGTTGTACTTGTTTGTACTTGTTTGAACACCTTTTAATGTCAAAGTTGGCCTCTGTGCTTATCAGTGTTGGAAAGACTCTTTCTTGCACTGAGGTCTGCTTATTGTGAATATCTTGTACTTGTTTTTACACCTTTTCATGTCAAAGTTGGCCTCTGTGCTTATCAGTGTTGGAAAGACTCTTTCTTGCACTGAGGTCTGCTTATTGTGAATATCTTGTACTTGTTTGAACACCTTTTAATGTCAAAGTTGGCCTCTGTGCTTTTTCAGTGTTGAAAAGACTCTTTCTTGCACTGAGGTCTGCTTATTGTGAATATCTTGTACTTGTTTTTACACCTTTTCATGTCAAAGTTGGCCTCTGTGCTTATCAGTGTTGGAAAGACTCTTTCTTGCACTGAGGTCTGCTTATTGTGAATATCTTGTACTTGTTTGAACACCTTTTAATGTCAAAGTTGGCCTCTGTGCTTTTTCAGTGTTGAAAAGACTCTTTCTTGCACTGAGGTCTGCTTATTGTGAATATCTTGTACTTGTTTTTACACCTTTTCATGTCAAAGTTGGCCTCTGTGCTTATCAGTGTTGGAAAGACTCTTTCTTGCACTGAGGTCTACTTATTGTGAATATCTTGTACTTGTTTGAACACCTGTTAATGTCAAAGTTGGCCTCTGCGCTTCCTCAGTGTTAGAAAGACTCTTTCTTGCACTGAGGTCTGCTTATTGTAAATATCTTGTACTTGATTTTTACACCTGTTAATGTCAAAGTTGGCCTCTGCGCTTCCTCAGTGTTAGAAAGACTCTTTCTTGCACTGAGGTCTGCTTATTGTGAATATCTTGTACTTGTTTGAACACCTGTTAATGTCAAAGTTGGCCTCTGCGCTTCCTCAGTGTTAGAAAGACTCTTTCTTGCACTGAGGTCTGCTTTTTGTAAATATCTTGTACTTGTTTTTACACCTTTTCATGTCAAAGTTGGCCTCTGACCTTATCAGTGTTGGAAAGACTCTTTCTTGCACTGAGGTCTGCTTTTTGTAAATATCTTGTACTTGTTTTTACACCTTTTCATGTCAAAGTTGGCCTCTGTGCTTATCAGTGTTGGAAAGGCTCTTTCTTGCACTGAGGTCTGCTTTTTGTAAATATCTTGTACTTGTTTTTACACCTTTTCATGTCAAAGTTGGCCTCTGACCTTATCAGTGTTGGAAAGACTCTTTCTTGCACTGAGGTCTGTTTATTGTAAATATCTTGTACTTGTTTGAACACCTTTTAATGTCAAAGTTGGCCTCTGTGCTTTTTCAGTGTTGGAAAGACTCTTTCTTGCACTGAGGTCTGCTTATTGTAAATATCTTATACTTGTTTGAACACCTTTTAATGTCAAAGTTGGCCTCTGTGCTTTTTCCGTGTTGGAAAGACTCTTTCTTGTACTGAGGGCTGCTTATTGTAAATATCTTGTACTTGTTTGAAGACCTTTTAATGTTAAAGTTGGCCTCTGTGCTTATCAGTGTTGTAAAGACTCTTTCTTGCACTGAGGGCTGCTTATTGTAAATATCTTGTACTTGTTTGAAGACCTTTTAATGTTAAAGTTGGCCTCTGTGCTTATCAGTGTTGTAAAGACTCTTTCTTGCACTGAGGGCTGCTTATTGTAAATATCTTGTACTTGTTTGAAGACCTTTTAATGTCAAAGTTGGCCTCTTTGCTTTTTCCGTGTTGGAAAGACTCTTTCTTGCACTGAGGTCTGCTTATTGTAAATATCTTGTACTTGTTTTTACACCTTTTCATGTCAAAGTTGGCCTCTGTGCTTTTTCAGTGTTGAAAAGACTCTTTCTTGCACTGAGGTCTGCTTATTGTAAATATCTTGTACTTGATTTTTACACCTTTTAATGTCAAAGTTGGCCTCTGTGCTTATCAGTGTTGGAAAGACTCTTTCTTGCACTGAGGTCTGCTTATTGTAAATATCTTGTACTTGTTTGAACACCTTTTAATGTCAAAGTTGGCCTCTGTGCTTATCAGTGTTGGAAAGACTCTTTCTTGCACTGAGGTCTGCTTATTGTGAATATCTTGTACTTGTTTTTACACCTTTTCATGTCAAAGTTGGCCTCTGTGCTTATCAGTGTTGGAAAGACTCTTTCTTGCACTGAGGTCTGCTTATTGTGAATATCTTGTACTTGTTTGAACACCTTTTAATGTCAAAGTTGGCCTCTGTGCTTTTTCAGTGTTGAAAAGACTCTTTCTTGCACTGAGGTCTGCTTATTGTGAATATCTTGTACTTGTTTTTACACCTTTTCATGTCAAAGTTGGCCTCTGTGCTTATCAGTGTTGGAAAGACTCTTTCTTGCACTGAGGTCTGCTTATTGTGAATATCTTGTACTTGTTTGAACACCTTTTAATGTCAAAGTTGGCCTCTGTGCTTTTTCAGTGTTGAAAAGACTCTTTCTTGCACTGAGGTCTGCTTATTGTAAATATATTGTACTTGTTTTTATACCTTTTCATGTCAAAGTTGGCCTCTGTGCTTGTCAGTGTTGGAAAGACACGTTTTTGCACTGAGGTCTGCTTATTGTAAATATCCTGTACTTGTTTGAACACCTTTTCATGTCAAAGTTGGCCTCTGTGCTTTTTCCGTGTTGGAAAGACTCTTTCTTGCACTGAGGTCTGCTTATTGTAAATATCTTGTACTTGTTTGAAGACCTTTTAATGTTAAAGTTGGCCTCTTTGCTTTTTCCGTGTTGGAAAGACTCTTTCTTGCACTGAGGTCTGCTTATTGTAAATATCTTGTACTTGTTTTTACACCTTTTCATGTCAAAGTTGGCCTCTGTGCTTATCAGTGTTGGAAAGACTCTTTCTTGCACTGAGGTCTGCTTATTGTGAATATCTTGTACTTGTTTGAACACCTGTTAATGTCAAAGTTGGCCTCTGCGCTTCCTCAGTGTTAGAAAGACTCTTTCTTGCACTGAGGTCTGCTTTTTGTAAATATCTTGTACTTGTTTTTACACCTTTTCATGTCAAAGTTGGCCTCTGTGCTTATCAGTGTTGGAAAGGCTCTTTCTTGCACTGAGGTCTGCTTTTTGTAAATATCTTGTACTTGTTTGAACACCTTTTAATGTCAAAGTTGGCCTCTGTGCTTTTTCAGTGTTGGAAAGACTCTTTCTTGCACTGAGGTCTGCTTATTGTAAATATCTTGTACTTGTTTGAACACCTTTTAATGTCAAAGTTGGCCTCTGTGCTTTTTCAGTGTTGGAAAGACTCTTTCTTGCACTGAGGTCTGCTTATTGTAAATATCTTATACTTGTTTGAACACCTTTTAATGTCAAAGTTGGCCTCTGTGCTTTTTCAGTGTTGGAAAGACTCTTTCTTGCACTGAGGTCTGCTTATTGTGAATATCTTGTACTTGTTTGAACACCTTTTAATGTCAAAGTTGGCCTCTGTGCTTTTTCAGTGTTGAAAAGACTCTTTCTTGCACTGAGGTCTGCTTATTGTGAATATCTTGTACTTGTTTGAACACCTTTTCATGTCAAAGTTGGCCTCTGTGCTTTTTCAGTGTTGAAAAGACTCTTTCTTGCACTGAGGTCTGCTTATTGTGAATATCTTGTACTTGTTTGAACACCTTTTCATGTCAAAGTTGGCCTCTGTGCTTTTTCAGTGTTGAAAAGACTCTTTCTTGCACTGAGGTCTGCTTATTGTGAATATCTTGTACTTGTTTGAACACCTTTTAATGTCAAAGTTGGCCTCTGCGCTTCCTCAGTGTTAGAAAGACTCTTTCTTGAACTGAGGTCTGCTTATTGTAAATATCTTGTACTTGTTTGAACACCTTTTAATGTCAAAGTTGGCCTCTGACCTTATCAGTGTTGGAAAGACTCTTTCTTGCACTGAGGTCTGCTTATTGTAAATATATTGTACTTGTTTTTATACCTTTTAATGTCAAAGTTGGCCTCTGTGCTTATCAGTGTTGGAAAGACTCTTTCTTGCACTGAGGTCTGCTTATTGTAAATATCTTGTACTTGTTTGAACACCTTTTCATGTCAAAGTTGGCCTCTGTGCTTATCAGTGTTGGAAAGACTCTTTCTTGCACTGAGGTCTGCTTATTGTAAATATCTTGTACTTGTTTGAACACCTTTTAATGTCAAAGTTGGCCTCTGCGCTTCCTCAGTGTTAGAAAGACTCTTTCTTGAACTGAGGTCTGCTTATTGTAAATATCTTGTACTTGTTTGAACACCTTTTAATGTCAAAGTTGGCCTCTGACCTTATCAGTGTTGGAAAGACTCTTTCTTGCACTGAGGTCTGCTTATTGTAAATATATTGTACTTGTTTTTATACCTTTTAATGTCAAAGTTGGCCTCTGTGCTTATCAGTGTTGGAAAGACTCTTTCTTGCACTGAGGTCTGCTTATTGTAAATATCTTGTACTTGTTTGAACACCTTTTCATGTCAAAGTTGGCCTCTGTGCTTATCAGTGTTGGAAAGACTCTTTCTTGCACTGAGGTCTGCTTATTGTAAATATCTTGTACTTGTTTTTACACCTTTTAATGTCAAAGTTGGCCTCTGCGCTTCCTCAGTGTTAGAAAGACTCTTTCTTGCACTGAGGTCTGCTTATTGTAAATATCTTGTACTTGTTTGAACACCTTTTAATGTCAAAGTTGGCCTCTGTGCTTGTCAGTGTTGGAAAGACACGTTTTTGCACTGAGGTCTGCTTATTGTAAATATCTTGTACTTGTTTGAACACCTTTTAATGTCAAAGTTGGCCTCTGTGCTTTTTCAGTGTTGGAAAGACTCTTTCTTGCACTGAGGTCTGCTTATTGTAAATATCTTGTACTTGTTTGAACACCTTTTAATGTCAAAGTTGGCCTCTGTGCTTTTTCAGTGTTGGAAAGACTCTTTCTTGCACTGAGGTCTGCTTATTGTAAATATCTTGTACTTGTTTGAAGACCTTTTAATGTCAAAGTTGGCCTCTGTGCTTTTTCAGTGTTGGAAAGACTCTTTCTTGCACTGAGGTCTGCTTATTGTAAATATCTTTTACTTGTTTGAACACCTTTTAATGTCAAAGTTGGCCTCTGAGCTTATCAGTGATGGAAAGACTCTTTCTTGCACTGAGGTCTGCTTATTGTAAATATCTTGTACTTGTTTTTACACCTTTTAATGTCAAAGTTGGCCTCTGTGCTTTTTCAGTGTTGGAAAGACTCTTTCTTGCACTGAGGTCTGCTTATTGTAAATATCTTGTACTTGTTTGAACACCTTTTAATGTCAAAGTTGGCCTCTGAGCTTATCAGTGATGGAAAGACTCTTTCTTGCACTGAGGGCTGCTTATTGTAAATATCTTGTACTTGTTTTTACACCTTTTCATGTCAAAGTTGGCCTCTGAGCTTATCAGTGATGGAAAGACTCTTTCTTGCACTGAGGTCTGCTTATTGTAAATATCTTGTACTTGTTTGAACACCTTTTCATGTCAAAGTTGGCCTCTGTGCTTGTCAGTGTTGGAAAGACACGTTTTTGCACTGAGGTCTGCTTATTGTAAATATATTGTACTTGTTTGAACACCTTTTAATGTCAAAGTTGGCCTCTGTGCTTTTTCAGTGTTGGAAAGACTCTTTCTTGCACTGAGGTCTGCTTATTGTAAATATCTTGTACTTGTTTGAACACCTTTTCATGTCAAAGTTGGCCTCTGTGCTTTTTCAGTGTTGGAAAGACTCTTTCTTGCACTGAGGTCTGCTTATTGTAAATATCTTGTACTTGTTTGAACACCTTTTCATGTCAAAGTTGGCCTCTGTGCTTGTCAGTGTTGGAAAGACACGTTTTTGCACTGAGGTCTGCTTATTGTAAATATATTGTACTTGTTTGAACACCTTTTAATGTCAAAGTTGGCCTCTGTGCTTTTTCAGTGTTGGAAAGACTCTTTCTTGCACTGAGGTCTGCTTATTGTAAATATCTTGTACTTGTTTGAACACCTTTTCATGTCAAAGTTGGCCTCTGTGCTTTTTCAGTGTTGGAAAGACTCTTTCTTGCACTGAGGGCTGCTTATTGTGAATATCTTGTACTTGTTTGAACACCTATTAATGTCAAAGTTGGCCTCTGTGCTTATCAGTGTTGGAAAGGCTCTTTCTTGCACTGAGGTCTGCTTATTGTAAATATCTTGTACTTGTTTGAACACCTTTTAATGTCAAAGTTGGCCTCTGTGCTTTTTCATTGTTGGAAAGACTCTTTCTTGCACTGAGGTCTGCTTATTGTAAATATCTTGTACTTGATTTTTACACCTTTTCATGTCAAAGTTGGCCTCTGTGCTTTTTCAGTGTTGGAAAGACTCTTTCTTGCACTGAGGTCTGCTTATTGTAAATATCTTGTACTTGTTTGAAGACCTTTTAATGTTAAAGTTGGCCTCTTTGCTTTTTCCGTGTTGGAAAGACTCTTTCTTGCACTGAGGTCTGCTTATTGTAAATATCTTGTACTTGATTTTACACCTTTTAATGTCAAAGTTGGCCTCTGTGCTTGTCAGTGTTGGAAAGACTCTTTCTTGCACTGAGGTCTGCTTATTGTAAATATCTTGTACTTGTTTGAACACCTATTAATGTCAAAGTTGGCCTCTGTGCTTTTTCAGTGTTGGAAAGACTCTTTCTTGCACTGAGGTCTGCTTATTGTAAATATCTTGTACTTGTTTGAACACCTTTTAATGTCAAAGTTGGCCTCTGTGCTTTTTCATTGTTGGAAAGACTCTTTCTTGCACTGAGGTCTGCTTATTGTAAATATCTTGTACTTGATTTTTACACCTTTTCATGTCAAAGTTGGCCTCTGTGCTTTTTCAGTGTTGGAAAGACTCTTTCTTGCACTGAGGTCTGCTTATTGTAAATATCTTGTACTTGATTTTACACCTTTTAATGTCAAAGTTGGCCTCTGTGCTTGTCAGTGTTGGAAAGACTCTTTCTTGCACTGAGGTCTGCTTATTGTAAATATCTTGTACTTGTTTGAACACCTTTTCATGTCAAAGTTGGCCTCTGTGCTTTTTCAGTGTTGGAAAG
Organism: Aulonocara sp. 'chitande type north' Nkhata Bay; assembly: GCF_057382095.1. Taxonomy (NCBI): domain Eukaryota; kingdom Metazoa; phylum Chordata; class Actinopteri; order Cichliformes; family Cichlidae; genus Aulonocara; species Aulonocara sp. 'chitande type north' Nkhata Bay. The sequence continues at coordinate 6,948,151 of NC_141359.1, read as the reverse complement.
ACTCTTTCTTGCACTGAGGTCTGCTTATTGTAAATATCTTGTACTTGTTTGAACACCTTTTAATGTCAAAGTTGGCCTCTGTGCTTTTTCATTGTTGGAAAGACTCTTTCTTGCACTGAGGTCTGCTTATTTTAAATATCTTGTACTTGTTTGAACACCTTTTCATGTCAAAGTTGGCCTCTGTGCTTTTTCAGTGTTGGAAAGACTCTTTCTTGCACTGAGGTCTGCTTATTTTAAATATCTTGTACTTGTTTGAACACCTTTTCATGTCAAAGTTGGCCTCTGTGCTTATCAGTGTTGGAAAGGCTCTTTCTTGCACTGAGGTCTGCTTATTGTAAATATCTTGTACTTGATTTTTACACCTTTTCATGTCAAAGTTGGCCTCTGTGCTTTTTCAGTGTTGGAAAGACTCTTTCTTGCACTGAGGTCTGCTTATTTTAAATATCTTGTACTTGTTTGAACACCTTTTCATGTCAAAGTTGGCCTCTGTGCTTATCAGTGTTGGAAAGACTCTTTCTTGCACTGAGGTCTGCTTATTTTAAATATCTTGTACTTGTTTGAACACCTTTTCATGTCAAAGTTGGCCTCTGTGCTTATCAGTGTTGGAAAGACTCTTTCTTGCACTGAGGTCTGCTTATTTTAAATATCTTGTACTTGTTTGAACACCTTTTAATGTCAAAGTTGGCCTCTGTGCTTTTTCCGTGTTGGAAAGACTCTTTCTTGCACTGAGGTCTGCTTATTGTGAATATCTTGTACTTGTTTTTACACCTTTTAATGTCAAAGTTGGCCTCTGTGCTTTTTCAGTGTTGAAAAGACTCTTTCTTGCACTGAGGGCTGCTTATTGTAAATATCTTGTACTTGATTTTACACCTTTTAATGTCAAAGTTGGCCTCTGTGCTTATCAGTGTTGGAAAGGCTCTTTCTTGCACTGAGGTCTGCTTATTGTAAATATCTTGTACTTGTTTGAACACCTTTTCATGTCAAAGTTGGCCTCTGTGCTTATCAGTGTTAGAAAGACTCTTTCTTGCACTGAGGTCTGCTTATTTTAAATATCTTGTACTTGTTTGAACACCTTTTCATGTCAAAGTTGGCCTCTGTGCTTGTCAGTGTTGGAAAGGCTCTTTCTTGCACTGAGGTCTGCTTATTTTAAATATCTTGTACTTGTTTGAACACCTTTTAATGTCAAAGTTGGCCTCTGTGCTTTTTCCGTGTTGGAAAGACTCTTTCTTGCACTGAGGTCTGCTTATTGTGAATATCTTGTACTTGTTTTTACACCTTTTAATGTCAAAGTTGGCCTCTGTGCTTTTTCAGTGTTGAAAAGACTCTTTCTTGCACTGAGGGCTGCTTATTGTAAATATCTTGTACTTGATTTTACACCTTTTAATGTCAAAGTTGGCCTCTGTGCTTATCAGTGTTGGAAAGGCTCTTTCTTGCACTGAGGTCTGCCTATTGTAAATATCTTGTACTTGTTTTTACACCTTTTCATGTCAAAGTTGGCCTCTGTGCTTATCAGTGTTAGAAAGACTCTTTCTTGCACTGAGGTCTGCTTATTGTAAATATCTTGTACTTGTTTGAACACCTTTTCATGTCAAAGTTGGCCTCTGTGCTTATCAGTGTTAGAAAGACTCTTTCTTGCACTGAGGTCTGCTTATTGTAAATATCTTGTACTTGTTTGAACACCTTTTCATGTCAAAGTTGGCCTCTGTGCTTATCAGTGTTAGAAAGACTCTTTCTTGCACTGAGGTCTGCTTATTGTAAATATCTTGTACTTGTTTGAACACCTTTTCATGTCAAAGTTGGCCTCTGTGCTTATCAGTGTTGGAAAGACTCTTTCTTGCACTGAGGTCTGCTTATTGTAAATATCTTGTACTTGTTTGAACACCTTTTAATGTCAAAGTTGGCCTCTGACCTTATCAGTGTTGGAAAGACTCTTTCTTGCACTGAGGTCTGCTTATTGTAAATATCTTGTACTTGTTTGAACACCTTTTAATGTCAAAGTTGGCCTCTGTGCTTTTTCATTGTTGGAAAGACTCTTTCTTGCACTGAGGTCTGCTTATTTTAAATATCTTGTACTTGTTTGAACACCTTTTCATGTCAAAGTTGGCCTCTGTGCTTTTTCAGTGTTGGAAAGACTCTTTCTTGCACTGAGGTCTGCTTATTTTAAATATCTTGTACTTGTTTGAACACCTTTTCATGTCAAAGTTGGCCTCTGTGCTTATCAGTGTTGGAAAGGCTCTTTCTTGCACTGAGGTCTGCTTATTGTAAATATCTTGTACTTGATTTTTACACCTTTTCATGTCAAAGTTGGCCTCTGTGCTTTTTCAGTGTTGGAAAGACTCTTTCTTGCACTGAGGTCTGCTTATTTTAAATATCTTGTACTTGTTTGAACACCTTTTCATGTCAAAGTTGGCCTCTGTGCTTATCAGTGTTGGAAAGACTCTTTCTTGCACTGAGGTCTGCTTATTTTAAATATCTTGTACTTGTTTGAACACCTTTTAATGTCAAAGTTGGCCTCTGTGCTTTTTCCGTGTTGGAAAGACTCTTTCTTGCACTGAGGTCTGCTTATTGTGAATATCTTGTACTTGTTTTTACACCTTTTAATGTCAAAGTTGGCCTCTGTGCTTTTTCAGTGTTGAAAAGACTCTTTCTTGCACTGAGGGCTGCTTATTGTAAATATCTTGTACTTGATTTTACACCTTTTAATGTCAAAGTTGGCCTCTGTGCTTATCAGTGTTGGAAAGGCTCTTTCTTGCACTGAGGTCTGCCTATTGTAAATATCTTGTACTTGTTTTTACACCTTTTCATGTCAAAGTTGGCCTCTGTGCTTATCAGTGTTAGAAAGACTCTTTCTTGCACTGAGGTCTGCTTATTGTAAATATCTTGTACTTGTTTGAACACCTTTTCATGTCAAAGTTGGCCTCTGTGCTTATCAGTGTTAGAAAGACTCTTTCTTGCACTGAGGTCTGCTTATTGTGAATATCTTGTACTTGTTTGAACACCTTTTAATGTCAAAGTTGGCCTCTGCGCTTCCTCAGTGTTAGAAAGACTCTTTCTTGAACTGAGGTCTGCTTATTGTAAATATCTTGTACTTGTTTGAACACCTTTTAATGTCAAAGTTGGCCTCTGACCTTATCAGTGTTGGAAAGACTCTTTCTTGCACTGAGGTCTGCTTATTGTAAATATATTGTACTTGTTTTTATACCTTTTAATGTCAAAGTTGGCCTCTGTGCTTATCAGTGTTGGAAAGACTCTTTCTTGCACTGAGGTCTGCTTATTGTAAATATCTTGTACTTGTTTGAACACCTTTTCATGTCAAAGTTGGCCTCTGTGCTTATCAGTGTTGGAAAGACTCTTTCTTGCACTGAGGTCTGCTTATTGTAAATATCTTGTACTTGTTTGAACACCTTTTAATGTCAAAGTTGGCCTCTGCGCTTCCTCAGTGTTAGAAAGACTCTTTCTTGAACTGAGGTCTGCTTATTGTAAATATCTTGTACTTGTTTGAACACCTTTTAATGTCAAAGTTGGCCTCTGACCTTATCAGTGTTGGAAAGACTCTTTCTTGCACTGAGGTCTGCTTATTGTAAATATATTGTACTTGTTTTTATACCTTTTAATGTCAAAGTTGGCCTCTGTGCTTATCAGTGTTAGAAAGACTCTTTCTTGCACTGAGGTCTGCTTATTGTGAATATCTTGTACTTGTTTGAACACCTTTTAATGTCAAAGTTGGCCTCTGCGCTTCCTCAGTGTTAGAAAGACTCTTTCTTGAACTGAGGTCTGCTTATTGTAAATATCTTGTACTTGTTTGAACACCTTTTAATGTCAAAGTTGGCCTCTGACCTTATCAGTGTTGGAAAGACTCTTTCTTGCACTGAGGTCTGCTTATTGTAAATATATTGTACTTGTTTTTATACCTTTTAATGTCAAAGTTGGCCTCTGTGCTTATCAGTGTTGGAAAGACTCTTTCTTGCACTGAGGTCTGCTTATTGTAAATATCTTGTACTTGTTTGAACACCTTTTCATGTCAAAGTTGGCCTCTGTGCTTATCAGTGTTGGAAAGACTCTTTCTTGCACTGAGGTCTGCTTATTGTAAATATCTTGTACTTGTTTGAACACCTTTTAATGTCAAAGTTGGCCTCTGCGCTTCCTCAGTGTTAGAAAGACTCTTTCTTGAACTGAGGTCTGCTTATTGTAAATATCTTGTACTTGTTTGAACACCTTTTAATGTCAAAGTTGGCCTCTGACCTTATCAGTGTTGGAAAGACTCTTTCTTGCACTGAGGTCTGCTTATTGTAAATATATTGTACTTGTTTTTATACCTTTTAATGTCAAAGTTGGCCTCTGTGCTTATCAGTGTTGGAAAGACTCTTTCTTGCACTGAGGTCTGCTTATTGTAAATATCTTGTACTTGTTTGAACACCTTTTCATGTCAAAGTTGGCCTCTGTGCTTATCAGTGTTGGAAAGACTCTTTCTTGCACTGAGGTCTGCTTATTGTAAATATCTTGTACTTGTTTTTACACCTTTTAATGTCAAAGTTGGCCTCTGCGCTTCCTCAGTGTTAGAAAGACTCTTTCTTGCACTGAGGTCTGCTTATTGTAAATATCTTGTACTTGTTTGAACACCTTTTAATGTCAAAGTTGGCCTCTGTGCTTGTCAGTGTTGGAAAGACACGTTTTTGCACTGAGGTCTGCTTATTGTAAATATCTTGTACTTGTTTGAACACCTTTTAATGTCAAAGTTGGCCTCTGTGCTTTTTCAGTGTTGGAAAGACTCTTTCTTGCACTGAGGTCTGCTTATTGTAAATATCTTGTACTTGTTTGAAGACCTTTTAATGTCAAAGTTGGCCTCTGTGCTTTTTCAGTGTTGGAAAGACTCTTTCTTGCACTGAGGTCTGCTTATTGTAAATATCTTTTACTTGTTTGAACACCTTTTAATGTCAAAGTTGGCCTCTGAGCTTATCAGTGATGGAAAGACTCTTTCTTGCACTGAGGTCTGCTTATTGTAAATATCTTGTACTTGTTTTTACACCTTTTAATGTCAAAGTTGGCCTCTGTGCTTTTTCAGTGTTGGAAAGACTCTTTCTTGCACTGAGGTCTGCTTATTGTAAATATCTTGTACTTGTTTGAACACCTTTTAATGTCAAAGTTGGCCTCTGTGCTTTTTCAGTGTTGGAAAGACTCTTTCTTGCACTGAGGTCTGCTTATTGTAAATATCTTGTACTTGTTTGAAGACCTTTTAATGTCAAAGTTGGCCTCTGTGCTTTTTCAGTGTTGGAAAGACTCTTTCTTGCACTGAGGTCTGCTTATTGTAAATATCTTTTACTTGTTTGAACACCTTTTAATGTCAAAGTTGGCCTCTGAGCTTATCAGTGATGGAAAGACTCTTTCTTGCACTGAGGTCTGCTTATTGTAAATATCTTGTACTTGTTTTTACACCTTTTAATGTCAAAGTTGGCCTCTGTGCTTTTTCAGTGTTGGAAAGACTCTTTCTTGCACTGAGGTCTGCTTATTGTAAATATCTTGTACTTGTTTGAACACCTTTTAATGTCAAAGTTGGCCTCTGAGCTTATCAGTGATGGAAAGACTCTTTCTTGCACTGAGGGCTGCTTATTGTAAATATCTTGTACTTGTTTTTACACCTTTTCATGTCAAAGTTGGCCTCTGAGCTTATCAGTGATGGAAAGACTCTTTCTTGCACTGAGGTCTGCTTATTGTAAATATCTTGTACTTGTTTGAACACCTTTTCATGTCAAAGTTGGCCTCTGTGCTTGTCAGTGTTGGAAAGACACGTTTTTGCACTGAGGTCTGCTTATTGTAAATATATTGTACTTGTTTGAACACCTTTTAATGTCAAAGTTGGCCTCTGTGCTTTTTCAGTGTTGGAAAGACTCTTTCTTGCACTGAGGTCTGCTTATTGTAAATATCTTGTACTTGTTTGAACACCTTTTCATGTCAAAGTTGGCCTCTGTGCTTTTTCAGTGTTGGAAAGACTCTTTCTTGCACTGAGGGCTGCTTATTGTGAATATCTTGTACTTGTTTGAACACCTATTAATGTCAAAGTTGGCCTCTGTGCTTATCAGTGTTGGAAAGGCTCTTTCTTGCACTGAGGTCTGCTTATTGTAAATATCTTGTACTTGTTTGAACACCTTTTAATGTCAAAGTTGGCCTCTGTGCTTTTTCATTGTTGGAAAGACTCTTTCTTGCACTGAGGTCTGCTTATTGTAAATATCTTGTACTTGATTTTTACACCTTTTCATGTCAAAGTTGGCCTCTGTGCTTTTTCAGTGTTGGAAAGACTCTTTCTTGCACTGAGGTCTGCTTATTGTAAATATCTTGTACTTGTTTGAACACCTTTTAATGTTAAAGTTGGCCTCTTTGCTTTTTCCGTGTTGGAAAGACTCTTTCTTGCACTGAGGTCTGCTTATTGTAAATATCTTGTACTTGATTTTACACCTTTTAATGTCAAAGTTGGCCTCTGTGCTTGTCAGTGTTGGAAAGACTCTTTCTTGCACTGAGGTCTGCTTATTGTAAATATCTTGTACTTGTTTGAACACCTATTAATGTCAAAGTTGGCCTCTGTGCTTTTTCAGTGTTGGAAAGACTCTTTCTTGCACTGAGGTCTGCTTATTGTAAATATCTTGTACTTGTTTGAACACCTTTTAATGTCAAAGTTGGCCTCTGTGCTTTTTCATTGTTGGAAAGACTCTTTCTTGCACTGAGGTCTGCTTATTGTAAATATCTTGTACTTGATTTTTACACCTTTTCATGTCAAAGTTGGCCTCTGTGCTTTTTCAGTGTTGGAAAGACTCTTTCTTGCACTGAGGTCTGCTTATTGTAAATATCTTGTACTTGTTTGAAGACCTTTTAATGTTAAAGTTGGCCTCTGTGCTTATCAGTGTTGGAAAGGCTCTTTCTTGCACTGAGGTCTGCTTATTGTAAATATCTTGTACTTGATTTTTACACCTTTTCATGTCAAAGTTGGCCTCTGTGCTTTTTCAGTGTTGGAAAGACTCTTTCTTGCACTGAGGTCTGCTTATTGTAAATATCTTGTACTTGATTTTACACCTTTTAATGTCAAAGTTGGCCTCTGTGCTTGTCAGTGTTGGAAAGACTCTTTCTTGCACTGAGGTCTGCTTATTGTAAATATCTTGTACTTGTTTGAACACCTTTTCATGTCAAAGTTGGCCTCTGTGCTTTTTCAGTGTTGGAAAGACTCTTTCTTGCACTGAGGTCTGCTTATTGTAAATATCTTGTACTTGTTTGAACACCTTTTAATGTCAAAGTTGGCCTCTGTGCTTTTTCATTGTTGGAAAGACTCTTTCTTGCACTGAGGTCTGCTTATTTTAAATATCTTGTACTTGTTTGAACACCTTTTCATGTCAAAGTTGGCCTCTGTGCTTTTTCAGTGTTGGAAAGACTCTTTCTTGCACTGAGGTCTGCTTATTTTAAATATCTTGTACTTGTTTGAACACCTTTTCATGTCAAAGTTGGCCTCTGTGCTTATCAGTGTTGGAAAGGCTCTTTCTTGCACTGAGGTCTGCTTATTGTAAATATCTTGTACTTGATTTTTACACCTTTTCATGTCAAAGTTGGCCTCTGTGCTTTTTCAGTGTTGGAAAGACTCTTTCTTGCACTGAGGTCTGCTTATTTTAAATATCTTGTACTTGTTTGAACACCTTTTCATGTCAAAGTTGGCCTCTGTGCTTATCAGTGTTGGAAAGACTCTTTCTTGCACTGAGGTCTGCTTATTTTAAATATCTTGTACTTGTTTGAACACCTTTTCATGTCAAAGTTGGCCTCTGTGCTTATCAGTGTTGGAAAGACTCTTTCTTGCACTGAGGTCTGCTTATTTTAAATATCTTGTACTTGTTTGAACACCTTTTAATGTCAAAGTTGGCCTCTGTGCTTTTTCCGTGTTGGAAAGACTCTTTCTTGCACTGAGGTCTGCTTATTGTGAATATCTTGTACTTGTTTTTACACCTTTTAATGTCAAAGTTGGCCTCTGTGCTTTTTCAGTGTTGAAAAGACTCTTTCTTGCACTGAGGGCTGCTTATTGTAAATATCTTGTACTTGATTTTACACCTTTTAATGTCAAAGTTGGCCTCTGTGCTTATCAGTGTTGGAAAGGCTCTTTCTTGCACTGAGGTCTGCCTATTGTAAATATCTTGTACTTGTTTTTACACCTTTTCATGTCAAAGTTGGCCTCTGTGCTTATCAGTGTTAGAAAGACTCTTTCTTGCACTGAGGTCTGCTTATTGTAAATATCTTGTACTTGTTTGAACACCTTTTCATGTCAAAGTTGGCCTCTGTGCTTATCAGTGTTAGAAAGACTCTTTCTTGCACTGAGGTCTGCTTATTGTAAATATCTTGTACTTGTTTGAACACCTTTTCATGTCAAAGTTGGCCTCTGTGCTTATCAGTGTTGGAAAGACTCTTTCTTGCACTGAGGTCTGCTTATTGTAAATATCTTGTACTTGTTTGAACACCTTTTAATGTCAAAGTTGGCCTCTGACCTTATCAGTGTTGGAAAGACTCTTTCTTGCACTGAGGTCTGCTTATTGTAAATATCTTGTACTTGTTTGAACACCTTTTAATGTCAAAGTTGGCCTCTGTGCTTTTTCATTGTTGGAAAGACTCTTTCTTGCACTGAGGTCTGCTTATTGTAAATATCTTGTACTTGATTTTTACACCTTTTCATGTCAAAGTTGGCCTCTGTGCTTATCAGTGTTGGAAAGGCTCTTTCTTGCACTGAGGTCTGCTTATTGTAAATATCTTGTACTTGATTTTTACACCTTTTCATGTCAAAGTTGGCCTCTGTGCTTTTTCAGTGTTGGAAAGACTCTTTCTTGCACTGAGGTCTGCTTATTTTAAATATCTTGTACTTGTTTGAACACCTTTTCATGTCAAAGTTGGCCTCTGTGCTTATCAGTGTTGGAAAGACTCTTTCTTGCACTGAGGTCTGCTTATTTTAAATATCTTGTACTTGTTTGAACACCTTTTAATGTCAAAGTTGGCCTCTGTGCTTTTTCCGTGTTGGAAAGACTCTTTCTTGCACTGAGGTCTGCTTATTGTGAATATCTTGTACTTGTTTTTACACCTTTTAATGTCAAAGTTGGCCTCTGTGCTTTTTCAGTGTTGAAAAGACTCTTTCTTGCACTGAGGTCTGCTTATTGTGAATATCTTGTACTTGTTTGAACACCTTTTAATGTCAAAGTTGGCCTCTGTGCTTTTTCCGTGTTGGAAAGACTCTTTCTTGCACTGAGGTCTGCTTATTGTAAATATCTTGTACTTGATTTTACACCTTTTAATGTCAAAGTTGGCCTCTGTGCTTATCAGTGTTGGAAAGGCTCTTTCTTGCACTGAGGTCTGCCTATTGTAAATATCTTGTACTTGTTTTTACACCTTTTCATGTCAAAGTTGGCCTCTGTGCTTATCAGTGTTAGAAAGACTCTTTCTTGCACTGAGGTCTGCTTATTGTAAATATCTTGTACTTGTTTGAACACCTTTTCATGTCAAAGTTGGCCTCTGTGCTTATCAGTGTTAGAAAGACTCTTTCTTGCACTGAGGTCTGCTTATTGTAAATATCTTGTACTTGTTTGAACACCTTTTCATGTCAAAGTTGGCCTCTGTGCTTATCAGTGTTAGAAAGACTCTTTCTTGCACTGAGGTCTGCTTATTGTAAATATCTTGTACTTGTTTGAACACCTTTTCATGTCAAAGTTGGCCTCTGTGCTTATCAGTGTTGGAAAGACTCTTTCTTGCACTGAGGTCTGCTTATTGTAAATATCTTGTACTTGTTTGAACACCTTTTCATGTCAAAGTTGGCCTCTGTGCTTTTTCATTGTTGGAAAGACTCTTTCTTGCACTGAGGTCTGCTTATTGTAAATATCTTGTACTTGTTTGAACACCTTTTAATATCAAAGTTGGCCTCTGTGCTTATCAGTGTTGGAAAGACTCTTTCTTGCACTGAGGTCTGCTTATTGTAAATATCTTGTACTTGATTTTTACACCTTTTAATGTCAAAGTTGGCCTCTGTGCTTTTTCAGTGTTGAAAAGACTCTTTCTTGCACTGAGGTCTGCTTATTGTGAATATCTTGTACTTGTTTGAACACCTTTTAATGTCAAAGTTGGCCTCTGTGCTTATCAGTGTTGGAAAGGCTCTTTCTTGTACTGAGGTCTGCTTATTGTAAATATCTTGTACTTGTTTGAACACCTTTTAATGTCAAAGTTGGCCTCTGTGCTTTTTCAGTGTTGGAAAGACTCTTTCTTGCACTGAGGTCTGCTTATTGTAAATATCTTGTACTTGTTTGAACACCTTTTAATGTCAAAGTTGGCCTCTGCGCTTCCTCAGTGTTAGAAAGACTCTTTCTTGAACTGAGGTCTGCTTATTGTAAATATCTTGTACTTGTTTGAACACCTTTTAATGTCAAAGTTGGCCTCTGACCTTATCAGTGTTGGAAAGACTCTTTCTTGCACTGAGGTCTGCTTATTGTAAATATCTTGTACTTGTTTGAACACCTTTTAATGTCAAAGTTGGCCTCTGTGCTTTTTCAGTGTTGGAAAGACTCTTTCTTGCACTGAGGTCTGCTTATTGTAAATATCTTGTACTTGTTTGAAGACCTTTTCATGTCAAAGTTGGCCTCTGTGCTTATCAGTGTTGGAAAGACTCTTTCTTGCACTGAGGGCTGCTTATTGTAAATATCTTGTACTTGTTTGAACACCTTTTAATGTCAAAGTTGGCCTCTGTGCTTTTTCAGTGTTGGAAAGACTCTTTCTTGCACTGAGGTCTGCTTATTGTAAATATATTGTACTTGTTTTTATACCTTTTAATGTCAAAGTTGGCCTCTGTGCTTATCAGTGTTGGAAAGACTCTTTCTTGCACTGAGGGCTGCTTATTGTAAATATCTTGTACTTGTTTGAACACCTTTTAATGTCAAAGTTGGCCTCTGACCTTATCAGTGTTGGAAAGACTCTTTCTTGCACTGAGGTCTGCTTATTGTAAATATATTGTACTTGTTTTTATACCTTTTAATGTCAAAGTTGGCCTCTGTGCTTATCAGTGTTGGAAAGACTCTTTCTTGCACTGAGGTCTGCTTATTGTAAATATCTTGTACTTGTTTGAACACCTTTTCATGTCAAAGTTGGCCTCTGTGCTTATCAGTGTTGGAAAGACTCTTTCTTGCACTGAGGTCTGCTTATTGTAAATATCTTGTACTTGTTTTTACACCTTTTAATGTCAAAGTTGGCCTCTGTGCTTCCTCAGTGTTAGAAAGACTCTTTCTTGCACTGAGGTCTGCTTATTGTAAATATCTTGTACTTGTTTGAACACCTTTTAATGTCAAAGTTGGCCTCTGTGCTTGTCAGTGTTGGAAAGACACGTTTTTGCACTGAGGTCTGCTTATTGTAAATATCTTGTACTTGTTTGAACACCTTTTAATGTCAAAGTTGGCCTCTGTGCTTTTTCAGTGTTGGAAAGACTCTTTCTTGCACTGAGGTCTGCTTATTGTAAATATCTTGTACTTGTTTGAAGACCTTTTAATGTCAAAGTTGGCCTCTGTGCTTTTTCAGTGTTGGAAAGACTCTTTCTTGCACTGAGGTCTGCTTATTGTAAATATCTTTTACTTGTTTGAACACCTTTTAATGTCAAAGTTGGCCTCTGAGCTTATCAGTGATGGAAAGACTCTTTCTTGCACTGAGGTCTGCTTATTGTAAATATCTTGTACTTGTTTTTACACCTTTTAATGTCAAAGTTGGCCTCTGTGCTTTTTCAGTGTTGGAAAGACTCTTTCTTGCACTGAGGTCTGCTTATTGTAAATATCTTGTACTTGTTTGAACACCTTTTAATGTCAAAGTTGGCCTCTGAGCTTATCAGTGATGGAAAGACTCTTTCTTGCACTGAGGGCTGCTTATTGTAAATATCTTGTACTTGTTTTTACACCTTTTCATGTCAAAGTTGGCCTCTGAGCTTATCAGTGATGGAAAGACTCTTTCTTGCACTGAGGTCTGCTTATTGTAAATATCTTGTACTTGTTTGAACACCTTTTCATGTCAAAGTTGGCCTCTGTGCTTGTCAGTGTTGGAAAGACACGTTTTTGCACTGAGGTCTGCTTATTGTAAATATATTGTACTTGTTTGAACACCTTTTAATGTCAAAGTTGGCCTCTGTGCTTTTTCAGTGTTGGAAAGACTCTTTCTTGCACTGAGGTCTGCTTATTGTAAATATCTTGTACTTGTTTGAACACCTTTTCATGTCAAAGTTGGCCTCTGTGCTTTTTCAGTGTTGGAAAGACTCTTTCTTGCACTGAGGGCTGCTTATTGTGAATATCTTGTACTTGTTTGAACACCTATTAATGTCAAAGTTGGCCTCTGTGCTTATCAGTGTTGGAAAGGCTCTTTCTTGCACTGAGGTCTGCTTATTGTAAATATCTTGTACTTGTTTGAACACCTTTTAATGTCAAAGTTGGCCTCTGTGCTTTTTCATCGTTGGAAAGACTCTTTCTTGCACTGAGGTCTGCTTATTGTAAATATCTTGTACTTGATTTTTACACCTTTTCATGTCAAAGTTGGCCTCTGTGCTTTTTCAGTGTTGGAAAGACTCTTTCTTGCACTGAGGTCTGCTTATTGTAAATATCTTGTACTTGTTTGAAGACCTTTTAATGTTAAAGTTGGCCTCTTTGCTTTTTCCGTGTTGGAAAGACTCTTTCTTGCACTGAGGTCTGCTTATTGTAAATATCTTGTACTTGATTTTACACCTTTTCATGTCAAAGTTGGCCTCTGTGCTTTTTCAGTGTTGGAAAGACTCTTTCTTGCACTGAGGTCTGCTTATTGTAAATATCTTGTACTTGTTTGAACACCTTTTAATGTCAAAGTTGGCCTCTGTGCTTTTTCATTGTTGGAAAGACTCTTTCTTGCACTGAGGTCTGCTTATTTTAAATATCTTGTACTTGTTTGAACACCTTTTCATGTCAAAGTTGGCCTCTGTGCTTTTTCAGTGTTGGAAAGACTCTTTCTTGCACTGAGGTCTGCTTATTGTAAATATCTTGTACTTGTTTGAACACCTTTTAATGTCAAAGTTGGCCTCTGTGCTTTTTCATTGTTGGAAAGACTCTTTCTTGCACTGAGGTCTGCTTATTGTAAATATCTTGTACTTGATTTTTACACCTTTTCATGTCAAAGTTGGCCTCTGTGCTTTTTCAGTGTTGGAAAGGCTCTTTCTTGCACTGAGGTCTGCTTATTTTAAATATCTTGTACTTGTTTGAACACCTTTTCATGTCAAAGTTGGCCTCTGTGCTTATCAGTGTTGGAAAGACTCTTTCTTGCACTGAGGTCTGCTTATTTTAAATATCTTGTACTTGTTTGAACACCTTTTAATGTCAAAGTTGGCCTCTGTGCTTTTTCCGTGTTGGAAAGACTCTTTCTTGCACTGAGGTCTGCTTATTGTAAATATCTTGTACTTGATTTTACACCTTTTAATGTCAAAGTTGGCCTCTGTGCTTTTTCAGTGTTGGAAAGACTCTTTCTTGCACTGAGGTCTGCCTATTGTAAATATCTTGTACTTGTTTGAAGACCTTTTAATGTTAAAGTTGGCCTCTTTGCTTTTTCCGTGTTGGAAAGACTCTTTCTTGCACTGAGGTCTGCTTATTGTAAATATCTTGTACTTGATTTTACACCTTTTCATGTCAAAGTTGGCCTCTGTGCTTTTTCAGTGTTGGAAAGACTCTTTCTTGCACTGAGGTCTGCTTATTGTAAATATCTTGTACTTGTTTGAACACCTTTTAATGTCAAAGTTGGCCTCTGTGCTTTTTCATTGTTGGAAAGACTCTTTCTTGCACTGAGGTCTGCTTATTTTAAATATCTTGTACTTGTTTGAACACCTTTTCATGTCAAAGTTGGCCTCTGTGCTTTTTCAGTGTTGGAAAGACTCTTTCTTGCACTGAGGTCTGCTTATTTTAAATATCTTGTACTTGTTTGAACACCTTTTCATGTCAAAGTTGGCCTCTGTGCTTATCAGTGTTGGAAAGGCTCTTTCTTGCACTGAGGTCTGCTTATTGTAAATATCTTGTACTTGATTTTTACACCTTTTCATGTCAAAGTTGGCCTCTGTGCTTTTTCAGTGTTGGAAAGACTCTTTCTTGCACTGAGGTCTGCTTATTTTAAATATCTTGTACTTGTTTGAACACCTTTTCATGTCAAAGTTGGCCTCTGTGCTTATCAGTGTTGGAAAGACTCTTTCTTGCACTGAGGTCTGCTTATTTTAAATATCTTGTACTTGTTTGAACACCTTTTAATGTCAAAGTTGGCCTCTGTGCTTTTTCCGTGTTGGAAAGACTCTTTCTTGCACTGAGGTCTGCTTATTGTGAATATCTTGTACTTGTTTTTACACCTTTTAATGTCAAAGTTGGCCTCTGTGCTTTTTCAGTGTTGAAAAGACTCTTTCTTGCACTGAGGGCTGCTTATTGTAAATATCTTGTACTTGATTTTACACCTTTTAATGTCAAAGTTGGCCTCTGTGCTTATCAGTGTTGGAAAGGCTCTTTCTTGCACTGAGGTCTGCCTATTGTAAATATCTTGTACTTGTTTTTACACCTTTTCATGTCAAAGTTGGCCTCTGTGCTTATCAGTGTTAGAAAGACTCTTTCTTGCACTGAGGTCTGCTTATTGTAAATATCTTGTACTTGTTTGAACACCTTTTCATGTCAAAGTTGGCCTCTGTGCTTATCAGTGTTGGAAAGACTCTTTCTTGCACTGAGGTCTGCTTATTGTAAATATCTTGTACTTGTTTTTACACCTTTTCATGTCAAAGTTGGCCTCTGTGCTTATCAGTGTTGGAAAGACTCTTTCTTGCACTGAGGTCTGCTTATTGTAAATATCTTGTACTTGTTTGAACACCTTTTCATGTCAAAGTTGGCCTCTGTGCTTTTTCATTGTTGGAAAGACTCTTTCTTGCACTGAGGTCTGCTTATTGTAAATATCTTGTACTTGTTTGAACACCTTTTAATATCAAAGTTGGCCTCTGTGCTTATCAGTGTTGGAAAGACTCTTTCTTGCACTGAGGTCTGCTTATTGTAAATATCTTGTACTTGATTTTTACACCTTTTAATGTCAAAGTTGGCCTCTGTGCTTTTTCAGTGTTGGAAAGACTCTTTCTTGCACTGAGGGCTGCTTATTGTGAATATCTTGTACTTGTTTGAACACCTTTTAATGTTAAAGTTGGCCTCTGTGCTTTTTCCGTGTTCGAAAGACTCTTTCTTGCACTGAGGTCTGCTTATTGTAAATATCTTGTACTTGATTTTTACACCTTTTCATGTCAAAGTTGGCCTCTGTGCTTTTTCCGTGTTGGAAAGACTCTTTCTTGCACTAAGGTCTGCTTATTGTAAATATCTTGTACTTGTTTGAACACCTTTTCATGTCAAAGTTGGCCTCTGTGCTTGTCAGTGTTGGAAAGACTCTTTCTTGCACTAAGGTCTGCTTATTGTAAATATCTTGTACTTGTTTGAACACCTTTTCATGTCAAAGTTGGCCTCTGTGCTTGTCAGTGTTGGAAAGACTCTTTCTTGCACTGAGGTCTGCTTATTGTAAATATCTTGTACTTGTTTGAACACCTTTTAATGTCAAAGTTGGCCTCTGCGCTTCCTCAGTGTTAGAAAGACTCTTTCTTGCACTGAGGTCTGCTTATTGTAAATATCTTGTACTTGTTTTTATACCTTTTAATGTCAAAGTTGGCCTCTGTGCTTATCAGTGTTGGAAAGACTCTTTCTTGCACTGAGGTCTGCTTATTGTAAATATATTGTACTTGTTTTTATACCTTTTAATGTCAAAGTTGGCCTCTGTGCTTGTCAGTGTTGGAAAGACTCTTTCTTGCACTGAGGTCTGCTTATTGTAAATATCTTGTACTTGTTTGAACACCTTTTCATGTCAAAGTTGGCCTCTGTGCTTTTTCAGTGTTGGAAAGACTCTTTCTTGCACTGAGGTCTGCTTATTGTAAATATCTTGTACTTGTTTGAACACCTTTTCATGTCAAAGTTGGCCTCTGTGCTTTTTCAGTGTTGGAAAGACTCTTTCTTGCACTGAGGTCTGCTTATTGTAAATATATTGTACTTGATTTTACACCTTTTAATGTCAAAGTTGGCCTCTGCGCTTCCTCAGTGTTAGAAAGACTCTTTCTTGCACTGAGGTCTGCTTATTGTAAATATCTTGTACTTGTTTGAACACCTTTTCATGTCAAAGTTGGCCTCTGTGCTTTTTCAGTGTTGGAAAGACTCTTTCTTGCACTGAGGTCTGCTTATTGTAAATATATTGTACTTGATTTTACACCTTTTAATGTCAAAGTTGGCCTCTGCGCTTCCTCAGTGTTAGAAAGACTCTTTCTTGCACTGAGGTCTGCTTATTGTAAATATCTTGTACTTGTTTGAACACCTTTTCATGTCAAAGTTGGCCTCTGTGCTTATCAGTGTTGGAAAGACTCTTTCTTGCACTGAGGTCTGCTTATTGTAAATATCTTGTACTTGATTTTACACCTTTTAATGTCAAAGTTGGCCTCTGTGCTTATCAGTGTTGGAAAGACTCTTTCTTGCACTGAGGTCTGCTTATTGTAAATATATTGTACTTGATTTTACACCTTTTAATGTCAAAGTTGGCCTCTGTGCTTGTCAGTGTTGGAAAGACACGTTTTTGCACTGAGGTCTGCTTATTGTAAATATCTTGTACTTGTTTGAACACCTTTTAATGTCAAAGTTGGCCTCTGTGCTTTTTCAGTGTTGGAAAGACTCTTTCTTGCACTGAGGTCTGCTTATTGTAAATATCTTGTACTTGTTTGAACACCTTTTCATGTCAAAGTTGGCCTCTGTGCTTCTGCAGTGTTAGAAAGACTCTTTCTTGCACTGAGGTCTGCTTATTGTAAATATCTTGTACTTGTTTGAACACCTTTTAATGTCAAAGTTGGCCTCTTTGCTTTTTCCGTGTTGGAAAGACTCTTTCTTGCACTGAGGTCTGCTTATTGTAAATATCTTGTACTTGATTTTTACACCTTTTCATGTCAAAGTTGGCCTCTGTGCTTTTTCCGTGTTGGAAAGACTCTTTCTTGCACTGAGGTCTGCTTATTGTAAATATCTTGTACTTGATTTTTACACCTTTTCATGTCAAAGTTGGCCTCTGTGCTTGTCAGTGTTGGAAAGACTCTTTCTTGCACTGAGGTCTGCTTATTGTAAATATCTTGTACTTGTTTGAAGACCTTTTAATGTTAAAGTTGGCCTCTTTGCTTTTTCCGTGTTGGAAAGACTCTTTCTTGCACCGAAGTCTGCTTATTGTAAATATCTTGTACTTGTTTGAACACCTTTTAATGTTAAAGTTGGCCTCTGTGCTTGTCAGTGTTGGAAAGACTCTTTCTTGCACTAAGGTCTGCTTATTGTAAATATCTTGTACTTGTTTTTATACCTTTTAATGTCAAAGTTGGCCTCTGTGCTTATCAGTGTTGGAAAGACGCTTTCTTGCACTGAGGTCTGCTTATTGTAAATATCTTGTACTTGTTTGAACACCTTTTAATGTCAAAGTTGGCCTCTGTACTTTTTCATTGTTGGAAAGACTCTTTCTTGCACTGAGGTCTGCTTATTGTAAATATCCTGTACTTGTTTGAACACCTTTTCATGTCAAAGTTGGCCTCTGTGCTTTTTCCGTGTTGGAAAGACTCTTTCTTGCACTGAGGTCTGCTTATTGTAAATATCTTCTACTTGTTTTTACACCTTTTCATGTCAAAGTTGGCCTCTGTGCTTATCAGTGTTGGAAAGACTCTTTCTTGCACTGAGGTCTGCTTATTGTGAATATCTTGTACTTGTTTGAACACCTTTTAATGTCAAAGTTGGCCTCTGTGCTTATCAGTGTTAGAAAGACTCTTTCTTGCACTGAGGTCTGCTTATTGTTAATATATTGTACTTGTTTTTATACCTTTTCATGTCAAAGTTGGCCTCTGTGCTTATCAGTGTTGGAAAGACTCTTTCTTGCACTGAGGTCTGCTTATTGTGAATATCTTGTACTTGTTTGAACACCTTTTCATGTCAAAGTTGGCCTCTGACCTTATCAGTGTTGGAAAGACTCTTTCTTGCACTGAGGTCTGCTTATTGTAAATATCTTGTACTTGATTTTTACACCTTTTCATGTCAAAGTTGGCCTCTGTGCTTTTTCCGTGTTGGAAAGACTCTTTCTTGCACTGAGGTCTGCTTATTGTAAATATCTTGTACTTGATTTTTACACCTTTTCATGTCAAAGTTGGCCTCTGTGCTTGTCAGTGTTGGAAAGACTCTTTCTTGCACTGAGGTCTGCTTATTGTAAATATCTTGTACTTGTTTGAAGACCTTTTAATGTTAAAGTTGGCCTCTTTGCTTTTTCCGTGTTGGAAAGACTCTTTCTTGCACCGAAGTCTGCTTATTGTAAATATCTTGTACTTGTTTGAACACCTTTTAATGTTAAAGTTGGCCTCTGTGCTTGTCAGTGTTGGAAAGACTCTTTCTTGCACTAAGGTCTGCTTATTGTAAATATCTTGTACTTGTTTTTATACCTTTTAATGTCAAAGTTGGCCTCTGTGCTTATCAGTGTTGGAAAGACGCTTTCTTGCACTGAGGTCTGCTTATTGTAAATATCTTGTACTTGTTTGAACACCTTTTAATGTCAAAGTTGGCCTCTGTACTTTTTCATTGTTGGAAAGACTCTTTCTTGCACTGAGGTCTGCTTATTGTAAATATCCTGTACTTGTTTGAACACCTTTTCATGTCAAAGTTGGCCTCTGTGCTTTTTCCGTGTTGGAAAGACTCTTTCTTGCACTGAGGTCTGCTTATTGTAAATATCTTCTACTTGTTTTTACACCTTTTCATGTCAAAGTTGGCCTCTGTGCTTATCAGTGTTGGAAAGACTCTTTCTTGCACTGAGGTCTGCTTATTGTGAATATCTTGTACTTGTTTGAACACCTTTTAATGTCAAAGTTGGCCTCTGTGCTTATCAGTGTTAGAAAGACTCTTTCTTGCACTGAGGTCTGCTTATTGTTAATATATTGTACTTGTTTTTATACCTTTTCATGTCAAAGTTGGCCTCTGTGCTTATCAGTGTTGGAAAGACTCTTTCTTGCACTGAGGTCTGCTTATTGTGAATATCTTGTACTTGTTTGAACACCTTTTCATGTCAAAGTTGGCCTCTGACCTTATCAGTGTTGGAAAGACTCTTTCTTGCACTGAGGTCTGCTTATTGTAAATATCTTGTACTTGTTTGAACACCTTTTCATGTCAAAGTTGGCCTCTGTGCTTATCAGTGTTAGAAAGACTCTTTCTTGCACTGAGGTCTGCTTTTTGTAAATATCTTGTACTTGTTTTTACACCTTTTCATGTCAAAGTTGGCCTCTGACCTTATCAGTGTTGGAAAGACTCTTTCTTGCACTGAGGTCTGCTTATTGTAAATATCTTGTACTTGTTTGAACACCTTTTCATGTCAAAGTTGGCCTCTGTGCTTATCAGTGTTGGAAAGGCTCTTTCTTGCACTGAGGTCTGCTTATTGTAAATATCTTGTACTTGTTTTTACACCTTTTAATGTCAAAGTTGGCCTCTGCGCTTCCTCAGTGTTGGAAAGACGCTTTCTTGCACTGAGGTCTGCTTATTGTAAATATATTGTACTTGTTTTTATACCTTTTCATGTCAAAGTTGGCCTCTGTGCTTTTTCATTGTTGGAAAGACTCTTTCTTGCACTGAGGTCTGCTTATTGTAAATATCTTGTACTTGATTTTTACACCTTTTCATGTCAAAGTTGGCCTCTGTGCTTGTCAGTGTTGGAAAGACACGTTTTTGCACTGAGGTCTGCTTATTGTAAATATCTTGTACTTGTTTGAACACCTTTTCATGTCAAAGTTGGCCTCTGTGCTTTTTCAGTGTTGGAAAGACTCTTTCTTGCACTGAGGTCTGCTTATTGTGAATATCTTGTACTTGTTTGAACACCTTTTCATGTCAAAGTTGGCCTCTGTTCTTTTTCCGTGTTGGAAAGACTCTTTCTTGCACTGAGGTCTGCTTATTGTAAATATCTTGTACTTGTTTGAAGACCTTTTAATGTTAAAGTTGGCCTCTTTGCTTTTTCCGTGTTGGAAAGACTCTTTCTTGCACTGAGGTCTGCTTATTGTAAATATCTTGTACTTGTTTTTACACCTTTTCATGTCAAAGTTGGCCTCTGTGCTTATCAGTGTTGGAAAGACTCTTTCTTGCACTGAGGTCTGCTTATTGTGAATATCTTGTACTTGTTTGAACACCTTTTAATGTCAAAGTTGGCCTCTGCGCTTCCTCAGTGTTAGAAAGACTCTTTCTTGCACTGAGGTCTGCTTTTTGTAAATATCTTGTACTTGTTTTTACACCTTTTCATGTCAAAGTTGGCCTCTGACCTTATCAGTGTTGGAAAGACTCTTTCTTGCACTGAGGTCTGCTTATTGTAAATATCTTGTACTTTTTTGAACACCTTTTCATGTCAAAGTTGGCCTCTGTGCTTATCAGTGTTGGAAAGACTCTTTCTTGCACTGAGGTCTGCTTATTGTAAATATCTTGTACTTGATTTTTACACCTTTTCATGTCAAAGTTGGCCTCTGACCTTATCAGTGTTGGAAAGACTCTTTCTTGCACTGAGGTCTGTTTATTGTAAATATCTTGTACTTGTTTGAACACCTTTTAATGTCAAAGTTGGCCTCTGTGCTTTTTCAGTGTTGGAAAGACTCTTTCTTGCACTGAGGTCTGCTTATTGTAAATATCTTATACTTGTTTGAACACCTTTTAATGTCAAAGTTGGCCTCTGTGCTTTTCAGTGTTGGAAAGACTCTTTCTTGCACTGAGGTCTGCTTATTGTAAATATCTTGTACTTGTTTGAAGACCTTTTAATGTCAAAGTTGGCCTCTTTGCTTTTTCCGTGTTGGAAAGACTCTTTCTTGCACTGAGGTCTGCTTATTGTAAATATCTTGTACTTGTTTTTACACCTTTTCATGTCAAAGTTGGCCTATGTGCTTTTTCAGTGTTGAAAAGACTCTTTCTTGCACTGAGGTCTGCTTATTGTAAATATCTTGTACTTGTTTTTACACCTTTTAATGTCAAAGTTGGCCTCTGTGCTTATCAGTGTTGGAAAGACTCTTTCTTGCACTGAGGTCTGCTTATTGTAAATATGTTGTACTTGATTTTTTACACCTTTTCATGTCAAAGTTGTACTTGTTTGTACTTGTTTGAACACCTTTTAATGTCAAAGTTGGCCTCTGTGCTTATCAGTGTTGGAAAGACTCTTTCTTGCACTGAGGTCTGCTTATTGTGAATATCTTGTACTTGTTTGAACACCTTTTAATGTCAAAGTTGGCCTCTGTGCTTATCAGTGTTGGAAAGGCTCTTTCTTGCACTGAGGTCTGCTTTTTGTAAATATCTTGTACTTGTTTTTACACCTTTTCATGTCAAAGTTGGCCTCTGACCTTATCAGTGTTGGAAAGACTCTTTCTTGCACTGAGGTCTGCTTATTGTGAATATCTTGTACTTGTTTGAACACCTTTTAATGTCAAAGTTGGCCTCTGTGCTTATCAGTGTTGGAAAGGCTCTTTCTTGCACTGAGGTCTGCTTTTTGTAAATATCTTGTACTTGTTTGAACACCTTTTAATGTCAAAGTTGGCCTCTGTGCTTTTTCCGTGTTGGAAAGACTCTTTCTTGTACTGATGGCTGCTTATTGTAAATATCTTGTACTTGTTTGAAGACCTTTTAATGTTAAAGTTGGCCTCTGTGCTTATCAGTGTTGTAAAGACTCTTTCTTGCACTGAGGTCTGCTTATTGTAAATATCTTGTACTTGTTTGAAGACCTTTTAATGTCAAAGTTGGCCTCTTTGCTTTTTCCGTGTTGGAAAGACTCTTTCTTGCACTGAGGTCTGCTTATTGTAAATATCTTGTACTTGTTTTTACACCTTTTCATGTCAAAGTTGGCCTCTGTGCTTTTTCAGTGTTGAAAAGACTCTTTCTTGCACTGAGGTCTGCTTATTGTAAATATCTTGTACTTGTTTTTACACCTTTTAATGTCAAAGTTGGCCTCTGTGCTTATCAGTGTTGGAAAGACTCTTTCTTGCACTGAGGTCTGCTTATTGTGAATATCTTGTACTTGTTTTTACACCTTTTCATGTCAAAGTTGGCCTCTGTGCTTATCAGTGTTGGAAAGACTCTTTCTTGCACTGAGGTCTGCTTATTGTGAATATCTTGTACTTGTTTTTACACCTTTTCATGTCAAAGTTGGCCTCTGTGCTTATCAGTGTTGGAAAGACTCTTTCTTGCACTGAGGTCTGCTTATTGTGAATATCTTGTACTTGTTTGAACACCTTTTAATGTCAAAGTTGGCCTCTGTGCTTTTTCAGTGTTGAAAAGACTCTTTCTTGCACTGAGGTCTGCTTATTGTGAATATCTTGTACTTGTTTTTACACCTTTTCATGTCAAAGTTGGCCTCTGTGCTTTTTCAGTGTTGAAAAGACTCTTTCTTGCACTGAGGTCTGCTTATTGTGAATATCTTGTACTTGTTTGAACACCTTTTAATGTCAAAGTTGGCCTCTGTGCTTTTTCAGTGTTGAAAAGACTCTTTCTTGCACTGAGGTCTGCTTATTGTGAATATCTTGTACTTGTTTGAACACCTTTTAATGTCAAAGTTGGCCTCTGTGCTTATCAGTGTTGGAAAGGCTCTTTCTTGCACTGAGGTCTGCTTATTGTAAATATCTTGTACTTGTTTGAACACCTTTTAATGTCAAAGTTGGCCTCTGACCTTATCAGTGTTGGAAAGACTCTTTCTTGCACTGAGGTCTGCTTATTGTAAATATATTGTACTTGTTTTTATACCTTTTAATGTCAAAGTTGGCCTCTGTGCTTATCAGTGTTGGAAAGACTCTTTCTTGCACTGAGGTCTGCTTATTGTAAATATCTTGTACTTGTTTTTACACCTTTTAATGTCAAAGTTGGCCTCTGCGCTTCCTCAGTGTTAGAAAGACTCTTTCTTGCACTGAGGTCTGCTTATTGTAAATATCTTGTACTTGTTTGAACACCTTTTCATGTCAAAGTTGGCCTCTGTGCTTTTTCAGTGTTGGAAAGACTCTTTCTTGCACTGAGGTCTGCTTATTGTAAATATCTTGTACTTGTTTGAACACCTTTTAATGTCAAAGTTGGCCTCTGTGCTTTTTCAGTGTTGGAAAGACTCTTTCTTGCACTGAGGTCTGCTTATTGTAAATATCTTGTACTTGTTTGAACACCTTTTAATGTCAAAGTTGGCCTCTGTGCTTTTTCAGTGTTGGAAAGACTCTTTCTTGCACTGAGGTCTGCTTATTGTAAATATCTTGTACTTGTTTGAACACCTTTTCATGTCAAAGTTGGCCTCTGTGCTTTTTCCGTGTTGGAAAGACTCTTTCTTGTACTGAGGTCTGCTTATTGTGAATATCTTGTACTTGTTTGAAGACCTTTTAATGTTAAAGTTGGCCTCTTTGCTTTTTCCGTGTTAGAAAGACTCTTTCTTGCACTGAGGGCTGCTTATTGTAAATATCTTGTACTTGTTTGAAGACCTTTTAATGTTAAAGTTGGCCTCTTTGCTTTTTCCGTGTTGGAAAGACTCTTTCTTGCACTGAGGTCTGCTTATTGTTAATATATTGTACTTGTTTTTACACCTTTTCATGTCAAAGTTGGCCTCTTTGCTTTTTCCGTGTTGGAAAGACTCTTTCTTGTACTGAGGTCTGCTTATTGTGAATATCTTGTACTTGTTTGAAGACCTTTTAATGTTAAAGTTGGCCTCTGTGCTTATCAGTGTTGGAAAGACTCTTTCTTGCACTGAGGTCTGCTTATTGTAAATATCTTGTACTTGTTTTTATACCTTTGAATGTCAAAGTTGGCCTCTGTGCTTATCAGTGTTGGAAAGACTCTTTCTTGCACTGATGTCTGCTTATTGTAAATATCTTGTACTTGTTTGAAGACCTTTTAATGTTAAAGTTGGCCTCTGTGCTTTTCAGTGTTGGAAAGACTCTTTCTTGCACTGAGGTCTGCTTATTGTAAATATCTTGTACTTGTTTTTACACCTTTTCATGTCAAAGTTGGCCTCTGACCTTATCAGTGTTGGAAAGACTCTTTCTTGCACTGAGGTCTGCTTTTTGTAAATATCTTGTACTTGTTTTTACACCTTTTCATGTCAAAGTTGGCCTCTGTGCTTATCAGTGTTGGAAAGGCTCTTTCTTGCACTGAGGTCTGCTTATTGTAAATATCTTGTACTTGTTTTTACACCTTTTAATGTCAAAGTTGGCCTCTGCGCTTCCTCAGTGTTAGAAAGACTCTTTCTTGCACTGAGGTCTGTTTATTGTAAATATCTTGTACTTGTTTGAACACCTTTTCATGTCAAAGTTGGCCTCTGTGCTTTTTCAGTGTTGGAAAGACTCTTTCTTGTACTGAGGTCTGCTTATTGTGAATATCTTGTACTTGTTTGAAGACCTTTTAATGTTAAAGTTGGCCTCTTTGCTTTTTCCGTGTTGGAAAGACTCTTTCTTGTACTGAGGGCTGCTTATTGTAAATATCTTGTACTTGTTTGAACACCTTTTAATGTCAAAGTTGGCCTCTGTGCTTATCAGTGTTGGAAAGACTCTTTCTTGCACTGAGGTCTGCTTATTGTAAATATCTTGTACTTGTTTGAACACCTTTTAATGTCAAAGTTGGCCTCTGTGCTTATCAGTGTTGGAAAGACTCTTTCTTGCACTGAGGTCTGCTTATTGTAAATATCTTGTACTTGTTTTTACACCTTTTAATGTCAAAGTTGGCCTCTGCGCTTCCTCAGTGTTAGAAAGACTCTTTCTTGCACTGAGGTCTGTTTATTGTAAATATCTTGTACTTGTTTGAACACCTTTTAATGTCAAAGTTGGCCTCTGTGCTTTTTCAGTGTTGGAAAGACTCTTTCTTGCACTGAGGTCTGTTTATTGTAAATATCTTGTACTTGTTTGAACACCTTTTAATGTCAAAGTTGGCCTCTGTGCTTTTTCAGTGTTGGAAAGACTCTTTCTTGCACTGAGGTCTGCTTATTGTAAATATCTTGTACTTGTTTTTACACCTTTTAATGTCAAAGTTGGCCTCTGCGCTTCCTCAGTGTTGGAAAGACTCTTTCTTGCACTGAGGTCTGTTTATTGTAAATATCTTGTACTTGTTTGAACACCTTTTCATGTCAAAGTTGGCCTCTGTGCTTTTTCAGTGTTGGAAAGACTCTTTCTTGCACTGAGGTCTGCTTATTGTAAATATCTTATACTTGTTTGAACACCTTTTAATGTCAAAGTTGGCCTCTGTGCTTTTTCCGTGTTGGAAAGACTCTTTCTTGTACTGAGGTCTGCTTATTGTGAATATCTTGTACTTGTTTGAAGACCTTTTAATGTTAAAGTTGGCCTCTTTGCTTTTTCCGTGTTGGAAAGACTCTTTCTTGTACTGAGGGCTGCTTATTGTAAATATCTTGTACTTGTTTGAACACCTTTTAATGTCAAAGTTGGCCTCTGTGCTTATCAGTGTTGGAAAGACTCTTTCTTGCACTGAGGTCTGCTTATTGTAAATATCTTGTACTTGTTTGAACACCTTTTAATGTCAAAGTTGGCCTCTGTGCTTATCAGTGTTGGAAAGACTCTTTCTTGCACTGAGGTCTGCTTATTGTAAATATCTTGTACTTGTTTTTACACCTTTTAATGTCAAAGTTGGCCTCTGTGCTTATCAGTGTTGGAAAGACTCTTTCTTGCACTGAGGTCTGCTTATTGTGAATATCTTGTACTTGTTTGAACACCTTTTAATGTCAAAGTTGGCCTCTGTGCTTTTTCAGTGTTGAAAAGACTCTTACTTGCACTGAGGTCTGCTTATTGTAAATATCTTGTACTTGTTTGAACACCTTTTAATGTCAAAGTTGGCCTCTGTGCTTTTTCAGTGTTGGAAAGACTCTTTCTTGCACTGAGGTCTGCTTATTGTAAATATCTTGTACTTGTTTGAACACCTTTTCATGTCAAAGTTGGCCTCTGTGCTTTTTCAGTGTTGGAAAGACTCTTTCTTGCACTGAGGTCTGCTTATTGTAAATATCTTGTACTTGTTTGAACACCTTTTAATGTCAAAGTTGGCCTCTGTGCTTTTTCAGTGTTGGAAAGACTCTTTCTTGCACTGAGGTCTGCTTATTGTAAATATCTTGTACTTGTTTTTACACCTTTTAATGTCAAAGTTGGCCTCTGTGCTTTTCAGTGTTGGAAAGACTCTTTCTTGCACTGAGGTCTGCTTATTGTAAATATCTTGTACTTGTTTGAACACCTTTTAATGTCAAAGTTGGCCTCTGTGCTTTTCAGTGTTGGAAAGACTCTTTCTTGCACTGAGGTCTGCTTATTGTAAATATCTTGTACTTGTTTGAACACCTTTTCATGTCAAAGTTGGCCTCTGTGCTTTTTCCGTGTTGGAAAGACTCTTTCTTGTACTGAGGTCTGCTTATTGTGAATATCTTGTACTTGTTTGAAGACCTTTTAATGTTAAAGTTGGCCTCTTTGCTTTTTCCGTGTTAGAAAGACTCTTTCTTGCACTGAGGTCTGCTTATTGTAAATATCTTGTACTTGTTTGAAGACCTTTTAATGTTAAAGTTGGCCTCTTTGCTTTTTCCGTGTTGGAAAGACTCTTTCTTGCACTGAGGTCTGCTTATTGTGAATATCTTGTACTTGTTTGAAGACCTTTTAATGTTAAAGTTGGCCTCTTTGCTTTTTCCGTGTTGGAAAGACTCTTTCTTGCACTGAGGTCTGCTTATTGTAAATATCTTGTACTTGTTTTTATACCTTTTAATGTCAAAGTTGGCCTCTGTGCTTATCAGTGTTGGAAAGACTCTTTCTTGCACTGAGGTCTGCTTATTGTAAATATCTTGTACTTGTTTGAAGACCTTTTAATGTTAAAGTTGGCCTCTGTGCTTTTCAGTGTTGGAAAGACTCTTTCTTGCACTGAGGTCTGCTTATTGTAAATATCTTGTACTTGTTTTTATACCTTTTAATGTCAAAGTTGGCCTCTGTGCTTATCAGTGTTGGAAAGACTCTTTCTTGCACTGAGGTCTGCTTATTGTAAATATCTTGTACTTGTTTTTACACCTTTTCATGTCAAAGTTGGCCTCTGACCTTATCAGTGTTGGAAAGACTCTTTCTTGCACTGAGGTCTGCTTTTTGTAAATATCTTGTACTTGTTTTTACACCTTTTCATGTCCAAGTTGGCCTCTGACCTTATCAGTGTTGGAAAGACTCTTTCTTGCACTGAGGTCTGCTTTTTGTAAATATCTTGTACTTGTTTTTACACCTTTTCATGTCAAAGTTGGCCTCTGTGCTTATCAGTGTTGGAAAGGCTCTTTCTTGCACTGAGGTCTGCTTATTGTAAATATCTTGTACTTGTTTTTACACCTTTTAATGTCAAAGTTGGCCTCTGCGCTTCCTCAGTGTTAGAAAGACTCTTTCTTGCACTGAGGTCTGTTTATTGTAAATATCTTGTACTTGTTTGAACACCTTTTCATGTCAAAGTTGGCCTCTGTGCTTTTTCAGTGTTGGAAAGACTCTTTCTTGTACTGAGGTCTGCTTATTGTGAATATCTTGTACTTGTTTGAAGACCTTTTAATGTTAAAGTTGGCCTCTTTGCTTTTTCCGTGTTGGAAAGACTCTTTCTTGTACTGAGGGCTGCTTATTGTAAATATCTTGTACTTGTTTGAACACCTTTTAATGTCAAAGTTGGCCTCTGTGCTTATCAGTGTTGGAAAGACTCTTTCTTGCACTGAGGTCTGCTTATTGTAAATATCTTGTACTTGTTTGAACACCTTTTAATGTCAAAGTTGGCCTCTGTGCTTATCAGTGTTGGAAAGACTCTTTCTTGCACTGAGGTCTGCTTATTGTAAATATCTTGTACTTGTTTTTACACCTTTTAATGTCAAAGTTGGCCTCTGCGCTTCCTCAGTGTTAGAAAGACTCTTTCTTGCACTGAGGTCTGTTTATTGTAAATATCTTGTACTTGTTTGAACACCTTTTAATGTCAAAGTTGGCCTCTGTGCTTTTTCAGTGTTGGAAAGACTCTTTCTTGCACTGAGGTCTGTTTATTGTAAATATCTTGTACTTGTTTGAACACCTTTTCATGTCAAAGTTGGCCTCTGTGCTTTTTCAGTGTTGGAAAGACTCTTTCTTGCACTGAGGTCTGCTTATTGTAAATATCTTATACTTGTTTGAACACCTTTTAATGTCAAAGTTGGCCTCTGTGCTTTTTCCGTGTTGGAAAGACTCTTTCTTGTACTGAGGTCTGCTTATTGTGAATATCTTGTACTTGTTTGAAGACCTTTTAATGTTAAAGTTGGCCTCTGTGCTTTTTCCGTGTTGGAAAGACTCTTTCTTGTACTGAGGTCTGCTTATTGTGAATATCTTGTACTTGTTTGAAGACCTTTTAATGTTAAAGTTGGCCTCTGTGCTTTTTCCGTGTTGGAAAGACTCTTTCTTGTACTGAGGTCTGTTTATTGTAAATATCTTGTACTTGTTTGAACACCTTTTAATGTCAAAGTTGGCCTCTGTGCTTATCAGTGTTGGAAAGACTCTTTCTTGCACTGAGGTCTGCTTATTGTAAATATCTTGTACTTGTTTTTACACCTTTTAATGTCAAAGTTGGCCTCTGTGCTTATCAGTGTTGGAAAGACTCTTTCTTGCACTGAGGTCTGCTTATTGTGAATATCTTGTACTTGTTTGAACACCTTTTAATGTCAAAGTTGGCCTCTGTGCTTTTTCAGTGTTGAAAAGACTCTTACTTGCACTGAGGTCTGCTTATTGTAAATATCTTGTACTTGTTTGAACACCTTTTAATGTCAAAGTTGGCCTCTGTGCTTTTTCAGTGTTGGAAAGACTCTTTCTTGCACTGAGGTCTGCTTATTGTAAATATATTGTACTGGTTTTTATACCTTTTAATGTCAAAGTTGGCCTCTGTGCTTATCAGTGTTGGAAAGACTCTTTCTTGCACTGAGGTCTGCTTATTGTAAATATCTTGTACTTGTTTGAACACCTTTTCATGTCAAAGTTGGCCTCTGTGCTTATCAGTGTTGGAAAGACTCTTTCTTGCACTGAGGTCTGCTTATTGTAAATATCTTGTACTTGTTTGAACACCTTTTAATGTCAAAGTTGGCCTCTGTGCTTATCAGTGTTGGAAAGACTCTTTCTTGCACTGAGGTCTGCTTATTGTAAATATCTTGTACTTGTTTGAACACCTTTTCATGTCAAAGTTGGCCTCTGTGCTTTTTCAGTGTTGGAAAGACTCTTTCTTGCACTGAGGTCTGCTTATTGTAAATATCTTGTACTTGTTTGAACACCTTTTCATGTCAAAGTTGGCCTCTGTGCTTTTTCAGTGTTGGAAAGACTCTTTCTTGCACTGAGGTCTGCTTATTGTAAATATCTTGTACTTGTTTGAACACCATTTAATGTCAAAGTTGGCCTCTGTGCTTTTTCAGTGTTGGAAAGACTCTTTCTTGCACTGAGGTCTGCTTATTGTAAATATCTTGTACTTGTTTGAACACCTTTTCATGTCAAAGTTGGCCTCTGTGCTTTTTCAGTGTTGGAAAGACTCTTTCTTGCACTGAGGTCTGCTTATTGTAAATATCTTGTACTTGTTTGAACACCATTTAATGTCAAAGTTGGCCTCTGTGCTTTTTCAGTGTTGGAAAGACTCTTTCTTGCACTGAGGTCTGCTTATTGTAAATATCTTGTACTTGTTTGAACACCTTTTCATGTCAAAGTTGGCCTCTGTGCTTTTTCAGTGTTGGAAAGACTCTTTCTTGCACTGAGGTCTGCTTATTGTAAATATCTTGTACTTGTTTTTACACCTTTTAATGTCAAAGTTGGCCTCTGTGCTTATCAGTGTTGGAAAGACTCT
Organism: Aulonocara sp. 'chitande type north' Nkhata Bay; assembly: GCF_057382095.1. Classification (NCBI taxonomy): domain Eukaryota; kingdom Metazoa; phylum Chordata; class Actinopteri; order Cichliformes; family Cichlidae; genus Aulonocara; species Aulonocara sp. 'chitande type north' Nkhata Bay. Next base: position 6,918,236 of record NC_141359.1, on the reverse strand, counting down.
TTCTTGCACTGAGGTCTGCTTATTGTAAATATATTGTACTTGTTTTTATACCTTTTCATGTCAAAGTTGGCCTCTGTGCTTTTTCAGTGTTGGAAAGACTCTTTCTTGCACTGAGGTCTGCTTATTGTAAATATCTTGTACTTGTTTGAACACCTTTTCATGTCAAAGTTGGCCTCTGTGCTTGTCAGTGTTGGAAAGACACGTTTTTGCACTGAGGTCTCCTTATTGTAAATATCTTGTACTTGTTTGAACACCTTTTTATGTCAAAGTTGGCCTCTGTGCTTTTTCAGTGTTGGAAAGACTCTTTCTTGCACTGAGGTCTGCTTATTGTAAATATCTTGTACTTGATTTTTACACCTTTTCATGTCAAAGTTGGCCTCTGTGCTTTTTCATTGTTGGAAAGACTCTTTCTTGCACTGAGGTCTGCTTATTGTAAATATCTTGTACTTGTTTGAACACCTTTTCATGTCAAAGTTGGCCTCTGAGCTTATCAGTGATGGAAAGACTCTTTCTTGCACTGAGGTCTGCTTATTGTAAATATCTTGTACTTGTTTTTACACCTTTTCATGTCAAAGTTGGCCTCTGTGCTTATCAGTGTTGGAAAGACTCTTTCTTGCACTGAGGTCTGCTTATTGTAAATATCTTGTACTTGTTTGAACACCTTTTCATGTCAAAGTTGGCCTCTGTGCTTTTTCAGTGTTGAAAAGACTCTTTCTTGCACTGAGGTCTGCTTATTGTAAATATCTTGTACTTGTTTTTACACCTTTTAATGTTAAAGTTGGCCTCTGTGCTTATCAGTGATGGAAAGACTCTTTCTTGCACTGAGGTCTGCTTATTGTAAATATCTTGTACTTGTTTGAACACCTTTTCATGTCAAAGTTGGCCTCTGTGCTTTTTCAGTGTTGAAAAGACTCTTTCTTGCACTGAGGTCTGCTTATTGTAAATATCTTGTACTTGTTTTTACACCTTTTAATGTTAAAGTTGGCCTCTGTGCTTTTTCAGTGTTGGAAAGACTCTTTCTTGCACTGAGGTCTGCTTATTGTAAATATCTTGTACTTGTTTGAACACCTTTTCATGTCAAAGTTGGCCTCTGTGCTTTTTCAGTGTTGAAAAGACTCTTTCTTGCACTGAGGTCTGCTTATTGTAAATATCTTGTACTTGTTTGAACACCTTTTCATGTCAAAGTTGGCCTCTGTGCTTTTTCAGTGTTGAAAAGACTCTTTCTTGCACTGAGGTCTGCTTATTGTAAATATCTTGTACTTGTTTGAACACCTTTTCATGTCAAAGTTGGCCTCTGTGCTTTTTCAGTGTTGAAAAGACTCTTTCTTGCACTGAGGTCTGCTTATTGTAAATATCTTGTACTTGTTTTTACACCTTTTAATGTCAAAGTTGGCCTCTGTGCTTCCTCAGTGTTAGAAAGACTCTTTCTTGCGCTGAGGTCTGCTTATTGTAAATATCTTGTACTTGTTTGAACACCTTTTCATGTCAAAGTTGGCCTCTGTGCTTGTCAGTGTTGGAAAGACACGTTTTTGCACTGAGGTCTGCTTATTGTAAATATCTTGTACTTGTTTTTACACCTTTTCATGTCAAAGTTGGCCTCTGTGCTTGTCAGTGTTGGAAAGACTCTTTCTTGCACTGAGGTCTGCTTATTGTAAATATCTTGTACTTGTTTGAACACCTTTTCATGTCAAAGTTGGCCTCTTTGCTTTTCAGTGTTGGAAAGACTCTTTCTTGCACTGAGGTCTGCTTATTGTAAATATCTTGTACTTGTTTGAACACCTTTTAATGTCAAAGTTGGCCTCTGTGCTTTTTCATTGTTGGAAAGACTCTTTCTTGCACTGAGGTCTGCTTATTGTAAATATCTTGTACTTGATTTTTACACCTTTTCATGTCAAAGTTGGCCTCTGTGCTTTTTCAGTGTTGAAAAGACTCTTTCTTGCACTGAGGTCTGCTTATTGTAAATATCTTGTACTTGTTTGAACACCTTTTCATGTCAAAGTTGGCCTCTGTGCTTTTTCAGTGTTGAAAAGACTCTTTCTTGCACTGAGGTCTGCTTATTGTAAATATCTTGTACTTGTTTGAACACCTTTTAATGTCAAAGTTGGCCTCTGTGCTTCTGCAGTGTTAGAAAGACTCTTTCTTGCACTGAGGTCTGCTTATTGTAAATATCTTGTACTTGTTTGAACACCTTTTAATGTCAAAGTTGGCCTCTGTGCTTTTTCAGTGTTGGAAAGACTCTTTCTTGCACTGAGGTCTGCTTATTGTAAATATCTTGTACTTGTTTGAACACCTTTTCATGTCAAAGTTGGCCTCTGTGCTTTTTCAGTGTTGGAAAGACTCTTTCTTGCACTGAGGTCTGCTTATTGTAAATATCTTGTACTTGTTTTTACACCTTTTAATGTCAAAGTTGGCCTCTGTGCTTTTTCAGTGTTGGAAAGACTCTTTCTTGCACTGAGGTCTGCTTATTGTAAATATCTTGTACTTGTTTGAACACCTTTTCATGTCAAAGTTGGCCTCTGTGCTTTTTCAGTGTTGGAAAGACTCTTTCTTGTACTGAGGTCTGCTTATTGTAAATATCTTGTACTTGTTTGAACACCTTTTAATGTCAAAGTTGGCCTCTGTGCTTTTCAGTGTTGGAAAGACACGTTTTTGCGTTCTCTTGCAGGCCGCAGAGAATGGGGGTGGGAGAAGACTCCAAATCTCCCTCCACCCGCTCATTGTAGTGTTGATGCATATGTGTTCTAAGGTGCAATTAAAACCCAGGAGGGCATGGAGCTACCTGCCAAGGAGCAGCAGGTAAGCGCATAGTCCCTCCTGCTAGCCCTCAATGACTAAGTGTATTTAAAATTGAGAGGTGGGCAACGACGTCAGGGGTGAGGTATACACCCTGATGGTGATTTGGACTCCGTGATTGTGCCCACCCCCAAGATCCTATATGTATGTGTAATGAGAGTGTGAATAATGTGAATGTCTAAGTTGTGGGATAAAATTGAGGCAGAGGCAGCCAGAAGGGGACAGGGGGGGGGGGGGGGGGGGGTAGCCTCCTCTGCACCCTGGTGACATAACCCCACTCCAAGGCCCTGCATGTGTGGGTGGTTGTGGTGGAGCGGGAAGAGGGAGGCAGCTGGAGATGGGGAGGGAAGGAAGGGAGGGGCAGGTGACCCCTCCCTGGGGCCAGCTCCCCCGCTGACCCCAGTAGGCACCCCCACCCTCCGCGACCCGCCAGGGAAGGGGGGCCCAGGCCCATCAGACCGGGGCCCAGTGCAGTAGCGCCCCCCGGCTCCACAGAGCCCTGGACAGTCCACCCAACCCCACCACAGAGAAAACTGCACCCACCCCACCATCCACACATCTTCCAGACTACATAAGACGGTAAACGCCCAGGCTGAGATCTTCCTCCACCTCTCCTGTATCTCCCCCTCCTGCAGAGAGTTCCTGAAGAGAAGAAAGCTCCTGCAAGATGTGACCATCCCCCCCACCAGTTGAAGAGCCCCCCAGGCGGCTCGACGCACCGGCGGCACCCTGCTCCAGGGCCGGGCCCCCATGCACCCACCCGCCCACAACCCCGGCAACAGACCAACCAGGACCCAAGCCCCCGAGGCCCGGCCCGGGCCCCAGCCCAGAGACGGAGCGCCCCCAGAACCTCACGCCCATCCCGGACCCACCCAGGGGCAGCCAGGTTGCCAGGTCAGTAACCCACGTCCGTCAGCACAGACCCTCCCCTAGCCCCGCTGCACGCAGCCGCGAGGAAACAGTCACCTGAGAGCCAACAGAGCCCCCAACCGGACGTGACCGCTACCCCGGGTTGAGCTCCCCAAGGAAGATGCCTCCGGGGAACCCCCCGACGCCCTAAGCCTGTCCCTACCCCCTCACCAATCACAACAGTGAAGGCGGGACCAAACTATGACCCCCCACCCCCACTAGGTGATGGAGCTGATAAAAGGGGCCCAGAGCAATTGATCTAATGTGGTGGCAGAGGCTGTGTCAAGACTAATGTAATCTAATAGATAATTTCTATATTGGTTAGAATTAAGATTATTTTTATTTTTCCAGTTCATGAGGACTGTTTTCTTGGCTATGCATAGGGCAGTGAAAACCATATGGGCGATATTCTTTTCTGAAGTGACATTATCTAAGCTGCCCAGTAGACACACTAAGGGGGAAGTTGGAATGTTACATTTCAGACACTTTGATAAGTCTTCACATATCTCGCGCCAAAGTTGGCCTCTGCGCTTCTGCAGTGTTAGAAAGACTCTTTCTTGCACTGAGGTCTGCTTATTGTAAATATCTTGTACTTGTTTGAACACCTTTTAATGTCAAAGTTGGCCTCTGTGCTTGTCAGTGTTGGAAAGACACGTTTTTGCACTGAGGTCTGCTTATTGTAAATATCTTGTACTTGTTTGAACACCTTTTAATGTCAAAGTTGGCCTCTGTGCTTTTTCACTGTTGGAAAGACTCTTTCTTGCACTGAGGTCTGCTTATTGTAAATATCTTGTACTTGTTTGAACACCTTTTAATGTCAAAGTTGGCCTCTGTGCTTGTCAGTGTAGGAAAGACACGTTTTTGCACTGAGGTCTGCTTATTGTAAATATCTTGTACTTGTTTGAACACCTTTTCATGTCAAAGTTGGCCTCTGTGCTTGTCAGTGTAGGAAAGACACGTTTTTGCACTGGGGTCTGCTTATTGTAAATATCTTGTACTTGTTTGAACACCTTTTAATGTGAAAGTTGGCCTCTGTGCTTGTCAGTGTTGGAAAGACTCTTTTTGCACTGAGGTCTGCTTATTGTAAATATCTTGTACTTGTTTGAACACCTTTTAATGTCAAAGTTGGCCTCTGTGCTTTTTCAGTGTTGGAAAGACTCTTTCTTGCACTGAGGTCTGCTTATTGTAAATATCTTGTACTTGTTTGAACACCTTTTAATGTCAAAGTTGGCCTCTGTGCTTTTTCAGTGTTGGAAAGACTCTTTCTTGCACTGAGGTCTGCTTATTGTAAATATCTTGTACTTGTTTGAACACCTTTTAATGTCAAAGTTGGCCTCTGTGCTTTTTCAGTGTTGGAAAGACTCTTTCTTGCACTGAGGTCTGCTTATTGTAAATATCTTGTACTTGTTTGAACACCTTTTCATGTCAAAGTTGGCCTCTGTGCTTTTCAGTGTTGGAAAGACTCTTTCTTGTACTGAGGTCTGCTTATTGTAAATATCTTGTACTTGTTTGAACACCTTTTCATGTCAAAGTTGGCCTCTGTGCTTTTTCAGTGTTGGAAAGACTCTTTCTTGCACTGAGGTCTGCTTATTGTAAATATCTTGTACTTGTTTGAACATCTTTTAATGTCAAAGTTGGCCTCTGTGCTTTTTCAGTGTTGGAAAGACTCTTTCTTGCACTGAGGTCTGCTTATTGTAAATATATTGTACTTGTTTGAACACCTTTTCATGTCAAAGTTGGCCTCTGTGCTTTTTCCGTGTTGGAAAGACACGTTTTTGCACTGAGGTCTGCTTATTGTAAATATATTGTTCTTGTTTTTACACCTTTTAATGTCAAAGTTGGCCTCTGTGCTTTTTCCGTGTTGGAAAGACTCTTTCTTGCACCGAAGTCTGCTTATTGTAAATATCTTGTACTTGTTTGAACACCTTTTAATGTTAAAGTTGGCCTCTGTGCTTTTTCAGTGTTGGAAAGACTCTTTCTTGCACTGAGGTCTGCTTATTGTAAATATATTGTACTTGTTTGAACACCTTTTCATGTCAAAGTTGGCCTCTGTGCTTTTTCCGTGTTGGAAAGACACGTTTTTGCACTGAGGTCTGCTTATTGTAAATATATTGTTCTTGTTTTTACACCTTTTAATGTCAAAGTTGGCCTCTGTGCTTTTTCCGTGTTGGAAAGACTCTTTCTTGCACCGAAGTCTGCTTATTGTAAATATCTTGTACTTGTTTGAACACCTTTTAATGTTAAAGTTGGCCTCTGTGCTTTTTCAGTGTTGGAAAGACTCTTTCTTGCACTGAGGTCTGCTTATTGTAAATATCTTGTACTTGTTTGAACACCTTTTCATGTCAAAGTTGGCCTCTGTGCTTTTTCCGTGTTGGAAAGACTCTTTCTTGCACCGAAGTCTGCTTATTGTAAATATCTTGTACTTGTTTGAACACCTTTTCATGTCAAAGTTGGCCTCTGTGCTTTTTCATTGTTGGAAAGACTCTTTCTTGCACTGAGGTCTGCTTATTGTAAATATCTTGTACTTGTTTGAACACCTTTTAATGTCAAAGTTGGCCTCTGTGCTTATCAGTGTTGGAAAGACTCTTTCTTGCACTGAGGTCTGCTTATTGTGAATATATTGTACTTGTTTTTATACCTTTTCATGTCAAAGTTGGCCTCTGTGCTTATCAGTGTTGGAAAGACTCTTTCTTGCACTGAGGTCTGCTTATTGTAAATATCTTGTACTTGTTTTTACACCTTTTCATGTCAAAGTTGGCCTCTGTGCTTATCAGTGTTGGAAAGGCTCTTTCTTGCACTGAGGTCTGCTTATTGTAAATATCTTGTACTTGTTTTTATACCTTTTAATGTCAAAGTTGGCCTCTGTGCTTATCAGTGTTGGAAAGGCTCTTTCTTGCACTGAGGTCTGCTTATTGTGAATATATTGTACTTGTTTTTATACCTTTTAATGTCAAAGTTGGCCTCTGTGCTTATCAGTGTTGGAAAGACTCTTTCTTGCACTGAGGTCTGCTTATTGTAAATATCTTGTACTTGTTTGAACACCTTTTCATGTCAAAGTTGGCCTCTGTGCTTATCAGTGTTGGAAAGACTCTTTCTTGCACTGAGGTCTGCTTATTGTAAATATCTTGTACTTGTTTGAACACCTTTTCATGTCAAAGTTGGCCTCTGTGCTTTTTCATTGTTGAAAAGACTCTTTCTTGCACTGAGGTCTGCTTATTGTTAATATCTTGTACTTGTTTGAACACCTTTTAATGTCAAAGTTGGCCTCTGTGCTTTTCAGTGTTGGAAAGACTCTTTCTTGCACTGAGGGCTGCTTATTGTGAATATCTTGTACTTGTTTGAACACCTTTTAATGTCAAAGTTGGCCTCTGTGCTTATCAGTGTTGAAAAGACTCTTTCTTGCACTGAGGTCTGCTTATTGTAAATATCTTGTACTTGTTTGAACACCTTTTCATGTCAAAGTTGGCCTCTGTGCTTTTTCAGTGTTGGAAAGACTCTTTCTTGCACTGAGGTCTGCTTATTGTAAATATCTTGTACTTGTTTGAACACCTTTTAATGTCAAAGTTGGCCTCTGTGCTTATCAGTGTTGGAAAGACTCTTTCTTGCACTGAGGTCTGCTTATTGTAAATATCTTGTACTTGTTTGAACACCTTTTCATGTCAAAGTTGGCCTCTGTGCTTTTTCATTGTTGGAAAGACTCTTTCTTGCACTGAGGTCTGCTTATTGTAAATATCTTGTACTTGTTTGAACACCTTTTAATGTCAAAGTTGGCCTCTGTGCTTATCAGTGTTGGAAAGACTCTTTCTTGCACTGAGGTCTGCTTATTGTGAATATATTGTACTTGTTTTTATACCTTTTCATGTCAAAGTTGGCCTCTGTGCTTATCAGTGTTGGAAAGACTCTTTCTTGCACTGAGGTCTGCTTATTGTAAATATCTTGTACTTGTTTTTACACCTTTTCATGTCAAAGTTGGCCTCTGTGCTTATCAGTGTTGGAAAGGCTCTTTCTTGCACTGAGGTCTGCTTATTGTGAATATATTGTACTTGTTTTTATACCTTTTAATGTCAAAGTTGGCCTCTGTGCTTATCAGTGTTGGAAAGACTCTTTCTTGCACTGAGGTCTGCTTATTGTAAATATCTTGTACTTGTTTTTACACCTTTTCATGTCAAAGTTGGCCTCTGTGCTTATCAGTGTTGGAAAGACTCTTTCTTGCACTGAGGTCTGCTTATTGTAAATATCTTGTACTTGTTTTTACACCTTTTCATGTCAAAGTTGGCCTCTGTGCTTTTTCATTGTTGAAAAGACTCTTTCTTGCACTGAGGTCTGCTTATTGTTAATATCTTGTACTTGTTTGAACACCTTTTAATGTCAAAGTTGGCCTCTGTGCTTATCAGTGTTGGAAAGACTCTTTCTTGCACTGAGGTCTGCTTATTGTAAATATCTTGTACTTGTTTGAACACCTTTTAATGTCAAAGTTGGCCTCTGTGCTTGTCAGTGTTGGAAAGACACGTTTTTGCACTGAGGTCTGCTTATTGTAAATATCTTGTACTTGTTTGAACACCTTTTAATGTCAAAGTTGGCCTCTGTGCTTTTTCACTGTTGGAAAGACTCTTTCTTGCACTGAGGTCTGCTTATTGTAAATATCTTGTACTTGTTTGAACACCTTTTCATGTCAAAGTTGGCCTCTGTGCTTGTCAGTGTAGGAAAGACACGTTTTTGCACTGGGGTCTGCTTATTGTAAATATCTTGTACTTGTTTGAACACCTTTTAATGTGAAAGTTGGCCTCTGTGCTTGTCAGTGTTGGAAAGACTCTTTTTGCACTGAGGTCTGCTTATTGTAAATATCTTGTACTTGTTTGAACACCTTTTAATGTCAAAGTTGGCCTCTGTGCTTTTTCAGTGTTGGAAAGACTCTTTCTTGCACTGAGGTCTGCTTATTGTAAATATCTTGTACTTGTTTGAACACCTTTTAATGTCAAAGTTGGCCTCTGTGCTTTTTCAGTGTTGGAAAGACTCTTTCTTGCACTGAGGTCTGCTTATTGTAAATATCTTGTACTTGTTTGAACACCTTTTAATGTCAAAGTTGGCCTCTGTGCTTTTTCAGTGTTGGAAAGACTCTTTCTTGCACTGAGGTCTGCTTATTGTAAATATCTTGTACTTGTTTGAACACCTTTTCATGTCAAAGTTGGCCTCTGTGCTTTTTCAGTGTTGGAAAGACTCTTTCTTGCACTGAGGTCTGCTTATTGTAAATATCTTGTACTTGTTTGAACACCTTTTCATGTCAAAGTTGGCCTCTGTGCTTTTCAGTGTTGGAAAGACTCTTTCTTGTACTGAGGTCTGCTTATTGTAAATATCTTGTACTTGTTTGAACACCTTTTCATGTCAAAGTTGGCCTCTGTGCTTTTTCAGTGTTGGAAAGACTCTTTCTTGCACTGAGGTCTGCTTATTGTAAATATCTTGTACTTGTTTGAACATCTTTTAATGTCAAAGTTGGCCTCTGTGCTTTTTCAGTGTTGGAAAGACTCTTTCTTGCACTGAGGTCTGCTTATTGTAAATATATTGTACTTGTTTGAACACCTTTTCATGTCAAAGTTGGCCTCTGTGCTTTTTCCGTGTTGGAAAGACACGTTTTTGCACTGAGGTCTGCTTATTGTAAATATATTGTTCTTGTTTTTACACCTTTTAATGTCAAAGTTGGCCTCTGTGCTTTTTCCGTGTTGGAAAGACTCTTTCTTGCACCGAAGTCTGCTTATTGTAAATATCTTGTACTTGTTTGAACACCTTTTAATGTTAAAGTTGGCCTCTGTGCTTTTTCAGTGTTGGAAAGACTCTTTCTTGCACTGAGGTCTGCTTATTGTAAATATATTGTACTTGTTTGAACACCTTTTCATGTCAAAGTTGGCCTCTGTGCTTTTTCCGTGTTGGAAAGACACGTTTTTGCACTGAGGTCTGCTTATTGTAAATATATTGTTCTTGTTTTTACACCTTTTAATGTCAAAGTTGGCCTCTGTGCTTTTTCCGTGTTGGAAAGACTCTTTCTTGCACCGAAGTCTGCTTATTGTAAATATCTTGTACTTGTTTGAACACCTTTTAATGTTAAAGTTGGCCTCTGTGCTTTTTCAGTGTTGGAAAGACTCTTTCTTGCACTGAGGTCTGCTTATTGTAAATATCTTGTACTTGTTTGAACACCTTTTCATGTCAAAGTTGGCCTCTGTGCTTTTTCCGTGTTGGAAAGACTCTTTCTTGCACCGAAGTCTGCTTATTGTAAATATCTTGTACTTGTTTGAACACCTTTTCATGTCAAAGTTGGCCTCTGTGCTTTTTCATTGTTGGAAAGACTCTTTCTTGCACTGAGGTCTGCTTATTGTAAATATCTTGTACTTGTTTGAACACCTTTTAATGTCAAAGTTGGCCTCTGTGCTTATCAGTGTTGGAAAGACTCTTTCTTGCACTGAGGTCTGCTTATTGTGAATATATTGTACTTGTTTTTATACCTTTTCATGTCAAAGTTGGCCTCTGTGCTTATCAGTGTTGGAAAGACTCTTTCTTGCACTGAGGTCTGCTTATTGTAAATATCTTGTACTTGTTTTTACACCTTTTCATGTCAAAGTTGGCCTCTGTGCTTATCAGTGTTGGAAAGGCTCTTTCTTGCACTGAGGTCTGCTTATTGTGAATATATTGTACTTGTTTTTATACCTTTTAATGTCAAAGTTGGCCTCTGTGCTTATCAGTGTTGGAAAGACTCTTTCTTGCACTGAGGTCTGCTTATTGTAAATATCTTGTACTTGTTTGAACACCTTTTCATGTCAAAGTTGGCCTCTGTACTTATCAGTGTTGGAAAGACTCTTTCTTGCACTGAGGTCTGCTTATTGTAAATATCTTGTACTTGTTTGAACACCTTTTCATGTCAAAGTTGGCCTCTGTGCTTTTTCATTGTTGAAAAGACTCTTTCTTGCACTGAGGTCTGCTTATTGTTAATATCTTGTACTTGTTTGAACACCTTTTAATGTCAAAGTTGGCCTCTGTGCTTTTCAGTGTTGGAAAGACTCTTTCTTGCACTGAGGGCTGCTTATTGTGAATATCTTGTACTTGTTTGAACACCTTTTAATGTCAAAGTTGGCCTCTGTGCTTATCAGTGTTGAAAAGACTCTTTCTTGCACTGAGGTCTGCTTATTGTAAATATCTTGTACTTGTTTGAACACCTTTTCATGTCAAAGTTGGCCTCTGTGCTTTTTCAGTGTTGGAAAGACTCTTTCTTGCACTGAGGTCTGCTTATTGTAAATATCTTGTACTTGTTTGAACACCTTTTAATGTCAAAGTTGGCCTCTGTGCTTATCAGTGTTGGAAAGACTCTTTCTTGCACTGAGGTCTGCTTATTGTGAATATATTGTACTTGTTTTTATACCTTTTCATGTCAAAGTTGGCCTCTGTGCTTATCAGTGTTGGAAAGACTCTTTCTTGCACTGAGGTCTGCTTATTGTAAATATCTTGTACTTGTTTTTACACCTTTTCATGTCAAAGTTGGCCTCTGTGCTTATCAGTGTTGGAAAGGCTCTTTCTTGCACTGAGGTCTGCTTATTGTAAATATCTTGTACTTGTTTTTACACCTTTTCATGTCAAAGTTGGCCTCTGTGCTTATCAGTGTTGGAAAGACTCTTTCTTGCACTGAGGTCTGCTTATTGTAAATATCTTGTACTTGTTTTTACACCTTTTCATGTCAAAGTTGGCCTCTGTGCTTTTTCATTGTTGAAAAGACTCTTTCTTGCACTGAGGTCTGCTTATTGTTAATATCTTGTACTTGTTTGAACACCTTTTAATGTCAAAGTTGGCCTCTGTGCTTATCAGTGTTGGAAAGACTCTTTCTTGCACTGAGGTCTGCTTATTTTAAATATCTTGTACTTGTTTGAACACCTTTTCATGTCAAAGTTGGCCTCTTTGCTTTTTCCGTGTTGGAAAGACTCTTTCTTGCACTGAGGTCTGCTTATTGTAAATATCTTGTACTTGTTTGAACACCTTTTAATGTCAAAGTTGGCCTCTGTGCTTATCAGTGTTGGAAAGACTCTTTCTTGCACTGAGGTCTGCTTATTGTAAATATCTTGTACTTGATTTTTACACCTTTTCATGTCAAAGTTGGCCTCTGTGCTTATCAGTGTTGGAAAGACTCTTTCTTGCACTGAGGTCTGCTTATTGTAAATATCTTGTACTTGATTTTTACACCTTTTCATGTCAAAGTTGGCCTCTGTGCTTATCAGTGTTGGAAAGACTCTTTCTTGCACCGAGGTCTGCTTATTGTAAATATCTTGTACTTGTTTGAACACCTTTTCATGTCAAAGTTGGCCTCTTTGCTTTTTCCGTGTTGGAAAGACTCTTTCTTGCACTGAGGTCTGCTTATTGTAAATATCTTGTACTTGTTTGAACACCTTTTAATGTCAAAGTTGGCCTCTGTGCTTATCAGTGTTGGAAAGACTCTTTCTTGCACTAAGGTCTGCTTATTGTAAATATCTTGTACTTGTTTGAACACCTTTTCATGTCAAAGTTGGCCTCTGTGCTTGTCAGTGTTGGAAAGACTCTTTCTTGCACTAAGGTCTGCTTATTGTAAATATCTTGTACTTGTTTGAACACCTTTTCATGTCAAAGTTGGCCTCTGTGCTTGTCAGTGTTGGAAAGACTCTTTCTTGCACTGAGTTCTGCTTATTGTAAATATCTTGTACTTGATTTTTACACCTTTTCATGTCAAAGTTGGCCTCTGTGCTTGTCAGTGTTGGAAAGACTCTTTCTTGCACTGAGGGCTGCTTATTGTAAATATCTTGTACTTGTTTGAAGAGCTTTTAATGTTAAAGTTGGCCTCTTTGCTTTTTCCGTGTTGGAAAGACTCTTTCTTGCACTGAGGTCTGCTTATTGTAAATATCTTGTACTTGTTTGAAGAGCTTTTAATGTTAAAGTTGGCCTCTTTGCTTTTTCCGTGTTGGAAAGACTCTTTCTTGCACTGAGGTCTGCTTATTGTAAATATCTTGTACTTGTTTTTACACCTTTTAATGTCAAAGTTGGCCTCTGTGCTTATCAGTGTTGGAAAGACTCTTTCTTGCACTAAGGGCTGCTTATTGTAAATATCTTGTACTTGTTTTTACACCTTTTAATGTCAAAGTTGGCCTCTGTGCTTATCAGTGTTGGAAAGACTCTTTCTTGCACTAAGGTCTGCTTATTGTAAATATCTTGTACTTGTTTGAACACCTTTTCATGTCAAAGTTGGCCTCTGTGCTTATCAGTGTTGGAAAGACTCTTTCTTGCACTGAGGTCTGCTTATTGTAAATATCTTGTACTTGTTTGAAGACCTTTTAATGTTAAAGTTGGCCTCTTTGCTTTTTCCGTGTTGGAAAGACTCTTTCTTGCACTGAGGTCTGCTTATTGTAAATATCTTGTACTTGTTTGAACACCTTTTCATGTCAAAGTTGGCCTCTGTGCTTATCAGTGTTGGAAAGACTCTTTCTTGCACTGAGGGCTGCTTATTGTAAATATCTTGTACTTGTTTGAACACCTTTTCATGTCAAAGTTGGCCTCTGTGCTTATCAGTGTTGGAAAGACTCTTTCTTGCACTGAGGTCTGCTTATTGTAAATATCTTGTACTTGATTTTTACACCTTTTAATGTCAAAGTTGGCCTCTGTGCTTATCAGTGTTAGAAAGACTCTTTCTTGCACTGAGGTCTGCTTATTGTAAATATCTTGTACTTGTTTGAACACCTTTTAATGTCAAAGTTGGCCTCTGTGCTTATCAGTGTTGGAAAGACTCTTTCTTGCACTGAGGTCTGCTTATTGTAAATATCTTGTACTTGTTTTTATACCTTTTAATGTCAAAGTTGGCCTCTGTGCTTCAGCAGTGTTAGAAAGACTCTTTCTTGCACTGAGGTCTGCTTATTGTAAATATCTTGTACTTGTTTGAACACCTTTTAATGTCAAAGTTGGCCTCTGTGCTTATCAGTGTTGGAAAGACTCTTTCTTGCACTGAGGTCTGCTTATTGTAAATATCTTGTACTTGTTTGAACACCTTTTCATGTCAAAGTTGGCCTCTGTGCTTTTTCAGTGTTGGAAAGACTCTTTCTTGCACTGAGGGCTGCTTATTGTAAATATCTTGTACTTGTTTGAAGACCTTTTAATGTTAAAGTTGGCCTCTTTGCTTTTTCCGTGTTGGAAAGACTCTTTCTTGCACTGAGGTCTGCTTATTGTAAATATCTTGTACTTGTTTTTACACCTTTTAATGTCAAAGTTGGCCTCTGTGCTTATCAGTGTTGGAAAGACTCTTTCTTGCACTGAGGTCTGCTTATTGTTAATATCTTGTACTTGTTTGAACACCTTTTCATGTCAAAGTTGGCCTCTGTGCTTGTCAGTGTTAGAAAGACTCTTTCTTGCACTGAGGTCTGCTTATTGTAAATATCTTGTACTTGATTTTACACCTTTTAATGTCAAAGTTGGCCTCTGTGCTTTTCAGTGTTGGAAAGACTCTTTCTTGCACTGAGGTCTGCTTATTGTAAATATATTGTACTTGTTTTTATACCTTTTAATGTCAAAGTTGGCCTCTGTGCTTCAGCAGTGTTAGAAAGACTCTTTCTTGCACTGAGGTCTGCTTATTGTGAATATCTTGTACTTGTTTGAACACCTTTTAATGTCAAAGTTGGCCTCTGTGCTTATCAGTGTTAGAAAGACTCTTTCTTGCACTGAGGTCTGCTTATTGTAAATATCTTGTACTTGATTTTTACACCTTTTCATGTCAAAGTTGGCCTCTGTGCTTGTCAGTGTTGGAAAGACTCTTTCTTGCACTGAGGTCTGCTTATTGTAAATATCTTGTACTTGATTTTTACACCTTTTCATGTCAAAGTTGGCCTCTGTGCTTTTTCAGTGTTGGAAAGACTCTTTCTTGCACTGAGGGCTGCTTATTGTAAATATCTTGTACTTGTTTGAAGACCTTTTAATGTTAAAGTTGGCCTCTTTGCTTTTTCCGTGTTGGAAAGACTCTTTCTTGCACTGAGGTCTGCTTATTGTAAATATCTTGTACTTGTTTTTACACCTTGTCATGTCAAAGTTGGCCTCTGTGCTTATCAGTGTTGGAAAGACTCTTTCTTGCACTGAGGTCTGCTTATTGTAAATATCTTGTACTTGTTTGAACACCTTTTCATGTCAAAGTTGGCCTCTGTGCTTGTCAGTGTTAGAAAGACTCTTTCTTGCACTGAGGTCTGCTTATTGTAAATATCTTGTACTTGATTTTACACCTTTTAATGTCAAAGTTGGCCTCTGTGCTTTTCAGTGTTGGAAAGACTCTTTCTTGCACTGAGGTCTGCTTATTGTAAATATCTTGTACTTGTTTGAACACCTTTTCATTTCAAAGTTGGCCTCTGTGCTTATCAGTGTTAGAAAGACTCTTTCTTGCACTGAGGTCTGCTTTTTGTAAATATCTTGTACTCTTACTTATTGGTTTTCATTATGTGAATAACTTGAAAATCTTAGCTCAAACAGCTGCAAAACCTGTTTGCCCAGCACGGGGATATTGAATTATATAAGATAAAGCCATAAATATGTATTTCTGAGTCTTCTATCAAAAGTTACAGCTGTCTTTATGAAGACCATGAAAAACGCTTTATTTCACCACGTTAGTGCGTTTCTCACTACTACATGCATTTGAATGGAGTTCTCGCCCGACACAAAGTATAGGTTTTCATTATGTGAATAACTTGAAAATCTTAGCTCAAACAGCTGCAAAAACCGCTTGCTCAACACGGGGATATTGAATTCTATCACGCAAATGCATTTGAATGGCGTTCTCGCCCGACACAAAGTCGGGGATATTGAATTCTATAAGATAAAGCCATAAATATGTATTTCTGGGTTTAAGTTACAGCTGTCTTTATGAAGACCATGAAAAAGGCTTTATTTCACCACGTTAGTGCGTTTCTCACTACTACATGCATTTGAATGGAGTTCTTGCCCGACACAAAGTATAGGTTTTCATTATGTGAATAACTTGAAAATCTTAGCTCAAACAGCTGCAAAACCTGTTTGCCCAGCACGGGAATATTGAATTCTATAAGATAAAGCCATGAATACGTATATCTGGATCTTCTATCAAAAGTTACACCGATTTATATGAAGTTGTGCAAAAACGCTTTCTTTCGCCAAGACAGTGTGTTTCTCACTGTTACATGCATTTGAATGGGGAACTCGCACGAAACAAAGTATAGGTTTTCATTATGTGAATAACTTGAAAATCTTAGCTCAAACAGCTGCAAAACCTTTTTGCCCAGCACGGGGATATTGAATTCTATAAGATAAAGCCATAAATATGTATTTCTGAGTCTTCTATCAAAAGTTACAGCTGTCTTTATGAAGACCATGAAAAAAGCTTTATTTCACCACGTTAGTGCGTTTCTGACTATTAGATGCATTTGAATGGCGTTCTCGCCCGACACAAAGTATAGGTATTCATTTTGTGAATAACTTGAAAATCTTAGCTCAAACAGCTGCAAAACCTGTTTGCCCAGCACGGGGATATTGAATTCTATAAGATAAAACCATAAATATGTATTTCTGAGTCTTCTATCAAAAGTTACAGCTGTCTTTATGAAGACCATGAAAAAGGCTTTATTTCACCACGTTAGTGCGTTTCTCGCTATTACATGCATTTGAATGGAGTTCTTGCCCGACACAAAGTATAGGTTTTCATTATGTGAATAACTTGAAAATCTTAGCTCAAACAGCTGCAAAACCTGTTTGCCCAGCACGGGGATATTGAATTATATAAGATAAAGCCATAAATATGTATTTCTGAGTCTTCTATCAAAAGTTACAGCTGTCTTTATGAAGACCATGAAAAACGCTTTATTTCACCACGTTAGTGCGTTTCTGACGATTACATGCATTTGAATGGGGAACTCCCACGAAACAAAGTATAGGTATTCATTTTGTGAATAACTTGAAAATCTTAGCTCAAACAGCTGCAAAACCTGTTTGCCCAGCACGGGGATATTGAATTCTATAAGATGAAGCCATGAACATGTTAGTCTGAATCTTCTATCAAAAGTTACACCGATTTATATGAAGTTGTGCAAAAACGCTTTCTTTCGCCAAGACAGTGCGTTTCTGACGATTACATGCATTTGAATGGGGAACTCGCACGAAACAAAGTATAGGTTTTCATTATGTGAATAACTTGAAAATCTTAGCTCAAACAGCTGCAAAACCTTTTTGCCCAGCACGGGGATATTGAATTCTATAAGATAAAGCCATAAATATGTATTTCTGAGTCTTCTATCAAAAGTTACAGCTGTCTTTATGAAGACCATGAAAAAAGCTTTATTTCACCACGTTAGTGCGTTTCTCGCTATTAAATGCATTTGAATGCAGTTCTCGCCCGACACAAAGTATAGGTTTTCATTATGTGAATAACTTGAAAATCTTAGCTCAAACAGCTGCAAAACCTGTTTGCCCAGCACGGGGATATTGAATTCTATAAGATAAAGCCATGAATACGTATATCTGGATCTTCTATCAAACGTTACACCGATTTATATGAAGTTGTGCAAAAACGCTTTATTTCACCACGTTAGTGCGTTTCTGACTATTAGATGCATTTGAATGGCGTTCTCGCCCGACACAAAGTATAGGTATTCATTTTGTGAATAACTTGAAAATCTTAGCTCAAACAGCTGCAAAACCTGTTTGCCCAGCACGGGGATATTGAATTCTATAAGATAAAGCCATGAATATGTATTTCTGAGTCTTCTATCAAAAGTTACAGCTGTCTTTATGAAGACCATGAAAAACGCTTTATTTCGCCAAGACAGTGCGTTTCTGACGATTACATGCATTTGAATGGGGAACTCGCACGAAACAAAGTATAGGTTTTCATTATGTGAATAACTTGAAAATCTTAGCTCAAACAGCTGCAAAAACCGCTTGCTCAACACGGGGATATTGAATTCTATCACGCAAATGCATTTGAATGGCGTTCTCGCCCGACACAAAGTCGGGGATATTGAATTCTATAAGATAAAGCCATAAATATGTATTTCTGGGTTTAAGTTACAGCTGTCTTTATGAAGACCATGAAAAAGGCTTTATTTCACCACGTTAGTGCGTTTCTCGCTATTACATGCATTTGAATGGAGTTCTTGCCCGACACAAAGTATAGGTTTTCATTATGTGAATAACTTGAAAATCTTAGCTCAAACAGCTGCAAAACCTGTTTGCCCAGCAACAAAAACAGAAACAAATCAATCTTTATAAAAAAAATGGTACGATAAGGGTATCTGGTCAGTGATGCATTTGTTAAATGATAGAGGTAAAATTTTATTAGAAGATTTCACCACCAATTATAATCTGTAAATAAATAACAAAGAATTTCAAAAAATTACTAAGGCTATCCCTCAAAACATTCTTTGTACAGCATATAATCTTTGTCAAAACCCTGACTATAGATCCCCTGACCTCCCTGAACTCTTGGTAAATGGGCATAACATTACAGCTAACAGTCTAAAAAACTCCCAAATTAGGGAATTATTTACTAATGTTTTTCCCTTATAGATCCAATCCAAATTCCATCTCACATCTGTTCTCCGGTGATCAAAAAGAGATCAGAAAAAATTACCTAAAACTTCCCATTCCTCCCAAAGTTAAGGAGGTCCACTACAAAATACTCTCTGGTATTTACCCTTCCAAATAATTTCTCAGACGTCGCTTTGCTATTGATAATAATTCTTGCTCTTTTTGTGATGGGGATATTGAATCAACAGAACATTTATTTTATGATTGTATATTCTGTAAAGCCCCTTGGAACGATGTGCACTACTGGCACTTTCCAAAGATTCCAAACTTACTTGAATTTTCTAAAAATGATATTATCTTTGGTTCTCTAAGAAAAGAAAAGAAGCTTGAAAATGTTTTAAATGTAATAATTATTATGGGGAAATTCGTCATTCACAAATGTCGTTTTCTGAAAACTTTTCACAAAGAACTCTGCCTCTTCCTCTCATCTGTTAAATTTATTGACAAAAAACAAGCTCTGGTCCTGAATCATATGATTATTGAACTAGATCTGCAAGAAATCCCTAAAGCATAATGTCTTTTTTTTTTTTTTTTGTGTCATGATCCTGGGTCCTTTTGACCCAGCGTTTTGTGTTTTCTCTTCGCGATTTTGGTTCTGTTCTCTAATTGGTGTTTACCCTGTTCCCCCCCGTGTGTTCCTGTTTTATTGTGAAGGTCTGCGTCTTATGTGAGTGTTTTCAGTTTGCCTCCCTGGTCTCGTCATGTTAATCACTCCCAGCTGTGTCTCCCACCTGTGTGTAATCTCCCTGTGTTCTGAGTGTATTTAAGTTGTATTTTCTGTCTTGGTAATCGCTGGTTTGTCTGTGTTGTTTCCCCTCGGTCTCCCTGCGTCTCCCCGTATGTATTTCTCCGGACCTCCCTGCATCCTCATTCTGGTTTGTCTTATTAGTTTACCCAGTTTAGGTTTCCGGTTTCATGTTTTGTCGCCACCGCTGTTTGTACTTACACCCCTGTAAATAAACACTCACCTGCACCAGAGCTGCCGCCTTATGGGTCCTTACTACAAATCCACACGGCTTGCCCCGCAAACCGTGACAGTTTGTTTGCTTTGATTCTGTTTGGGGTTTGATTTTATTTTTATTTTTTTTGTTGTTGTTTGTACTTCCTGTTCATTATCTATCTTTTATGGCTGTATCCCAATTCAGGGTCTGCAGCCTTAAAGTACGCATTTCAAGGCCGATTACGTCACAGCGGCGCGCCGAAGGCTGTCCCAATTCAAAGGCTGCTCAAAATGCGGCCCTGAAATGCGTCCTTCATTTCCCTGAATTTTAAGGACGTGACGATGTAGACTTCGTGGCCCAACATATCCCAGAATGCATAGCGCGGCGGTGGGTGTGGATAATTTTGCTGGAAAAAAAACGGCGGATGGGGGTGCCCGAAGAGTAAACTTTAAGTAAGTACTGAATATTGATAGGTTTTTAGCTTGAACCCATCCGCTGGAATGTTGAAGACAATATAATTACACTGCAAAGCAAGATACGAGTAGGCAAAGTTCTTCATGTTATTCGTGCACGGGAGAAAACCGAAGAGGCGCCGTTCCCTCGCCTGACCCCAGTTGCTCTCGTCCGCTCTCCCGTACCACTGTTCTTTTTATTGAGGTTACATGAATATGCATAGGTTCATTAACATATGACGTCTACATAGGTATACATGTGAACAAAGAATACTGTGTGTGTGTGTGTGTGTGTGTGTGTGTGTGTGTGTGTGTGTGTGTGTGTGTGTGTGTGTGAGGTCAAGGTGTGACCCTGTGAAGACTCCCCAAACGCTGGTGCCAGGAGCGGGTCCATCTGAACAAAAGGCTCTTATACTTAAACAGATATACGTGTGTTTGCTATACCATATATCAACAAGAGAAGATACGACCTCTCCTAGGAGGTGTGATCTACGCCAGAACACTCTGTAGAGGGAGTGAACGCACTCCCCCTTCATGCTACACAGAGCTGTTACAGACCTCCTAGGATGAGACATTCTTTCAATCTACAATTGATTATACACCTCTAAGCATATATGGTTAAATATTTCTAAGCATAAATGACAATGAACAATACAAATCTAACATTTCCCCCCTTTTTGACCTTTATGCTTGAAAAGTTCCCAGTTATGAATACTTCATGTCTGACAGTTTCAATGCAAACATTTTTATACACAGCATATGTCAATCACCTTAAATTACTGAAAAAGTACACAGTTTAACAAATGTATTAGCAGTTATCCCATTACTCATTGATCTCATCCAATGGCAAACTGCATCCTACAAACAAACAAAGAAATTGTTAATTCAATAGTGAAAATAAGAAAGTAACATTTTCAAAAATATCTCAGCTTGGTGATGCTTCCTCCGGGTGTGCACATCACATGTCTCTCTGCAGAGTGGTTTGAGTTCTGCAGGGCGTCAGTAATGTCTCTTCCAGTTGTTTCCATCATTGTCCATAGGACCAGAGTCCAAATGTATGTAGAATAGACATTCAAACATACCAGTTGGTTTTGTTGTTTGTCAACATGGGTCTCAGCTATCATGAAAGCTGCAGACCTCTCAGCACTCTAGTTTTATGGCCTCTACCTTCGTCTTGTGAGGGGAATATTTATGAATCCTCCACTGTCCACGCTCTGCAGAAAAACCTCTCTGTGGAAAGGGTGCTGGGTTCCGTTATCTTACTGCTGTTGTGATCCCAGCAGCCTTCAGAGTGTCATCGTATGCACAGTATAGTGGCACAGCATTAGGTGATGTTCATAGGAAACTGCTGTCATCACCACCATAGCTTCCGGTTCCTGTGCTTTCACAGAATCATGATGTCATCCTTAGATTCCCTCTGCGTTGTCGATGGAGCTTGGCACGCTCCCCTCATCCCTCGAGTTTACATGTTCTAACGCTGCTGAAGGTTTAAGGCAGAGCACGTCGTACACCTTAGTCGTCTTCCTCAGCATCAATATTGAATCTTTCATTTTATTTAAAATCTTGCTGTGGGAAGTCTCCTCTTGATCTCCTGGAAGCTCAGTAGCACAGCTCTCTGTGTGATGTCTGCTGTGCTGAAGATGATCTCTGATCCTCCTGAAGTCTCTCTCCTGGCCTCAGCTCCCATCTTGTGGACGATCCTCTCAGGCACTCCTTCTCGTCACGCATAGTCCTGATTTTGGGCCTGCTGGACCTGTCTCAAAACACTCAGCTTCTCTGCCTTCCTCCTGGTTCAGCTGATTCAGCCGTCACGCCTCGCACTTGGTTGCCCTAGAGTTGATCAGAGGCTGGAGGTTGAAGTGCGAGCTTACCCTACGGGGGCTCAATCAGCACTCCCCCCTCACCACTGAAACAACCAAGTGTGAGATTTCTCTATTGTGCTGTCTTGAGGGTGCTGGGGTTTCCTGGGACCTCGACCTCTTTGCAGTGGCTCTGATAAGTTTGCAGGCAGTTTCATGGTCCTTGCTGTGGCTCCGAGGTCTGATCTCATGATGGGCCCCAACCAGCTCGACCTTTGAACTCAACCACTGCCTGGGCTGTCAGTTATGCCTGGAATGGTTCTCGCTTCTCACTGGGCCTCTGAAGATTCCTCAGGAGATTACTGCTGCACCTGTATTTCCTTGCTAGGAGGAAAAACTTCTATTTGGAGAGCATGTCAACAATCATCAAACCACATTCTTTAGTTCAGTGAACTTCACTTATAGGCCATCAAAGCCTCATCTGAACATGGATGCACCACTTGCATAGGTTTAATACCTGTAAATAAACGGTTAATCACACAAATCACTGCAACAATAATAGAAAACATTGTTTAATGTTAATTCCTGGACCCCACCTCTTGACGCATGGACACTCTCATGCGTCAACTCACCAAACCTGGATCCCTGTCATAAAGAAAAAGGTTAGCTAGATCATGTCCCAGGCAACATCAGGGCATCTCCGCTGGAGTAGCTCCGTAACCCTGCAATAAAAGATGTTAGCGTGTTTTGCATATTAAGTTTGCTTAACACCTGGCTCTGCCAGGAGCCTGCATACACACCATCATGGCCTGGAAACAAGATCTGGAAATGAAATCAAACTTCACACTTGTAAACAATTGTATCATAAGAACAATAAGCATTCAACATCAGTAAGACAAGTGTCATGTGCAGGTTTTCTCAAATCAGTAAACTACAATTATTTCCATAAGTCGCCTCGGACATGGATAATCCCATGTACTCAGGCAACATTAACGTAATCGGTGACTGCTCTTAAGCAAAGTCACTCCGCTCATATATTACTATGGGCTCAAAGTGGCCAGCTAAGAGCCCATATTCAACTTTTCCATAAACACTGCATCTCCTATCTGTTTTTCTCATGTCACTTGTCCGCTTCCGCTGAATCTTCCACATGCAGTCTCAGAAAAACAAACATTAGCAATACACATTGACTGTGGTCAGACGCAGGTCAGACACAGGTCAACAGGTTCCAGAGGTGCCATAAAAAAGACCATAAAATCAACCATCCATTGCTGTGGAAAGAATGTTATTCATATCATCAAAGTAACCGTCACATTTTCCCAAAAACACAGTGTAACAGCATCACCACTCATAACCTATAAACACAGTTTTCTTCACACATAAACCCAGAAATCCTGTAGTAGGAAAAAACATCAACCAGTTGTCCTGGTATAAATCGCATCATCAATTCACATGAAGAACTGGCATGCTGTAAGAATGTAAAAGAAATGCAAATGTTAGCGCTGCGCAGACGTATTGTCACGGAGGAGCAGGGAGGACTCGGCGCAGACTGAAATCTCAGAAAAACAGGTTTATTTACACACTCCAGGTGCACTATATACAGGTGAAGGAGAAGGGGGCCAGGGTTCCCAGGGGTGCAGAGAGGAGTCGGGAAAAGCGTCCAGAGTCCCCAAACCAAGCACGAGAAATCTGCATACAGAGAACAAGAGTTAGCACAGAACTTTCACGGACAGAGCTCAAAACTGGCTGAGGCTAAAGTAGCACTGACGAGCGTTACTCAATAGTCCAGCGGCGAGGTGCTCTCAGTCACTGCCTTAAGTAGCGGGAGCAAACAAGGTGAGGAGCCACAGGTGATTGCCTACAGGTGGTGGAGGCCGGGAGCTCACAATGAGCTCCGCCCAGGCAGCGAGCAGAGAGAGAGGAGAGAGAGAATAGACAAAACATAACATGTAGCCACACAGGGCCAGCCGAGCAGGCACGGGGGCCATGACACGTATACACACTTTCTCACAGTTTCCTCTGTGAGCAACACAAGGTAGTGAATAACACCCCTGGTAGATGCACAGACACAGAAAGTGGCACTTAAAAGGTTAAATGATCACGCAACCTCGAATGTTGCTGTCATCTTCCGCTCCCGTAAAAGGAAACACACATAGATTCATCTGCACCTTTGTCAAGTGGGGTTTAACTTCACACAGTCGTGTTACATCAGTAAAGTCTTGTCAGCTTTTGTCAGCATTTACCAGTCAGTCAGTTTTTTTTTTCTTTCACTCATTCATTCATGCATTCTTTCTTTGCTGATAGTGGAACCTATCGTCGCATTTAGTTTCCACTTCCAGCAAAATGACGTCATCTCAAAAAGAAAAAGAACTTTAGATCGGATTACATCGCTGAATCCTTTTTAGGCCGGGGCTTTCATTTAATATTGTCCCAATAAGTGGCTTTCTCCAGAGCCCATTTTAATGTGGAGAAAATTCACTTGTAACGGCTTTCTCGACAGGTCGTATAGCACTTTTAATTCCCGACGTGCAGATCTGCTTAAAGAAAAGAAATAGACAAACAAAATCAGTGCCTGTTCAAAAGATAAAAATGAAAAAATAACAGAGATTATCAAACCAAACTCTCAGTGCACTGTAAAAGTATCAAAATAAAAAGGCCTTGTTAAGTCATGACACAAACTCCTCATCAACTTCACAACAGGAGAAGAATCATCAGCTAGATTCACTCCAAACCAACCATCAGCTGCACAACACACAACATAACCCTAATGTCATATTAGCTATGAGTTTAATCACCAGGTCTGTGCTCTTCACTCATTTAGGCCACAGATCTATTTTATTCAATTTTTCCTTTTTCCCTTCATCATAAAACATGTGACATGCTGTCATGCACTTCACAAAAGAAGTTTGTTCTGATGTATTCAGAGTTGTGTATCTAAATACAGGATTTACTCGCACATCAAAACAGGAAACTCAGTGTTTTAGAGTCTCCACACAACACACAACAAACTCCAACACATCTCATTCACTCGTGCTAGAATTCAGTCACCTTTCATTAATCTAAGAACGATCAACTAATTTGCATATCAGCTATTAACCCACTAAGTTGACAGGACGACAGAAATGCATGTTCAAAATAGTATCACAAAAGACAATTTCCCTCATACAGTAAATTACTTGTGCTGCATCAATCAAGCAGGAAGCTTCTCCCAATTTACTATATTAACAACTAAATTTATTGTCTGATCACTGGTTGGTCAAACCAGAATCTTTTTTCCCACAAAAGTTAAACTGTTGTCCTGCAACCTAGAGAGTCAATTTTTTGCATTGGATACATTCAGTATTTAATAACAAGTGTCTGCTAAATTGACACTATTTTAACACTGATGAAAGATAACAAGCTAATTTTCATTGCATGGGTGTTTGTGTTATTAGGCAGGTCTAATGCATGTCTGTGGAGCTGCATCTCCAGCAGAGCATGTTCTTAAACCTGCCTTTCCTACACACTTCTCTACTATTATTTAATCATTTCTTAACTAATGTGCTATGAGTCTTCATGAGTTATTTTGTGTTTGGAATTGTTAGTAGGGTTAATGCATGTTCTGCTTGTTTGTGTGATTTTGTATGTTTCTATTTTCGCAGTGTTTCAGACTCCTTCACAATTTTCCAACTTAAGCAGTCAGTTTTCTTTTCCCCAGGTTTGCTAACCCAAATTTTGATTTCCCACATTAAATAATTCCTATGTGTTCTCACCTAGTCTTCTCACTCTGTTGTCCTCTCACTCTGTTGTCCTCTCCCACTTCAACAGTCCAACAGCTGGCAGTTCTCCTTCAGCTTTGTCCTGTGTTTCACTGTCTCTTCTTGCCATTTTACTCCACAGGTGGCAAATGTCAAACTCCAACAGTCTCCTCAGTTCTCCTCAAATGTTCTTGTCACATGCACAGTGAAGTTTCAGCTTGTTGTAAACACAGTGCCATTCATCCGATCAGTCAGGATGATGGGTTTGCTCTTCTTCTCTGATGCTGTTTGTCCGCACTGCTGCTTTTGCTGGGACTCTTTGTTCAGGACTTTGCTGCTGTCTCTTTATCTGCCATGTTATTGCTCTTTGGAGCTGCATTCGTTATCTTCAGGGAGGAGTGAGCACTTGCTTGTGAGGTTGAGAGACACATACACATTGCGCTTTAAATAAGTCAGCCAGAAACTTGGCCTGCATGTTTCCAATGATGTTAAACTATAACTCTCTTCCGACTGCTGCATGTGGAAAATTGATTCAGGTCTGCTTTTCACCTGAAAGTGACAAACTAAGACATTTTCATTATTATCATTGCTGCTTAACCAACACACATCTCTCTCTCTCTCTCTCTCTCTGTGTTTTTGTGAACAATCCTTTCTTAAAAGCAGAA
Source organism: Aulonocara sp. 'chitande type north' Nkhata Bay (assembly GCF_057382095.1). Classification (NCBI taxonomy): domain Eukaryota; kingdom Metazoa; phylum Chordata; class Actinopteri; order Cichliformes; family Cichlidae; genus Aulonocara; species Aulonocara sp. 'chitande type north' Nkhata Bay. The sequence continues at coordinate 6,892,351 of NC_141359.1, read as the reverse complement.
AATGAAATTGTGGTTGTTTTTGGCTGATCAACACAAAACCTTCTCCCTATGATTATTTTTCATCTACAATATAAATTCTTTCTCTTTTTCATCTGCATAAATAAATCACATGGCTGATGATACCATGGTGATCCATAAATATGATCACCAGTTTATTTAATTATTTTTAACCCAACAAAACAAATAAACAAAAACATGATGCTGATGCTACACACACACGAGTCAAGGTGCAGGAAAACTGCTCACGGAAACGCTGCACACTCATAGCTCTGTTTCCCTCTCTTTGAGTAGTTCTCAGACAGCTCTTGATCTGATAATGTGTAGCTTGCTCATCAGCTCAGAGGAAAAAACCCCGCAACGCAACATCACGCAGTAGTTGCATGCTCTGCCCACAGCGGCAAAGTCTTACACTTTCATATTCAATACAGCTTCTCCATCATGTACTTTTAGATGTGCCATACAGGGTTCAGCATATTAGTTGTTTTCACAGGTGTGCTGTATATCTCAACAACGGCTCATAATAAGACGACAGTCTTTCACACAGAACAAGTGCCTCTATGCACTTCATTAGTTCAAATATTTGCCTATATCACTTCACCTCATATGTCATTGTACTGAATTTGAGCAACCACAAGCTTAATGTAGATTACTTTTAACAACTATCCACCTCAATTACGTCTATGGTCTGGCACACAGGCTGTTGTCGATCAGGGCAAGCTAAAGAGTTAACATTTTGTGTCAGCAAGGGGGTGGGGGAAAGCCATTCACCACAGCACATCTCAAGTGCTGCTGATGTGGCAGGCCTTCTCCACACGCTCTTCAAGGCTGGTGTGTTTTCTGAAAACTTCTCTCTCATCTTTATTTAAATACTTTGTGCTGCCAGGAGCAAAGTCCAGCACAAACGTCTGTCTCCCTCCGACTCACTCTTGGTTGCTTAGAAACCCATGATAATAACAACAGTCGGTGTCACAGACCACGTGTTCTGCTCCGCACACACTCACACACAGCAACAACAAAAACGACAATGACAACAACACAAAATAGGCCTATTGTCCAGCACAATCTGGACCCTGCGGAACTTCTCAACACCCCACTGAGCGGTGGAGAACTCACTACAGTACCCCACACAGCGGTCTGTATTTCGCCCCACTAAGACGGCGAACAAAAAAAAGTTCGAACTGCGCAACTCTGCGACTTAATGCTTCTGTACAAAAAAACCCCACTGAGCGGCTTTGTACATCGCCCCACTTAGACGGCAAATTTTAGCCCCACTGAGCGGCCACGGACAACTCCCCACTGAGCGGCGAAGACGTACAAACAATTTTATCCCCACTGAGCGGCCACGGACAACGCCCCACTGAGCGGCGAAGACGTACAGTTATAGAGTTGGACTCTAAACTTACTCGGTGTTGCTTAGCGTGTAATATCAGCCTCGAACAGCTGGTGTGATTATGCGAACGTGCACCCGGTCAAATCCTTCTGCTCACCGGACCTGGAGTACCTGATGATTAAGTGCCGGCCATTCTGGCTACCGAGGGAATTTACAGCAGTGATTATTACGGCTGTTTACATACCCCCACAAGCCGACACTGACCGTGCACTCAGGGAACTGTACAGCGTGATCAGCAGTGAGGAAACCGCACACCCAGAGGCAGCGTTTATCACAGCCGGAGACTTTAATAAGGGAAACCTGAAGAAAGTCTCACCAAAACTCCATCAACACATCCTTTTTAACACACGTGGAAACCGGCTACTCGACCACTGTTACACCTCTTTCCGGGATGCGTACAAAGCCCTCCCCCGCGCCCCATTCGGCCAATCAGATCACTGCTCCATCCTGCTCCTGCCCGCCTATAGGCAGAAGCTGAAACAGGAAGCTCCAACCCGGAGGGCGGTGCACTGTTGGACGGACCAATCGGAGTCTGCGCTGCGGGACTGTTTTGATCACGCGGACTGGGAAATGTTTCACGTGGCCGCCAGAGACATTGATGAGTACACAGACTCAGTCTGTGGATTTATCAGGAAATGCGTGGAAGATGTCGTCCCATCCAGAACAGTTAAATCCTTCCCAAATCAAAAACCCTGGATTAACAGAGATGTTCGCGCGGCACTGGCGGCACGGAACACCGCCTTTGCCTCCGCGAACACATCGGACTACAAACACGCACATTACCAACTCCGGAAGACGATCAAAGCAGCCAAACGTGAGTACAGGGACAGGGTGGAACAACAGTTTGACAACCCTCGGAGTATGTGGCAGGGACTAAACACGATCACAGACTTTAGAGGGAAACCATCCTGTGTGAGGATCTAAACGTATTCTACGCTAGATTCGACGCAGCGAACACCATGAGACCGGACAGTGTGCGCACCGCGGATGACGTCAGTGCTCACACTGTGTCTGAGGAGGATGTGCGGAAGTGCTTCAGGAAGGTGAACGCGCGCAAAGCTACTGGTCCGGATGGGATTCCCGGCCGCGTCCTCAAGTCATGCGCGGCTCAGCTGGCTGGAGTGTTCACACACATCTTCAACCTTTCCCTCTCTCTGTCTGTAGTCCCAGCCTGCTTCAAAATGGCCACCATCGTCCCTGTACCCAAATCCTCCACCATCTCCTCATTGAACGACTGGCGACCTGTAGCCCTGACCCCCATCGTAAGCAAATGCTTCGAGAAGCTGGTCAGGGACTTCATCTGCTCTGCACTACCCGACTCACTGGACCCTCTACAGTTTGCATACCGCCACAACAGGTCCACTGATGATGCCATAGCCCTGACACTACACACTGCCCTGTCACACCTGGAGAAGAGAGACACGTATGTGAGGATGCTGTTTGTAGATTACAGCTCAGCATTCAATACCATCGTTCCCTCGAAGCTGGACAGGAAACTGCAGGATCTAGGACTGAGCAGCTCCCTCTGCAGCTGGATCCTTAGCTTCCTGTCTGACAGACGCCAGGTGGTCAGACTGGGCAGCATCACCTCATCCCCCATCACACTGAACACTGGTGCTCCACAGGGGTGTGTACTGAGCCCTCTCCTGTACTCACTCTACACCTACGACTGCACAGCCACTAACAGCTCCAACATCATTGTGAAGTTTGCGGACGACACTACAGTGGTGGGTCTTATCACCAACGGTGATGAGACGGCTTACAGGGAGGAGGTCAGCGCCCTGACCCACTGGTGTCAAGACAACCATCTCACCCTCAACGTCACAAAGACAAAGGAGTTGATAGTGGACTTCCGGAGGTGCAGAGAAGTACACACCCCCATCACCATCAACGGCGCTGCTGTGGAGAGAGTGAGCAGCTTCCGGTTCCTTGGAGTACATCTGGCTGAGGATCTTACGTGGTCAGTACACACAAACAAAACAGTGAAGAAGGCGCAGCAGCGCCTCTTCTTTCTCAGGAGACTGAAAAGATTCGGCATGAGCCCCCGCATCCTCAGAACCTTCTATCACTGTGCCATTGAGAGCATCCTCACTGGATGCATCACCACCTGGTATGGCAACAGCACCGCTTACAACTGCAAAGCTCTCCAGCGAGTAGTGCGGTGCTCTGAACGGATAATTGGAGGTGAGCTTCCCTCCCTCCAAGACATCTACAGGAAGCGCTGCCTGAGGAAAGCGGGGAGGATCATCAAGGACTCCAGTCACCCCAGCCATAAACTGTTCAGACTGCTTCCATCAGGAAGGAGGTTCTGCAGCATCCGGTCCCGTACCAGCAGACTGAGAGACAGCTTCTTCCACCAGGCCATCAGACTGCTGAACACGTCATAGACACCTCAGCTTCACTACTGGAACTTCAACATTATGCACTCCATACTGTATATAAATGCCACTTGTTTTGCACATATTCAACTCTGTATATTTTATATATTTTATTATTATTATTATTATTATTTTTTTTTTTTTTTTTTTTTTTACTATTTAATTTGTAAAAATGTGTATACACACACACACACACACACGTAGGAAAATATTTAGTATACACATCCAGAAATGCATACACTATTATATATTGTACATATATTTATTAGTTTCAGGTTGGCCATTCTTGTATTTTGCTCGTTTGTGTTGTTGTGTTTGCACATCTCTGTTGCTTGTGGGGCTCGCACACAAGAATTTCACTCGCATGTGCTGTGCCAGTGTGCCTGCACATGTGATGTGACAATAAATTGAAGACAATATAATTACACTGCAAAGCAAGACACGAGTAGGCAAAGTTCTTCATGTTATTCGTGCACGGGAGAAAGCCGAAGAGGCGCCGTTCCCTCGCCTGACCCCAGTTGCTCTCGTCCGCTCTCCCGTACCACTGTTCTTTTATTGAGGTTACATGAATATGCATAGGTTCATTAACATATGACGTCTACATAGGTATACATGTGAACAAAGAATACTGTGTGTGTGTGTGTGTGTGTGTGTGTGTGTGTGTGTGTGTGTGTGTGTGTGAGGTCAAGGTGTGACCCTGTGAAGACTCCCCAAACGCTGGTGCCAGGAGCGGGTCCATCTGAACAAAAGGCTCTTATACTTAAACAGATATACGTGTGTTTGCTATACCATATATCAACAAGAGAAGATACGACCTCTCCTAGGAGGTGTGATCTACGCCAGAACACTCTGTAGAGGGAGTGAACGCACTCCCCCTTCATGCTACACAGAGCTGTTACAGACCTCCTAGGATGAGACATTCTTTCAATCTACAAATGATTATACACCTCTAAGCATATATGGTTAAATATTTCTAAGCATAAATGACAATGAACAATACAAATCTAACAAATATTATGTCACTTATTTATGTGCAAATGTTTAATAACGAAGAACATTAAAACATTACTGTTGGCCACATGTCGGCAAAGTTATGTGACATTAGTGACGTTTGTACTAACTTTGTTTTAAAGCCTTTACTTTAAAATATACGCCGTTCAATAGCTGACCTTAATCTTACAGAGAATGATCAAAGCTCATGTAGAAACAAACAAACAAATGAACAAAAGATTTTCTCCTTCATTTCTGTCACACAAAGTTGTATGACACGTTTCCAGCTGTTAGTATCATGGTTGCTAGGCAACCTGGGCAGCACAACGGAGGCTAGACCATCCCATTTCACAAGCCTCGCACTTCCGGCCTTAGCGGTCTTTGAGTACGCGGCCCTTGAGGATCGTTGAGGCTGCGTACTTTAAGGCTGCAGACCCTGAATTGGGATACAGCCTATATGCTGGAATTCAGCCTTTTCTGATACTATTTCATGTTGGGAAAATAGAATCTTTGTAGAGATTGCCATAATTGTTCTACATTTCTGTGCAAATAATAATAATAAAAATAAAAAAAAACATCCTTAAAATTCAGGGAAATGAAGGACGCATTTGAGGGCCGCATTTCGAGCAGCCTTCAAATTGGGACAGCCTTCGGCGCGCCGCTGTGACGTAATCGGCCTTAAAATGCAGCCTTTAAGGCTGCAGACCCTGAATTGGGATACAGCCATAGAGCGAACGAATCACTCAGGACTCACTAACCCACTCCCTCCTGGCTCACAGCTTCTTCTTCTTCTTGGTTGGCAACCAATGTTAAGGCGCATTACCGCCCCCTGGCTCACAGCTCAGTGGACATTTAGATGAGAAAATATATATTTGACACATTTAACGAAAATACTAATAAAATAAAAATAAACAAAATAAATGTTTATTAAGCAATTTTGATAGGAAATTGCTTAGTTTTAGAAATGTTTTTGCTGTTTTTTGCTCTATAAAATAGTTTTAGTTTTAGAATCACTCATCTTAGCAGTAGGATATACATGAAAATGTACATTTTTGCACTCTCTGGTCAACTGACTCAGTGAATCAAATGACTCAAAAAACCAGATTCACTTTGGTGAGTGACTCATTAAAACTCGATTCAGTAAAAAGAATCAAATTTACCATCACTACTTTCGACCAAAACAGGCGCAGCTTGATGACATCATCAATATGCGCTATCGCGATAGAGCGGTATAGTCAAAATCTCTATCGTTGGCCAAATTTATATCGTTTTTATCGTATATCGTTTATATCGCCCACCCCTAATGTATATAAAAACATATCAGAGAGGGGAAACAAATTGGCCCAGCCACTGCTACAGATATGCGGACGACACCTGGGTCAAAATCAAAACTCAAGAAGTATCCTTCACTGCAAACATCAACGCTGTGGATAAAAACATAAAGTTCGCCAGGGAAGACACAAAGAATAACTGTTTGCCAATCCTGGACTGTGCCGTGCACATTGAAGGGAATGGAAACCTCAACATTAAAGTTTACCGGAAGCCCACACATACACATTCACAGACACATATAGACTAGTACCTCCTCTTTTACTCCCACCACCCTCTGGAACACAAACGTGGAGTAATCCGGACCCTACAACACCAGGCAAAAATATTCCTTCTAAGCCTGAAGAGAAAAAGAAGGAACACACACATGTAAAGAAAGCTCTTAAAACATGTGGTTATCTTAATTGGGCTTTTATCAAGTCAGCAAAGATGCACAGAAAAGAAGATCAGGCACCAACTAAGGAGGATAAGAAGAACAAGTGGAACAAAATTGCCATCCCCTATGTAGCAGGTTTATCAGAGAAACTCAGGAGAGTTTTTTCCAAGCACGACATCCCAGCTTACTTCAGACCCAGCAACACACTCAGACAAAAACTGGTTCATCCCAAAGACAAAACCCCCAAACACAAACTTGACAACGTAGTGTATGATGTACAGTGTCGCGAGAAATGCTCAGACCTCTACATTGGAGAGACTAAACAGCCACTTCAGAATTCAGAATACGTTACTCTCATTGAGTTTTATGCAAGTAGAGGTGACATAGGCTGCGAGATTGAGACACAGGTATCAGAACCTCTTAATGCGTGTTTTGTTTGCGTTTCCACCGGCGTGGAATTACCAAAAATAGAGAGGGCATAGCCGAACATATGAAACAGGAAAGACCGCCGTGTAATCCATTTATTTCAACAAAGTAACTGTATTCTGAATACCACCTTTTTAAATGGTAACTGTAACAGAAAAGTTACTCATATTTTGTATTTTAAATACATAACTTTGGTGCATGTATTCTGTTACTTCCCAACACTGCCATAGTATATAATGGATTTCTTCTCCACAACCATGGCATGTCTGCAGCTTAAACTGTCAGACAAGAGAGAAAAAGTCTCTGTTTGTGACAAAGAAGGCCACAGGAAAAAGAGTGAATCAGCTATTCGAAACAACAAAATTGATGCTATCTCAGAGAGAACAGACAACCTTTAACCATCTTCAGCATTATGTCAAAAATGCTGATGAAACCAGAGCTGAAAAACTCCTGCACTTCTGCACTGGGTCTTCTGTCATCTGTGTTGACAAAATTCTCACGTGCTTTAATGCTGAAACTGGCCTCAACAGAAAGCCTGTTGCTCACACCTGTGGAGCTACCCTTGAAGTACCATGCACTGACAGTTCTTATCCTGAATTTTGCACCGAGTTTGTCCTTTCCAGCAATTACTTTGAAATGCACATCATTTGAACTTGATGGGAGTACTAATGGTTACAGATGTAAATGTTATAATTATCCCTGAGTTCATATATTCTGTCTTTTTTTATTTGTCATTGAAGGATTTGATGCATTCATCGATATAGTGAGCTGTCATCAAGTTAATTTTCTGATGGTTTAGTTGTCTGTTACATCAGATTTCATAAGGACTGTTTACTTTTTAAAATGCTTTGAAAATGACTGCATGTTTCAGTTCTGTTGAAACCAGGTTTGAGGTTAGCATTAAAGGGACAGCTCGCATCAAAATCAACTGTACATATTGTCATTGTTTTGCCTTAGCTTTTGTTTTTACTCCTGCCATCAGCCCAAATAAAGGCTCGCTTTTGTTTAAAGTTCAGTTTCTCTCACTGTCTGCTTTTGGGTCTAGCGTACCCCGCCGTAACACACATTTTCTTTTGGCCTGCTGTTTATCCGCTTAAATTGTTTTGGTGTGAGTTGCCCAGTTTTGGGAGATATTAGCTGTAGAGATGTCTTCCTTCTGTTACAGTTTTTGCTCGTTGCTTGAACACTATAAACCCATGCTTAGACTAAAGTAACACAACTTGAAGCTTTTGTTACCATACCTCAAACACATGTACCCATACCTTAAACAAAAGTGCTGCTTTGCACTCTGGTTGCAATTATGCAACACACCTACTCCTTTATGCAACACACATGGTCCTGCATGCTACACTCTATTTCATACATAAGACACTTCGTTCAAAAATGAAATTTCAGGGTGCCATTTGGAAAACACATGTATCCAAAATACAAAACACATCGGGTAATTGCAACCACTCAAATATACACCTGAAGGCACTTACTTGCAAAACTGAACACCAATTAGCCAACCACAAAAAGCCCTCAGTTTAGCCATTTCAAGAACTTTGCAAGCATGGATGGAGGGAGAGCAAGAGGAAGAGGAGGAGGAGGTCAAAGAGGCCATGCACGGACCCATATTTCTGATGATATAAGAGCAACTTTGGTGGACCATGTCATCAACCACGGCCTGACTATGAGGGAAGCTGGGCAGAGAGTCCACCCACATCTAAGCCGCTTCACAGTGGCATCTGTAATAAGAAAATTCCAACTAGAAAACAGGTCTGTCTTCATCTCACTGCCTTCTACTCCACTCAGATGGTTTTATAGTACTGTTCTACAGTTACCATATCAAGTGTACAGCGTACTGCAGGGTGCTAATGCTCCTTTTGCAGCCAAAGTGGTAGTTTCTGTGAAACATACCATGATTACTTATATTGAAGTACAGTGTTGTACAGTGGATGACACAGTATATACAGTAAAGTACTGTAAGAAAAATAAGCAAACCGATGACAATATGTGGTTGTATTTCTCTAGAATGACTCGAAGACCTTCTGGGGGAGGACGCCAACGCCTGTTCACACAACGGCAGGAACTTGCCGTTGTGGACCTAGTGAGGGCAGACAATGCCATCCGTCTCCACCAGCTACGAAAGCAAATACTTGCAGACAGGCAAGTGTTCAACAACATAAACCATGTGAGCATCACCACCATCAGACGCATCTTGGGAAAACACAGCATCACCATGAAGCAGCTCTACAGAGTCCCATTTGAGAGGAACAGTGACAGGGTCAAAGGACTTCGAGCTGAATATGTACCAATATGCCTTCTGAATGAACAATGGAAATCAAAGACTGCAGTGCTTTATATAAAGTAGACTAGTGTGTTCCCCCTGCTCTGTAAGTGTTTGCATATGATGCAAGTATGTGTCATTTTGTCAACAGAGTTACATTTTGACAAAGGAATGTTAGGTTTTGATAGCAGAGTTTAGGTTTTGAGAGTAGAGTTTCAATTTGGTGCAGATGTGAATGGTATATTTCCCAGTGTTGTGTCATGTTTACTTGTGTTTAGGGTTTTGGCACAATGAGCAAAGTTTTGCAAAATGTGTTCAGGCAACGGGCAAAAACTGTAAATGAAAAATAAATGCACATTACATTTTTGTGTCTGATTTTTTTTTTTTGCTCTACATTAGACCTACATTTTTTTTTTTTGCAGTATGCTTACCAGTCAGTAATGTTTTGGTTAAATTATAAAAGCATTTGTGTCTAAGTCTTAAAACGATGGTGAAATGTTTTAATTCTTTAAACACAGAGTCAAATTGACTGCTGACTCACTTTATATCCTGACATATGATTGAGATGGTTTTCATTATTTTATCATCTCTTGCACAAGTGAGTCTGTGTTATGTCATGTGAAAAGCCTTAACTTTTTTGACAGTAGAGACTTGAGAATGATGTTGCTCATATGAAAAGTGCATAAAAATGATCAGAAATAACAGAGTAAAAAAAACAACAACAACATTCTTCCAAATGGTGTTCACTAACATTTAACACAACAGCACCCTCTAGTGGAAGCGCTTGTCATTTCAAACTGTTCAAGAGGCGCTAGATTGTGGACAATGTTATACCAAAAATAAACAAACAAAACCAAAACAAACAACTTCAGATTTAAAGATTTTCCGTTTAAAAGCAAAGCAATAGTTTGTCAGCATTATTTTAAAATATATTCTCTCATACTCTTTTATATTCTCTGTTGAAATTGTTGCCTTTTTGACAGACACCAGTGAAGTAAACTGAAGTAACTGAAGTAAAGTAGTCTGCAGGCTCCCCCCCCCCCCCCCCCCCCCCAGCACTTTAGAAACTACAATCTTTGTGTGTTTACTAATAAACGACTGTGTTTGATTCTCTGAATTAAAAACTGGCTGCTGATTAAATGTTGTAACAAGAAATACAAACATTGGCTAATTTTTCCGTTAATGTAATATTGCAGATTTAAAAAGTTGCACTTATTTATAGTGAGAATAGAATTCATCATTAAAATGAAATTCAGAATAGAATAACAATCATAGCTAAAATTTCAAAGCATGTAAAAATATATGGTCTCGATGTAAAATGGTGTTATGGTATTTTTTTACAGATCCATTTCATAGAAGCTGTACATGAAATATCATTCCAAGTCCTCTGGTCTGCAGCTCTTATATGCACACAGTCTTCTTCACCATGCCGTGAGCCTCCATTATTGGGTTCATTTTTTGCCCAGTTCCTGATAGGACAATTAACAATAAAGGTGTTTAATGAGGATAAAAAATTAAATATGACACTCCTGACTCTACAGCTCTTTAGCTGTAGGAAAAATTGAGGTAAACAAATGCTTTTCTTAGGACATAGTTATGGAAGAAATAAGCCTACACAGAGTACAGCAAAGTCAAACACACTATTCCAGATAAAAATAATGCAGTGTATTAATGTGGTGGTTAGCACTGTTGCCTAGGTTTAAATCTATTGGCTACCAGAGTCCTCTCTGTGCGCAGTTTGCATTTTCTCTGCCTATGTGAGTTCTCTGTCACTTCCTCCCACAGTCCAAAGATGTGTGCTATCTTAATAGAGGAGAAAATGGATAGATGTCATGAAATATTTAAAACATTATAACTGAGTTCTTCTGTCAGCATGTGCCTAAAAGAAGTCAGTACAATCCATCTTTAAAGTTCTGCTCTTATTTTGGCTCATCCTACTGACATGTAGTCTAAGGAAATTGGAAAGAAAAGTGTCTGGACTTCTTTGAGTTGCTTGAAGACGTTTCACCTCTCATCCGAGAAGCTTCTTCAGTTCTAAGGTCAAATGGTGGAGAGTCCCAGATTTGCCATCACCAGTGTGTGAATGTGTGTGTGAATGGGTGGATGACTGGATATGTAAAGCGCTTTGGGGGACTACATTGGAGAGACCAAACAGCTACTTCACAAGCGCATGGCACAACACAGAAGAGCCACCTCCACAGGACAAGACTCAGCAGTCCATCTGCATCTAAAGGTCAAAGGTCACACTTTTGAGGATGCCAATGTTCACATTTTGGACAGAGAGGACAGATGGTTTGAAAGAGGAGTGAAAGAAGCATCTATGTCCACTGTGAGCGACCATCTTTGAACAGAGGCGGGGGTTTACGACACCAACTGTCTGCCATTCATAATCCAGTTTTGAGATTCTTCCCAGACGCCTCAACGCCCGCTCACATCCTGGGCCATCTGATCTCAGGAAATCACATGATAGGGTGGGGCCAGGTTTCACTATGAGCTCACCCGAAACCCTGGCTGATTGTGACCCACACCCATTTCCATACCTTGGCTCATGTGATTAGGTAGAGGATCATCAGGAGGTCCTTTTGTCCCTCTTTGGGGGGAAACTCCAACTGGGTTTAAATCTGGGACTCTCCACCATTTGACCTTAGAACTGAAGAAGCTTCTCGGATAAGAGGTGAAATGTCTTCAAGCAACTCAAAGAAGTCCAGACACTTTTCTTTCCAATTTCCTTAGACTACATGTCAGTAGGATGAGCCAAAATAAGAGCAGAACTTTAAAGATGGATTGTACTGACTTCTTTTGGGCACATGCTGATGACCTGGATGACTGAGAACCTTCACAGACCTACTGACATGTAAGCTCTATGTTCATGAGAAAACATCTGCTAGAAATTCAGTAAAAGTAATAAACTGAACCACAGTAAAGACTTACGCCAGAGTGAGTGGAGTTCCATCTACCCATTTCCACAGTCCCTCCATTCCATAGTCAGTCAAACCAATCCAAGTGTTATCGTTGATGATTGTAGCGAGAAAGTTCTGTTTAACATGCAAAAAAAAAATTTGTTTATTTTTTAAACAGAATTTAGGGTGTGCTGTTTTTTTGAAGAAAATTCTCAATTTCTTTGACACATTTCTCACAATCAGGTAAATATTTTTTCCTTCAGTGCAATGAGCTAACAGGAACCTGAAAACTAACACATGTCACATCAAGGTGGAGAACCAGTGTGTACATCACATTCATCTTCTGCTTTTTTACATTCTGTTGTCTTTTTCTGCCTCCACACATCACGTTTCTGATTGTTCCGTCGTTAGCTGGCTGACTGCATAAAATATTTATCTAAGCAGACTTGAGGTTTCAATAAGTCATATGTACATTCACAGAAAAGTACAGATTGAGAGGCACCCTGAACCAAAACGGATACTGCAGCATTCTGCAGTGCCATGCATACCCTCTGGTATGCACCTAGTTGGTCAGGGGTTCATCCTAAAGCAAGATAATGATCCAAAACATGAGTCCAAGCTATCCCAGAACTACCTCAATAAAAAATAACATGATGGTAAACTTAAAAACATGGAGTGGCCAGCACAGTCTGCAGACTTAAACTCCATAAAGCTGGTTGGGGATGAACTGGACAGAAGAGTGAAAGCAAAGCACCTACAAGTGCCTGTTTGATATAACGATGTGGATCGGATGGCAATATGAAAACGTCTATTGTTTCAAATTATGCTATCGCTTGTTTTGTGGTGTTGCAAAATAAACTGTTAACGGCAATATTTTATCATTTTGATGGTTTCTTAAAGTTCTCTCTTTCACTTATATTTAAATTAACCACACTACGGACGGAGAACCGACTGTTTTTATGCGTTGTAGTTAGCAACAACATGGGTAAAACCGTCACGTGGCTCTGCCGTCTGCTTGTTTGTTTTCCACATAAACCTTTCACAATAAAGCTGAAGATCCTATTGAGATTTTTCAAAATGAATCACATGAAATAGTATGCAGAGTGTTTACAGACGAGAAGCTAAAAAGAGCCGTCAGGTGCTAAAAAAATAAACCTTAGAACAGGCTCTTGCCAGCAGCACGTTGTGTAATAAATACAAAGAAAATTGCGGCCGTTTCAACTTTTGCAACAGTCAGTCCAGCTGAAAACACTTCACCCAAGTCGGGTTGCCCGAGCTTCACAGAATTTACAGAAAATGTTACATTTTTGTGATTTATATCGTTGGATGATAAATGTCTTATATCGGGATATGAGATTTTGGTCATATCGTACAGCCCTACATGGGTGTGTTCAACTGTTGTATCTGCCAAATGAGGCTACTTCGATGAGTCTAGAGTTTAGAATACATTTTGATTCTGTGATTTCTTTTTTCACTCAATTGCTTATTTGTGCTATGCTTTCATTTAAGACTACAATGAGACATTAAATAGCATAATTTTTAATAAACAACTAGAAAAAATGTGTGTTCTAAAACGTTTGACTGGTAGTATATATATATATATATATATATATATATATATATATATATACACACATACTGTACCTGTTCTTCAGAGTTCTTCATCACCACCAGATCTGCCCCTTTGCCTCTACAGTCCTGTCTAGCTTCACCCCAGTTACCAGATCTTACAGAGAGGAAATAACAACTACCACTGAATATGCTCCATCCTGTGGGACACGTTTTTTCTGGAAGAAACATCAAACAAGAAACATCAAACAGTAGTTTTAATAGTTATTAACAGTACCTATTACTTATTATGTTAATATAAATTAGTTTTATATTAACATATTTTGTCAGTTAGATCAACTAAACATCACATGTCCTGCTGGAGAATCAAGATAAAACAAATTGTGTCATAAAATAAAATTGTGAAAGCACTAGAACCAAATTGTTTGTGTGCTCATTTTGATGAAGGATGTGACAGATCTAAGTTACCAGTGTTACACACCACACTTTTCACATATTTTTCAGCCTCACATTTGAAAAAAAGCAGTCCTACATATTTATTTAATATGTGGATTGAAGGACATATCCAGGTCAAAAATCACTCCAAGGTTCCCCACAGTGTTACTGGAGACAAAAATAATGCCATCCAGAGTAAGCATTTGGTTAGCTATCGTATTTCTAATCTTTTTAGGGCCAAGGACAATAACCTCAGTTTTATCTCAATATAGACGGAGAAAAATTAGAGTTTATCCAGGTCTTTATGTCTTTAAGACATCCCTGCAGGTTAACTAATTGATGTGTGTTATCTGGCTTCATGGATAGATAAAGTCAGGTGTCATATGCATAGCCATGAAAATGCATGCTATGCTTTCTAATGATACTGCCTAAGGAAAGCTTGTATAATGTAAACAGAATTGGTCCTAGCACTGAACCCTGTGTATAAAGAGGACTCTCCATTTGCATCTCCTCCTGTGGCCAGTTTATTATCCCAGAAGGGTATCTGACAACCAGCAGGGCATAGGCTTGATTGCTTATATCTTGTTCTTCCTGTTCAGCTGACTCCTCAGGACAAGCCTTACTCTCTGCAGTTATTTGGTTGCGGTTTTCCAAGAGGCCTCTTCGTGTTTCCCATTTTCCTGTGGGATTCTCAGGTACTTGTAGCGGTCCACAATGTCTGCAGCACTGACTTCTGGTAGTGCAATCCCCTCATTTCTAACTACCTTCCCTCTCTTTGTTACCTTCCGACTACACAGGCTTATGCAGAATAGCAGTGGAGTCACAGCATCTCTTTGGTAAATCTCGCACTTGATGATGACTTGTACAGTTTGCTTGAAGTTGGCCTGTAGTGTTGTTCTCCACATCTCCACTGAATTCCTGATGAAGGCTCTTAGGGTCCTGGTGGTTCTGGGCATTATAAGATCCATTTGTGAGGCATTGAGTTTATTGGCTTTCTTGCAGTTAATCCAAGAGATGCAAAGGTTGGTCAGCCTGGTCTTGCCGTATTGAGTTACTGCTTTTTTTCCTAACAGTTAGCTAAGACTGTGAGTCTTTGCTTGGCACGCAGTTTTTAGTCAGGTATGGACACCTAGTTGTACTTCTTAGGAACCCCTCTCTTCATCACTCCTTTCAGCTGTTCTCATAGTGGGCTAACTTCTGTCTGTCTAACTCTCTGTGGTTTCAGTGATGGTTACAGTAGGCATTATGCATAATGCTAAATTCACATCTTCAAATAGACTTTTGGAGAGTACTTCACATACTAATGGTAATCAGCCACTGAGGCACTGAGGGTCCAGGTTTCCACCATAGCCCTGATCTTCTTGTAACACAAAAGGACCTGACGCACATAGCATTGCAAGTTTTCAAATGTTTATTTGCAGTGTTTTTCTTGTTCCTTTCGTCTGCATGGATTTCCAGCTTCAGATCGGCACACACCTCACAGTTCTCTTGTCAGGTCCCGCCGACCTACTCAAGTAGGGAAGGCATGATTAGATGATGGAGACCATCATCATGACCTGCACTGATCTGACACCACGCCATAAACACATTGCTTCACCCCTCCCCTGCAGCTGGGCCACAAACCACACACACACTCTTCTCCTTCAGGTGCTCTCATATTCCACACCTTGAATGCACCAGTTGTTCTTGGGGCTTGGAGTGTCAGTCTCGGAGTGTGGGGATTATGATATCTCCATCCTGACCTGACATCCCGGTTCCCTCTCTCCATAGCGTTTGTGTTTTACCTTGTAAATCTCTAGTTGTGATAGCAGGTGCTTTTTCTAGTTGTTCAAATACTTAGCTAGTAGTTGTTTTGATTTTAAACTAGATGTCTTTTCTTTTTGTGTAGTACTCTTTCCAAAGTCAGTACGATTTTGATAAAAGTAGAAAACTATTTGATATTCGTCTTAAATTAATGTTGAAAAGAAAAAAAAAGTTTTGATTATCTGAGTGTCTTTGTTGTGAATCTGTGTTATGAACAATGCCTTAACTGTTCTGAGGTCTGCATTAACAGTGGCGAGGCAACGAGACTTTCCAGCATGACCCACCGTAAGGAAGAGGCAGTAACAGTTTGACTGAAAACTGTCAGAGATTTACAGTTAACAAACAGTCAGGTGAGTAAACAACACTGAGACACTTGAGATTGATAATGTGCGGCACGGGTGAATCTCAGACAGAGAGACACACCGAACTGCAGTATTCGTTTACTTTTATAGGTTACATCGTCAATATGCAAATATAATCACATTTCCTGTTACGCAGGTCCTGATGCTGTCTGTGTGTAAGCTGTGTGTGTGTGTGTGTGTGTGTCATAAAGTGTGTGTGCTACAAGTCAATTTCTAAGAATAAGATAATGCAAGTCAACTTCTGCGGATGTGTATTTCTGTACTCATCTCTTGCGGTAAATGTCACAGAGTCACAGGGTCAGCTTCCTGTTTCAACAGAAAACTGTGTCTGGTGAAATATGTGAACATAAGTATAACATAACATTTGAAGCATAATCAAATAAAACATTAAAAACTCCCTGACAAAAACGATAGGTTATTTTGGCATTTCATCCTTATTATTGAAATAGTATTTAAACTTCATTCATCAGAATTTCAATAAAAATTCAAAAATTCTATTCATTAAGGCACAAAGAGACAAGGACTTTTCACAATACCTGGAAAGTGAATCCTTGTTTTTCATTATTAACTTTTACAAACACACACAAGTAATTTCAACAGGAAATACACATACTCACTCTGCTTTGACAAACTCTGAAGCCGTTCCAACTCATTTGCCTTTTCAGCAAGGTTGGCCTGCAGAAGGTCTCTCTCCTCAGTCATGGAGGAAAGCTTGTTTCCGGTACTGGACAGATTTGCCTTAAGAAGGTCTCTCTCTTCAGTCATGGAGGAAAGCTTGTTTCCGGTACTGGACAGATTTGCCTTAAGAAGGTCTCTCTCTTCAGTCATGGAGGAAAGTTTGTTTCCGGTAGTGGACAGACTTGCCTTAAGAAGGTCTCTCTCCTCAGTCATGGAAGAAAGTTTACTACTCACAGCTGAGACATCTGCAGCTGAATCATGAACTAAAATAATTGGAGATGCATGTTTTTGAGACACAGAAAAAAGCTTGTGCATAAATTTTTATAGTTTTTAGACCAAAACTAAAGTATTTCAAATTTGCCTGTAGGCAATGAAAAATGTTCTTAAACTGATATTTATGATAGTGTACTCTATGGGAGAGTATGAGTGTGTGTGTGTCACAGTTCATTCAGCATGGTCTGAAACCATCCAAAATACAAAGTTCAAGACATTTTATTCTGTTCATATGTGGGCTCATGAGTGTTAGAATCAGACTCACAGTAAACACCAAGGGTGATGAGTCCGATTAGCAGGAAAAAACTCAGCAGGCCCAAACAGGGAATCACACCTGAGTGGAAACTCCTCTTATAGTTCCTTGGACCTGAAAAGAGAAACAAACACTAATGAAGTGGAAAATAGTTATGACTGATGATAAAAATATGTCTACTCTGTTTCTTACCTGTGCAGTTTTTTGCATTGTCAAATTTGTCATACTCAGTATTCATATAAATTTCCTCCATCATTTGTTAGAATGCCAGATATTCCTGAGATGGTCAGCTCTGCAGAACAGGCCAGCAATACTGTGAATGCGTCATTAGTTTCAATTTCTTCTCTTAATAACTTTAGGGGAACTAAACTTATCACAGTAATAGCTGGGCGATGTGAAAAGAAACAAAAGTATTTTTTTTCTGAGGAACTTTCAGTTCCCTAATACAAACCAAAAGTGATGGGAAACAAGCTAACACTGTGGGAATTAGAAGATTCTTCATGTGAATCGTTATACAAGTTGCACATTTTGCAAAACACAAGTGGAAACTTAGTCACATAGTTTTGATGACACCATTTTTGCTGCTGCAAACCGCACCAAGGTTTTTCTAGTGCACTAAAATTCAAGCACGAAGGGAGAATTGAGAAGAATACAGAAGTACAAATACTTGATTTTGCACAACAGAGCAGATGAATAAACACAGGGTAACACACATATAAAACAGTGGAGGAAGGTGCACACAATTAAAAAAAAAATCTGAAAGAGATAGGAGACTGCAAGGTGACTTTGGAAATCAATTAGAGGAAGCGAGTGAAGACAGAGGCCAGATTTAAATGATGGAAGCTGAAAACGTATGAATATTGCGAAGAATTCAGGGAGGAGCTGAGACAGGTTCTGGGTAATAATGAAGGGTTACCAAATGACTCAGGGATTAGAGTATAAATGGTGGTTGTGGTGTAGAGAGAGGAAACAAAACAAGAAAACCTGGTGATGGAATTAAAATGCCCTTTGAGGAATTTGCCCAGACAGACTTTTTCCAAAGGCAACTGGATGCTACCAGGAAGAGGTCAGAGGAAAGGATGGAGGAAAAGAGGAAAAGGCCAGAAACCCAACTAACAGGCCGCCTCTGCAGGTTCTGCCACATGAACCTGAAACAGGGCCCAAATAGCCCACATGTTCGCACGGGCTTCCCTGGAGTGGCAGGGAAATATATCTACTGCCCTTCAAAAGTGCAATCTCTGCACAGGCACAAGGGCATGGCCAAGGAGATTACCTGGAAGGAGTTTCAGGAGTCTCCTTTCTACGAGGCAGAGAGACAAAGATGGGTGGAAGAAAAAAGGAAATAGGGGAGAAACTGTTGATATTGTACATAAGATAGTTTTGTTCTAGTTTTGTAGTGTTTATTTTGTTTAAATAAATAAAAACTGATTGTAAATATAAAAATGTAAATAAATTGTGTTCTGTAAAAATAGCAGCACAGCTCTCTTCTTTATAACCTCTTAGAGTTCACCTGTATGTTTACATATCTGTGTAAGCTTACCATCAGGTAATCAGTTTTAAGAAGCTGTGAGTGCTGCCCTGAAAGCTTACATATTATTTCTAAATCACTTCATGTAATGATAACAAGCCATCCTTTCTCTAGTGAGGCCTCACAGCTTTTATCTTTAAAATCTTTCTGGTTGATTTATATCATTAGAAACATGACTGCTGTCTTTTATCTGTGTGACTGTACAGCCTGTTTCAGACATGACAACCAGACAGTGTATGAAGTTATCTTTAATACACGCAGCACAGCTGGAGATTGTCCAGACACTTTCTCACTAATATTTTTGGTTTAGGTATAGTTCATTTCTGGCTTGAAGCTTATCTACAAAAGCAGTTCAATAAGGAGAGATCATGTGGTAAAACCGAACATGATTTATTGAGATACAGAAATAAATGTAACTGTTAGGCAGTTAGACTTCAATGACCCATCATAGCAGAAGAAATCTCAGCAGGGACAGGATTTTACACAAGCCACCTTTTGCAGTCAAGCGTGGGTGAGAGTCTCCTACATTTTTATCTTGTACTTGTTTTTACACCTTTTAATGTCAAAGTTGGTCTCTGTGATTTTTCAGTGTTGGAAAGACTCTTTCTTGCACTGAGGTCTGCTTGTTAAATAAAAAAGTGTAAAATTAAATTTCAATAAACTAACCATAATGCCAGCTCATATGCTCTTAACGCTGCATCTTTAACTCTTTTACAGGATTTGCAGTCTTCTGATTCCTGATGAGTTCCGTAAGTGACAAGCTTACTGACTGTGTTTACTCTTCTGTGTATTAGGTATTAGGAGTAGGTATGGGTGCAGGGGAAGGCTGTGTCCTGGCTGACTCTATTCATGAAAAATATAATCTGTGTTACAACAAGATTGAAATTGAGACTCAGCATTGTTTCCCAATTTTCCAAACCCATATGAACTGTAGCCTCAGCTTTCTGTGCTTAGCTGACAGGAGGGATAGCAGAACAGATGTGTTATAAAATTTTGAGCAATGTCCTTGTACAATATTTAAGCTGCTTGTAAAGTGAAGAAAGTAGACACTTTAATCAGCCCACTCCTACAACCTGAAATGTGTGAAAGTCTAAATATTTATCAGAGGGGCTCACTAAAGATGATTTCAACAGGACAAAACTGCTTAAACTACTTCAATCTCCCACTGTGACCACTGGTGCAGGGCAGGATGAGGGTTTGTAGGTCAGTTCCTGCTATTGCAGCATCACTGAGTGTCTATCTTAAGATAAACATCATTTATTTTTGAGGTCGGTTTTGATCAAGAACATAAGTATAGCCTGCATGAAACAACCAGAGCAGGAGGTTCAATCAAGAACACATATGACATATGACACATATCTGCTTGACACGAAAGCAGTGCACACTGAACTCAGGTAACATTTGTTATTAGAGGAGGTCAAAAAGTGTGTCAGTGAGAAATATCCATCAAAAGCATGATTTACACTAGCTGCAGCTCACAGTCAGCAACTCATCAGTTTTGTTGTTCAAACCAAACAAGAATTTTTCACATCATGTTGTCCTGCAGGAACTCACCGGATCACCTCTCCAGCACTTTGATCCCAAGACAGGAATACAATATGCAGAGTTAGTTTAATTGATTGGAATTCAGCTGTCATCTTCAGAGTGTTTCATTTGATAAAGTTAAGAACGAGAAATCAAGTGGTCAGAGCTATCATGGTGATATTCAGGGTCAGATTCTGTGCTAGTGCAAAACCTTCTTTTGGCCTGAAAAAGCTGCTGTGGGGTTTACAACAGAGGAGCAATTGAAAGCCTGCAGGTCAAATTAGCGTCAGGATGCATTTGCAAAAATGTTTCGTGTGAGTAGAAAGTTCTCTGGGTGATCCAACCGTGCGTTAGTTGATATACAAACATGCAATGAGAACATTTCAGTAATTAGCTGTTAAGTGTCACCCAAACATGAGGAGGCCAGTGAAGGAGCCAGTGACGGTTTAACAAAAAGAATACAGTGTGAGTGCAGGTTTACATGTTTCTCTCTGAGAAAAAGAGACGTCGATGTGTTTCTATTAGTGTGAAATCCTTTTTAGAAATTAGGCACTGTGTGAGGTCATTTAGTAAGAGTCAGTGAATCTTTCACAGTTGTAAAACACATAAAAAGAAACAACATAAGTAACGTATGTTTTTTCCCGAGGGTGGTGGGGTAGGACTTCATGTGTGGGTGACTGAGAATGTCCATTTTATTAGATATGTTGTTGTAACTGTTTCAAAGTGAGTAATGCATGAATCTGCAATGATTTTTCTTCCTTAAAAGAGGACTGTGTACAGTGTCCATTTGTGTCTGTCTCCACGTTGGGTGATTGTGGAGTATTTGAATATGTGTGCATGAGGGTGGGAATGCCCGTTGGTGGCTGCGTGCGCCTGTTCGACTGTGTCTGTATGTCAGGTCGGTTACACTCCATGTCTCTGGGAACATCTCAGGCCCTCCAAGGTATGGAGGCCTATCTCGATTCACCACACTCCTTGCCGTTAGCTGATGCCCTCAGGCGTCGGTGTGTTGGTGGTTCTGGTGTCCGGGGCTGGGCGCTCAGGTATGTACCGGCTCACTCCCAGTGACTGCTTGGCGGGGTCTGGCACCCGTGGCTCCGTCAGGCCACTTCCGGGGGGTGGGGGGCTCTCAGTCCTCTGGCCTCTGGGCCTGTGGCTCAGGTCACTCTGGCACAGCTGTCTGCCGGCAGAGCCCACGGCCACATCACGGGCCCCCTGCGGCTTCTGCTCCGTGGCTGCTGGGTGACCTCTAATCTGGGGCTCTCCTCAGCGCTTCCCAGGAGGGTGGCATGGCTGCAACTCCGATAGTCCTCCTTGGGCTCTCACATTCTGGGGGCCTCTGGGTGTCTGGGGCCTGGATCTCCTCCATGCCTGCTACATGCACTGGGGGATAGACTATGGCTCCCTGTTAAATCCAGAATTGAATTCAAAATCCTGCTCCTCACATACAAGGTCTTAAATAATCAGGCCCCATCTTATCTTAATGACCTTGTAGTACCATATCACCCTATTAGAGCACTTCGCTCTCACACTGCAGGCTTACTTGTTGTTCCTAGAGTATTTAAAAGTAGAATGGGAGGCAGAGCCTTCAGTTTTATCTTTTGTCCTGTCTTCCTCTGCTCATCCCAACAGGTTGTGGCAGATGGCTGTCCCTTCCTCAGCCTGGTGCTACTGGAGGATTCTTTCTTTTAAAATGGAGTTTTTCCTTCCCACTGTTGCCAAAGCGCATGCTCATCAGAAATCATATGATTATTGGGTTTTTTCTGTATTTTTCTCTCATCCACATCAAAAGGAGCAGGTTAAAGTGGTTCTGGCATCTGACAAGGATTCCTCCTGAGCGTCTCCCAGGTGAGGTGTACTGGACGAGCTCCCACCAGGAGGAGGCCCTGAATCAGACCCAAGACATGATGGAGTTCCCCTAGATAAGCTGGAGGAGGTGGGTGTGGAAAAGGAGGTCTGGAGTTCTCTGCTTAGGCTGCTGCCCCCACAACCCGGCCACAGATAAGTGAAATAAGTAGATCAAATATAACTTGGTGTTCTAAAGAATATTGTTGTTTCCTTGCAGGACACCAGGAGAGATGAGCCCTCCATCACAGATGGTGTGGTCACCTGCAGGTTCAAGGTCATTGCATCTCCAGCCCACATCTACTGCCACTGTACTTAAGGGAAGTTGGGACAATGTTAAAGACTTTCGTCAGACAATTGCATTTGGATGAGCTAAATTCATGACAGGCACTCAAGCAGTAATGCCTCGACTGACAAACGAACATACCAAGCTTCTGTGTTGTTTGAGCCAGAGACTGCACTTGTGGATGAACAATAAAAACATTTTATATTTATTATATTAGTAATGTAACTTGCAATAAAAAGTTATGGGAAGCTTAAACTTAGTTTCAGAATAATTAAATCTGAGACTTTGTTTCATTGAAAAGTTATTAAAGTTTTAAAGTGTGTGACAAATAAAATAATAAATTATTAAGTAACACCAGCTACAATATTGGAAATATGTGTGTTGTTCAGCAGAACAGTGTCCAGTATGTTGGCTGAAATGCTTTAAATTTGAAAATAAAAGTTGGGCTGATTTTAACGCATTACAAGGAGTGTTTTAATTATTATTTTCTAAATAAGCAGTGTTTATATTACGTGTAATGAAATAAGTTCAAGGATAATAAAAGGTAATGAGATTTAATTGCATTCAACTTATGTGCAGCAAAACTAAAAATAAGTTACGGAAGTGTTCAAATAATATGTGTGCTTTTAAAAATGCTCGTCTATTTAAAGACTACACAATCTGTGTTAATTCTAATTATACCACAATCCCTTGCCTGTTGTGTTAAATATACATAAACAGTATGTGTTATCAGATGAAAGTACAAAGCTCTCAAGAACCCCCCTCCTAAATTTCAGGTGGCATTTTAAAAACATGCCATGACATAACACACAGCTGCTATAATCATACAGTGAGGTCAAATGTCAATTATCGTTATAGGTTCTTGCTATATGTTATAACATAAACACAGCACAGTTGTAAGAATAATAGTTTCTAGGTTCTAAGGCTTTTTGTCAGTTTAATAGTGAGCTTTACGAGACTCATTTTCGTGCCAAAGGCTTGCACAGGCCTAAGTTCCCTTATGACAACTAGAGCTGGAAACAAGACCTCAAGCGATCCTAAGGCTAATTAGCACGGCTAGCATTTAAAAAACATCTGTTAAATGTTGTCATTGCTAGCATATACCTGTATTACAGCATGGTAAGTAGCGAGAACGCAAAGTTTTTGTTACCTTTGAAAAGAAAAATGTGAAGCTGTAATATTAGCATGAGCTATGCTAATGTTATTCACTGAAACAAACATCGCAGGTACTGACTTGCTGCTTTCTAATATCTGTGTTTATTTCTGGATATACCTACATGGTTATTAGACATCCCACATAAAGGGTGACAAAGGCAGTAACTATAAATGACCATAACTTTACTGTAAATTACACTGATGGGCTCAGTTCATATAGTTATATCACGTGCACACGCATGTTAGCAACCGTAACCATGCAGGCTGTTGGTATATGAATGCTGCGCAAGGTTCCAGCTGTTCCTTTACACTTGCTCTTGGATTTGTCTTGACCTGCTCCAAGCTCAGCTTGTGGAAAGATAACTTTTGGAGAATATTTCTACAGAAAGCGGATTTTACTACAAAGCGACAACAACTACTGCATCTTTGGATCTTTTGTACTTGTGTTTCATCATAACAGCAAAGCTTGAAGATCGTGGACCCCGACTCCTCGACAGCCACCAGGTACATTTCAAAATTTCTTCAATTATTTCAAGAATCACTAGATGACTATAGTAATTTTACAGGTTCCAGTGTGAATATCACGTTTTAATGTGATCAAAATAAGTGTGTTCTAAGACTTTTCCTGGCAAATCGCTTTTATGCTTTAAATTTTCCAGGAGAGGTGTAGAATTTATTACCGACTGGTGTATGAATGTGAAAAAAGGTTTTACTTTGATTTGAAGCCTTCAAATTTGACACTTTTTTCCAATGAAATGGTTAAAATTAGCTTAAAATTCGTAAAATGCCCCCCTCCCCAAATATACATATGTATATGTGTATATCGGTTTCTATGGTAACAGCATCTCCTCACAATGTTAGGACATATAGGAGTAAACACACCATATCCCCTGTAGGTCCTGACATCATTTTCTTCTCAAAGGCTTCATTTGAATAAACTATAACTTTTCCCCAGCTACATATGCGATGATAAATAAAATAAAATGAAATAATATAAAAAAGAATATTAAAACA
Organism: Aulonocara sp. 'chitande type north' Nkhata Bay; assembly: GCF_057382095.1. NCBI lineage: Eukaryota > Metazoa > Chordata > Actinopteri > Cichliformes > Cichlidae > Aulonocara > Aulonocara sp. 'chitande type north' Nkhata Bay. Next base: position 6,867,568 of record NC_141359.1, on the reverse strand, counting down.
TCAATCATAGTCAAAAATAATCATAAAGTCAAACTGTTACAAAAATGTGTTTTATTTTTAAAATTGTGTGTGGAGTTCTACTGCCTTTTTTGCATTAGCAATATTTAGGACATGGAATTGGTACATGGGGAGATTAAATGTTTCGTTATATTTTACATCGTTAATGAAAGAATTAAAAAAAATATGAGAATGAGCTGCTAAATTATTTATGGATTTTCTGCAGTATGCTATTCATGTCCAGTTCTTTACAAATCAGTACCTATTATCCATGACCTAGTCCAACGTAGTGTTTGCATAAAGGTTTAAAAAGAACAAATAAACAAAATGAATGTATACAAAATACAATACTGTTACCTTAAAAGTGTAGTGTGCACAGAGTGAGCTGCCTTGGCAGAGATTTGGATGCTTCACTTAATGATTGTGGACATAGTTGAAATCTTGTTTTCTTCTCACATGAACAAGTAAAGTGTCATTCAGTCTGATATGAATGTAGCCTGTAGCTTTAGCACTGGGTGCTTACTACATTCCTACTGTTATTTTAAACTTTGTTTCCTTACAGGCTGTCTTGACTACATTGTTGAACGTCCCAAGAACGAGACCTTTCTGAAGTCATCAGGATCCTTGATGACAGTCTCCTGAGCGCCATCTCTTCTGATGAAGCGTGGGACACTGATACCGTGCGTGTCAGTAAAGGTGAGTACATCGCCCTCTCATCCTCCCCCTCTTCTCATGAAGAACTGGATGCTGATGCGTGTCAGTGAAGTGGAAGGTGAGTACTCCCTCCCCACCTTGCTTTCTTGCACTGAGGTCTGCTTATTGTAAATATCTTGTACTTGTTTTTACACCTTTTCATGTCAAAGTTGGCCTCTGTGCTTATCAGTGTTAGAAAGACTCTTTCTTGAACCGAGGTCTGCTTATTGCAAATATCTTGTACTTGTTTGAACACCTTTTAATTTCAAAGTTGGCCTTTGTGCTTTTTCATTGGTGGAAAGACTCTTTCTTGCACTGAGGTCTGCTTATTGTAAATATATTGTGTTAACTTGTTATTTTCTGTTTTATCGCGAGAGTACTGTTGCCCGCGAAGGGTTGTTGTTGTTGTCCGTATGAAAAATGGCGGAATGAATAAAGCGCTGTGAATGAGAGTACGACGTCGTGTCTTTTGAGTTAACATTGGTAGCAGAGGATGGTTTCCAATTACAAAGTACCACCAAAGCTTGATGAAGCCAGGCCATACGAATGCTGGAAGAATGAAGTCAACATCTGGAGACGAGTTACGGAGCTGGATAAAAAGAAACAGGCACTCGCGGTGGTGCTGGGCCTCGAGGGAAGAGCCAGAGAAACGGCCATGGAGATACCCGCAGACAAAGATGACGGTATGGAAATACTGCTTGCAAAACTTGACGCGGTGTTTCAGAGAGAAGAGAAAGACCGCGCTTATGAAGCCTACTCGTGTTTTGACTCCATTGCAAAGAACCACAGCGTGTCCATGGCAGACTACATTATAGACTTTGAACAGCGTTATAACCGGATGAAAAAGTGGAGGAGTGTAACATTACTTTGTACACTAAAGCCTCAATGACAGACGCTGAAATTTTCCTGACTGAGGCACTGGGGTCAACCATTATTGATACTGCATGTACACGTACAGTTTGTGGTCAGAAGTGGCTAGATAGTTACATGCGTGACCTCAGCCAAGGCCAAGTAAACAAGCTGTTGCAATCAGAAACCCCCAGCTCCAGACCATTTCGCTTTGGGGATGGTATTGTAGTGTATTCCAGCAGAAAAGTGAAACTTCCAGCCAAAATTGGACAAACAAAATGTGACATTGAAAGTGAAGTAGTTCCTGTTGACATTCCACTACTACTGAGCAAAACGTCTCTCAAGAAAGCAGGGACTGTTCTAGACATGGAGAATGACAGTGTTGTCATGTTCAAGCAGCCTGTTCCTCTAGAGCTCACTAGTTCGGGACACTATTGCGTGGACATTAGAGATGAAAATACTACAGAAAGTTGCAATGAAAATGAAGTTCTCATGGTAACTGCTGAAATGTCTACAAAAGAGAAACAGAAAGTCCTTGTGAAACTTCATAAGCAGTTTGGTCATGCATCTGCAGAGAGGTTATTGAGGCTCATCCAAAGCTCTGGCAATACAGATAAACAATGTGCAGTTATTCTACAAGAGATAGTTCATGACTGTGACATTTGTCAGAAATATTGCAAAACCAAGCCGAGACCTGCTGTTGGTCTACCCCTGGCTTCTGAGTATAATGAGACAGTAGCGATGGATCTACATGAGCTGGAGCCCAATGTGTGGTACCTTCACATCATCGACCACTTCACACGCTTCAGTGCCGGCAGCATCGTAAAGACAAAGAAAGCTGCAGAGATCATCAACTCCTTCATTCACACCTGGATAAGCATTCACGGTGCCCCCAGACGGCTCTACACAGACAACGGCGGAGAGTTCAACAACACAGACATTCGGGACATGGCTGAAAACTTCAACATTGAGGTAAAAACAACGGCGGGGTATAGTCCCTGGAGCAACGGACTACTGGAGAGACATAACATGACACTTACAGAAATCCTCCTGAAGGTAAAAAAGGAACGTGGATGTGACTGGCACACTGCGCTAGACTGGGCCCTTATGGCCAAAAACAGTATGCTTAATGTACATGGTTATAGTCCACATCAACTTGTGTTTGGCCAAAACCCCAACCTTCCTTCTGTGTTGATGGATAAGCCACCTGCCTTAGAGGGCACAACTGTAAGTGCAAGAGTAGCTGAACATATCTCAGCATTACATGCTTCCAGGAAAGCATTTACTGAGGCAGAGTGTTCAGAAAGGATCAGGAGAGCACTACGCAAACAACTTAGGCCTACAGATGACAAATATGAGGCAGGAGATAAAGTATACTACAAACGAGTCGACTGTACAGAGTGGAAGGGTCCAGGTGTAGTTATTGGGCAGGATGGAACTGTTGTATTTGTAAGACATGGGGGGACTCTTGTAAGAGTACACCAGTCAAGATTGACTAAAGTGGATTCACAGACTGGAGATAAACAAATACCACACAGTACTACTGATGATGACAACAAAGACGCAGTTGAAAATGATGACACTGACACACCCGATGGTGAACAGAGTATTAGTGAGGAAGAAGACATCACTATTGACAGAGAAACCAACACTACAGAAAACATGTCTGTCACACAAACTGCAAATGAGCCCTCTACACCCACTGATCACGTCTCTGCAAATGTAAAATTAAGATCAGGACAGCTGATTGCTTTTACCAACAGAGACAACGGTGTTCAACACACAGCCAGAGTGCTAGGCAGAGCGGGAAAAGCAAAAGGGCAATACAAAAACTGGTACAATGTGCAATATCTTGAGCATGATGGTAGTGAAGGTGAAAACAGAGATGCAGATGTACTCATAACAAAAGATATTTCCTTTGATTCTGATAAGCAGCAGGAGATTGAGAGCTGGCAAAGTAATGGTGTGTTTGATGAAGTGAAAGAACTGGGTCAAAAATGTCTGTCTACTAGATGGGTCTGTACACTCAAAGAAACTACTAATGGTGTTGTCCCAAAGGCTCGACTTGTGGCACGGGGGTTTGAAGAGGTAAATACTAAAGAACTACAGAAAGACTCTCCAACATGTGCGTCTGAGTCCCTCAGACTGGTGCTAGCTGTGATATGTCAAAACAAGTGGAGAGTAAATTCAATGGACATTAAATCTGCCTTCTTGCAGGGAATGGAACTGTCAAGAGGCATCTATCTTCGTCCCCCACCTGAAGCTGGCAAGGACAATGTTCAATGGAAACTGAAAAAGTGTGTTTATGGACTTGCAGATGCTTCACTTTATTGGTACAATAAGGTCAAAGACATTATGCTCAAAACTGGTGGTAAAATATCACAGGTTGATCCTGCAGTGTTCTATTGGCAGAATGAACAATCTGAGGTTACAGGAGTGCTTGCATGTCACGTTGATGATTTCCTTTGGGCTGGTTCAAGTCACTTTGCAACTCATATCATTCCTGTACTGAAATCTACCTTCCTTGTGGGCCGTGAAGAACATGACAGCTTTTCTTATGTTGGTATGGACATTTGTACAGTTAATGATGTAATAGAGGTGCATCAACAACTTTACATTGACAACCTACAACCGGTTCAGTTACAAGCAGCACGGGCTGTACAGAGGGAGGCTTCCTTAAGTGAAACAGAACGTGAGCAACTCAGGTCAAAAATAGGACAGATTTTGTGGGTTGCCAAACAAACAAGGCCTGATGTTATGTTTGACACATGTAGCCTTGGATCTAATATCAAAGATGCAACTGTACAGTCTATTCATGAAGTGAACAAAGTAATCCGTAAACTTAAGGCAGAGAAAGGGACTCTTAAGTTTCAGCACTTGGGTAACAGTGAGGATCTGGCATTGGTTGTTTTCAGTGATGCTTCATTTGGCAACCTTCCTGATGGCGGTACTCAAGGAGGGGCATTAATCGTCCTTATGGGTAAAGGAGGAAAGTTTTGTCCTCTCTTCTGGCAGTCTAAAAAAATCAGGCGCGTGGTCAGAAGTACACTGGCAGGAGAAACTCTTGCCATGTCAGATGGAATAGACAGTGCAGTCTTCCTGGCAACACTTTTTTCTGAGCTTACAACTGGTAACACTGGTCTAAACGCTCTTCCTTTGATCTGTGTGACTGATAATCATTCCTTGTTTGATGCACTCAAGTCTACTAAGCAGGTTACAGAGAAGAGACTGGGGCTAGAAATGAGCAGCATTAAAGAGCTCATACAAGGCAAGAAAATCAGACAGGTTTGTTGGTCAGATTCAAAATCTCAACTTGCTGATTGTCTGACAAAAAAGGGAGTTTCACCTTTAACCCTTCTAAAGGCGCTAGATGAAGGACTCTGGATACTGTAATCCTTTGTTTACAAAGTTGTCTTTGCATTCAAATGTACCATTGTTTATTGTGTGCAATGATAGTATGCTTTAAGTAAAGCAAAGCACTTTTGAAATTTTTTTTTTGTTTATATAAATATATACATATATGTATACAAATGTTTACAGGGGTGTGTTTATACTTTTATTTTATTTTATTTTAAGAAAGAGGGAGATTGTTAACTTGTTATTTTCTATTTTATCGCGAGAGTACTGTAGCCCGCGAAGGGTTGTTGTTGTTGTCCGTATGAAAAATGGCGGAACAAATAAAGCGCTGTGACTGAGAGTACGACGTCGTGTATTTTGAGTTAACACTTGTACTTGTTTTTACACCTTTTAATGTCAAAGTTGGTCTCTGTGATTTTTCAGTGTTGGAAAGACTCTTTCTTGCACTGAGGTCTGCTTATTGTAAATATCTTGTACTTGTTTGAACACCTTTTAATGTCAAAGTTGGCCTCTGTGCTTTTTCAGTGTTGAAAAGACTCTTTCTTGCACTGAGGTCTGCTTATTGTAAATATCTTGTACTTGATTTTACACCTTTTAATGTCAAAGTTGGCCTCTGTGCTTTTTCAGTGTTGTAAAGACTCTTTCTTGCACTGAGGCCTGCTTATTGTAAATATCTTGTACTTGTTTGAACACCTTTTAATGTCAAAGTTGGCCTCTGTGCTTATCAGTGTTGTAAAGGCTCTTTCTTGCACTGAGGTCTGCTTATTGTAAATATCTTGTACTTGTTTTTACACCTTTTAATGTCAAAGTTGGCATCTGTGCTTATCAGTGTTGGAAAGACTCTTTCTTGCACTGAGGGCTGCTTATTGTAAATATCTTGTACTTGTTTTTACACCTTTTCATGTCAAAGTTGGCCTCTGTGCTTTTTCAGTGTTGGAAAGACTCTTTCTTGCACTGAGGGCTGCTTATTGTAAATATCTTGTACTTGTTTTTACACCTTTTCATGTCAAAGTTGGCCTCTGTGCTTGTCAGTGTTGGAAAGACACGTTTTTGCACTGAGGTCTGCTTATTGTAAATATCTTGTACTTGTTTTTACACCTTTTCATGTCAAAGTTGGCCTCTGTGCTTTTTCAGTGTTGGAAAGACTCTTTCTTGCACTGAGGTCTGCTTATTGTAAATATCTTGTACTTGTTTGAACACCTTTTCATGTCAAAGTTGGCCTCTGTGCTTGTCAGTGTTGGAAAGACACGTTTTTGCACTGAGGTCTGCTTATTGTAAATATCTTGTACTTGTTTTTACACCTTTTCATGTCAAAGTTGGCCTCTGTGCTTTTTCAGTGTTGGAAAGACTCTTTCTTGCACCGAAGTCTGCTTATTGTAAATATCTTGTACTTGTTTTTACACCTTTTCATGTCAAAGTTGGCCTCTGTGCTTATCAGTGTTGGAAAGACTCTTTCTTGCACTGAGGTCTGCTTATTGTAAATATCTTGTACTTGTTTGAACACCTTTTCATGTCAAAGTTGGCCTCTGTGCTTTTTCAGTGTTGGAAAGACTCTTTCTTGCACTGAGGTCTGCTTATTGTAAATATCTTGTACTTGTTTGAACACCTTTTAATGTTAAAGTTGGCCTCTTTGCTTTTTCCGTGTTGGAAAGACTCTTTCTTGCACTGAGGTCTGCTTATTGTAAATATCTTGTACTTGATTTTTACACCTTTTCATGTCAAAGTTGGCCTCTGTGCTTTTTCAGTGTTGGAAAGACTCTTTCTTGCACTGAGGTCTGCTTATTGTAAATATCTTGTACTTGTTTGAACACCTTTTCATGTCAAAGTTGGCCTCTGTGCTTTTTCCGTGTTGGAAAGACTCTTTCTTGCACCGAGGTCTGCTTATTGTTAATATCTTGTACTTGTTTTTACACCTTTTCATGTCAAAGTTGGCCTCTGACCTTATCAGTGTTAGAAAGACTCTTTCTTGCACTGAGGTCTGCTTATTGTAAATATCTTGTACTTGTTTGAACACCTTTTAATGTCAAAGTTGGCCTCTGTGCTTTTCAGTGTTGGAAAGACTCTTTCTTGCACTGAGGTCTGCTTATTGTAAATATCTTGTACTTGTTTTTACACCTTTTCATGTCAAAGTTGGCCTCTGTGCTTTTTCAGTGTTGGAAAGACTCTTTCTTGCACTGAGGTCTGCTTATTGTAAATATCTTGTACTTGTTTGAACACCTTTTAATGTCAAAGTTGGCCTCTGTGCTTTTTCAGTGTTGAAAAGACTCTTTCTTGCACTGAGGTCTGCTTATTGTAAATATCTTGTACTTGTTTGAACACCTTTTAATGTCAAAGTTGGCCTCTGGGCTTTTTCAGTGTTGAAAAGACTCTTTCTTGCACTGAGGTCTGCTTATTGTAAATATCTTGTACTTGATTTTACACCTTTTAATGTCAAAGTTGGCCTCTGCGCTTCTGCAGTGTTAGAAAGACTCTTTCTTGCACTGAGGTCTGCTTATTGTAAATATCTTGTACTTGTTTTTACACCTTTTAATGTCAAAGTTGGCATCTGTGCTTATCAGTGTTAGAAAGACTCTTTCTTGCACTGAGGTCTGCTTATTGTAAATATCTTGTACTTGTTTGAACACCTTTTAATGTCAAAGTTGGCCTCTGTGCTTATCAGTGTTGGAAAGACTCTTTCTTGCACTGAGGTCTGCTTATTGTAAATATCTTGTACTTGTTTTTACACCTTTTCATGTCAAAGTTGGCCTCTGTGCTTATCAGTGTTGGAAAGACTCTTTCTTGCACTGAGGTCTGCTTATTGTAAATATCTTGTACTTGTTTGAACACCTTTTCATGTCAAAGTTGGCCTCTGTGCTTTTTCAGTGTTGGAAAGACTCTTTCTTGCACTGAGGTCTGCTTATTGTAAATATCTTGTACTTGTTTGAACACCTTTTAATGTTAAAGTTGGCCTCTTTGCTTTTTCCGTGTTGGAAAGACTCTTTCTTGCACTGAGGTCTGCTTATTGTAAATATCTTGTACTTGATTTTTACACCTTTTCATGTCAAAGTTGGCCTCTGTGCTTTTTCAGTGTTGGAAAGACTCTTTCTTGCACTGAGGTCTGCTTATTGTAAATATCTTGTACTTGATTTTTACACCTTTTCATGTCAAAGTTGGCCTCTGTGCTTTTTCCGTGTTGGAAAGACTCTTTCTTGCACTGAGGTCTGCTTATTGTAAATATCTTGTACTTGTTTGAACACCTTTTCATGTCAAAGTTGGCCTCTGTGCTTTTTCCGTGTTGGAAAGACTCTTTCTTGCACCGAGGTCTGCTTATTGTTAATATCTTGTACTTGTTTTTACACCTTTTCATGTCAAAGTTGGCCTCTGACCTTATCAGTGTTAGAAAGACTCTTTCTTGCACTGAGGTCTGCTTATTGTAAATATCTTGTACTTGTTTGAACACCTTTTAATGTCAAAGTTGGCCTCTGTGCTTTTCAGTGTTGGAAAGACTCTTTCTTGCACTGAGGTCTGCTTATTGTAAATATCTTGTACTTGTTTTTACACCTTTTCATGTCAAAGTTGGCCTCTGTGCTTTTTCAGTGTTGGAAAGACTCTTTCTTGCACTGAGGTCTGCTTATTGTAAATATCTTGTACTTGTTTGAACACCTTTTAATGTCAAAGTTGGCCTCTGTGCTTTTTCAGTGTTGAAAAGACTCTTTCTTGCACTGAGGTCTGCTTATTGTAAATATCTTGTACTTGTTTGAACACCTTTTAATGTCAAAGTTGGCCTCTGGGCTTTTTCAGTGTTGAAAAGACTCTTTCTTGCACTGAGGTCTGCTTATTGTAAATATCTTGTACTTGATTTTACACCTTTTAATGTCAAAGTTGGCCTCTGCGCTTCTGCAGTGTTAGAAAGACTCTTTCTTGCACTGAGGTCTGCTTATTGTAAATATCTTGTACTTGTTTTTACACCTTTTAATGTCAAAGTTGGCATCTGTGCTTATCAGTGTTAGAAAGACTCTTTCTTGCACTGAGGTCTGCTTATTGTAAATATCTTGTACTTGTTTGAACACCTTTTAATGTCAAAGTTGGCCTCTGTGCTTATCAGTGTTGGAAAGACTCTTTCTTGCACTGAGGTCTGCTTATTGTAAATATCTTGTACTTGTTTTTACACCTTTTCATGTCAAAGTTGGCCTCTGTGCTTGTCAGTGTTGGAAAGACACGTTTTTGCACTGAGGTCTGCTTATTGTAAATATCTTGTACTTGTTTTTACACCTTTTCATGTCAAAGTTGGCCTCTGTGCTTTTTCAGTGTTGGAAAGACTCTTTCTTGCACTGAGGTCTGCTTATTGTAAATATCTTGTACTTGTTTGAACACCTTTTCATGTCAAAGTTGGCCTCTGTGCTTGTCAGTGTTGGAAAGACACGTTTTTGCACTGAGGTCTGCTTATTGTAAATATCTTGTACTTGTTTTTACACCTTTTCATGTCAAAGTTGGCCTCTGTGCTTTTTCAGTGTTGGAAAGACTCTTTCTTGCACCGAAGTCTGCTTATTGTAAATATCTTGTACTTGTTTTTACACCTTTTCATGTCAAAGTTGGCCTCTGTGCTTATCAGTGTTGGAAAGACTCTTTCTTGCACTGAGGTCTGCTTATTGTAAATATCTTGTACTTGTTTGAACACCTTTTCATGTCAAAGTTGGCCTCTGTGCTTTTTCAGTGTTGGAAAGACTCTTTCTTGCACTGAGGTCTGCTTATTGTAAATATCTTGTACTTGTTTGAACACCTTTTAATGTTAAAGTTGGCCTCTTTGCTTTTTCCGTGTTGGAAAGACTCTTTCTTGCACTGAGGTCTGCTTATTGTAAATATCTTGTACTTGATTTTTACACCTTTTCATGTCAAAGTTGGCCTCTGTGCTTTTTCAGTGTTGGAAAGACTCTTTCTTGCACTGAGGTCTGCTTATTGTAAATATCTTGTACTTGTTTGAACACCTTTTCATGTCAAAGTTGGCCTCTGTGCTTTTTCCGTGTTGGAAAGACTCTTTCTTGCACCGAGGTCTGCTTATTGTTAATATCTTGTACTTGTTTTTACACCTTTTCATGTCAAAGTTGGCCTCTGACCTTATCAGTGTTAGAAAGACTCTTTCTTGCACTGAGGTCTGCTTATTGTAAATATCTTGTACTTGTTTGAACACCTTTTAATGTCAAAGTTGGCCTCTGTGCTTTTCAGTGTTGGAAAGACTCTTTCTTGCACTGAGGTCTGCTTATTGTAAATATCTTGTACTTGTTTTTACACCTTTTCATGTCAAAGTTGGCCTCTGTGCTTTTTCAGTGTTGGAAAGACTCTTTCTTGCACTGAGGTCTGCTTATTGTAAATATCTTGTACTTGTTTGAACACCTTTTAATGTCAAAGTTGGCCTCTGTGCTTTTTCAGTGTTGAAAAGACTCTTTCTTGCACTGAGGTCTGCTTATTGTAAATATCTTGTACTTGTTTGAACACCTTTTAATGTCAAAGTTGGCCTCTGGGCTTTTTCAGTGTTGAAAAGACTCTTTCTTGCACTGAGGTCTGCTTATTGTAAATATCTTGTACTTGATTTTACACCTTTTAATGTCAAAGTTGGCCTCTGCGCTTCTGCAGTGTTAGAAAGACTCTTTCTTGCACTGAGGTCTGCTTATTGTAAATATCTTGTACTTGTTTTTACACCTTTTAATGTCAAAGTTGGCATCTGTGCTTATCAGTGTTAGAAAGACTCTTTCTTGCACTGAGGTCTGCTTATTGTAAATATCTTGTACTTGTTTGAACACCTTTTAATGTCAAAGTTGGCCTCTGTGCTTATCAGTGTTGGAAAGACTCTTTCTTGCACTGAGGTCTGCTTATTGTAAATATCTTGTACTTGTTTTTACACCTTTTCATGTCAAAGTTGGCCTCTGTGCTTATCAGTGTTGGAAAGACTCTTTCTTGCACTGAGGTCTGCTTATTGTAAATATCTTGTACTTGTTTGAACACCTTTTCATGTCAAAGTTGGCCTCTGTGCTTTTTCAGTGTTGGAAAGACTCTTTCTTGCACTGAGGTCTGCTTATTGTAAATATCTTGTACTTGTTTGAACACCTTTTAATGTTAAAGTTGGCCTCTTTGCTTTTTCCGTGTTGGAAAGACTCTTTCTTGCACTGAGGTCTGCTTATTGTAAATATCTTGTACTTGATTTTTACACCTTTTCATGTCAAAGTTGGCCTCTGTGCTTTTTCAGTGTTGGAAAGACTCTTTCTTGCACTGAGGTCTGCTTATTGTAAATATCTTGTACTTGATTTTTACACCTTTTCATGTCAAAGTTGGCCTCTGTGCTTTTTCCGTGTTGGAAAGACTCTTTCTTGCACTGAGGTCTGCTTATTGTAAATATCTTGTACTTGTTTGAACACCTTTTCATGTCAAAGTTGGCCTCTGTGCTTTTTCCGTGTTGGAAAGACTCTTTCTTGCACCGAGGTCTGCTTATTGTTAATATCTTGTACTTGTTTTTACACCTTTTCATGTCAAAGTTGGCCTCTGACCTTATCAGTGTTAGAAAGACTCTTTCTTGCACTGAGGTCTGCTTATTGTAAATATCTTGTACTTGTTTGAACACCTTTTAATGTCAAAGTTGGCCTCTGTGCTTTTCAGTGTTGGAAAGACTCTTTCTTGCACTGAGGTCTGCTTATTGTAAATATCTTGTACTTGTTTTTACACCTTTTCATGTCAAAGTTGGCCTCTGTGCTTTTTCAGTGTTGGAAAGACTCTTTCTTGCACTGAGGTCTGCTTATTGTAAATATCTTGTACTTGTTTGAACACCTTTTAATGTCAAAGTTGGCCTCTGTGCTTTTTCAGTGTTGAAAAGACTCTTTCTTGCACTGAGGTCTGCTTATTGTAAATATCTTGTACTTGTTTGAACACCTTTTAATGTCAAAGTTGGCCTCTGGGCTTTTTCAGTGTTGAAAAGACTCTTTCTTGCACTGAGGTCTGCTTATTGTAAATATCTTGTACTTGATTTTACACCTTTTAATGTCAAAGTTGGCCTCTGCGCTTCTGCAGTGTTAGAAAGACTCTTTCTTGCACTGAGGTCTGCTTATTGTAAATATCTTGTACTTGTTTTTACACCTTTTAATGTCAAAGTTGGCATCTGTGCTTATCAGTGTTAGAAAGACTCTTTCTTGCACTGAGGTCTGCTTATTGTAAATATCTTGTACTTGTTTGAACACCTTTTAATGTCAAAGTTGGCCTCTGTGCTTATCAGTGTTGGAAAGACTCTTTCTTGCACTGAGGTCTGCTTATTGTAAATATCTTGTACTTGTTTTTACACCTTTTCATGTCAAAGTTGGCCTCTGTGCTTGTCAGTGTTGGAAAGACACGTTTTTGCACTGAGGTCTGCTTATTGTAAATATCTTGTACTTGTTTGAACACCTTTTAATGTCAAAGTTGGCCTCTGTGCTTTTTCAGTGTTGGAAAGACTCTTTCTTGCACTGATGTCTGCTTATTGTTAATATCTTGTACTTGTTTGAACACCTTTTCATATCAAAGTTGGCCTCTGTGCTTGTCAGTGTTGGAAAGACTCTTTTTGCACTGAGGTCTGCTTATTGTAAATATCTTGTACTTGTTTGAACACCTTTTAATGTCAAAGTTGGCCTCTGTGCTTTTTCAGTGTTGGAAAGACTCTTTCTTGCACTGAGGTCTGCTTATTGTTAATATCTTGTACTTGTTTGAACACCTTTTAATGTCAAAGTTGGCCTCTGTGCTTTTTCAGTGTTGGAAAGACTCTTTCTTGCACTGAGGTCTGCTTATTGTTAATATCGTGTACTTGTTTTTACACCTTTTAATGTCAAAGTTGGCCTCTGTGCTTTTTCAGTGTTGAAAAGACTCTTTCTTGCACTGAGGTCTGCTTATTGTAAATATCTTGTACTTCTTTGAACACCTTTTAATGTCAAATTTGGCCTCTGTGCTTTTTCAGTGTTGAAAAGACTCTTTCTTGCACTGAGGGCTGCTTATTGTAAATATCTTGTACTTGTTTTTACACCTTTTATGTCAAAGTTGGCCTCTGACCTTATCAGTGTTGGAAAGACTCTTTCTTGCACTGAGGTCTGCTTATTGTTAATATCTTGTACTTGTTTGAACACCTTTTAATGTCAAAGTTGGCCTCTGTGCTTTTTCAGTGTTGAAAAGACTCTTTCTTGCACTGAGGGCTGCTTATTGTAAATATCTTGTACTTGTTTTTACACCTTTTATGTCAAAGTTGGCCTCTGACCTTATCAGTGTTGGAAAGACTCTTTCTTGCACTGAGGTCTGCTTATTGTAAATATCTTGTACTTCTTTGAACACCTTTTAATGTCAAATTTGGCCTCTGTGCTTTTTCAGTGTTGAAAAGACTCTTTCTTGCACTGAGGGCTGCTTATTGTAAATATCTTGTACTTGTTTTTACACCTTTTATGTCAAAGTTGGCCTCTGACCTTATCAGTGTTGGAAAGACTCTTTCTTGCACTGAGGTCTGCTTATTGTTAATATCTTGTACTTGTTTGAACACCTTTTAATGTCAAAGTTGGCCTCTGTGCTTTTTCAGTGTTGAAAAGACTCTTTCTTGCACTGAGGGCTGCTTATTGTAAATATCTTGTACTTGTTTTTACACCTTTTATGTCAAAGTTGGCCTCTGACCTTATCAGTGTTGGAAAGACTCTTTCTTGCACTGAGGTCTGCTTATTGTAAATATCTTGTACTTGTTTTTACACCTTTTCATGTCAAAGTTGGCCTCTGTGCTTATCAGTGATGGAAAGACTCTTTCTTGCACCGAAGTCTGCTTATTGTAAATATCTTGTACTTGTTTTTACACCTTTTCATGTCAAAGTTGGCCTCTGTGCTTGTCAGTGTTGGAAAGACACGTTTTTGCACTGAGGTCTGCTTATTGTAAATATCTTGTACTTGTTTGAACACCTTTTAATGTCAAAGTTGGCCTCTGTGCTTTTTCAGTGTTGGAAAGACTCTTTCTTGCACCGAAGTCTGCTTATTGTAAATATCTTGTACTTGTTTTTACACCTTTTCATGTCAAAGTTGGCCTCTGTGCTTGTCAGTGTTGGAAAGACACGTTTTTGCACTGAGGTCTGCTTATTGTAAATATCTTGTACTTGTTTGAACACCTTTTAATGTCAAAGTTGGCCTCTGTGCTTTTTCAGTGTTGGAAAGACTCTTTCTTGCACTGAGGTCTGCTTATTGTTAATATCTTGTACTTGTTTGAACACCTTTTAATGTCAAAGTTGGCCTCTGTGCTTTTTCAGTGTTGGAAAGACTCTTTCTTGCACTGAGGGCTGCTTATTGTAAATATCTTGTACTTGTTTTTACACCTTTTCATGTCAAAGTTGGCCTCTGTGCTTTTTCAGTGTTGGAAAGACTCTTTCTTGCACTGAGGTCTGCTTATTGTTAATATCTTGTACTTGTTTTTACACCTTTTCATGTCAAAGTTGGCCTCTGTGCTTTTTCAGTGTTGGAAAGACTCTTTCTTGCACTGAGGTCTGCTTATTGTTAATATCTTGTACTTGTTTTTACACCTTTTCATGTCAAAGTTGGCCTCTGTGCTTGTCAGTGTTGGAAAGACACGTTTTTGCACTGAGGTCTGCTTATTGTAAATATCTTGTACTTGTTTGAACACCTTTTAATGTCAAAGTTGGCCTCTGTGCTTTTTCAGTGTTGGAAAGACTCTTTCTTGCACTGAGGGCTGCTTATTGTAAATATCTTGTACTTGTTTGAACACCTTTTCATGTCAAAGTTGGCCTCTGTGCTTATCAGTGTTGGAAAGACTCTTTCTTGCACTGAGGTCTGCTTATTGTAAATATCTTGTACTTGTTTTTACACCTTTTCATGTCAAAGTTGGCCTTTGTGCTTATCAGTGTTGGAAAGACTCTTTCTTGCAATGAGGTCTGCTTATTGTAAATATCTTGTACTTGTTTTTACACCTTTTCATGTCAAAGTTGGCCTCTGTGCTTATCAGTGTTGGAAAGACTCTTTCTTGCACTGAGGTCTGCTTATTGTAAATATCTTGTACTTGTTTTTACACCTTTTAATGTCAAAGTTGGCCTCTGTGCTTTTTCAGTGTTGGAAAGACTCTTTCTTGCACTGAGGTCTGCTTATTGTAAATATCTTGTACTTGTTTGAACACCTTTTCATGTCAAAGTTGGCCTCTGTGCTTCTGCAGTGTTAGAAAGACTCTTTCTTGCACTGAGGGCTGCTTATTGTAAATATCTTGTACTTGATTTTACACCTTTTAATGTCAAAGTTGGCCTCTGTGCTTGTCAGTGTTGGAAAGACTCTTTCTTGCACTGAGGTCTGCTTATTGTAAATATCTTGTACTTGTTTAAACACCTTTTAATGTCAAAGTTGGCCTTTGTGCTTATCAGTGTTGGAAAGACTCTTTCTTGCACTGAGGTCTGCTTATTGTAAATATCTTGTACTTGTTTGAACACCTTTTAATGTCAAAGTTGGCCTCTGTGCTTATCAGTGTTGGAAAGGCTCTTTCTTGCACTGAGGTCTGCTTATTGTAAATATCTTGTACTTGTTTTTACACCTTTTAATGTCAAAGTTGGCCTCTGTGCTTGTCAGTGTTGGAAAGACTCTTTCTTGCATTGAGGTCTGCTTATTGTAAATATCTTGTACTTGTTTGAACACCTTTTCATGTCAAAGTTGGCCTCTTTGCTTTTCAGTGTTGGAAAGACTCTTTCTTGCACTGAGGTCTGCTTATTGTAAATATCTTGTACTTGTTTGAACACCTTTTAATGTCAAAGTTGGCCTCTGTGCTTTTTCCGTGTTGGAAAGACTCTTTCTTGCACTGAGGTCTGCTTATTGTAAATATCTTGTACTTGATTTTTACACCTTTTCATGTCAAAGTTGGCCTCTGTGCTTTTTCCGTGTTGGAAAGACTCTTTCTTGCACCGAGGTCTACTTATTGTTAATATCTTGTACTTGTTTTTTACACCTTTTCATGTCAAAGTTGGCCTCTGTGCTTTTTCAGTGTTGGAAAGACTCTTTCTTGCACTGAGGCCTGCTTATTGTAAATATCTTGTACTTGTTTTTACACCTTTTATGTCAAAGTTGGCCTCTTTGCTTTTCAGTGTTGGAAAGACTCTTTCTTGCACTGAGGTCTGCTTATTGTAAATATCTTGTACTTGTTTGAACACCTTTTAATGTCAAATTTGGCCTCTGTGCTTTTTCAGTGTTGAAAAGACTCTTTCTTGCACTGAGGGCTGCTTATTGTAAATATCTTGTACTTGTTTTTACACCTTTTATGTCAAAGTTGGCCTCTGACCTTATCAGTGTTGGAAAGACTCTTTCTTGCACTGAGGTCTGCTTATTGTAAATATCTTGTACTTGTTTTTACACCTTTTATGTCAAAGTTTGCCTCTGACCTTATCAGTGTTGGAAAGACTCTTTCTTGCACTGAGGGCTGCTTATTGTAAATATCTTGTACTTGTTTTTACACCTTTTCATGTCAAAGTTGGCCTCTGTGGTTTTTCAGTGTTGGAAAGACTCTTTCTTGCACTGAGGTCTGCTTATTGTTAATATCTTGTACTTGTTTGAACACCTTTTAATGTCAAAGTTGGCCTCTGTGGTTTTTCAGTGTTGGAAAGACTCTTTCTTGCACTGAGGTCTGCTTATTGTTAATATCTTGTACTTGTTTTTACACCTTTTCATGTCAAAGTTGGCCTCTGTGCTTTTTCAGTGTTGGAAAGACTCTTTCTTGCACTGAGGTCTGCTTATTGTTAATATCTTGTACTTGTTTTTACACCTTTTCATGTCAAAGTTGGCCTCTGTGCTTTTTCAGTGTTGGAAAGACTCTTTCTTGCACTGAGGTCTGCTTATTGTAAATATCTTGTACTTGTTTTTACACCTTTTCATGTCAAAGTTGGCCTCTGTGCTTATCAGTGTTGGAAAGACTCTTTCTTGCACTGAGGTCTGCTTATTGTAAATATCTTGTACTTGTTTTTACACCTTTTCATGTCAAAGTTGGCCTCTGTGCTTATCAGTGATGGAAAGACTCTTTCTTGCACCGAAGTCTGCTTATTGTAAATATCTTGTACTTGTTTTTACACCTTTTCATGTCAAAGTTGGCCTCTGTGCTTATCAGTGTTGGAAAGACTCTTTCTTGCACTGAGGTCTGCTTATTGTAAATATCTTGTACTTGTTTGAACACCTTTTCATGTCAAAGTTGGCCTCTGTGCTTTTTCAGTGTTGGAAAGACTCTTTCTTGCACTGAGGTCTGCTTATTGTAAATTATCTTTTACTTGTTTGAACACCTTTTCATGTCAAAGTTGGCCTCTGTGCTTCTGCAGTGTTAGAAAGACTCTTTCTTGCACTGAGGGCTGCTTATTGTAAATATCTTGTACTTGTTTGAAGACCTTTTAATGTTAAAGTTGGCCTCTTTGCTTTTTCCGTGTTGGAAAGACTCTTTCTTGCACTGAGGTCTGCTTATTGTAAATATCTTGTACTTGATTTTTACACCTTTTCATGTCAAAGTTGGCCTCTTTGCTTTTTCAGTGTTGGAAAGACTCTTTCTTGCACTGAGGTCTGCTTATTGTTAATATCTTGTACTTGTTTTTACACCTTTTAATGTCAAAGTTGGCCTCTGTGCTTTTTCAGTGTTGGAAAGACTCTTTCTTGCACTGAGGTCTGCTTATTGTAAATATCTTGTACTTGTTTTTACACCTTTTATGTCAAAGTTGGCCTCTGACCTTATCAGTGTTGGAAAGACTCTTTCTTGCACTGAGGTCTGCTTATTGTAAATATCTTGTACTTGTTTGAACACCTTTTAATGTCAAAGTTGGCCTCTGGGCTTTTTCAGTGTTGAAAAGACTCTTTCTTGCACTGAGGTCTGCTTATTGTAAATATCTTGTACTTGTTTGAACACCTTTTAATGTCAAAGTTGGCCTCTGCGCTTCTGCAGTGTTAGAAAGACTCTTTCTTGCACTGAGGTCTGCTTATTGTTAATATCTTGTACTTGTTTGAACACCTTTTAATGTCAAAGTTGGCCTCTGTGCTTATCAGTGTTGTAAAGACTCTTTCTTGCACTGAGGCCTGCTTATTGTAAATATCTTGTACTTGTTTGAACACCTTTTCATGTCAAAGTTGGCCTCTGTGCTTTTTCAGTGTTGTAAAGACTCTTTCTTGCACTGAGGCCTGCTTATTGTAAATATCTTGTACTTGTTTGAACACCTTTTAATGTCAAAGTTGGCCTCTGTGCTTATCAGTGTTGGAAAGACTCTTTCTTGCACTGAGGTCTGCTTATTGTAAATATCTTGTACTTGTTTTTACACCTTTTCATGTCAAAGTTGGCCTCTGTGCTTATCAGTGATGGAAAGACTCTTTCTTGCACCGAAGTCTGCTTATTGTAAATATCTTGTACTTGTTTTTACACCTTTTCATGTCAAAGTTGGCCTCTGTGCTTTTTCAGTGTTGGAAAGACTCTTTCTTGCACTGAGGTCTGCTTATTGTAAATTATCTTTTACTTGTTTGAAGACCTTTTAATGTCAAAGTTGGCCTCTGTGCTTATCAGTGTTGGAAAGACTCTTTCTTGCACTGAGGTCTGCTTATTGTAAATATCTTGTACTTGTTTGAACACCTTTTCATGTCAAAGTTGGCCTCTGTGCTTCTGCAGTGTTAGAAAGACTCTTTCTTGCACTGAGGGCTGCTTATTGTAAATATCTTGTACTTGTTTGAAGACCTTTTAATGTTAAAGTTGGCCTCTTTGCTTTTTCCGTGTTGGAAAGACTCTTTCTTGCACTGAGGTCTGCTTATTGTAAATATCTTGTACTTGATTTTTACACCTTTTCATGTCAAAGTTGGCCTCTGTGCTTTTTCCGTGTTGGAAAGACTCTTTCTTGCACCGAGGTCTGCTTATTGTTAATATCTTGTACTTGTTTTTACACCTTTTAATGTCAAAGTTGGCCTCTGTGCTTTTTCCGTGTTGGAAAGACTCTTTCTTGCACCGAGGTCTGCTTATTGTAAATATCTTGTACTTGTTTTTACACCTTTTATGTCAAAGTTGGCCTCTGTGCTTTTTCCGTGTTGGAAAGACTCTTTCTTGCACCGAGGTCTGCTTATTGTTAATATCTTGTACTTGTTTTTACACCTTTTAATGTCAAAGTCGGCCTCTGTGCTTTTTCCGTGTTGGAAAGACTCTTTCTTGCACCGAGGTCTGCTTATTGTAAATATCTTGTACTTGTTTTTACACCTTTTAATGTCAAAGTTGGCCTCTGTGCTTTTTCAGTGTTGGAAAGACTCTTTCTTGCACTGAGGCCTGCTTATTGTAAATATCTTGTACTTGTTTTTACACCTTTTATGTCAAAGTTGGCCTCTGTGCTTATCAGTGTTGGAAAGACTCTTTCTTGCACTGAGGTCTGCTTATTGTAAATATCTTGTACTTCTTTGAACACCTTTTAATGTCAAAGTTGGCCTCTGCGCTTCTGCAGTGTTAGAAAGACTCTTTCTTGCACTGAGGTCTGCTTATTGTTAATATCTTGTACTTGTTTGAACACCTTTTAATGTCAAAGTTGGCCTCTGTGCTTATCAGTGTTGTAAAGACTCTTTCTTGCACTGAGGCCTGCTTATTGTAAATATCTTGTACTTGTTTGAACACCTTTTAATGTCAAAGTTGGCCTCTGTGCTTATCAGTGTTGGAAAGACTCTTTCTTGCACTGAGGTCTGCTTATTGTAAATATCTTGTACTTGTTTTTACACCTTTTCATGTCAAAGTTGGCCTCTGTGCTTATCAGTGATGGAAAGACTCTTTCTTGCACCGAAGTCTGCTTATTGTAAATATCTTGTACTTGTTTTTACACCTTTTCATGTCAAAGTTGGCCTCTGTGCTTATCAGTGTTGGAAAGACTCTTTCTTGCACTGAGGTCTGCTTATTGTAAATATCTTGTACTTGTTTGAACACCTTTTCATGTCAAAGTTGGCCTCTGTGCTTTTTCAGTGTTGGAAAGACTCTTTCTTGCACTGAGGTCTGCTTATTGTAAATTATCTTTTACTTGTTTGAACACCTTTTCATGTCAAAGTTGGCCTCTGTGCTTCTGCAGTGTTAGAAAGACTCTTTCTTGCACTGAGGGCTGCTTATTGTAAATATCTTGTACTTGTTTGAAGACCTTTTAATGTTAAAGTTGGCCTCTTTGCTTTTTCCGTGTTGGAAAGACTCTTTCTTGCACTGAGGTCTGCTTATTGTAAATATCTTGTACTTGATTTTTACACCTTTTCATGTCAAAGTTGGCCTCTTTGCTTTTTCCGTGTTGGAAAGACTCTTTCTTGCACTGAGGTCTGCTTATTGTAAATATCTTGTACTTGATTTTTACACCTTTTCATGTCAAAGTTGGCCTCTGTGCTTTTTCCGTGTTGGAAAGACTCTTTCTTGCACCGAGGTCTGCTTATTGTTAATATCTTGTACTTGTTTTTACACCTTTTAATGTCAAAGTTGGCCTCTGTGCTTTTTCAGTGTTGGAAAGACTCTTTCTTGCACTGAGGTCTGCTTATTGTAAATATCTTGTACTTGTTTTTACACCTTTTATGTCAAAGTTGGCCTCTGACCTTATCAGTGTTGGAAAGACTCTTTCTTGCACTGAGGTCTGCTTATTGTAAATATCTTGTACTTGTTTGAACACCTTTTAATGTCAAAGTTGGCCTCTGGGCTTTTTCAGTGTTGAAAAGACTCTTTCTTGCACTGAGGTCTGCTTATTGTAAATATCTTGTACTTGTTTGAACACCTTTTAATGTCAAAGTTGGCCTCTGCGCTTCTGCAGTGTTAGAAAGACTCTTTCTTGCACTGAGGTCTGCTTATTGTTAATATCTTGTACTTGTTTGAACACCTTTTAATGTCAAAGTTGGCCTCTGTGCTTATCAGTGTTGTAAAGACTCTTTCTTGCACTGAGGCCTGCTTATTGTAAATATCTTGTACTTGTTTGAACACCTTTTAATGTCAAAGTTGGCCTCTGTGCTTATCAGTGTTGGAAAGACTCTTTCTTGCACTGAGGTCTGCTTATTGTAAATATCTTGTACTTGTTTTTACACCTTTTCATGTCAAAGTTGGCCTCTGTGCTTATCAGTGATGGAAAGACTCTTTCTTGCACCGAAGTCTGCTTATTGTAAATATCTTGTACTTGTTTTTACACCTTTTCATGTCAAAGTTGGCCTCTGTGCTTTTTCAGTGTTGGAAAGACTCTTTCTTGCACTGAGGTCTGCTTATTGTAAATTATCTTTTACTTGTTTGAAGACCTTTTAATGTCAAAGTTGGCCTCTGTGCTTATCAGTGTTGGAAAGACTCTTTCTTGCACTGAGGTCTGCTTATTGTAAATATCTTGTACTTGTTTGAACACCTTTTCATGTCAAAGTTGGCCTCTGTGCTTCTGCAGTGTTAGAAAGACTCTTTCTTGCACTGAGGGCTGCTTATTGTAAATATCTTGTACTTGTTTGAAGACCTTTTAATGTTAAAGTTGGCCTCTTTGCTTTTTCCGTGTTGGAAAGACTCTTTCTTGCACTGAGGTCTGCTTATTGTAAATATCTTGTACTTGATTTTTACACCTTTTCATGTCAAAGTTGGCCTCTGTGCTTTTTCCGTGTTGGAAAGACTCTTTCTTGCACCGAGGTCTGCTTATTGTTAATATCTTGTACTTGTTTTTACACCTTTTAATGTCAAAGTTGGCCTCTGTGCTTTTTCCGTGTTGGAAAGACTCTTTCTTGCACCGAGGTCTGCTTATTGTAAATATCTTGTACTTGTTTTTACACCTTTTATGTCAAAGTTGGCCTCTGTGCTTTTTCCGTGTTGGAAAGACTCTTTCTTGCACCGAGGTCTGCTTATTGTAAATATCTTGTACTTGTTTTTACACCTTTTAATGTCAAAGTTGGCCTCTGTGCTTTTTCAGTGTTGGAAAGACTCTTTCTTGCACTGAGGCCTGCTTATTGTAAATATCTTGTACTTGTTTTTACACCTTTTATGTCAAAGTTGGCCTCTGACCTTATCAGTGTTGGAAAGACTCTTTCTTGCACTGAGGTCTGCTTATTGTAAATATCTTGTACTTCTTTGAACACCTTTTAATGTCAAAGTTGGCCTCTGCGCTTCTGCAGTGTTAGAAAGACTCTTTCTTGCACTGAGGTCTGCTTATTGTTAATATCTTGTACTTGTTTGAACACCTTTTAATGTCAAAGTTGGCCTCTGTGCTTATCAGTGTTGTAAAGACTCTTTCTTGCACTGAGGCCTGCTTATTGTAAATATCTTGTACTTGTTTGAACACCTTTTAATGTCAAAGTTGGCCTCTGTGCTTATCAGTGTTGGAAAGACTCTTTCTTGCACTGAGGTCTGCTTATTGTAAATATCTTGTACTTGTTTTTACACCTTTTAATGTCAAAGTTGGCATCTGTGCTTATCAGTGTTAGAAAGACTCTTTCTTGCACTGAGGTCTGCTTATTGTAAATATCTTGTACTTGTTTTTACACCTTTTCATGTCAAAGTTGGCCTCTGTGCTTGTCAGTGTTGGAAAGACTCTTTCTTGCACTGAGGCCTGCTTATTGTAAATATCTTGTACTTGTTTTTACACCTTTTATGTCAAAGTTGGCCTCTGACCTTATCAGTGTTGGAAAGACTCTTTCTTGCACTGAGGTCTGCTTATTGTAAATATCTTGTACTTGTTTGAACACCTTTTAATGTCAAAGTTGGCCTCTGCGCTTCTGCAGTGTTAGAAAGACTCTTTCTTGCACTGAGGTCTGCTTATTGTTAATATCTTGTACTTGTTTGAACACCTTTTAATGTCAAAGTTGGCCTCTGTGCTTATCAGTGTTGTAAAGACTCTTTCTTGCACTGAGGCCTGCTTATTGTAAATATCTTGTACTTGTTTGAACACCTTTTAATGTCAAAGTTGGCCTCTGTGCTTATCAGTGTTGGAAAGACTCTTTCTTGCACTGAGGTCTGCTTATTGTAAATATCTTGTACTTGTTTTTACACCTTTTAATGTCAAAGTTGGCATCTGTGCTTATCAGTGTTAGAAAGACTCTTTCTTGCACTGAGGTCTGCTTATTGTAAATATCTTGTACTTGTTTTTACACCTTTTCATGTCAAAGTTGGCCTCTGTGCTTGTCAGTGTTGGAAAGACACGTTTTTGCACTGAGGTCTGCTTATTGTAAATATCTTGTACTTGTTTGAACACCTTTTCATGTCAAAGTTGGCCTCTGTGCTTTTTCCGTGTTGGAAAGACTCTTTCTTGCACTGAGGTCTGCTTATTGTAAATATCTTGTACTTGTTTTTACACCTTTTCATGTCAAAGTTGGCCTCTGTGCTTGTCAGTGTTGGAAAGACACGTTTTTGCACTGAGGTCTGCTTATTGTAAATATCTTGTACTTGTTTGAACACCTTTTCATGTCAAAGTTGGCCTCTGTGCTTTTTCCGTGTTGGAAAGACTCTTTCTTGCACCGAGGTCTGCTTATTGTTAATATCTTGTACTTGTTTTTACACCTTTTCATGTCAAAGTTGGCCTCTGTGCTTTTTCAGTGTTGGAAAGACTCTTTCTTGCACTGAGGTCTGCTTATTGTAAATATCTTGTACTTGTTTTTACACCTTTTATGTCAAAGTTGGCCTCTGACCTTATCAGTGTTGGAAAGACTCTTTCTTGCACTGAGGGCTGCTTATTGTAAATATCTTGTACTTGTTTTTACACCTTTTATGTCAAAGTTGGCCTCTGACCTTATCAGTGTTGGAAAGACTCTTTCTTGCACTGAGGTCTGCTTATTGTTAATATCTTGTACTTCTTTGAACACCTTTTAATGTCAAAGTTGGCCTCTGTGCTTTTTCCGTGTTGAAAAGACTCTTTCTTGCACTGAGGTCTGCTTATTGTTAATATCTTGTACTTGTTTTTACACCTTTTAATGTCAAAGTTGGCCTCTGTGCTTTTTCAGTGTTGGAAAGACTCTTTCTTGCACTGAGGTCTGCTTATTGTTAATATCTTGTACTTCTTTGAACACCTTTTAATGTCAAAGTTGGCCTCTGTGCTTTTTCCGTGTTGAAAAGACTCTTTCTTGCACTGAGGTCTGCTTATTGTAAATATCTTGTACTTGTTTGAACACCTTTTAATGTCAAAGTTGGCCTCTGTGCTTTTTCAGTGTTGAAAAGACTCTTTCTTGCACTGAGGGCTGCTTATTGTAAATATCTTGTACTTGTTTTTACACCTTTTATGTCAAAGTTGGCCTCTGACCTTATCAGTGTTGGAAAGACTCTTTCTTGCACTGAGGTCTGCTTATTGTAAATATCTTGTACTTGTTTGAACACCTTTTCATGTCAAAGTTGGCCTCTGTGCTTTTTCAGTGTTGGAAAGACTCTTTCTTGCACTGAGGTCTGCTTATTGTTAATATCTTGTACTTGTTTTTACACCTTTTCATGTCAAAGTTGGCCTCTGTGCTTTTTCAGTGTTGGAAAGACTCTTTCTTGCACTGAGGTCTGCTTATTGTTAATATCTTGTACTTGTTTTTACACCTTTTCATGTCAAAGTTGGCCTCTGTGCTTTTTCAGTGTTGGAAAGACTCTTTCTTGCACTGAGGTCTGCTTATTGTAAATTATCTTTTACTTGTTTGAACACCTTTTAATGTCAAAGTTGGCCTCTGTGCTTATCAGTGTTGGAAAGACTCTTTCTTGCACTGAGGGCTGCTTATTGTAAATATCTTGTACTTGTTTGAAGACCTTTTAATGTTAAAGTTGGCCTCTTTGCTTTTTCCGTGTTGGAAAGACTCTTTCTTGCACTGAGGTCTGCTTATTGTAAATATCTTGTACTTGATTTTTACACCTTTTCATGTCAAAGTTGGCCTCTGTGCTTTTTCCGTGTTGGAAAGACTCTTTCTTGCACCGAGGTCTGCTTATTGTAAATATCTTGTACTTGTTTTTACACCTTTTATGTCAAAGTTGGCCTCTGTGCTTTTTCCGTGTTGGAAAGACTCTTTCTTGCACCGAGGTCTGCTTATTGTTAATATCTTGTACTTGTTTTTACACCTTTTAATGTCAAAGTCGGCCTCTGTGCTTTTTCCGTGTTGGAAAGACTCTTTCTTGCACCGAGGTCTGCTTATTGTAAATATCTTGTACTTGTTTTTACACCTTTTAATGTCAAAGTTGGCCTCTGTGCTTTTTCAGTGTTGGAAAGACTCTTTCTTGCACTGAGGCCTGCTTATTGTAAATATCTTGTACTTGTTTTTACACCTTTTATGTCAAAGTTGGCCTCTGACCTTATCAGTGTTGGAAAGACTCTTTCTTGCACTGAGGTCTGCTTATTGTAAATATCTTGTACTTCTTTGAACACCTTTTAATGTCAAAGTTGGCCTCTGCGCTTCTGCAGTGTTAGAAAGACTCTTTCTTGCACTGAGGTCTGCTTATTGTTAATATCTTGTACTTGTTTGAACACCTTTTAATGTCAAAGTTGGCCTCTGTGCTTATCAGTGTTGTAAAGACTCTTTCTTGCACTGAGGCCTGCTTATTGTAAATATCTTGTACTTGTTTGAACACCTTTTAATGTCAAAGTTGGCCTCTGTGCTTATCAGTGTTGGAAAGACTCTTTCTTGCACTGAGGTCTGCTTATTGTAAATATCTTGTACTTGTTTTTACACCTTTTAATGTCAAAGTTGGCATCTGTGCTTATCAGTGTTAGAAAGACTCTTTCTTGCACTGAGGTCTGCTTATTGTAAATATCTTGTACTTGTTTTTACACCTTTTCATGTCAAAGTTGGCCTCTGTGCTTGTCAGTGTTGGAAAGACACGTTTTTGCACTGAGGTCTGCTTATTGTAAATATCTTGTACTTGTTTGAACACCTTTTCATGTCAAAGTTGGCCTCTGTGCTTTTTCCGTGTTGGAAAGACTCTTTCTTGCACTGAGGTCTGCTTATTGTAAATATCTTGTACTTGTTTTTACACCTTTTCATGTCAAAGTTGGCCTCTGTGCTTGTCAGTGTTGGAAAGACACGTTTTTGCACTGAGGTCTGCTTATTGTAAATATCTTGTACTTGTTTGAACACCTTTTCATGTCAAAGTTGGCCTCTGTGCTTTTTCCGTGTTGGAAAGACTCTTTCTTGCACCGAGGTCTGCTTATTGTTAATATCTTGTACTTGTTTTTACACCTTTTCATGTCAAAGTTGGCCTCTGTGCTTTTTCAGTGTTGGAAAGACTCTTTCTTGCACTGAGGTCTGCTTATTGTAAATATCTTGTACTTGTTTTTACACCTTTTATGTCAAAGTTGGCCTCTGACCTTATCAGTGTTGGAAAGACTCTTTCTTGCACTGAGGGCTGCTTATTGTAAATATCTTGTACTTGTTTTTACACCTTTTATGTCAAAGTTGGCCTCTGACCTTATCAGTGTTGGAAAGACTCTTTCTTGCACTGAGGTCTGCTTATTGTTAATATCTTGTACTTCTTTGAACACCTTTTAATGTCAAAGTTGGCCTCTGTGCTTTTTCCGTGTTGAAAAGACTCTTTCTTGCACTGAGGTCTGCTTATTGTTAATATCTTGTACTTGTTTTTACACCTTTTAATGTCAAAGTTGGCCTCTGTGCTTTTTCAGTGTTGGAAAGACTCTTTCTTGCACTGAGGTCTGCTTATTGTTAATATCTTGTACTTCTTTGAACACCTTTTAATGTCAAAGTTGGCCTCTGTGCTTTTTCCGTGTTGAAAAGACTCTTTCTTGCACTGAGGTCTGCTTATTGTAAATATCTTGTACTTGTTTGAACACCTTTTAATGTCAAAGTTGGCCTCTGTGCTTTTTCAGTGTTGAAAAGACTCTTTCTTGCACTGAGGGCTGCTTATTGTAAATATCTTGTACTTGTTTTTACACCTTTTATGTCAAAGTTGGCCTCTGACCTTATCAGTGTTGGAAAGACTCTTTCTTGCACTGAGGTCTGCTTATTGTAAATATCTTGTACTTGTTTGAACACCTTTTCATGTCAAAGTTGGCCTCTGTGCTTTTTCAGTGTTGGAAAGACTCTTTCTTGCACTGAGGTCTGCTTATTGTTAATATCTTGTACTTGTTTTTACACCTTTTCATGTCAAAGTTGGCCTCTGTGCTTTTTCAGTGTTGGAAAGACTCTTTCTTGCACTGAGGTCTGCTTATTGTTAATATCTTGTACTTGTTTTTACACCTTTTCATGTCAAAGTTGGCCTCTGTGCTTTTTCAGTGTTGGAAAGACTCTTTCTTGCACTGAGGTCTGCTTATTGTAAATTATCTTTTACTTGTTTGAACACCTTTTAATGTCAAAGTTGGCCTCTGTGCTTATCAGTGTTGGAAAGACTCTTTCTTGCACTGAGGGCTGCTTATTGTAAATATCTTGTACTTGTTTGAAGACCTTTTAATGTTAAAGTTGGCCTCTTTGCTTTTTCCGTGTTGGAAAGACTCTTTCTTGCACTGAGGTCTGCTTATTGTAAATATCTTGTACTTGATTTTTACACCTTTTCATGTCAAAGTTGGCCTCTGTGCTTTTTCCGTGTTGGAAAGACTCTTTCTTGCACCGAGGTCTGCTTATTGTTAATATATTGTACTTGTTTTTACACCTTTTCATGTCAAAGTTGGCCTCTGTGCTTTTTCAGTGTTGGAAAGACTCTTTCTTGCACTGAGGCCTGCTTATTGTAAATATCTTGTACTTGTTTTTACACCTTTTATGTCAAAGTTGGCCTCTGACCTTATCAGTGTTGGAAAGACTCTTTCTTGCACTGAGGTCTGCTTATTGTAAATATCTTGTACTTGTTTGAACACCTTTTAATGTCAAAGTTGGCCTCTGTGCTTTTTCAGTGTTGAAAAGACTCTTTCTTGCACTGAGGGCTGCTTATTGTAAATATCTTGTACTTGTTTTTACACCTTTTATGTCAAAGTTGGCCTCTGACCTTATCAGTGTTGGAAAGACTCTTTCTTGCACTGAGGTCTGCTTATTGTAAATATCTTGTACTTGTTTCTACACCTTTTCATGTCAAAGTTGGCCTCTGTGCTTTT
Organism: Aulonocara sp. 'chitande type north' Nkhata Bay; assembly: GCF_057382095.1. Lineage (NCBI taxonomy): Eukaryota > Metazoa > Chordata > Actinopteri > Cichliformes > Cichlidae > Aulonocara > Aulonocara sp. 'chitande type north' Nkhata Bay. Next base: position 6,839,705 of record NC_141359.1, on the reverse strand, counting down.
TCAGTGTTGGAAAGACTCTTTCTTGCACTGAGGTCTGCTTATTGTTAATATCTTGTACTTGTTTGAACACCTTTTAATGTCAAAGTTGGCCTCTGTGCTTTTTCAGTGTTGGAAAGACTCTTTCTTGCACTGAGGTCTGCTTATTGTTAATATCTTGTACTTGTTTTTACACCTTTTCATGTCAAAGTTGGCCTCTGTGCTTTTTCAGTGTTGGAAAGACTCTTTCTTGCACTGAGGTCTGCTTATTGTTAATATCTTGTACTTGTTTTTACACCTTTTCATGTCAAAGTTGGCCTCTGTGCTTTTTCAGTGTTGGAAAGACTCTTTCTTGCACTGAGGTCTGCTTATTGTAAATATCTTGTACTTGTTTTTACACCTTTTCATGTCAAAGTTGGCCTCTGTGCTTATCAGTGATGGAAAGACTCTTTCTTGCACCGAAGTCTGCTTATTGTAAATATCTTGTACTTGTTTTTACACCTTTTCATGTCAAAGTTGGCCTCTGTGCTTATCAGTGTTGGAAAGACTCTTTCTTGCACTGAGGTCTGCTTATTGTAAATATCTTGTACTTGTTTGAACACCTTTTCATGTCAAAGTTGGCCTCTGTGCTTTTTCAGTGTTGGAAAGACTCTTTCTTGCACTGAGGTCTGCTTATTGTAAATTATCTTTTACTTGTTTGAACACCTTTTCATGTCAAAGTTGGCCTCTGTGCTTCTGCAGTGTTAGAAAGACTCTTTCTTGCACTGAGGGCTGCTTATTGTAAATATCTTGTACTTGTTTGAAGACCTTTTAATGTCAAAGTTGGCCTCTTTGCTTTTTCCGTGTTGGAAAGACTCTTTCTTGCACTGAGGTCTGCTTATTGTAAATATCTTGTACTTGATTTTTACACCTTTTCATGTCAAAGTTGGCCTCTGTGCTTTTTCCGTGCTGGAAAGACTCTTTCTTGCACCGAGAACTGCATTTGGAAATATCTTGTACTTCTTTGAACACCTTTTATGTCAAAGTTGGCCTCTGACCTTATCAGTGTTGGAAAGACTCTTTCTTGCACTGAGGTCTGCTTATTGTAAATATCTTGTACTTCTTTGAACACCTTTTAATGTCAAAGTTGGCCTCTGTGCTTTTTCCGTGCTGGAAAGACTCTTTCTTGCACCGAGAACTGCATTTGGAAATATCTTGTACTTCTTTGAACACCTTTTATGTCAAAGTTGGCCTCTGACCTTATCAGTGTTGGAAAGACTCTTTCTTGCACTGAGGTCTGCTTATTGTAAATATCTTGTACTTCTTTGAACACCTTTTAATGTCAAAGTTGGCCTCTGTGCTTTTTCAGTGTTGAAAAGACTCTTTCTTGCACTGAGGGCTGCTTATTGTAAATATCTTGTACTTGTTTTTACACCTTTTATGTCAAAGTTGGCCTCTGACCTTATCAGTGTTGGAAAGACTCTTTCTTGCACTGAGGTCTGCTTATTGTAAATATCTTGTACTTGTTTTTACACCTTTTCATGTCAAAGTTGGCCTCTGTGCTTTTTCAGTGTTGGAAAGACTCTTTCTTGCACTGAGGTCTGCTTATTGTAAATATCTTGTACTTGTTTTTACACCTTTTCATGTCAAAGTTGGCCTCTGTGCTTTTTCAGTGTTGGAAAGACTCTTTCTTGCACTGAGGTCTGCTTATTGTAAATATCTTGTACTTGTTTGAACACCTTTTAATGTCAAAGTTGGCCTCTGTGCTTTTCAGTGTTGGAAAGACTCTTTCTTGCACTGAGGTCTGCTTATTGTAAATATCTTGTACTTGTTTGAACACCTTTTCATGTCAAAGTTGGCCTCTGTGCTTTTTCAGTGTTGAAAAGACTCTTTCTTGCACTGAGGTCTGCTTATTGTAAATATCTTGTACTTGTTTTTACACCTTTTCATGTCAAAGTTGGCCTCTGTGCTTATCAGTGTTGAAAAGACTCTTTCTTGCACTGAGGTCTGCTTATTGTGAATATCTTGTACTTGTTTTTACACCTTTTCATGTCAAAGTTGGCCTCTGTGCTTATCAGTGTTGGAAAGACTCTTTCTTGCACTGAGGTCTGCTTATTGTTAATATCTTGTACTTGTTTTTACACCTTTTCATGTCAAAGTTGGCCTCTGTGCTTATCAGTGTTGGAAAGACTCTTTCTTGCACTGAGGTCTGCTTATTGTAAATATCTTGTACTTGTTTGAACACCTTTTAATGTCAAAGTTGGCCTCTGTGCTTTTTCAGTGTTGGAAAGACTCTTTCTTGCACTGAGGTCTGCTTATTGTAAATATCTTGTACTTGTTTTTACACCTTTTCATGTCAAAGTTGGCCTCTGTGCTTATCAGTGTTGGAAAGACACGTTTTTGCACTGAGGTCTGCTTATTGTAAATATCTTGTACTTGTTTGAACACCTTTTCATGTCAAAGTTGGCCTCTGTGCTTTTTCAGTGTTGGAAAGACTCTTTCTTGCACTGAGGTCTGCTTATTGTTAATATCTTGCACTTGTTTTTACACCTTTTCATGTCAAAGTTGGCCTCTGTGCTTTTTCAGTGTTGGAAAGACTCTTTCTTGCACTGAGGTCTGCTTATTGTAAATATCTTGTACTTGTTTTTACACCTTTTCATGTCAAAGTTGGCCTCTGTGCTTGTCAGTGTTGGAAAGACACGTTTTTGCACTGAAGTCTGCTTATTGTAAATATCTTGTACTTGTTTGAACACCTTTTAATGTCAAAGTTGGCCTCTGTGCTTTTTCAGTGTTGGAAAGACTCTTTCTTGCACTGAGGTCTGCTTATTGTAAATATCTTGTACTTGATTTTACACCTTTTCATGTCAAAGTTGGCCTCTGAGCTTATCAGTGTTGGAAAGACTCTTTCTTGCACTGAGGTCTGCTTATTGTAAATACCTTGTACTTGTTTTTACACCTTTTCATGTCAAAGTTGGCCTCTGAGCTTATCAGTGTTGGAAAGACTCTTTCTTGCACTGAGGTCTGCTTATTGTAAATATCTTGTACTTGTTTGAACACCTTTTAATGTCAAAGTTTGCCTCTGTGCTTTTTCAGTGTTGGAAAGACTCTTTCTTGCACTGAGGTCTGCTTATTGTAAATATCTTGTACTTGTTTGAACACCTTTTAATGTCAAAGTTGGCCTCTGTGCTTTTTCAGTGTTGGAAAGACTCTTTCTTGCACTGAGGTCTGCTTATTGTAAATATCTTGTACTTGTTTGAACACCTTTTAATGTCAAAGTTGGCCTCTGTGCTTTTTCAGTGTTGGAAAGACTCTTTCTTGCACCGAGGTCTGCTTATTGTAAATATCTTGTACTTGATTTTACACCTTTTCATGTCAAAGTTGGCCTCTGAGCTTATCAGTGTTGGAAAGACTCTTTCTTGCACTGAGGTCTGCTTATTGTAAATATCTTGTACTTGTTTTTACACCTTTTCATGTCAAAGTTGGCCTCTGTGCTTATCAGTGTTGGAAAGACTCTTTCTTGCACTGAGGTCTGCTTATTGTAAATATCTTGTACTTGTTTGAACACCTTTTAATGTCAAAGTTGGCCTCTGTGCTTTTTCAGTGTTGGAAAGACTCTTTCTTGCACTGAGGTCTGCTTATTGTTAATATCTTGTACTTGTTTGAACACCTTTTCATGTCAAAGTTGGCCTCTGTGCTTTTTCAGTGTTGGAAAGACTCTTTCTTGCACTGAGGTCTGCTTATTGTAAATTATCTTTTACTTGTTTGAACACCTTTTCATGTCAAAGTTGGCCTCTGTGCTTCTGCAGTGTTAGAAAGACTCTTTCTTGCACTGAGGGCTGCTTATTGTAAATATCTTGTACTTGTTTGAAGACCTTTTAATGTTAAAGTTGGCCTCTTTGCTTTTTCCGTGTTGGAAAGACTCTTTCTTGCACTGAGGTCTGCTTATTGTAAATATCTTGTACTTGATTTTTACACCTTTTCATGTCAAAGTTGGCCTCTGTGCTTTTTCCGTGTTGGAAAGACTCTTTCTTGCACCGAGGTCTGCTTATTGTTAATATCTTGTACTTGTTTTTACACCTTTTCATGTCAAAGTTGGCCTCTGTGCTTTTTCAGTGTTGGAAAGACTCTTTCTTGCACTGAGGCCTGCTTATTGTAAATATCTTGTACTTGTTTTTACACCTTTTATGTCAAAGTTGGCCTCTGACCTTATCAGTGTTGGAAAGACTCTTTCTTGCACTGAGGTCTGCTTATTGTAAATATCTTGTACTTGTTTGAACACCTTTTAATGTCAAAGTTGGCCTCTGTGCTTTTTCAGTGTTGAAAAGACTCTTTCTTGCACTGAGGGCTGCTTATTGTAAATATCTTGTACTTGTTTTTACACCTTTTATGTCAAAGTTGGCCTCTGACCTTATCAGTGTTGGAAAGACTCTTTCTTGCACTGAGGTCTGCTTATTGTAAATATCTTGTACTTGTTTCTACACCTTTTCATGTCAAAGTTGGCCTCTGTGCTTTTTCAGTGTTGGAAAGACTCTTTCTTGCACTGAGGTCTGCTTATTGTTAATATCTTGTACTTGTTTTTACACCTTTTAATGTCAAAGTTGGCCTCTGTGCTTTTTCAGTGTTGGAAAGACTCTTTCTTGCACTGAGGTCTGCTTATTGTTAATATGTTGTACTTCTTTGAACACCTTTTAATGTCAAAGTTGGCCTCTGTGCTTTTTCCGTGTTGAAAAGACTCTTTCTTGCACTGAGGTCTGCTTATTGTAAATATCTTGTACTTGTTTGAACACCTTTTAATGTCAAAGTTGGCCTCTGTGCTTTTTCAGTGTTGAAAAGACTCTTTCTTGCACTGAGGGCTGCTTATTGTAAATATCTTGTACTTGTTTTTACACCTTTTATGTCAAAGTTGGCCTCTGACCTTATCAGTGTTGGAAAGACTCTTTCTTGCACTGAGGTCTGCTTATTGTAAATATCTTGTACTTGTTTGAACACCTTTTCATGTCAAAGTTGGCCTCTGTGCTTTTTCAGTGTTGGAAAGACTCTTTCTTGCACTGAGGTCTGCTTATTGTTAATATCTTGTACTTGTTTGAACACCTTTTAATGTCAAAGTTGGCCTCTGTGCTTTTTCAGTGTTGGAAAGACTCTTTCTTGCACTGAGGTCTGCTTATTGTTAATATCTTGTACTTGTTTTTACACCTTTTCATGTCAAAGTTGGCCTCTGTGCTTTTTCAGTGTTGGAAAGACTCTTTCTTGCACTGAGGTCTGCTTATTGTTAATATCTTGTACTTGTTTTTACACCTTTTCATGTCAAAGTTGGCCTCTGTGCTTTTTCAGTGTTGGAAAGACTCTTTCTTGCACTGAGGTCTGCTTATTGTAAATATCTTGTACTTGTTTTTACACCTTTTCATGTCAAAGTTGGCCTCTGTGCTTATCAGTGATGGAAAGACTCTTTCTTGCACCGAAGTCTGCTTATTGTAAATATCTTGTACTTGTTTTTACACCTTTTCATGTCAAAGTTGGCCTCTGTGCTTATCAGTGTTGGAAAGACTCTTTCTTGCACTGAGGTCTGCTTATTGTAAATATCTTGTACTTGTTTGAACACCTTTTCATGTCAAAGTTGGCCTCTGTGCTTATCAGTGTTGGAAAGACTCTTTCTTGCACTGAGGTCTGCTTATTGTAAATATCTTGTACTTGTTTGAACACCTTTTCATGTCAAAGTTGGCCTCTGTGCTTATCAGTGTTAGAAAGACTCTTTCTTGCACTGAGGTCTGCTTATTGTAAATATCTTGTACTTGTTTTTACACCTTTTCATGTCAAAGTTGGCCTCTGACCTTATCAGTGTTGGAAAGACTCTTTCTTGCACTGAGGTCTGCTTATTGTAAATATCTTGTACTTGTTTTTACACCTTTTCATGTCAAAGTTGGCCTCTGTGCTTTTTCAGTGTTGGAAAGACTCTTTCTTGCACTGAGGGCTGCTTATTGTAAATATCTTGTACTTGTTTGAAGACCTTTTAATGTTAAAGTTGGCCTCTTTGCTTTTTCCGTGTTGGAAAGACTCTTTCTTGCACTGAGGTCTGCTTATTGTAAATATCTTGTACTTGATTTTTACACCTTTTCATGTCAAAGTTGGCCTCTGTGCTTTTTCCGTGCTGGAAAGACTCTTTCTTGCACCGAGGTCTGCTTATTGTAAATATCTTGTACTTCTTTGAACACCTTTTAATGTCAAAGTTGGCCTCTGTGCTTTTTCCGTGCTGGAAAGACTCTTTCTTGCACCGAGAACTGCATTTGGAAATATCTTGTACTTGTTTGAACACCTTTTATGTCAAAGTTGGCCTCTGACCTTATCAGTGTTGGAAAGACTCTTTCTTGCACTGAGGTCTGCTTATTGTAAATATCTTGTACTTCTTTGAACACCTTTTAATGTCAAAGTTGGCCTCTGTGCTTTTTCAGTGTTGAAAAGACTCTTTCTTGCACTGAGGGCTGCTTATTGTAAATATCTTGTACTTGTTTGAACACCTTTTAATGTCAAAGTTGGCCTCTGTGCTTTTTCAGTGTTGGAAAGACTCTTTCTTGCACTGAGGTCTGCTTATTGTAAATATCTTGTACTTGTTTTTATACCTTTTCATGTCAAAGTTGGCCTCTGTGCTTATCAGTGTTGGAAAGACTCTTTCTTGCACTGAGGGCTGCTTATTGTAAATATCTTGTACTTGTTTTTACACCTTTTATGTCAAAGTTGGCCTCTGACCTTATCAGTGTTGGAAAGACTCTTTCTTGCACTGAGGTCTGCTTATTGTAAATATCTTGTACTTGATTTTACACCTTTTCATGTCAAAGTTGGCCTCTGACCTTATCAGTGTTGGAAAGACTCTTTCTTGCACTGAGGTCTGCTTATTGTAAATATCTTGTACTTGTTTTTACACCTTTTAATGTCAAAGTTGGCCTCTGACCTTATCAGTGTTGGAAAGACTCTTTCTTGCACTGAGGTCTGCTTATTGTAAATATCTTGTACTTGATTTTACACCTTTTCATGTCAAAGTTGGCCTCTGACCTTATCAGTGTTGGAAAGACTCTTTCTTGCACTGAGGTCTGCTTATTGTAAATATCTTGTACTTGTTTGAACACCTTTAAAGGCAAAGTTGGCCTCTGTGCTTTTTCAGTGTTGGAAAGACTCTTTCTTGCACTGAGGTCTGCTTATTGTAAATATCTTGTACATGTTTGAACACCTTTTAATGTCAAAGTTGGCCTCTGTGCTTTTTCAGTGTTAGAAAGACTCTTTCTTGCACTGAGGTCTGCTTATTGTAAATATCTTATACTTGTTTGAACACCTTTTAATGTCAAAGTTGGCCTCTGTGCTTTTCAGTGTTGGAAAGACTCTTTCTTGCACTGAGGGCTGCTTTTTGTAAATATCTTGTACTTGTTTGAACACCTTTTAATGTCAAAGTTGGCCTCTGTGCTTTTCAGTGTTGGAAAGACTCTTTCTTGCACTGAGGTCTGCTTATTGTAAATATCTTGTACTTGTTTGAACACCTTTTCATGTCAAAGTTGGCCTCTGTGCTTTTTCAGTGTTGAAAAGACTCTTTCTTGCACTGAGGTCTGCTTATTGTAAATATCTTGTACTTGTTTGAACACCTTTTCATGTCAAAGTTGGCCTCTGTGCTTTTCAGTGTTGGAAAGACTCTTTCTTGCACTGAGGTCTGCTTATTGTGAATATCTTGTACTTGATTTTACACCTTTTAATGTCAAAGTTGGCCTCTGCGCTTCTGCAGTGTTAGAAAGACTCTTTCTTGCACTGAGGTCTGCTTATTGTTAATATCTTGTACTTGTTTTTACACCTTTTCATGTCAAAGTTGGCGTCTGTGCTTCTGCAGTTTTAGAAAGACTCTTTCTTGCACTGAGGTCTGCTTATTGTAAATATCTTGTACTTTTTTTTACACCTTTTAATGTCAAAGTTGGCCTCTGCGCTTCCTCAGTGTTAGAAAGACTCTTTCTTGCACTGAGGTCTGCTTATTGTAAATATCTTGTACTTTTTTTTACACCTTTTCATGTCAAAGTTGGCCTCTGTGCTTATCAGTGTTGGAAAGACTCTTTCTTGCACTGAGGTCTGCTTATTGTAAATATCTTGTACTTGTTTGAACACCTTTTAATGTCATAGTTGGCCTCTGTGCTTATCAGTGTTGGAAAGACTCTTTCTTGCACTGAGGTCTGCTTATTGTAAATATCTTGTACTTGTTTGAACACCTTTTAATGTCAAAGTTGGCCTCTGTGCTTTTTCAGTGTTGAAAAGACTCTTTCTTGCACTGAGGTCTGCTTATTGTAAATATCTTGTACTTGATTTTACACCTTTTAATGTCAAAGTTGGCCTCTGTGCTTATCAGTGTTGGAAAGACTCTTTCTTGCACTGAGGTCTGCTTATTGTAAATATCTTGTACATGTTTGAACACCTTTTAATGTCAAAGTTGGCCTCTGCACTTCTGCGGTGTTAGAAAGACTCTTTCTTGCACTGAGGTCTGCTTATTGTGAATATCTTGTACTTGATTTTACACCTTTTAATGTCAAAGTTGGCCTCTGTGCTTCTGCAGTTTTAGAAAGACTCTTTCTTGCACTGAGGTCTGCTTATTGTGAATATCTTGTACTTGATTTTACACCTTTTAATGTCAAAGTTGGCCTCTGTGCTTGTCAGTGTTGGAAAGACACGTTTTTGCACTGAGGTCTGCTTATTGTAAATATCTTGTACTTGTTTGAACACCTTTTAATGTCAAAGTTGGCCTCTGTGCTTTTTCCGTGTTGGAAAGACTCTTTCTTGCACTGAGGGCTGCTTATTGTAAATATCTTGTACTTGTTTGAACACCTTTTCATGTCAAAGTTGGCCTCTGTGCTTTTCAGTGTTGGAAAGACTCTTTCTTGCACTGAGGTCTGCTTATTGTAAATATCTTGTACTTGTTTTTACACCTTTTAATGTCAAAGTTGGCCTCTGTGCTTATCAGTGTTGGAAAGACTCTTTCTTGCACTGAGGTCTGCTTATTGTAAATATCTTGTACTTGTTTGAACACCTTTTCATGTCAAAGTTGGCCTCTGTGCTTTTCAGTGTTGGAAAGACTCTTTCTTGCACTGAGGTCTGCTTATTGTAAATATCTTGTACTTGTTTTTACACCTTTTAATGTCAAAGTTGGCCTCTGTGCTTTTTCAGTGTTGGAAAGACTCTTTCTTGCACTGAGGTCTGCTTATTGTAAATATCTTGTACTTGTTTTTACACCTTTTAATGTCAAAGTTGGCCTCTGTGCTTATCAGTGTTGGAAAGACTCTTTCTTGCACTTAGGTCATCTTATTGTAAATATCTTGTACTTGTTTTTACACCTTTTAATGTCAAAGTTGGCCTCTGTGCTTATCAGTGTTGGAAAGACTCTTTCTTGCACTGAGGTCTGCTTATTGTAAATATCTTGTACTTGTTTGAACACCTTTTCATGTCAAAGTTGGCCTCTGTGCTTTTCAGTGTTGGAAAGACTCTTTCTTGCACTGAGGTCTGCTTATTGTAAATATCTTGTACTTGTTTTTACACCTTTTAATGTCAAAGTTGGCCTCTGTGCTTTTTCAGTGTTGGAAAGACTCTTTCTTGCACTGAGGTCTGCTTATTGTAAATATCTTGTACTTGTTTGAACACCTTTTAATGTCAAAGTTGGCCTCTGCGCTTCTGCAGTGTTAGAAAGACTCTTTCTTGCACTGAGGTCTGCTTATTGTTAATATCTTGTACTTGTTTTTACACCTTTTCATGTCAAAGTTGGCCTCTGTGCTTCTGCAGTTTTAGAAAGACTCTTTCTTGCACTGAGGTCTGCTTATTGTAAATATCTTGTACTTTTTTTTACACCTTTTAATGTCAAAGTTGGCCTCTGCGCTTCCTCAGTGTTAGAAAGACTCTTTCTTGCACTGAGGTCTGCTTATTGTAAATATCTTATACTTGTTTGAACACCTTTTAATGTCAAAGTTGGCCTCTGTGCTTTTTCAGTGTTGGAAAGACTCTTTCTTGCACTGAGGTCTGCTTATTGTAAATATCTTGTACTTTTTTTTACACCTTTTAATGTCAAAGTTGGCCTCTGCGCTTCCTCAGTGTTAGAAAGACTCTTTCTTGCACCGAGGTCTGCTTATTGTAAATATCTTGTACTTGATTTTACACCTTTTAATGTCAAAGTTGGCCTCTGTGCTTTTTCCGTGTTGGAAAGACTCTTTCTTGCACCGAGGTCTGCTTATTGTAAATATCTTGTACTTGTTTGAACACCTTTTAATGTCAAAGTTGGCCTCTGTGCTTTTTCCGTGTTGGAAAGACTCTTTCTTGCACTGAGGTCTGCTTATTGTAAATATCTTGTACTTGTTTGAAGACCTTTTAATGTTAAAGTTGGCCTCTGTGCTTTTTCCGTGTTGGAAAGACTCTTTCTTGCACTGAGGTCTGCTTATTGTAAATATCTTGTACTTGATTTTACACCTTTTAATGTCAAAGTTGGCCTCTGTGCTTTTTCAGTGTTGGAAAGACCCTTTCTTGCACTGAGGTCTGCTTATTGTGAATATCTTGTACTTGATTTTACACCTTTTAATGTCAAAGTTGGCCTCTGTGCTTTTTCAGTGTTGGAAAGACTCTTTCTTGCACTGAGGTCTGCTTTTTGTAAATATCTTGTACTTGTTTTTACACCTTTTCATGTCAAAGTTGGCCTCTGTGCTTATCAGTGTTGGAAAGACTCTTTCTTGCACTGAGGTCTGCTTATTGTAAATATCTTGTACTTGTTTGAACACCTTTTAATGTCAAAGTTGGCCTCTGTGCTTCTGCAGTTTTAGAAAGACTCTTTCTTGCACTGAGGTCTGCTTATTGTGAATATCTTGTACTTGATTTTACACCTTTTATGTCAAAGTTGGCCTCTGACCTTATCAGTGTTGGAAAGACTCTTTCTTGCACTTAGGTCATCTTATTGTAAATATCTTGTACTTGTTTTTACACCTTTTAATGTCAAAGTTGGCCTCTGTGCTTATCAGTGTTGGAAAGACTCTTTCTTGCACTGAGGTCTGCTTATTGTAAATATCTTGTACTTGTTTGAACACCTTTTCATGTCAAAGTTGGCCTCTGTGCTTTTCAGTGTTGGAAAGACTCTTTCTTGCACTGAGGTCTGCTTATTGTAAATATCTTGTACTTGTTTGAACACCTTTTAATGTCAAAGTTGGCCTCTGTGCTTTTTCAGTGTTGGAAAGACTCTTTCTTGCACTGAGGTCTGCTTATTGTAAATATCTTGTACTTGTTTTTACACCTTTTCATGTCAAAGTTGGCCTCTGTGCTTCTGCAGTTTTAGAAAGACTCTTTCTTGCACTGAGGTCTGCTTATTGTAAATATCTTGTACTTTTTTTTACACCTTTTAATGTCAAAGTTGGCCTCTGCGCTTCCTCAGTGTTAGAAAGACTCTTTCTTGCACTGAGGTCTGCTTATTGTAAATATCTTATACTTGTGTGAACACCTTTTAATGTCAAAGTTGGCCTCTGTGCTTTTTCAGTGTTGGAAAGACTCTTTCTTGCACTGAGGTCTGCTTATTGTAAATATCTTGTACTTTTTTTTACACCTTTTAATGTCAAAGTTGGCCTCTGCGCTTCCTCAGTGTTAGAAAGACTCTTTCTTGCACTGAGGTCTGCTTATTGTGAATATCTTGTACTTGATTTTACACCTTTTAATGTCAAAGTTGGCCTCTGTGCTTTTTCCGTGTTGGAAAGACTCTTTCTTGCACTGAGGTCTGCTTATTGTAAATATCTTGTACTTGTTTGAACACCTTTTAATGTCAAAGTTGGCCTCTGTGCTTTTTCCGTGTTGGAAAGACTCTTTCTTGCACTGAGGTCTGCTTATTGTAAATATCTTGTACTTGTTTGAACACCTTTTAATGTCAAAGTTGGCCTCTGTGCTTATCAGTGTTGGAAAGACTCTTTCTTGCACTGAGGTCTGCTTATTGTAAATATCTTGTACTTGTTTGAAGACCTTGAATCGCTACCTTATCGTGGTGGAGGGGTTTGTGTGTCCCAGGGATCCCAGGGGCTATGTTGTCTGGGGGCTTTTGCCCCCTGGTAGGGTCTCCCATGGCAAACTGGTCCTGGGTGAGGGACCAGACAAAGAGCGATTCAGAAGACCCCCATGAAAAGAATATCGAGGGAACAGTTTACCCTGCCCGGGATAGGGTTACCGGGGCCCCGCCCTGGAGCCAGGCCCGGGGAGGGTGCCCGAGGGCGAGCGTCTGGTGGCCGGGCCTTAGTCCATGGGGCCCGGCCGGGCACAGCCCGAAGAGGAGACATGGGCCCATCCTCCCGCAGGCCCACCACCCGCAGGAGGCGCCATAGGGGTCGGGTGCATTGTGAGCCGGGTGGCGGCCAGGAGCGGAGGCCCTGGCGGACCGACCCCCGGCTGCCAAGACTGGCAATAGGGACATGGAATGTCACCTCTCTGGTGGGGAAGGAGCCTGAGTTGGTGCGTGAGGTTGAGAGGTACCGGCTAGATATAGTTGGGCTCACCTCTACGCATTGTCTGGGCTCTGGAACCAGTCTCCTGGAGAGGGGCTGGACTCTGTCTCAGTCTGGAGTTGCCCCTGGTGAGAGGCGGCGGGCTGGGGTGGGTATTCTTATATCCCCTCGGCTTGCTGCCGGTACGTTGGGGTTTTTCCCGGTGGACGAGAGGGTTTGTTCCCTGCGCCTTAGGGTCGGGGAACGGGTCCTGACTGTCATCTGCGCTTATGCGCCGAGTGGCAGTTCGGAGTACCCAGCCTTCTTAGAGTCCCTGGGGGGGGTGCTGGAAGGTGCTCCACCTGGAGACTCTGTTGTCCTGCTGGGAGACTTCAATGCTCACGTGGGTAACGACAGCGAGACCTGGAGGGGCGTGATTGGGAGGAACGGCCTCCCTGATCTGAACCCGAGCGGTGCTTTGTTATTGGACTTCTGTGCTAATCACAGTTTGGCCATAACGAACACCCTGTTCGAACATAAGAGTGTCCATAAGTGCACGTGGCACCAGGATGCTCTAGGCCGTAGGTCGATGATCGATTTTGTAATCGTATCACCAGACCTGCGACCATATGTTCTGGACACTCGGGTAAAGAGAGGGGCTGAGCTGTCAACTGATCACCACCTGGTGGTGAGTTGGATCAGGTGGCGGGGGAGGACGCTGGACAGACCTGGTGCACCTAAACGCGTAGTGAGGGTGTGCTGGGAACGTCTAGCAGAGGCCCCAGTCCGCGAGATCTTCAACGCACACCTCCGGCAGAGCTTCAACAGCATTCCGAGGGAGACTGGGGACATTGAGTCCGAATGGACCATGTTCAGCGTCTCCATTGCCGAAGCTGCTGCATTGAGCTGCGGCCGCAAGGTGGTTGGTGCCTGCCGTGGTGGTAATCCCCGAACCAAATGGTGGACACCAGAGGTGAAGGGAGCCACCAGGCTGAAGAAGGAGGCCTATCGGGCTTGGTTAGCCTGTGGGACTCCGGAGGCAGCCGACAGGTATCGACAGGCCAAGCGGAATGCGGCTCGGGCAGTGGCTGAAGCAAAAACTCGGGTGTGGGAGGAGTTCGGAGAGGCCATGGAAAAAGACTTTCGGACTGCCTCGAAGAGATTCTGGCAAACCGTCAGGCGTCTCAGGAGGGGAAAGCGGTGCTCTACCTGCACTGTGTATAGTGCTGGCGGAGCGCTGTTGACGTCGACTGAGAAAATTGTCGGGCGGTGGAAGGAATACTTCGAGGACCTCCTTAATCCCACTGACACGTCTTCCGGGGAGGAAGCAGAGTCTGGGGATGAGGGGTGTGACCCACCGATTTCCGGGGGCGAGGTCACTGAGGCAGTTAAACAACTCCTTGGTGGCAGAGCCCCTGGTGTCGATGAGGTCCGCCCCGAGTTCCTGAAGGCTCTGGACGTTGTAGGGCTGTCTTGGTTGACACGTCTCTGCAATGTTGCGTGGAGATCAGGGGCAGTACCTGTGGACTGGCAGACCGGGGTGGTGGTCCCCATCTTCAAGAAGGGGGACCGGAGGGTGTGTTCCAACTACAGGGGGATCACACTCCTCAGCCTCCCCGGGAAAGTCTATGCCAGGGTGCTGGAGAGGAGGGTTCGTCCGCTAGTCGAACCTCGGATACAGGAGGAACAATGCGGTTTTCGTCCTGGTCGCGGAACACTGGACCAGCTCTTTGTCCTCTCGAGGATACTTGAGGGTGCATGGGAGTTTGCCCAACCAGTCTACATGTGTTTTGTGGACCTGGAGAAGGCATTCGACCGTGTCCCTCGGGGCGTCCTGTGGGAGGTGTTGCGCGAGTATGGGGTGTCTGGCCCATTGCTACGGGCCATTCAATCCCTATACAACCGTTGCAAGAGCTTGGTTCGCATTGCCGGCAATAAGTCGGACTCGTTCCCGGTGGGTGATGGGCTCCGCCAAGGCTGCCCTTTGTCTCCGGTTCTGTTCATAATTTTTATGGACAGGATTTCTAGGCGCAGCCAAGTGGCGGAGGGCTTTCGCTTTGGTGGCCTCAGAATCTCATCTCTGATTTTTGCGGATGATGTGGTTCTGTTGGCTTCATCGGGTGAGGGCCTCCAGCTCGCACTGGAGCGGTTCGCAGCCGAGTGTAACGCAGCGGGAATGAGGATCAGCACCTCCAAATCTGAGGCCATGGTTCTCAGCCGGAAAAGGGTGGAGTGCCCACTCCGGGTCGGGGATGAGTTCCTGCCCCAAGTGGAGGAGTTCAAGTATCTCGGGGTCTTGTTCGCGAGTGATGGGAGAAGGGAGCTGGAGATCGACAGACGGATTGGGGCTGCGGCTGCAGTAATGCGGACGCTGCACCGGTCAGTCGTGGTGAAGAGGGAGCTGAGTGTAAAAGCGAAGCTCTCAATTTACCGGTCGATCTACGTCCCTACCCTCACCTATGGCCACGAGCTGTGGGTAGTGACCGAAAGAACGAGATCGCGGATACAAGCGGCGGAAATGAGCTTCCTCCGAAGGGTGGCTGGCCTCTCCCTTAGAGATAGGGTGAGAAGTTCGGCCATCCGGGAGGGGCTTAGAGTAGAGCAGCTGCTGCTCCACATCGAAAGGAGCCAGCTGAGGTGGTTCGGGCATCTGGCAAGGATGCCCCCTGGGCGCCTCCTGGGCGAGGTGTTCCAGGCATGTCCCACCGGGAGGAGGCCCCGGGGCAGACCCAGGACACGCTGGAGAGATTATATCTCTCGGCTGGCCTGGGAACGCCTTGGTATTCCCCCGGACAAGCTGGAGGAGGTGGCTGGGGAGAGGGAGGTCTGGACCTCTTTGCTTAGGCTGCTACCCCCGCGACCCGACCTCGGATAAGCGGATGAAGATGGATGGATGGATGGATGTTTGAAGACCTTTTAATGTTAAAGTTGGCCTCTGTGCTTTTTCAGTGTTGGAAAGACTCTTTCTTGCACTGAGGTCTGCTTTTTGTAAATATCTTGTACTTGTGTTTACACCTTTTCATGTCAAAGTTGGCCTCTGTGCTTATCAGTGTTGGAAAGACTCTTTCTTGCACTGAGGTCTGCTTATTGTAAATATCTTGTACTTGTTTGAACACCTTTTAATGTCAAAGTTGGCCTCTGTGCTTCTGCAGTTTTAGAAAGACTCTTTCTTGCACTGAGGTCTGCTTATTGTGAATATCTTGTACTTGATTTTACACCTTTTATGTCAAAGTTGGCCTCTGACCTTATCAGTGTTGGAAAGACTCTTTCTTGCACTTAGGTCATCTTATTGTAAATATCTTGTACTTGTTTTTACACCTTTTAATGTCAAAGTTGGCCTCTGTGCTTATCAGTGTTGGAAAGACTCTTTCTTGCACTGAGGTCTGCTTATTGTAAATATCTTGTACTTGTTTGAACACCTTTTCATGTCAAAGTTGGCCTCTGTGCTTTTCAGTGTTGGAAAGACTCTTTCTTGCACTGAGGTCTGCTTATTGTAAATATCTTGTACTTGTTTGAACACCTTTTAATGTCAAAGTTGGCCTCTGTGCTTTTTCAGTGTTGGAAAGACTCTTTCTTGCACTGAGGTCTGCTTATTGTAAATATCTTGTACTTGTTTTTACACCTTTTCATGTCAAAGTTGGCCTCTGTGCTTCTGCAGTTTTAGAAAGACTCTTTCTTGCACTGAGGTCTGCTTATTGTAAATATCTTGTACTTTTTTTTACACCTTTTAATGTCAAAGTTGGCCTCTGCGCTTCCTCAGTGTTAGAAAGACTCTTTCTTGCACTGAGGTCTGCTTATTGTAAATATCTTATACTTGTGTGAACACCTTTTAATGTCAAAGTTGGCCTCTGTGCTTTTTCAGTGTTGGAAAGACTCTTTCTTGCACTGAGGTCTGCTTATTGTAAATATCTTGTACTTTTTTTTACACCTTTTAATGTCAAAGTTGGCCTCTGCGCTTCCTCAGTGTTAGAAAGACTCTTTCTTGCACTGAGGTCTGCTTATTGTGAATATCTTGTACTTGATTTTACACCTTTTAATGTCAAAGTTGGCCTCTGTGCTTTTTCCGTGTTGGAAAGACTCTTTCTTGCACTGAGGTCTGCTTATTGTAAATATCTTGTACTTGTTTGAACACCTTTTAATGTCAAAGTTGGCCTCTGTGCTTTTTCCGTGTTGGAAAGACTCTTTCTTGCACTGAGGTCTGCTTATTGTAAATATCTTGTACTTGTTTGAACACCTTTTAATGTCAAAGTTGGCCTCTGTGCTTATCAGTGTTGGAAAGACTCTTTCTTGCACTGAGGTCTGCTTATTGTAAATATCTTGTACTTGTTTGAAGACCTTTTAATGTTAAAGTTGGCCTCTGTGCTTTTTCCGTGTTGGAAAGACTCTTTCTTGCACTGAGGTCTGCTTATTGTAAATATCTTGTACTTGATTTTACACCTTTTAATGTCAAAGTTGGCCTCTGTGCTTTTTCAGTGTTGGAAAGACCCTTTCTTGCACTGAGGTCTGCTTATTGTGAATATCTTGTACTTGATTTTACACCTTTTAATGTCAAAGTTGGCCTCTGTGCTTTTTCAGTGTTGGAAAGACTCTTTCTTGCACTGAGGTCTGCTTATTGTAAATATCTTGTACTTGTTTGAATACCTTTTAATGTCAAAGTTGGCCTCTGTGCTTTTTCAGTGTTGGAAAGACTCTTTCTTGCACTGAGGTCTGCTTATTGTGAATATCTTGTACTTGATTTTACACCTTTTAATGTCAAAGTTGGCCTCTGTGCTTCTGCAGTTTTAGAAAGACTCTTTCTTGCACTGAGGTCTGCTTATTGTGAATATCTTATACTTGATTTTACACCTTTTAATGTCAAAGTTGGCCTCTGTGCTTCTGCAGTTTTAGAAAGACTCTTTCTTGCACTGAGGTCTGCTTATTGTGAATATCTTGTACTTGATTTTACACCTTTTATGTCAAAGTTGGCCTCTGACCTTATCAGTGTTGGAAAGACTCTTTCTTGCACTTAGGTCATCTTATTGTAAATATCTTGTACTTGTTTTTACACCTTTTAATGTCAAAGTTGGCCTCTGTGCTTATCAGTGTTGGAAAGACTCTTTCTTGCACTGAGGTCTGCTTATTGTAAATATCTTGTACTTGTTTGAACACCTTTTAATGTCAAAGTTGGCCTCTGTGCTTTTTCAGTGTTGGAAAGACTCTTTCTTGCACTGAGGTCTGCTTATTGTAAATATCTTGTACTTGTTTTTACACCTTTTCATGTCAAAGTTGGCCTCTGTGCTTTTTCAGTGTTGGAAAGACTCTTTCTTGCACTGAGGTCTGCTTATTGTTAATATCTTGTACTTGTTTTTACACCTTTTCATGTCAAAGTTGGCCTCTGTGCTTTTTCAGTGTTGAAAAGACTCTTTCTTGCACTGAGGTCTGCTTATTGTAAATATCTTGTACTTGTTTTTACACCTTTTCATGTCAAAGTTGGCCTCTGTGCTTTTTCAGTGTTGGAAAGACTCTTTCTTGCACTGAGGTCTGCTTATTGTAAATATCTTGTACTTGTTTTTACACCTTTTCATGTCAAAGTTGGCCTCTGTGCTTTTTCAGTGTTGGAAAGACTCTTTCTTGCACTGAGGTCTGCTTATTGTAAATATCTTGTACTTGTTTGAACACCTTTTAATGTCAAAGTTGGCCTCTGTGCTTTTTCAGTGTTGGAAAGACTCTTTCTTGCACTGAGGTCTGCTTATTGTAAATATCTTGTACTTGTTTTTACACCTTTTCATGTCAAAGTTGGCCTCTGTGCTTTTTCAGTGTTGGAAAGACTCTTTCTTGCACTGAGGTCTGCTTATTGTTAATATCTTGTACTTGTTTTTACACCTTTTCATGTCAAAGTTGGACTCTGTGCTTCTGCAGTTTTAGAAAGACTCTTTCTTGCACTGAGGTCTGCTTATTGTAAATATCTTATACTTGTTTGAACACCTTTTAATGTCAAAGTTGGCCTCTGTGCTTTTTCAGTGTTGGAAAGACTCTTTCTTGCACTGAGGCCTGCTTATTGTAAATATCTTGTACTTTTTGAACACCTTTTAATGTCAAAGTTGGCCTCTGTGCTTATCAGTGTTGGAAAGACTCTTTCTTGCACTGAGGGCTGCTTATTGTAAATATCTTGTACTTGTTTTTACACCTTTTATGTCAAAGTTGGCCTCTGACCTTATCAGTGTTGGAAAGATTCTTTCTTGCACTGAGGTCTGCTTATTGTAAATATCTTGTACTTGTTTTTACACCTTTTAATGTCAAAGTTGGCATCTGTGCTTATCAGTGTTGGAAAGACTCTTTCTTGCACTGAGGGCTGCTTATTGTAAATATCTTGTACTTGTTTGAACACCTTTTAATGTCAAAGTTGGCCTCTGTGCTTTTCAGTGTTGGAAAGACTCTTTCTTGCACTGAGGTCTGCTTATTGTAAATATCTTGTACTTGTTTGAACACCTTTTAATGTCAAAGTTGGCATCTGTGCTTTTCAGTGTTGGAAAGACTCTTTCTTGCACTGAGGGCTGCTTATTGTAAATATCTTGTACTTGTTTGAACACCTTTTAATGTCAAAGTTGGCCTCTGTGCTTTTCAGTGTTGGAAAGACTCTTTCTTGCACTGAGGTCTGCTTATTGTAAATATCTTGTACTTGTTTGAACACCTTTTCATGTCAAAGTTGGCCTCTGTGCTTTTCAGTGTTGGAAAGACTCTTTCTTGCACTGAGGTCTGCTTATTGTGAATATCTTGTACTTGATTTTACACCTTTTAATGTCAAAGTTGGCCTCTGCGCTTCTGCAGTGTTAGAAAGACTCTTTCTTGCACTGAGGTCTGCTTATTGTTAATATCTTGTACTTGTTTTTACACCTTTTAATGTCAAAGTTGGCCTCTGCGCTTCCTCAGTATTGGAAAGACTCTTTCTTGCGCTGAGGTCTGCTTATTGTAAATATCTTATACTTGTTTGAACACCTTTTAATGTCAAAGTTGGCCTCTGTGCTTTTTCAGTGTTGGAAAGACTCTTTCTTGCACTGAGGTCTGCTTATTGTAAATATCTTGTACTTTTTTTTACACCTTTTAATGTCAAAGTTGGCCTCTGTGCTTATCAGTGTTGGAAAGACTCTTTCTTGCACTGAGGTCTGCTTATTGTAAATATGTTGTACTTGTTTGAACACCTTTTAATGTCAAAGTTGGCCTCTGTGCTTATCAGTGTTGGAAAGACTCTTTCTTGCACTGAGGTCTGCTTATTGTAAATATCTTGTACTTGATTTTACACCTTTTAATGTCAAAGTTGGCCTCTGTGCTTTTTCAGTGTTGGAAAGACTCTTTCTTGCACTGAGGTCTGCTTATTGTAAATATCTTGTACTTGATTTTACACCTTTTAATGTCAAAGTTGGCCTCTGTGCTTATCAGTGTTGGAAAGACTCTTTCTTGCACTGAGGTCTGCTTATTGTAAATATCTTGTACATGTTTGAACACCTTTTAATGTCAAAGTTGGCCTCTGTGCTTGTCAGTGTTGGAAAGACACGTTTTTGCACTGAGGTCTGCTTATTGTAAATATCTTGTACTTGTTTGAACACCTTTTAATGTCAAAGTTGGCCTCTGTGCTTTTTCCGTGTTGGAAAGACTCTTTCTTGCACTGAGGGCTGCTTATTGTAAATATCTTGTACTTGTTTGAACACCTTTTATGTCAAAGTTGGCCTCTGTGCTTATCAGTGTTGGAAAGACTCTTTCTTGCACTGAGGTCTGCTTATTGTAAATATCTTGTACTTGTTTTTACACCTTTTAATGTCAAAGTTGGCCTCTGTGCTTTTTCAGTGTTGGAAAGACTCTTTCTTGCACTGAGGTCTGCTTATTGTAAATATCTTGTACTTGTTTGAACACCTTTTAATGTCAAAGTTGGCCTCTGCGCTTCTGCAGTGTTAGAAAGACTCTTTCTTGCACTGAGGTCTGCTTATTGTTAATATCTTGTACTTGTTTTTACACCTTTTCATGTCAAAGTTGGCCTCTGTGCTTCTGCAGTTTTAGAAAGACTCTTTCTTGCACTGAGGTCTGCTTATTGTAAATATCTTGTACTTTTTTTTACACCTTTTAATGTCAAAGTTGGCCTCTGTGCTTATCAGTGTTAGAAAGACTCTTTCTTGCACTGAGGTCTGCTTATTGTAAATATCTTGTACTTGATTTTACACCTTTTCATGTCAAAGTTGGCCTCTGTGCTTATCAGTGTTGGAAAGACTCTTTCTTGCACTGAGGTCTGCTTATTGTAAATATCTTGTACTTGATTTTACACCTTTTAATGTCAAAGTTGGCCTCTGTGCTTTTTCAGTGTTGGAAAGACTCTTTCTTGCACTGAGGTCTGCTTATTGTAAATATCTTGTACTTTTTTTTACACCTTTTAATGTCAAAGTTGGCCTCTGCGCTTCCTCAGTGTTAGAAAGACTCTTTCTTGCACTGAGGTCTGCTTATTGTGAATATCTTGTACTTGATTTTACACCTTTTAATGTCAAAGTTGGCCTCTGTGCTTTTTCCGTGTTGGAAAGACTCTTTCTTGCACCGAGGTCTGCTTATTGTAAATATCTTGTACTTGTTTGAACACCTTTTAATGTCAAAGTTGGCCTCTGTGCTTTTTCCGTGTTGGAAAGACTCTTTCTTGCACCGAGGTCTGCTTATTGTAAATATCTTGTACTTGTTTGAACACCTTTTAATGTCAAAGTTGACCTCTGTGCTTATCAGTGTTGGAAAGACTCTTTCTTGCACTGAGGGCTGCTTATTGTAAATATCTTGTACTTGTTTTTACACCTTTTATGTCAAAGTTGGCCTCTGACCTTATCAGTGTTGGAAAGACTCTTTCTTGCACTGAGGTCTGCTTATTGTAAATATCTTGTACTTGTTTTTACACCTTTTAATGTCAAAGTTGGCATCTGTGCTTATCAGTGTTGGAAAGACTCTTTCTTGCACTGAGGTCTGCTTATTGTAAATATCTTGTACTTGTTTGAACACCTTTTCATGTCAAAGTTGGCCTCTGTGCTTATCAGTGTTAGAAAGACTCTTTCTTGCACTGAGGTCTGCTTATTGTAAATATCTTGTACTTGTTTGAAGACCTTTTAATGTTAAAGTTGGCCTCTGTGCTTTTTCCGTGTTGGAAAGACTCTTTCTTGCACTGAGGTCTGCTTATTGTAAATATCTTGTACTTGATTTTACACCTTTTAATGTCAAAGTTGGCCTCTGTGCTTTTTCAGTGTTGGAAAGACCCTTTCTTGCACTGAGGTCTGCTTATTGTGAATATCTTGTACTTGATTTTACACCTTTTAATGTCAAAGTTGGCCTCTGTGCTTCTGCAGTTTTAGAAAGACTCTTTCTTGCACTGAGGTCTGCTTATTGTAAATATCTTATACTTGTTTGAACACCTTTTAATGTCAAAGTTGGCCTCTGTGCTTTTTCAGTGTTGGAAAGACTCTTTCTTGCACTGAGGTCTGCTTATTGTAAATATCTTGTACTTGTTTGAACACCTTTTCATGTCAAAGTTGGCCTCTGCGCTTCTGCAGTGTTAGAAAGACTCTTTCTTTCACTGAGGTCTGCTTATTGTAAATATCTTGTACTTGTTTGAACACCTTTTAATGTCAAAGTTGGCCTCTGTGCTTTTTCAGTGTTGAAAAGACTCTTTCTTGCACTGAGGTCTGCTTATTGTGAATATCTTGTACTTGATTTTACACCTTTTAATGTCAAAGTTGGCCTCTGTGCTTGTCAGTGTTGGAAAGACACGTTTTTGCACTGAGGTCTGCTTATTGTGAATATCTTGTACTTGATTTTTACACCTTTTAATGTCAAAGTTGGCCTCTGTGCTTTTTCCGTGTTGGAAAGACTCTTTCTTGCACTGAGGCCTGCTTATTGTAAATATCTTGTACTTTTTGAACACCTTTTAATGTCAAAGTTGGCCTCTGTGCTTATCAGTGTTGGAAAGACTCTTTCTTGCACTGAGGGCTGCTTATTGTAAATATCTTGTACTTGTTTTTACACCTTTTATGTCAAAGTTGGCCTCTGACCTTATCAGTGTTGGAAAGATTCTTTCTTGCACTGAGGTCTGCTTATTGTAAATATCTTGTACTTGTTTTTACACCTTTTAATGTCAAAGTTGGCATCTGTGCTTTTCAGTGTTGGAAAGACTCTTTCTTGCACTGAGGGCTGCTTATTGTAAATATCTTGTACTTGTTTGAACACCTTTTAATGTCAAAGTTGGCCTCTGTGCTTTTCAGTGTTGGAAAGACTCTTTCTTGCACTGAGGTCTGCTTATTGTTAATATCTTGTACTTGTTTTTACACCTTTTCATGTCAAAGTTGGCCTCTGTGCTTCTGCAGTTTTAGAAAGACTCTTTCTTGCACTGAGGTCTGCTTATTGTAAATATCTTGTACTTTTTTTTACACCTTTTAATGTCAAAGTTGGCCTCTGCGCTTCCTCAGTGTTAGAAAGACTCTTTCTTGCACTGAGGTCTGCTTATTGTAAATATCTTATACTTGTTTGAACACCTTTTAATGTCAAAGTTGGCCTCTGTGCTTTTTCAGTGTTGGAAAGACTCTTTCTTGCACTGAGGTCTGCTTATTGTTAATATCTTGTACTTGTTTTTACACCTTTTCATGTCAAAGTTGGCCTCTGTGCTTCTGCAGTTTTAGAAAGACTCTTTCTTGCACTGAGGTCTGCTTATTGTAAATATCTTGTACTTTTTTTTACACCTTTTAATGTCAAAGTTGGCCTCTGCGCTTCCTCAGTGTTAGAAAGACTCTTTCTTGCACTGAGGTCTGCTTATTGTAAATATCTTATACTTGTTTGAACACCTTTTAATGTCAAAGTTGGCCTCTGCACTTCTGCAGTGTTAGAAAGACTCTTTCTTGCACTGAGGTCTGCTTATTGTAAATATCTTGTACATGTTTGAACACCTTTTAATGTCAAAGTTGGCCTCTGTGCTTGTCAGTGTTGGAAAGACTCTTTCTTGCACTGAGGTCTGCTTATTGTAAATATCTTGTACTTGTTTGAACACCTTTTAATGTCAAAGTTGGCCTCTGTGCTTTTTCAGTGTTGGAAAGACTCTTTCTTGCACTGAGGTCTGCTTATTGTAAATATCTTGTACTTTTTTTTACACCTTTTAATGTCAAAGTTGGCCTCTGCGCTTCCTCAGTGTTAGAAAGACTCTTTCTTGCACTGAGGTCTGCTTATTGTGAATATCTTGTACTTGATTTTACACCTTTTAATGTCAAAGTTGGCCTCTGTGCTTTTTCCGTGTTGGAAAGACTCTTTCTTGCACCGAGGTCTGCTTATTGTAAATATCTTGTACTTGTTTGAACACCTTTTAATGTCAAAGTTGGCCTCTGTGCTTTTTCCGTGTTGGAAAGACTCTTTCTTGCACCGAGGTCTGCTTATTGTAAATATCTTGTACTTGTTTGAACACCTTTTAATGTCAAAGTTGGCCTCTGTGCTTTTTCCGTGTTGGAAAGACTCTTTCTTGCACTGAGGTCTGCTTATTGTAAATATCTTGTACTTGTTTTTACACCTTTTAATGTCAAAGTTGGCATCTGTGCTTATCAGTGTTGGAAAGACTCTTTCTTGCACTGAGGTCTGCTTATTGTAAATATCTTGTACTTGTTTGAACACCTTTTCATGTCAAAGTTGGCCTCTGTGCTTATCAGTGTTAGAAAGACTCTTTCTTGCACTGAGGTCTGCTTATTGTAAATATCTTGTACTTGTTTGAAGACCTTTTAATGTTAAAGTTGGCCTCTGTGCTTTTTCCGTGTTGGAAAGGCTCTTTCTTGCACTGAGGTCTGCTTATTGTAAATATCTTGTACTTGATTTTACACCTTTTAATGTCAAAGTTGGCCTCTGTGCTTTTTCAGTGTTGGAAAGACCCTTTCTTGCACTGAGGTCTGCTTATTGTGAATATCTTGTACTTGATTTTACACCTTTTAATGTCAAAGTTGGCCTCTGTGCTTTTTCAGTGTTGGAAAGACTCTTTCTTGCACTGAGGTCTGCTTATTGTAAATATCTTGTACTTGTTTGAACACCTTTTAATGTCAAAGTTGGCCTCTGTGCTTTTTCAGTGTTGGAAAGACTCTTTCTTGCACTGAGGTCTGCTTATTGTGAATATCTTGTACTTGATTTTACACCTTTTAATGTCAAAGTTGGCCTCTGTGCTTCTGCAGTTTTAGAAAGACTCTTTCTTGCACTGAGGTCTGCTTATTGTGAATATCTTGTACTTGATTTTACACCTTTTAATGTCAAAGTTGGCCTCTGTGCTTCTGCAGTTTTAGAAAGACTCTTTCTTGCACTGAGGTCTGCTTATTGTGAATATCTTGTACTTGATTTTACACCTTTTATGTCAAAGTTGGCCTCTGACCTTATCAGTGTTGGAAAGACTCTTTCTTGCACTTAGGTCATCTTATTGTAAATATCTTGTACTTGTTTGAACACCTTTTCATGTCAAAGTTGGCCTCTGTGCTTTTCAGTGTTGGAAAGACTCTTTCTTGCACTGAGGTCTGCTTATTGTAAATATCTTGTACTTGTTTGAACACCTTTTCATGTCAAAGTTGGCCCCTGTGCTTTTTCAGTGTTGGAAAGACTCTTTCTTGCACTGAGGTCTGCTTATTGTAAATATCTTGTACTTGTTTTTACACCTTTTCATGTCAAAGTTGGCCTCTGTGCTTTTTCAGTGTTGGAAAGACTCTTTCTTGCACTGAGGTCTGCTTATTGTTAATATCTTGTACTTGTTTTTACACCTTTTCATGTCAAAGTTGGCCTCTGTGCTTTTTCAGTGTTGGAAAGACTCTTTCTTGCACTGAGGTCTGCTTATTGTAAATATCTTGTACTTGTTTTTACACCTTTTCATGTCAAAGTTGGCCTCTGTGCTTTTTCAGTGTTGGAAAGACTCTTTCTTGCACTGAGGTCTGCTTATTGTTAATATCTTGTACTTGTTTTTACACCTTTTCATGTCAAAGTTGGCCTCTGTGCTTCTGCAGTTTTAGAAAGACTCTTTCTTGCACTGAGGTCTGCTTATTGTAAATATCTTGTACTTTTTTTTACACCTTTTAATGTCAAAGTTGGCCTCTGCGCTTCCTCAGTGTTAGAAAGACTCTTTCTTGCACTGAGGTCTGCTTATTGTAAATATCTTATACTTGTTTGAACACCTTTTAATGTCAAAGTTGGCCTCTGCACTTCTGCAGTGTTAGAAAGACTCTTTCTTGCACTGAGGTCTGCTTATTGTAAATATCTTGTACTTGTTTGAACACCTTTTAATGTCAAAGTTGGCCTCTGTGCTTTTCAGTGTTGGAAAGACTCTTTCTTGCACTGAGGTCTGCTTATTGTAAATATCTTGTACTTGTTTGAACACCTTTTCATGTCAAAGTTGGCCTCTGTGCTTTTCAGTGTTGGAAAGACTCTTTCTTGCACTGAGGTCTGCTTATTGTAAATATCTTGTACTTTTTTTTACACCTTTTAATGTCAAAGTTGGCCTCTGCGCTTCTGCAGTGTTAGAAAGACACGTTTTTGCACTGAGGTCTGCTTATTGTGAATATCTTGTACTTGATTTTTACACCTTTTAATGTCAAAGTTGGCCTCTGTGCTTCTGCAGTTTTAGAAAGACTCTTTCTTGCACTGAGGCCTGCTTATTGTAAATATCTTGTACTTTTTGAACACCTTTTAATGTCAAAGTTGGCCTCTGTGCTTATCAGTGTTGGAAAGACTCTTTCTTGCACTGAGGGTTGCTTATTGTAAATATCTTGTACTTGTTTTTACACCTTTTATGTCAAAGTTGGCCTCTGACCTTATCAGTGTTGGAAAGATTCTTTCTTGCACTGAGGTCTGCTTATTGTAAATATCTTGTACTTGTTTTTACACCTTTTAATGTCAAAGTTGGCATCTGTGCTTATCAGTGTTGGAAAGACTCTTTCTTGCACTGAGGTCTGCTTATTGTAAATATCTTGTACTTGTTTGAACACCTTTTAATGTCAAAGTTGGCCTCTGTGCTTGTCAGTGTTGGAAAGACTCTTTCTTGCACTGAGGTCTGCTTATTGTAAATATCTTGTACTTGTTTGAACACCTTTTAATGTCAAAGTTGGCCTCTGTGCTTGTCAGTGTTGGAAAGACTCTTTCTTGCACTGAGGTCTGCTTATTGTAAATATCTTGTACTTTTTTTTACACCTTTTAATGTCAAAGTTGGCCTCTGTGCTTATCAGTGTTAGAAAGACTCTTTCTTGCACTGAGGTCTGCTTATTGTAAATATCTTGTACTTGATTTTACACCTTTTCATGTCAAAGTTGGCCTCTGTGCTTATCAGTGTTGGAAAGACTCTTTCTTGCACTGAGGTCTGCTTATTGTAAATATCTTGTACTTGATTTTACACCTTTTAATGTCAAAGTTGGCCTCTGTGCTTTTTCAGTGTTGGAAAGACTCTTTCTTGCACTGAGGTCTGCTTATTGTAAATATCTTGTACTTTTTTTTACACCTTTTAATGTCAAAGTTGGCCTCTGCGCTTCCTCAGTGTTAGAAAGACTCTTTCTTGCACTGAGGTCTGCTTATTGTGAATATCTTGTACTTGATTTTACACCTTTTAATGTCAAAGTTGGCCTCTGTGCTTTTTCCGTGTTGGAAAGACTCTTTCTTGCACCGAGGTCTGCTTATTGTAAATATCTTGTACTTGTTTGAACACCTTTTAATGTCAAAGTTGGCCTCTGTGCTTTTTCCGTGTTGGAAAGACTCTTTCTTGCACCGAGGTCTGCTTATTGTAAATATCTTGTACTTGTTTGAACACCTTTTAATGTCAAAGTTGACCTCTGTGCTTATCAGTGTTGGAAAGACTCTTTCTTGCACTGAGGGCTGCTTATTGTAAATATCTTGTACTTGTTTTTACACCTTTTATGTCAAAGTTGGCCTCTGACCTTATCAGTGTTGGAAAGACTCTTTCTTGCACTGAGGTCTGCTTATTGTAAATATCTTGTACTTGTTTTTACACCTTTTAATGTCAAAGTTGGCATCTGTGCTTATCAGTGTTGGAAAGACTCTTTCTTGCACTGAGGTCTGCTTATTGTAAATATCTTGTACTTGTTTGAACACCTTTTCATGTCAAAGTTGGCCTCTGTGCTTATCAGTGTTAGAAAGACTCTTTCTTGCACTGAGGTCTGCTTATTGTAAATATCTTGTACTTGTTTGAAGACCTTTTAATGTTAAAGTTGGCCTCTGTGCTTTTTCCGTGTTGGAAAGACTCTTTCTTGCACTGAGGTCTGCTTATTGTAAATATCTTGTACTTGATTTTACACCTTTTAATGTCAAAGTTGGCCTCTGTGCTTTTTCAGTGTTGGAAAGACCCTTTCTTGCACTGAGGTCTGCTTATTGTGAATATCTTGTACTTGATTTTACACCTTTTAATGTCAAAGTTGGCCTCTGTGCTTCTGCAGTTTTAGAAAGACTCTTTCTTGCACTGAGGTCTGCTTATTGTAAATATCTTATACTTGTTTGAACACCTTTTAATGTCAAAGTTGGCCTCTGTGCTTTTTCAGTGTTGGAAAGACTCTTTCTTGCACTGAGGTCTGCTTATTGTAAATATCTTGTACTTGTTTGAACACCTTTTCATGTCAAAGTTGGCCTCTGCGCTTCTGCAGTGTTAGAAAGACTCTTTCTTTCACTGAGGTCTGCTTATTGTAAATATCTTGTACTTGTTTGAACACCTTTTAATGTCAAAGTTGGCCTCTGTGCTTTTTCAGTGTTGAAAAGACTCTTTCTTGCACTGAGGTCTGCTTATTGTGAATATCTTGTACTTGATTTTACACCTTTTAATGTCAAAGTTGGCCTCTGTGCTTGTCAGTGTTGGAAAGACACGTTTTTGCACTGAGGTCTGCTTATTGTGAATATCTTGTACTTGATTTTTACACCTTTTAATGTCAAAGTTGGCCTCTGTGCTTTTTCCGTGTTGGAAAGACTCTTTCTTGCACTGAGGCCTGCTTATTGTAAATATCTTGTACTTTTTGAACACCTTTTAATGTCAAAGTTGGCCTCTGTGCTTATCAGTGTTGGAAAGACTCTTTCTTGCACTGAGGGCTGCTTATTGTAAATATCTTGTACTTGTTTTTACACCTTTTATGTCAAAGTTGGCCTCTGACCTTATCAGTGTTGGAAAGATTCTTTCTTGCACTGAGGTCTGCTTATTGTAAATATCTTGTACTTGTTTTTACACCTTTTAATGTCAAAGTTGGCATCTGTGCTTTTCAGTGTTGGAAAGACTCTTTCTTGCACTGAGGGCTGCTTATTGTAAATATCTTGTACTTGTTTGAACACCTTTTAATGTCAAAGTTGGCCTCTGTGCTTTTCAGTGTTGGAAAGACTCTTTCTTGCACTGAGGTCTGCTTATTGTTAATATCTTGTACTTGTTTTTACACCTTTTCATGTCAAAGTTGGCCTCTGTGCTTCTGCAGTTTTAGAAAGACTCTTTCTTGCACTGAGGTCTGCTTATTGTAAATATCTTGTACTTTTTTTTACACCTTTTAATGTCAAAGTTGGCCTCTGCGCTTCCTCAGTGTTAGAAAGACTCTTTCTTGCACTGAGGTCTGCTTATTGTAAATATCTTATACTTGTTTGAACACCTTTTAATGTCAAAGTTGGCCTCTGTGCTTTTTCAGTGTTGGAAAGACTCTTTCTTGCACTGAGGTCTGCTTATTGTTAATATCTTGTACTTGTTTTTACACCTTTTCATGTCAAAGTTGGCCTCTGTGCTTCTGCAGTTTTAGAAAGACTCTTTCTTGCACTGAGGTCTGCTTATTGTAAATATCTTGTACTTTTTTTTACACCTTTTAATGTCAAAGTTGGCCTCTGCGCTTCCTCAGTGTTAGAAAGACTCTTTCTTGCACTGAGGTCTGCTTATTGTAAATATCTTATACTTGTTTGAACACCTTTTAATGTCAAAGTTGGCCTCTGCACTTCTGCAGTGTTAGAAAGACTCTTTCTTGCACTGAGGTCTGCTTATTGTAAATATCTTGTACATGTTTGAACACCTTTTAATGTCAAAGTTGGCCTCTGTGCTTGTCAGTGTTGGAAAGACTCTTTCTTGCACTGAGGTCTGCTTATTGTAAATATCTTGTACTTGTTTGAACACCTTTTAATGTCAAAGTTGGCCTCTGTGCTTTTTCAGTGTTGGAAAGACTCTTTCTTGCACTGAGGTCTGCTTATTGTAAATATCTTGTACTTTTTTTTACACCTTTTAATGTCAAAGTTGGCCTCTGCGCTTCCTCAGTGTTAGAAAGACTCTTTCTTGCACTGAGGTCTGCTTATTGTGAATATCTTGTACTTGATTTTACACCTTTTAATGTCAAAGTTGGCCTCTGTGCTTTTTCCGTGTTGGAAAGACTCTTTCTTGCACCGAGGTCTGCTTATTGTAAATATCTTGTACTTGTTTGAACACCTTTTAATGTCAAAGTTGGCCTCTGTGCTTTTTCCGTGTTGGAAAGACTCTTTCTTGCACCGAGGTCTGCTTATTGTAAATATCTTGTACTTGTTTGAACACCTTTTAATGTCAAAGTTGGCCTCTGTGCTTTTTCCGTGTTGGAAAGACTCTTTCTTGCACTGAGGTCTGCTTATTGTAAATATCTTGTACTTGTTTTTACACCTTTTAATGTCAAAGTTGGCATCTGTGCTTATCAGTGTTGGAAAGACTCTTTCTTGCACTGAGGTCTGCTTATTGTAAATATCTTGTACTTGTTTGAACACCTTTTCATGTCAAAGTTGGCCTCTGTGCTTATCAGTGTTAGAAAGACTCTTTCTTGCACTGAGGTCTGCTTATTGTAAATATCTTGTACTTGTTTGAAGACCTTTTAATGTTAAAGTTGGCCTCTGTGCTTTTTCCGTGTTGGAAAGGCTCTTTCTTGCACTGAGGTCTGCTTATTGTAAATATCTTGTACTTGATTTTACACCTTTTAATGTCAAAGTTGGCCTCTGTGCTTTTTCAGTGTTGGAAAGACCCTTTCTTGCACTGAGGTCTGCTTATTGTGAATATCTTGTACTTGATTTTACACCTTTTAATGTCAAAGTTGGCCTCTGTGCTTTTTCAGTGTTGGAAAGACTCTTTCTTGCACTGAGGTCTGCTTATTGTAAATATCTTGTACTTGTTTGAACACCTTTTAATGTCAAAGTTGGCCTCTGTGCTTTTTCAGTGTTGGAAAGACTCTTTCTTGCACTGAGGTCTGCTTATTGTGAATATCTTGTACTTGATTTTACACCTTTTAATGTCAAAGTTGGCCTCTGTGCTTCTGCAGTTTTAGAAAGACTCTTTCTTGCACTGAGGTCTGCTTATTGTGAATATCTTGTACTTGATTTTACACCTTTTAATGTCAAAGTTGGCCTCTGTGCTTCTGCAGTTTTAGAAAGACTCTTTCTTGCACTGAGGTCTGCTTATTGTGAATATCTTGTACTTGATTTTACACCTTTTATGTCAAAGTTGGCCTCTGACCTTATCAGTGTTGGAAAGACTCTTTCTTGCACTTAGGTCATCTTATTGTAAATATCTTGTACTTGTTTGAACACCTTTTCATGTCAAAGTTGGCCTCTGTGCTTTTCAGTGTTGGAAAGACTCTTTCTTGCACTGAGGTCTGCTTATTGTAAATATCTTGTACTTGTTTGAACACCTTTTCATGTCAAAGTTGGCCCCTGTGCTTTTTCAGTGTTGGAAAGACTCTTTCTTGCACTGAGGTCTGCTTATTGTAAATATCTTGTACTTGTTTTTACACCTTTTCATGTCAAAGTTGGCCTCTGTGCTTTTTCAGTGTTGGAAAGACTCTTTCTTGCACTGAGGTCTGCTTATTGTTAATATCTTGTACTTGTTTTTACACCTTTTCATGTCAAAGTTGGCCTCTGTGCTTTTTCAGTGTTGGAAAGACTCTTTCTTGCACTGAGGTCTGCTTATTGTAAATATCTTGTACTTGTTTTTACACCTTTTCATGTCAAAGTTGGCCTCTGTGCTTTTTCAGTGTTGGAAAGACTCTTTCTTGCACTGAGGTCTGCTTATTGTTAATATCTTGTACTTGTTTTTACACCTTTTCATGTCAAAGTTGGCCTCTGTGCTTCTGCAGTTTTAGAAAGACTCTTTCTTGCACTGAGGTCTGCTTATTGTAAATATCTTGTACTTTTTTTTACACCTTTTAATGTCAAAGTTGGCCTCTGCGCTTCCTCAGTGTTAGAAAGACTCTTTCTTGCACTGAGGTCTGCTTATTGTAAATATCTTATACTTGTTTGAACACCTTTTAATGTCAAAGTTGGCCTCTGCACTTCTGCAGTGTTAGAAAGACTCTTTCTTGCACTGAGGTCTGCTTATTGTAAATATCTTGTACTTGTTTGAACACCTTTTAATGTCAAAGTTGGCCTCTGTGCTTTTCAGTGTTGGAAAGACTCTTTCTTGCACTGAGGTCTGCTTATTGTAAATATCTTGTACTTGTTTGAACACCTTTTCATGTCAAAGTTGGCCTCTGTGCTTTTCAGTGTTGGAAAGACTCTTTCTTGCACTGAGGTCTGCTTATTGTAAATATCTTGTACTTTTTTTTACACCTTTTAATGTCAAAGTTGGCCTCTGCGCTTCTGCAGTGTTAGAAAGACACGTTTTTGCACTGAGGTCTGCTTATTGTGAATATCTTGTACTTGATTTTTACACCTTTTAATGTCAAAGTTGGCCTCTGTGCTTCTGCAGTTTTAGAAAGACTCTTTCTTGCACTGAGGCCTGCTTATTGTAAATATCTTGTACTTTTTGAACACCTTTTAATGTCAAAGTTGGCCTCTGTGCTTATCAGTGTTGGAAAGACTCTTTCTTGCACTGAGGGTTGCTTATTGTAAATATCTTGTACTTGTTTTTACACCTTTTATGTCAAAGTTGGCCTCTGACCTTATCAGTGTTGGAAAGATTCTTTCTTGCACTGAGGTCTGCTTATTGTAAATATCTTGTACTTGTTTTTACACCTTTTAATGTCAAAGTTGGCATCTGTGCTTATCAGTGTTGGAAAGACTCTTTCTTGCACTGAGGTCTGCTTATTGTAAATATCTTGTACTTGTTTGAACACCTTTTAATGTCAAAGTTGGCCTCTGTGCTTGTCAGTGTTGGAAAGACTCTTTCTTGCACTGAGGTCTGCTTATTGTAAATATCTTGTACTTGTTTGAACACCTTTTAATGTCAAAGTTGGCCTCTGTGCTTGTCAGTGTTGGAAAGACTCTTTCTTGCACTGAGGTCTGCTTATTGTAAATATCTTGTACTTGTTTGAACACCTTTTAATGTCAAAGTTGGCCTCTGTGCTTGTCAGTGTTGGAAAGACTCTTTCTTGCACTGAGGTCTGCTTATTGTAAATATCTTGTACTTGTTTTTACACCTTTTATGTCAAAGTTGGCCTCTGACCTTATCAGTGTTGGAAAGATTCTTTCTTGCACTGAGGTCTGCTTATTGTAAATATCTTGTACTTGTTTTTACACCTTTTAATGTCAAAGTTGGCATCTGTGCTTTTCAGTGTTGGAAAGACTCTTTCTTGCACCGAGGTCTGCTTATTGTAAATATCTTGTACTTTTTTTTACACCTTTTAATGTCAAAGTTGGCCTCTGCGCTTCTGCAGTGTTAGAAAGACTCTTTCTTGCACTGAGGTCTGCTTATTGTAAATATCTTGTACTTGTTTGAACACCTTTTAATGTCAAAGTTGGCCTCTGTGCTTTTTCAGTGTTGAAAAGACTCTTTCTTGCACTGAGGTCTGCTTATTGTAAATATCTTGTACTTGTTTTTACACCTTTTCATGTCAAAGTTGGCCTCTGTGCTTTTTCAGTGTTGAAAAGACTCTTTCTTGCACTGAGGTCTGCTTATTGTAAATATCTTGTACTTGATTTTACACCTTTTAATGTCAAACTTGGCCTCTGTGCTTATCAGTGTTGGAAAGACTCTTTCTTGCACTGAGGTCTGCTTATTGTAAATATCTTGTACTTGTTTGAACACCTTTTCATGTCAAAGTTGGCCTCTGTGCTTATCAGTGTTGGAAAGACACGTTTTTGCACTGAGGTCTGCTTATTGTAAATATCTTGTACTTGTTTTTACACCTTTTAATGTCAAAGTTGGCCTCTGTGCTTTTTCCGTGTTGGAAAGACTCTTTCTTGCACCGAGGGCTGCTTATTGTAAATATCTTGTACTTGTTTTTACACCTTTTCATGTCAAAGTTGGCCTCTGTGCTTATCAGTGTTGGAAAGACACGTTTTTGCACTGAGGTCTGCTTATTGTAAATATCTTGTACTTGTTTTTACACCTTTTAATGTCAAAGTTGGCCTCTGTGCTTTTTCCGTGTTGGAAAGACTCTTTCTTGCACCGAGGTCTGCTTATTGTAAATACCTTGTACTTGTTTTTACACCTTTTCATGTCAAAGTTGGCCTCTGAGCTTATCAGTGATGGAAAGACTCTTTCTTGCACTGAGGTCTGCTTATTGTAAATATCTTGTACTTGTTTGAACACCTTTTCATGTCAAAGTTGGCCTCTGTGCTTTTTCAGTGTTGGAAAGACTCTTTCTTGCACTGAGGTCTGCTTATTGTAAATATCTTGTACTTGTTTGAACACCTTTTAATGTCAAAGTTGGCCTCTGTGCTTATCAGTGTTGGAAAGACTCTTTCTTGCACTGAGGTCTGCTTATTGTAAATATCTTGTACTTGTTTGAACACCTTTTCATGTCAAAGTTGGCCTCTGTGCTTCTGCAGTGTTAGAAAGACTCTTTCTTGCACTGAGGGCTGCTTATTGTAAATATCTTGTACTTGTTTGAAGACCTTTTAATGTTAAAGTTGGCCTCTTTGCTTTTTCCGTGTTGGAAAGACTCTTTCTTGCACTGAGGTCTGCTTATTGTAAATATCTTGTACTTGATTTTTACACCTTTTCATGTCAAAGTTGGCCTCTGTGCTTTTTCAGTGTTAGAAAGACTCTTTCTTGCACTGAGGTCTGCTTATTGTAAATATCTTGTACTTGTTTGAACACCTTTTCATGTCAAAGTTGGCCTCTGTGCTTCTGCAGTGTTAGAAAGACTCTTTCTTGCACTGAGGTCTGCTTTTTGTAAATATCTTGTACTTGTTTGAAGACCTTTTAATGTTAAAGTTGGCCTCTGTGCTTATCAGTGTTAGAAAGACTCTTTCTTGCACTGAGGTCTGCTTTTTGTAAATATGTTGTACTTGTTTTTACACCTTTTCATGTCAAAGTTGGCCTCTTTGCTTTTTCCGTGTTGGAAAGACTCTTTCTTGCACTGAGGTCTGCTTATTGTGAATATCTTGTACTTGTTTGAACTCCTTTTAATGTCAAAGTTGGCCTCTGTGCTTGTCAGTGTTGGAAAGACACGTTTTTGCACTGAGGTCTGCTTATTGTAAATATCTTGTACTTGTTTTTACACCTTTTCATGTCAAAGTTGGCCTCTGAGCTTTTTCCGTGTTGGAAAGACTCTTTCTTGCACTGAGGTCTGCTTATTGTAAATATCTTGTACTTGTTTTTACACCTTTTCATGTCAAAGTTGGCCTCTGAGCTTATCAGTGTTGGAAAGACTCTTTCTTGCACTGAGGTCTGCTTATTGTAAATACCTTGTACTTGTTTTTACACCTTTTCATGTCAAAGTTGGCCTCTGTGCTTGTCAGTGTTGGAAAGACACGTTTTTGCACTGAGGTCTGCTTATTGTAAATATCTTGTACTTGTTTTTACACCTTTTCATGTCAAAGTTGGCCTCTGTGCTTGTCAGTGTTGGAAAGACACGTTTTTGCACTGAGGTCTGCTTATTGTAAATATCTTGTACTTGTTTTTACACCTTTTAATGTCAAAGTTGGCCTCTGTGCTTGTCAGTGTTAGAAAGACTCTTTCTTGCACTGAGGTCTGCTTATTGTAAATATCTTGTACTTGTTTTTACACCTTTTAATGTCAAAGTTGGCCTCTGTGCTTGTCAGTGTTGGAAAGACTCTTTCTTGCACTGAGGTCTGCTTATTGTAAATATCTTGTACTTGTTTGAAGACCTTTTAATGTCAAAGTTGGCCTCTTTGCTTTTTCCGTGTTGGAAAGACTCTTTCTTGCACTGAGGTCTGCTTATTGTAAATATCTTGTACTTGTTTTTACACCTTTTCATGTCAAAGTTGGCCTCTGAGCTTATCAGTGTTGGAAAGACTCTTTCTTGCACTGAGGTCTGCTTATTGTAAATACCTTGTACTTGTTTTTACACCTTTTCATGTCAAAGTTGGCCTCTGTGCTTGTCAGTGTTGGAAAGACACGTTTTTGCACTGAGGTCTGCTTATTGTAAATATCTTGTACTTGTTTGAAGACCTTTTAATGTCAAAGTTGGCCTCTTTGCTTTTTCCGTGTTGGAAAGACTCTTTCTTGCACTGAGGTCTGCTTATTGTAAATATCTTGTACTTGTTTGAACACCTTTTCATGTCAAAGTTGGCCTCTGTGCTTTTTCCGTGTTGGAAAGACTCTTTCTTGCACCGAGGTCTGCTTATTGTAAATACCTTGTACTTGTTTGAACACCTTTTCATGTCAAAGTTGGCCTCTGTGCTTATCAGTGTTGGAAAGACACGTTTTTGCACTGAGGTCTGCTTATTGTAAATATCTTGTACTTGTTTTTACACCTTTTAATGTCAAAGTTGGCCTCTGTGCTTTTTCCGTGTTGGAAAGACTCTTTCTTGCACCGAGGTCTGCTTATTGTAAATACCTTGTACTTGTTTTTACACCTTTTCATGTCAAAGTTGGCCTCTGAGCTTATCAGTGATGGAAAGACTCTTTCTTGCACTGAGGTCTGCTTATTGTAAATATCTTGTACTTGTTTGAACACCTTTTCATGTCAAAGTTGGCCTCTGTGCTTTTTCAGTGTTGGAAAGACTCTTTCTTGCACTGAGGTCTGCTTATTGTAAATATCTTGTACTTGTTTGAACACCTTTTAATGTCAAAGTTGGCCTCTGTGCTTCTGCAGTGTTAGAAAGACTCTTTCTTGCACTGAGGGCTGCTTATTGTAAATATCTTGTACTTGTTTGAAGACCTTTTAATGTTAAAGTTGGCCTCTTTGCTTTTTCCGTGTTGGAAAGACTCTTTCTTGCACTGAGGTC
Source organism: Aulonocara sp. 'chitande type north' Nkhata Bay (assembly GCF_057382095.1). Classification (NCBI taxonomy): domain Eukaryota; kingdom Metazoa; phylum Chordata; class Actinopteri; order Cichliformes; family Cichlidae; genus Aulonocara; species Aulonocara sp. 'chitande type north' Nkhata Bay. The sequence goes on along the minus strand of NC_141359.1, from coordinate 6,803,202 downwards.
TGCTTATTGTAAATATCTTGTACTTGATTTTTACACCTTTTCATGTCAAAGTTGGCCTCTGTGCTTTTTCAGTGTTAGAAAGACTCTTTCTTGCACTGAGGTCTGCTTATTGTAAATATCTTGTACTTGTTTGAACACCTTTTCATGTCAAAGTTGGCCTCTGTGCTTTTTCCGTGTTGGAAAGACTCTTTCTTGCACTGAGGTCTGCTTATTGTAAATATCTTGTACTTGTTTGAACACCTTTTCATGTCAAAGTTGGCCTCTGTGCTTATCAGTGTTAGAAAGACTCTTTCTTGCACTGAGGTCTGCTTTTTGTAAATATGTTGTACTTGTTTTTACACCTTTTCATGTCAAAGTTGGCCTCTTTGCTTTTTCCGTGTTGGAAAGACTCTTTCTTGCACTGAGGTCTGCTTATTGTGAATATCTTGTACTTGTTTGAACTCCTTTTAATGTCAAAGTTGGCCTCTGTGCTTATCAGTGTTAGAAAGACTCTTTCTTGCACTAAGGTCTGCTTATTGTAAATATCTTGTACTTGTTTTTACACCTTTTAATGTCAAAGTTGGCCTCTGTGCTCATCAGTGTTGGAAAGACTCTTTCTTGCACTGAGGTCTGCTTATTGTAAATATCTTGTACTTTTTTTTACACCTTTTAATGTCAAAGTTGGCCTCTGTGCTTATCAGTGTTGGAAAGACTCTTTCTTGCACTGAGGTCTGCTTATTGTAAATATCTTGTACTTGTTTTTACACCTTTTAATGTCAAAGTTGGCCTCTGTGCTCATCAGTGTTGGAAAGACTCTTTCTTGCACTGAGGTCTGCTTATTGTAAATATCTTGTACTTGTTTTTACACCTTTTAATGTCAAAGTTGGCCTCTGTGCTTATCAGTGTTAGAAAGACTCTGTCTTGCACTGAGGTCTGCTTATTGTGAATATCTTGTACTTGTTTGAACAGCTTTTAATGTCAAAGTTGGCCTCTGTGCTTTTTCAGTGTTGGAAAGACTCTTTCTTGCACTGAGGTCTGCTTATTGTAAATATCTTGTACTTGATTTTACACCTTTTAATGTCAAAGTTGGCCTCTGAGCTTATCAGTGTTGGAAAGACTCTTTCTTGCACTGAGGTCTGCTTATTGTAAATACCTTGTACTTGTTTTTACACCTTTTCATGTCAAAGTTGGCCTCTGTGCTTATCAGTGTTGGAAAGACACGTTTTTGCACTGAGGTCTGCTTATTGTAAATATCTTGTACTTGTTTTTACACCTTTTAATGTCAAAGTTGGCCTCTGTGCTTGTCAGTGTTGGAAAGACACGTTTTTGCACTGAGGTCTGCTTATTGTAAATATCTTGTACTTGTTTTTACACCTTTTCATGTCAAAGTTGGCCTCTGAGCTTTTTCCGTGTTGGAAAGACTCTTTCTTGCACTGAGGTCTGCTTATTGTAAATACCTTGTACTTGTTTTTACACCTTTTCATGTCAAAGTTGGCCTCTGTGCTTGTCAGTGTTGGAAAGACACGTTTTTGCACTGAGGTCTGCTTATTGTAAATATCTTGTACTTGTTTTTACACCTTTTCATGTCAAAGTTGGCCTCTGTGCTTGTCAGTGTTGGAAAGACACGTTTTTGCACTGAGGTCTGCTTATTGTAAATATCTTGTACTTGTTTTTACACCTTTTAATGTCAAAGTTGGCCTCTGTGCTTGTCAGTGTTAGAAAGACTCTTTCTTGCACTGAGGTCTGCTTATTGTAAATATCTTGTACTTGTTTTTACACCTTTTAATGTCAAAGTTGGCCTCTGTGCTTGTCAGTGTTGGAAAGACTCTTTCTTGCACTGAGGTCTGCTTATTGTAAATATCTTGTACTTGTTTGAAGACCTTTTAATGTCAAAGTTGGCCTCTTTGCTTTTTCCGTGTTGGAAAGACTCTTTCTTGCACTGAGGTCTGCTTATTGTAAATATCTTGTACTTGTTTTTACACCTTTTCATGTCAAAGTTGGCCTCTGAGCTTATCAGTGTTGGAAAGACTCTTTCTTGCACTGAGGTCTGCTTATTGTAAATACCTTGTACTTGTTTTTACACCTTTTCATGTCAAAGTTGGCCTCTGTGCTTGTCAGTGTTGGAAAGACACGTTTTTGCACTGAGGTCTGCTTATTGTAAATATCTTGTACTTGTTTGAAGACCTTTTAATGTCAAAGTTGGCCTCTTTGCTTTTTCCGTGTTGGAAAGACTCTTTCTTGCACTGAGGTCTGCTTATTGTAAATACCTTGTACTTGTTTGAACACCTTTTCATGTCAAAGTTGGCCTCTGTGCTTATCAGTGTTGGAAAGACACGTTTTTGCACTGAGGTCTGCTTATTGTAAATATCTTGTACTTGTTTTTACACCTTTTAATGTCAAAGTTGGCCTCTTTGCTTTTTCCGTGTTGGAAAGACTCTTTCTTGCACTGAGGTCTGCTTATTGTAAATACCTTGTACTTGTTTGAACACCTTTTCATGTCAAAGTTGGCCTCTGTGCTTGTCAGTGTTGGAAAGACACGTTTTTGCACTGAGGTCTGCTTATTGTAAATATCTTGTACTTGTTTTTACACCTTTTCATGTCAAAGTTGGCCTCTGTGCTTGTCAGTGTTGGAAAGACACGTTTTTGCACTGAGGTCTGCTTATTGTAAATATCTTGTACTTGTTTTTACACCTTTTAATGTCAAAGTTGGCCTCTGTGCTTGTCAGTGTTAGAAAGACTCTTTCTTGCACTGAGGTCTGCTTATTGTAAATATCTTGTACTTGTTTTTACACCTTTTAATGTCAAAGTTGGCCTCTGTGCTTGTCAGTGTTGGAAAGACTCTTTCTTGCACTGAGGTCTGCTTATTGTAAATATCTTGTACTTGTTTGAAGACCTTTTAATGTCAAAGTTGGCCTCTTTGCTTTTTCCGTGTTGGAAAGACTCTTTCTTGCACTGAGGTCTGCTTATTGTAAATATCTTGTACTTGTTTTTACACCTTTTCATGTCAAAGTTGGCCTCTGAGCTTATCAGTGTTGGAAAGACTCTTTCTTGCACTGAGGTCTGCTTATTGTAAATACCTTGTACTTGTTTTTACACCTTTTCATGTCAAAGTTGGCCTCTGTGCTTATCAGTGTTGGAAAGACACGTTTTTGCACTGAGGTCTGCTTATTGTAAATATCTTGTACTTGTTTTTACACCTTTTAATGTCAAAGTTGGCCTCTTTGCTTTTTCCGTGTTGGAAAGACTCTTTCTTGCACTGAGGTCTGCTTATTGTAAATACCTTGTACTTGTTTGAACACCTTTTCATGTCAAAGTTGGCCTCTGTGCTTATCAGTGTTGGAAAGACACGTTTTTGCACTGAGGTCTGCTTATTGTAAATATCTTGTACTTGTTTGAAGACCTTTTAATGTCAAAGTTGGCCTCTTTGCTTTTTCCGTGTTGGAAAGACTCTTTCTTGCACTGAGGTCTGCTTATTGTAAATACCTTGTACTTGTTTTTACACCTTTTCATGTCAAAGTTGGCCTCTGAGCTTATCAGTGATGGAAAGACTCTTTCTTGCACTGAGGTCTGCTTATTGTAAATATCTTGTACTTGTTTGAACACCTTTTAATGTCAAAGTTGGCCTCTGTGCTTCTGCAGTGTTAGAAAGACTCTTTCTTGCACTGAGGGCTGCTTATTGTAAATATCTTGTACTTGTTTGAAGACCTTTTAATGTTAAAGTTGGCCTCTTTGCTTTTTCCGTGTTGGAAAGACTCTTTCTTGCACTGAGGTCTGCTTATTGTAAATATCTTGTACTTGATTTTTACACCTTTTCATGTCAAAGTTGGCCTCTGTGCTTTTTCAGTGTTAGAAAGACTCTTTCTTGCACTGAGGTCTGCTTATTGTAAATATCTTGTACTTGTTTGAACACCTTTTCATGTCAAAGTTGGCCTCTGTGCTTTTTCCGTGTTGGAAAGACTCTTTCTTGCACTGAGGTCTGCTTATTGTAAATATCTTGTACTTGTTTGAACACCTTTTCATGTCAAAGTTGGCCTCTGTGCTTCTGCAGTGTTAGAAAGACTCTTTCTTGCACTGAGGTCTGCTTTTTGTAAATATCTTGTACTTGTTTGAAGACCTTTTAATGTTAAAGTTGGCCTCTGTGCTTATCAGTGTTAGAAAGACTCTTTCTTGCACTGAGGTCTGCTTTTTGTAAATATCTTGTACTTGTTTTTACACCTTTTCATGTCAAAGTTGGCCTCTTTGCTTTTTCCGTGTTGGAAAGACTCTTTCTTGCACTGAGGTCTGCTTATTGTGAATATCTTGTACTTGTTTGAACTCCTTTTAATGTCAAAGTTGGCCTCTGTGCTTATCAGTGTTAGAAAGACTCTTTCTTGCACTGAGGTCTGCTTATTGTAAATATCTTGTACTTGTTTGAAGACCTTTTAATGTTAAAGTTGGCCTCTGTGCTTATCAGTGTTGGAAAGACTCTTTCTTGCACTAAGGTCTGCTTATTGTAAATATCTTGTACTTGTTTTTACACCTTTTAATGTCAAAGTTGGCCTCTGTGCTCATCAGTGTTGGAAAGACTCTTTCTTGCACTGAGGTCTGCTTATTGTAAATATCTTGTACTTTTTTTTACACCTTTTAATGTCAAAGTTGGCCTCTGTGCTTATCAGTGTTGGAAAGACTCTTTCTTGCACTGAGGTCTGCTTATTGTAAATATCTTGTACTTGTTTTTACACCTTTTAATGTCAAAGTTGGCCTCTGTGCTCATCAGTGTTGGAAAGACTCTTTCTTGCACTGAGGTCTGCTTATTGTAAATATCTTGTACTTGTTTTTACACCTTTTAATGTCAAAGTTGGCCTCTGTGCTTATCAGTGTTAGAAAGACTCTGTCTTGCACTGAGGTCTGCTTATTGTGAATATCTTGTACTTGTTTGAACAGCTTTTAATGTCAAAGTTGGCCTCTGTGCTTTTTCAGTGTTGGAAAGACTCTTTCTTGCACTGAGGTCTGCTTATTGTAAATATCTTGTACTTGATTTTACACCTTTTAATGTCAAAGTTGGCCTCTGAGCTTATCAGTGTTGGAAAGACTCTTTCTTGCACTGAGGTCTGCTTATTGTAAATACCTTGTACTTGTTTTTACACCTTTTCATGTCAAAGTTGGCCTCTGTGCTTATCAGTGTTGGAAAGACACGTTTTTGCACTGAGGTCTGCTTATTGTAAATATCTTGTACTTGTTTTTACACCTTTTAATGTCAAAGTTGGCCTCTGTGCTTGTCAGTGTTGGAAAGACACGTTTTTGCACTGAGGTCTGCTTATTGTAAATATCTTGTACTTGTTTTTACACCTTTTCATGTCAAAGTTGGCCTCTGAGCTTTTTCCGTGTTGGAAAGACTCTTTCTTGCACTGAGGTCTGCTTATTGTAAATATCTTGTACTTGTTTGAAGACCTTTTAATGTCAAAGTTGGCCTCTTTGCTTTTTCCGTGTTGGAAAGACTCTTTCTTGCACTGAGGTCTGCTTATTGTAAATATCTTGTACTTGTTTTTACACCTTTTCATGTCAAAGTTGGCCTCTGAGCTTATCAGTGTTGGAAAGACACGTTTTTGCACTGAGGTCTGCTTATTGTAAATATCTTGTACTTGTTTTTACACCTTTTAATGTCAAAGTTGGCCTCTGTGCTTGTCAGTGTTAGAAAGACTCTTTCTTGCACTGAGGTCTGCTTATTGTAAATATCTTGTACTTGTTTTTACACCTTTTAATGTCAAAGTTGGCCTCTGTGCTTGTCAGTGTTGGAAAGACTCTTTCTTGCACTGAGGTCTGCTTATTGTAAATATCTTGTACTTGTTTGAAGACCTTTTAATGTCAAAGTTGGCCTCTTTGCTTTTTCCGTGTTGGAAAGACTCTTTCTTGCACTGAGGTCTGCTTATTGTGAATATCTTGTACTTGTTTGAACAGCTTTTAATGTCAAAGTTGGCCTCTGTGCTTTTTCAGTGTTGGAAAGACTCTTTCTTGCACTGAGGTCTGCTTATTGTAAATATCTTGTACTTGATTTTACACCTTTTAATGTCAAAGTTGGCCTCTGAGCTTATCAGTGTTGGAAAGACTCTTTCTTGCACTGAGGTCTGCTTATTGTAAATACCTTGTACTTGTTTTTACACCTTTTCATGTCAAAGTTGGCCTCTGTGCTTATCAGTGTTGGAAAGACACGTTTTTGCACTGAGGTCTGCTTATTGTAAATATCTTGTACTTGTTTTTACACCTTTTAATGTCAAAGTTGGCCTCTGTGCTTGTCAGTGTTGGAAAGACACGTTTTTGCACTGAGGTCTGCTTATTGTAAATATCTTGTACTTGTTTTTACACCTTTTCATGTCAAAGTTGGCCTCTGAGCTTTTTCCGTGTTGGAAAGACTCTTTCTTGCACTGAGGTCTGCTTATTGTAAATATCTTGTACTTGTTTGAAGACCTTTTAATGTCAAAGTTGGCCTCTTTGCTTTTTCCGTGTTGGAAAGACTCTTTCTTGCACTGAGGTCTGCTTATTGTAAATATCTTGTACTTGTTTTTACACCTTTTCATGTCAAAGTTGGCCTCTGAGCTTATCAGTGTTGGAAAGACTCTTTCTTGCACTGAGGTCTGCTTATTGTAAATACCTTGTACTTGTTTTTACACCTTTTCATGTCAAAGTTGGCCTCTGTGCTTGTCAGTGTTGGAAAGACACGTTTTTGCACTGAGGTCTGCTTATTGTAAATACCTTGTACTTGTTTTTACACCTTTTCATGTCAAAGTTGGCCTCTGTGCTTGTCAGTGTTGGAAAGACACGTTTTTGCACTGAGGTCTGCTTATTGTAAATATCTTGTACTTGTTTTTACACCTTTTCATGTCAAAGTTGGCCTCTGTGCTTTTTCCGTGTTGGAAAGACTCTTTCTTGCACTGAGGTCTGCTTATTGTAAATATCTTGTACTTGTTTTTACACCTTTTAATGTCAAAGTTGGCCTCTGTGCTTTTTCCGTGTTGGAAACACTCTTTCTTGCACCGAGGTCTGCTTATTGTAAATACCTTGTACTTGTTTTTACACCTTTTCATGTCAAAGTTGGCCTCTGAGCTTATCAGTGATGGAAAGACTCTTTCTTGCACTGAGGTCTGCTTATTGTAAATATCTTGTACTTGTTTGAACACCTTTTAATGTCAAAGTTGGCCTCTGTGCTTTTTCCGTGTTGGAAAGAGTCTTTCTTGCACCGAGGTCTGCTTATTGTAAATACCTTGTACTTGTTTGAACACCTTTTCATGTCAAAGTTGGCCTCTGTGCTTATCAGTGTTGGAAAGACACGTTTTTGCACTGAGGTCTGCTTATTGTAAATATCTTGTACTTGTTTTTACACCTTTTAATGTCAAAGTTGGCCTCTGTGCTTTTTCCGTGTTGGAAAGACTCTTTCTTGCACCGAGGTCTGCTTATTGTAAATACCTTGTACTTGTTTGAACACCTTTTCATGTCAAAGTTGGCCTCTGTGCTTATCAGTGTTGGAAAGACACGTTTTTGCACTGAGGTCTGCTTATTGTAAATACCTTGTACTTGTTTTTACACCTTTTCATGTCAAAGTTGGCCTCTGAGCTTATCAGTGATGGAAAGACTCTTTCTTGCACTGAGGTCTGCTTATTGTAAATATCTTGTACTTGTTTGAACACCTTTTCATGTCAAAGTTGGCCTCTGTGCTTTTTCAGTGTTGGAAAGACTCTTTCTTGCACTGAGGTCTGCTTATTGTAAATATCTTGTACTTGTTTGAACACCTTTTAATGTCAAAGTTGGCCTCTGTGCTTCTGCAGTGTTAGAAAGACACTTTCTTGCACTGAGGTCTGCTTATTGTAAATATCTTGTACTTGTTTGAACACCTTTTCATGTCAAAGTTGGCCTCTGTGCTTCTGCAGTGTTAGAAAGACACTTTCTTGCACTGAGGTCTGCTTATTGTAAATATCTTGTACTTGTTTGAAGACCTTTTAATGTTAAAGTTGGCCTCTTTGCTTTTTCCGTGTTGGAAAGACTCTTTCTTGCACTGAGGTCTGCTTATTGTAAATATCTTGTACTTGATTTTTACACCTTTTCATGTCAAAGTTGGCCTCTGTGCTTTTTCAGTGTTGGAAAGACTCTTTCTTGCACTGAGGTCTGCTTATTGTAAATATCTTGTACTTGATTTTTACACCTTTTCATGTCAAAGTTGGCCTCTGTGCTTTTTCCGTGTTGGAAAGACTCTTTCTTGCACTGAGGTCTGCTTATTGTAAATATCTTGTACTTGTTTGAAGACCTTTTAATGTCAAAGTTGGCCTCTGTGCTTATCAGTGTTAGAAAGACTCTTTCTTGCACTGAGGTCTGCTTATTGTAAATATCTTGTACTTGTTTGAAGACCTTTTAATGTCAAAGTTGGCCTCTGTGCTTATCAGTGTTGGAAAGACTCTTTCTTGCACTAAGGTCTGCTTATTGTAAATATCTTGTACTTGTTTTTACACCTTTTAATGTCAAAGTTGGCCTCTGTGCTTATCAGTGTTGGAAAGACTCTTTCTTGCACTGAGGTCTGCTTATTGTAAATATCTTGTACTTGTTTTTACACCTTTTAATGTCAAAGTTGGCCTCTGTGCTCATCAGTGTTGGAAAGACTCTTTCTTGCACTGAGGTCTGCTTATTGTAAATATCTTGTACTTTTTTTTACACCTTTTAATGTCAAAGTTGGCCTCTGTGCTTATCAGTGTTAGAAAGACTCTTTCTTGCACTGAGGTCTGCTTATTGTGAATATCTTGTACTTGTTTGAACAGCTTTTAATGTCAAAGTTGGCCTCTGTGCTTTTTCAGTGTTGGAAAGACTCTTTCTTGCACTGAGGTCTGCTTATTGTAAATATCTTGTACTTGATTTTACACCTTTTAATGTCAAAGTTGGCCTCTGAGCTTATCAGTGTTGGAAAGACACGTTTTTGCACTGAGGTCTGCTTATTGTAAATATCTTGTACTTGTTTTTACACCTTTTAATGTCAAAGTTGGCCTCTGTGCTTGTCAATGTTGGAAAGACACGTTTTTGCACTGAGGTCTGCTTATTGTAAATATCTTGTACTTGTTTTTACACCTTTTCATGTCAAAGTTGGCCTCTGTGCTTATCAGTGTTGGAAAGGCTCTTTCTTGCACTGAGGTCTGCTTATTGTAAATATCTTGTACTTGTTTTTACACCTTTTAATGTCAAAGTTGGCCTCTGTGCTTTTTCCGTGTTGGAAAGACTCTTTCTTGCACTGAGGTCTGCTTATTGTAAATATCTTGTACTTGTTTGAAGACCTTTTAATGTCAAAGTTGGCCTCTTTGCTTTTTCCGTGTTGGAAAGACTCTTTCTTGCACTGAGGTCTGCTTATTGTAAATATCTTGTACTTGTTTTTACACCTTTTCATGTCAAAGTTGGCCTCTGAGCTTATCAGTGTTGGAAAGACTCTTTCTTGCACTGAGGTCTGCTTATTGTAAATATCTTGTACTTGTTTTTACACCTTTTCATGTCAAAGTTGGCCTCTGTGCTTATCAGTGTTGGAAAGACACGTTTTTGCACTGAGGTCTGCTTATTGTAAATATCTTGTACTTGTTTTTACACCTTTTAATGTCAAAGTTGGCCTCTGTGCTTGTCAGTGTTGGAAAGACACGTTTTTGCACTGAGGTCTGCTTATTGTAAATATCTTGTACTTGTTTTTACACCTTTTAATGTCAAAGTTGGCCTCTGTGCTTGTCAGTGTTAGAAAGACTCTTTCTTGCACTGAGGTCTGCTTATTGTAAATATCTTGTACTTGTTTTTACACCTTTTCATGTCAAAGTTGGCCTCTGTGCTTTTTCCGTGTTGGAAAGACTCTTTCTTGCACTGAGGTCTGCTTATTGTAAATATCTTGTACTTGTTTGAAGACCTTTTAATGTCAAAGTTGGCCTCTTTGCTTTTTCCGTGTTGGAAAGACTCTTTCTTGCACTGAGGTCTGCTTATTGTAAATATCTTGTACTTGTTTGAACACCTTTTCATGTCAAAGTTGGCCTCTGTGCTTATCAGTGTTGGAAAGACTCTTTCTTGCACTGAGGTCTACTTATTGTAAATATCTTGTACTTGTTTGAACACCTTTTCATGTCAAAGTTGGCCTCTGTGCTTATCAGTGTTGGAAAGACTCTTTCTTGCACTGAGGTCTGCTTATTGTAAATATCTTGTACTTGTTTGAACACCTTTTCATGTCAAAGTTGGCCTCTGTGCTTATCAGTGTTGGAAAGACTCTTTCTTGCACTGAGGTCTGCTTTTTGTAAATGTCTTGTACTTGTTTTTACACCTTTTCATGTCAAAGTTGGCCTCTGCGCTTCCTCAGTGTTAGAAAGACTCTTTCTTGCACTGAGGTCTGCTTATTGTAAATATCTTGTACTTGTTTGAACACCTTTTCATGTCAAAGTTGGCCTCTGTGCTTGTCAGTGTTGGAAAGACACGTTTTTGCACTGAGGTCTGCTTATTGTAAATATCTTGTACTTGTTTTTACACCTTTTAATGTCAAAGTTGGCCTCTGTGCTTTTTCCGTGTTGGAAAGACTCTTTCTTGCACCGAGGTCTGCTTATTGTAAATACCTTGTACTTGTTTTTACACCTTTTCATGTCAAAGTTGGCCTCTGAGCTTATCAGTGTTGGAAAGACTCTTTCTTGCACTGAGGTCTGCTTATTGTAAATATCTTGTACTTGATTTTTACACCTTTTCATGTCAAAGTTGGCCTCTGTGCTTTTTCCGTGTTGGAAAGACTCTTTCTTGCACTGAGGTCTGCTTTTTGTAAATATCTTGTACTTGTTTGAACACCTTTTAATGTCAAAGTTGGCCTCTGTGCTTATCAGTGTTGGAAAGACTCTTTCTTGCACTGAGGTCTGCTTATTGTAAATATCTTGTACTTGATTTTTACACCTTTTCATGTCAAAGTTGGCCTCTGTGCTTTTTCAGTGTTGGAAAGACTCTTTCTTGCACTGAGGTCTGCTTATGGTAAATATCTTGTACTTGTTTGAACACCTTTTCATGTCAAAGTTGGCCTCTGTGCTTCTGCAGTGTTAGAAAGACTCTTTCTTGCACTGAGGTCTGCTTATTGTAAATATCTTGTACTTGTTTGAAGACCTTTTAATGTTAAAGTTGGCCTCTTTGCTTTTTCCGTGTTGGAAAGACTCTTTCTTGCACTGAGGTCTGCTTATTGTGAATATCTTGTACTTGTTTGAACACCTTTTAATGTCAAAGTTGGCCTCTGTGCTTATCAGTGTTAGAAAGACTCTTTCTTGCACTGAGGTCTGCTTATTGTGAATATCTTGTACTTGTTTGAACACCTTTTCATGTCAAAGTTGGCCTCTGTGCTTATCAGTGTTAGAAAGACTCTTTCTTGCACTGAGGTCTGCTTATTGTAAATATCTTGTACTTGTTTGAAGACCTTTTAATGTTAAAGTTGGCCTCTGTGCTTGTCAGTGTTGGAAAGACACGTTTTTGCACTGAGGTCTGCTTATTGTAAATATCTTGTACTTGTTTTTACACCTTTTAATGTCAAAGTTGGCCTCTGTGCTTATCAGTGTTGGAAAGACTCTTTCTTGCACTGAGGTCTGCTTATTGTAAATATCTTGTACTTGTTTTTACACCTTTTCATGTCAAAGTTGGCCTCTGTGCTTATCAGTGTTGGAAAGACTCTTTCTTGCACTGAGGTCTGCTTATTGTAAATATCTTGTACTTGTTTTTACACCTTTTCATGTCAAAGTTGGCCTCTGTGCTTTTTCCGTGTTGGAAAGACTCTTTCTTGCACTGAGGGCTGCTTATTGTAAATATCTTGTACTTGTTTGAACACCTTTTAATGTTAAAGTTGGCCTCTTTGCTTTTTCCGTGTTGGAAAGACTCTTTCTTGCACTGAGGTCTGCTTATTGTGAATATCTTGTACTTGTTTGAACACCTTTTAATGTCAAAGTTGGCCTCTGTGCTTATCAGTGTTAGAAAGACTCTTTCTTGCACTGAGGGCTGCTTATTGTGAATATCTTGTACTTGTTTGAACACCTTTTCATGTCAAAGTTGGCCTCTGTGCTTATCAGTGTTAGAAAGACTCTTTCTTGCACTGAGGGCTGCTTATTGTGAATATCTTGTACTTGTTTGAACACCTTTTAATGTCAAAGTTGGCCTCTGTGCTTATCAGTGTTAGAAAGACTCTTTCTTGCACTGAGGTCTGCTTATTGTAAATATCTTGTACTTGTTTGAAGACCTTTTAATGTTAAAGTTGGCCTCTGTGCTTTTTCAGTGTTGGAAAGACTCTTTCTTGCACTGAGGTCTGCTTATTGTGAATATCTTGTACTTGTTTGAACACCTTTTAATGTCAAAGTTGGCCTCTGTGCTTATCAGTGTTAGAAAGACTCTTTCTTGCACTGAGGTCTGCTTTTTGTAAATGTCTTGTACTTGTTTTTACACCTTTTCATGTCAAAGTTGACCTCTGTGCTTATCAGTGTTGGAAAGGCTCTTTCTTGCACTGAGGTCTGCTTATTGTAAATATCTTGTACTTGTTTTTACACCTTTTCATGTCAAAGTTGGCCTCTGCGCTTCCTCAGTGTTAGAAAGACTCTTTCTTGCACTGAGGTCTGCTTATTGTAAATATCTTGTACTTGTTTGAACACCTTTTCATGTCAAAGTTGGCCTCTGTGCTTGTCAGTGTTGGAAAGACACGTTTTTGCACTGAGGTCTGCTTATTGTAAATATCTTGTACTTGTTTTTACACCTTTTAATGTCAAAGTTGGCCTCTGTGCTTTTTCCGTGTTGGAAAGACTCTTTCTTGCACCGAGGTCTGCTTATTGTAAATACCTTGTACTTGTTTTTACACCTTTTCATGTCAAAGTTGGCCTCTGAGCTTATCAGTGTTGGAAAGACTCTTTCTTGCACTGAGGTCTGCTTATTGTAAATATCTTGTACTTGATTTTTACACCTTTTAATGTCAAAGTTGGCCTCTGTGCTTATCAGTGTTGGAAAGACTCTTTCTTGCACTGAGGTCTGCTTATTGTAAATATCTTGTACTTGTTTTTACACCTTTTCATGTCAAAGTTGGCCTCTGTGCTTATCAGTGTTGGAAATACTCTTTCTTGCACTGAGGTCTGCTTATTGTAAATATCTTGTACTTGTTTTTACACCTTTTCATGTCAAAGTTGGCCTCTGTGCTTTTTCCGTGTTGGAAAGACTCTTTCTTGCACTGAGGGCTGCTTATTGTAAATATCTTGTACTTGTTTGAACACCTTTTAATGTTAAAGTTGGCCTCTTTGCTTTTTCCGTGTTGGAAAGACTCTTTCTTGCACTGAGGTCTGCTTATTGTGAATATCTTGTACTTGTTTGAACACCTTTTAATGTCAAAGTTGGCCTCTGTGCTTATCAGTGTTAGAAAGACTCTTTCTTGCACTGAGGTCTGCTTATTGTAAATATCTTGTACTTGTTTGAAGACCTTTTAATGTTAAAGTTGGCCTCTGTGCTTTTTCAGTGTTGGAAAGACTCTTTCTTGCACTGAGGTCTGCTTATTGTAAATATCTTGTACTTGTTTTTACACCTTTTCATGTCAAAGTTGGCCTCTGTGCTTTTTCCGTGTTGGAAAGACTCTTTCTTGCACTGAGGGCTGCTTATTGTAAATATCTTGTACTTGTTTGAACACCTTTTAATGTTAAAGTTGGCCTCTTTGCTTTTTCCGTGTTGGAAAGACTCTTTCTTGCACTGAGGTCTGCTTATTGTGAATATCTTGTACTTGTTTGAACACCTTTTAATGTCAAAGTTGGCCTCTGTGCTTATCAGTGTTAGAAAGACTCTTTCTTGCACTGAGGTCTGCTTTTTGTAAATGTCTTGTACTTGTTTTTACACCTTTTCATGTCAAAGTTGACCTCTGTGCTTATCAGTGTTGGAAAGGCTCTTTCTTGCACTGAGGTCTGCTTATTGTAAATATCTTGTACTTGTTTTTACACCTTTTCATGTCAAAGTTGGCCTCTGTGCTTTTTCCGTGTTGGAAAGACTCTTTCTTGCACTGAGGTCTGCTTTTTGTAAATATCTTGTACTTGTTTGAACACCTTTTAATGTCAAAGTTGGCCTCTGTGCTTATCAGTGTTGGAAAGACTCTTTCTTGCACTGAGGTCTGCTTATTGTAAATATCTTGTACTTGATTTTTACACCTTTTCATGTCAAAGTTGGCCTCTGTGCTTTTTCAGTGTTGGAAAGACTCTTTCTTGCACTGAGGTCTGCTTATTGTAAATATCTTGTACTTGATTTTTACACCTTTTCATGTCAAAGTTGGCCTCTGTGCTTTTTCAGTGTTGGAAAGACTCTTTCTTGCACTGAGGTCTGCTTATGGTAAATATCTTGTACTTGTTTGAACACCTTTTCATGTCAAAGTTGGCCTCTGTGCTTTTTCCGTGTTGGAAAGACTCTTTCTTGCACTGAGGTCTGCTTATTGTGAATATCTTGTACTTGTTTGAACACCTTTTAATGTCAAAGTTGGCCTCTGTGCTTATCAGTGTTAGAAAGACTCTTTCTTGCACTGAGGTCTGCTTATTGTGAATATCTTGTACTTGTTTGAACACCTTTTCATGTCAAAGTTGGCCTCTGTGCTTTTTCAGTGTTGGAAAGACTCTTTCTTGCACTGAGGTCTGCTTATGGTAAATATCTTGTACTTGTTTGAACACCTTTTAATGTCAAAGTTGGCCTCTGTGCTTATCAGTGTTAGAAAGACTCTTTCTTGCACTGAGGTCTGCTTATTGTGAATATCTTGTACTTGTTTGAACACCTTTTCATGTCAAAGTTGGCCTCTGTGCTTATCAGTGTTGGAAAGGCTCTTTCTTGCACTGAGGTCTGCTTATTGTAAATATCTTGTACTTGTTTTTACACCTTTTCATGTCAAAGTTGGCCTCTGCGCTTCCTCAGTGTTAGAAAGACTCTTTCTTGCACTGAGGTCTGCTTATTGTAAATATCTTGTACTTGTTTTTACACCTTTTAATGTCAAAGTTGGCCTCTGTGCTTTTTCCGTGTTGGAAAGACTCTTTCTTGCACCGAGGTCTGCTTATTGTAAATACCTTGTACTTGTTTTTACACCTTTTCATGTCAAAGTTGGCCTCTGAGCTTATCAGTGTTGGAAAGACTCTTTCTTGCACTGAGGTCTGCTTATTGTAAATATCTTGTACTTGATTTTTACACCTTTTCATGTCAAAGTTGGCCTCTGTGCTTTTTCAGTGTTGGAAAGACTCTTTCTTGCACTGAGGTCTGCTTATTGTAAATATCTTGTACTTGATTTTTACACCTTTTCATGTCAAAGTTGGCCTCTGTGCTTTTTCCGTGTTGGAAAGACTCTTTCTTGCACTGAGGTCTGCTTTTTGTAAATATCTTGTACTTGTTTGAACACCTTTTAATGTCAAAGTTGGCCTCTGTGCTTATCAGTGTTGGAAAGACTCTTTCTTGCACTGAGGTCTGCTTATTGTAAATATCTTGTACTTGATTTTTACACCTTTTCATGTCAAAGTTGGCCTCTGTGCTTTTTCAGTGTTGGAAAGACTCTTTCTTGCACTGAGGTCTGCTTATGGTAAATATCTTGTACTTGTTTGAACACCTTTTCATGTCAAAGTTGGCCTCTGTGCTTTTTCCGTGTTGGAAAGACTCTTTCTTGCACTGAGGTCTGCTTATTGTGAATATCTTGTACTTGTTTGAACACCTTTTAATGTCAAAGTTGGCCTCTGTGCTTTTCAGTGTTGGAAAGACTCTTTCTTGCACTGAGGTCTGCTTATTGTGAATATCTTGTACTTGTTTGAACACCTTTTCATGTCAAAGTTGGCCTCTGTGCTTTTTCAGTGTTGGAAAGACTCTTTCTTGCACTGAGGTCTGCTTATGGTAAATATCTTGTACTTGTTTGAACACCTTTTAATGTCAAAGTTGGCCTCTGTGCTTATCAGTGTTAGAAAGACTCTTTCTTGCACTGAGGTCTGCTTATTGTGAATATCTTGTACTTGTTTGAACACCTTTTCATGTCAAAGTTGGCCTCTGTGCTTATCAGTGTTAGAAAGACTCTTTCTTGCACTGAGGTCTGCTTATTGTAAATATCTTGTACTTGTTTGAAGACCTTTTAATGTTAAAGTTGGCCTCTGTGCTTGTCAGTGTTGGAAAGACACGTTTTTGCACTGAGGTCTGCTTATTGTAAATATCTTGTACTTGTTTTTACACCTTTTCATGTCAAAGTTGGCCTCTGTGCTTATCAGTGTTGGAAAGACTCTTTCTTGCACTGAGGTCTGCTTATTGTAAATATCTTGTACTTGTTTTTACACCTTTTCATGTCAAAGTTGGCCTCTGTGCTTATCAGTGTTGGAAAGACTCTTTCTTGCACTGAGGTCTGCTTATTGTAAATATCTTGTACTTGTTTTTACACCTTTTCATGTCAAAGTTGGCCTCTGTGCTTTTTCCGTGTTGGAAAGACTCTTTCTTGCACTGAGGGCTGCTTATTGTAAATATCTTGTACTTGTTTGAACACCTTTTAATGTTAAAGTTGGCCTCTTTGCTTTTTCCGTGTTGGAAAGACTCTTTCTTGCACTGAGGTCTGCTTATTGTGAATATCTTGTACTTGTTTGAACACCTTTTAATGTCAAAGTTGGCCTCTGTGCTTATCAGTGTTAGAAAGACTCTTTCTTGCACTGAGGGCTGCTTATTGTGAATATCTTGTACTTGTTTGAACACCTTTTCATGTCAAAGTTGGCCTCTGTGCTTATCAGTGTTAGAAAGACTCTTTCTTGCACTGAGGTCTGCTTATTGTAAATATCTTGTACTTGTTTGAAGACCTTTTAATGTTAAAGTTGGCCTCTGTGCTTTTTCAGTGTTGGAAAGACTCTTTCTTGCACTGAGGTCTGCTTATTGTGAATATCTTGTACTTGTTTGAACACCTTTTAATGTCAAAGTTGGCCTCTGTGCTTATCAGTGTTAGAAAGACTCTTTCTTGCACTGAGGTCTGCTTTTTGTAAATATCTTGTACTTGTTTTTACACCTTTTAATGTCAAAGTTGGCCTCTGTGCTTATCAGTGTTGGAAAGACTCTTTCTTGCACTGAGGTCTGCTTATTGTAAATATCTTGTACTTGATTTTTACACCTTTTCATGTCAAAGTTGGCCTCTGTGCTTTTTCCGTGTTGGAAAGACTCTTTCTTGCACTGAGGTCTGCTTATTGTAAATATCTTGTACTTGTTTGAACACCTTTTCATGTCAAAGTTGGCCTCTGTGCTTTTTCAGTGTTGGAAAGACTCTTTCTTGCACTGAGGTCTGCTTATTGTAAATATCTTGTACTTGTTTTTACACCTTTTAATGTCAAAGTTGGCCTCTGTGCTTTTTCCGTGTTGGAAAGACTCTTTCTTGCACCGAGGTCTGCTTATTGTAAATACCTTGTACTTGTTTTTACACCTTTTCATGTCAAAGTTGGCCTCTGAGCTTATCAGTGTTGGAAAGACTCTTTCTTGCACTGAGGTCTGCTTATTGTAAATATCTTGTACTTGATTTTTACACCTTTTCATGTCAAAGTTGGCCTCTGTGCTTTTTCAGTGTTGGAAAGACTCTTTCTTGCACTGAGGTCTGCTTATTGTAAATATCTTGTACTTGATTTTTACACCTTTTCATGTCAAAGTTGGCCTCTGTGCTTTTTCCGTGTTGGAAAGACTCTTTCTTGCACTGAGGTCTGCTTTTTGTAAATATCTTGTACTTGTTTGAACACCTTTTAATGTCAAAGTTGGCCTCTGTGCTTATCAGTGTTGGAAAGACTCTTTCTTGCACTGAGGTCTGCTTATTGTAAATATCTTGTACTTGATTTTTACACCTTTTCATGTCAAAGTTGGCCTCTGTGCTTTTTCAGTGTTGGAAAGACTCTTTCTTGCACTGAGGTCTGCTTATGGTAAATATCTTGTACTTGTTTGAACACCTTTTCATGTCAAAGTTGGCCTCTGTGCTTTTTCCGTGTTGGAAAGACTCTTTCTTGCACTGAGGTCTGCTTATTGTGAATATCTTGTACTTGTTTGAACACCTTTTAATGTCAAAGTTGGCCTCTGTGCTTATCAGTGTTAGAAAGACTCTTTCTTGCACTGAGGTCTGCTTATTGTGAATATCTTGTACTTGTTTGAACACCTTTTCATGTCAAAGTTGGCCTCTGTGCTTTTTCAGTGTTGGAAAGACTCTTTCTTGCACTGAGGTCTGCTTATGGTAAATATCTTGTACTTGTTTTTACACCTTTTCATGTCAAAGTTGGCCTCTGCGCTTCCTCAGTGTTAGAAAGACTCTTTCTTGCACTGAGGTCTGCTTATTGTAAATATCTTGTACTTGTTTTTACACCTTTTAATGTCAAAGTTGGCCTCTGTGCTTTTTCCGTGTTGGAAAGACTCTTTCTTGCACCGAGGTCTGCTTATTGTAAATACCTTGTACTTGTTTTTACACCTTTTCATGTCAAAGTTGGCCTCTGAGCTTATCAGTGTTGGAAAGACTCTTTCTTGCACTGAGGTCTGCTTATTGTAAATATCTTGTACTTGATTTTTACACCTTTTCATGTCAAAGTTGGCCTCTGTGCTTTTTCAGTGTTGGAAAGACTCTTTCTTGCACTGAGGTCTGCTTATTGTAAATATCTTGTACTTGATTTTTACACCTTTTCATGTCAAAGTTGGCCTCTGTGCTTTTTCCGTGTTGGAAAGACTCTTTCTTGCACTGAGGTCTGCTTTTTGTAAATATCTTGTACTTGTTTGAACACCTTTTAATGTCAAAGTTGGCCTCTGTGCTTATCAGTGTTGGAAAGACTCTTTCTTGCACTGAGGTCTGCTTATTGTAAATATCTTGTACTTGATTTTTACACCTTTTCATGTCAAAGTTGGCCTCTGTGCTTTTTCAGTGTTGGAAAGACTCTTTCTTGCACTGAGGTCTGCTTATGGTAAATATCTTGTACTTGTTTGAACACCTTTTCATGTCAAAGTTGGCCTCTGTGCTTTTTCCGTGTTGGAAAGACTCTTTCTTGCACTGAGGTCTGCTTATTGTGAATATCTTGTACTTGTTTGAACACCTTTTAATGTCAAAGTTGGCCTCTGTGCTTATCAGTGTTAGAAAGACTCTTTCTTGCACTGAGGTCTGCTTATTGTGAATATCTTGTACTTGTTTGAGCACCTTTTCATGTCAAAGTTGGCCTCTGTGCTTTTTCAGTGTTGGAAAGACTCTTTCTTGCACTGAGGTCTGCTTATGGTAAATATCTTGTACTTGTTTGAACACCTTTTAATGTCAAAGTTGGCCTCTGTGCTTATCAGTGTTAGAAAGACTCTTTCTTGCACTGAGGTCTGCTTATTGTGAATATCTTGTACTTGTTTGAACACCTTTTCATGTCAAAGTTGGCCTCTGTGCTTATCAGTGTTAGAAAGACTCTTTCTTGCACTGAGGTCTGCTTATTGTAAATATCTTGTACTTGTTTTTACACCTTTTCATGTCAAAGTTGGCCTCTGTGCTTTTTCCGTGTTGGAAAGACTCTTTCTTGCACTGAGGGCTGCTTATTGTAAATATCTTGTACTTGTTTGAACACCTTTTAATGTTAAAGTTGGCCTCTTTGCTTTTTCCGTGTTGGAAAGACTCTTTCTTGCACTGAGGTCTGCTTATTGTGAATATCTTGTACTTGTTTGAACACCTTTTAATGTCAAAGTTGGCCTCTGTGCTTATCAGTGTTAGAAAGACTCTTTCTTGCACTGAGGGCTGCTTATTGTGAATATCTTGTACTTGTTTGAACACCTTTTCATGTCAAAGTTGGCCTCTGTGCTTATCAGTGTTAGAAAGACTCTTTCTTGCACTGAGGTCTGCTTATTGTAAATATCTTGTACTTGTTTGAAGACCTTTTAATGTTAAAGTTGGCCTCTGTGCTTTTTCAGTGTTGGAAAGACTCTTTCTTGCACTGAGGTCTGCTTATTGTGAATATCTTGTACTTGTTTGAACACCTTTTAATGTCAAAGTTGGCCTCTGTGCTTATCAGTGTTAGAAAGACTCTTTCTTGCACTGAGGTCTGCTTTTTGTAAATATCTTGTACTTGTTTTTACACCTTTTAATGTCAAAGTTGGCCTCTGTGCTTATCAGTGTTGGAAAGACTCTTTCTTGCACTGAGGTCTGCTTATTGTAAATATCTTGTACTTGATTTTTACACCTTTTCATGTCAAAGTTGGCCTCTGTGCTTTTTCCGTGTTGGAAAGACTCTTTCTTGCACTGAGGTCTGCTTATTGTAAATATCTTGTACTTGTTTGAACACCTTTTCATGTCAAAGTTGGCCTCTGTGCTTTTTCAGTGTTGGAAAGACTCTTTCTTGCACTGAGGTCTGCTTATTGTAAATATCTTGTACTTGTTTTTACACCTTTTAATGTCAAAGTTGGCCTCTGTGCTTTTTCAGTGTTGGAAAGACTCTTTCTTGCACTGAGGTCTGCTTATTGTAAATATCTTGTACTTGTTTGAACACCTTTTCATGTCAAAGTTGGCCTCTGTGCTTGTCAGTGTTGGAAAGACACGTTTTTGCACTGAGGTCTGCTTATTGTAAATATCTTGTACTTGTTTGAACACCTTTTAATGTCAAAGTTGGCCTCTGTGCTTCTGCAGTTTTAGAAAGACTCTTTCTTGCACTGAGGTCTGCTTATTGTAAATATCTTGTACTTGTTTTTACACCTTTTCATGTCAAAGTTGGCCTCTGTGCTTTTTCCGTGTTGGAAAGACTCTTTCTTGCACCGAAGTCTGCTTATTGTAAATATCTTGTACTTGTTTTTACACCTTTTCATGTCAAAGTTGGCCTCTGTGCTTATCAGTGTTGGAAAGACTCTTTCTTGCACTGAGGTCTGCTTATTGTAAATATCTTGTACTTATTTGAACAACTTTTAATGTCAAAGTTGGCCTCTGTGCTTTTTCAGTGTTGGAAAGACTCTTTCTTGCACTAAGGTCTGCTTATTGTAAATATCTTGTACTTGTTTGAACACCTTTTAATGTCAAAGTTGGCCTCTGTGCTTATCAGTGTTGGAAAGACTCTTTCTTGCACTGAGGTCTGCTTATTGTAAATATCTTGTACTTGATTTTACACCTTTTCATGTCAAAGTTGGCCTCTGTGCTTTTTCAGTGTTGGAAAGACTCTTTCTTGCACCGAGGTCTGCTTATTGTAAATATCTTGTACTTGTTTGAACACCTTTTCATGTCAAAGTTGGCCTCTGTGCTTTTTCAGTGTTGGAAAGACTCTTTCTTGCACTGAGGTCTGCTTATTGTAAATATCTTGTACTTGATTTTTACACCTTTTCATGTCAAAGTTGGCCTCTGTGCTTATCAGTGTTGGAAAGACTCTTTCTTGCACTGAGGTCTGCTTATTGTAAATATCTTGTACTTGTTTGAACACCTTTTAATGTCAAAGTTGGCCTCTGTGCTTATCAGTGTTAGAAAGACTCTTTCTTGCACTGAGGTCTGCTTATTGTGAATATCTTGTACTTGTTTGAACACCTTTTAATGTCAAAGTTGGCCTCTGTGCTTATCAGTGTTGGAAAGACTCTTTCTTGCACTGAGGTCTGCTTATTGTAAATATCTTGTACTTGTTTGAACACCTTTTAATGTCAAAGTTGGCCCCTGTGCTTTTTCCGTGTTGGAAAGACTCTTTCTTGCACTGAGGTCTGCTTATTGTAAATATCTTGTACTTGATTTTTACACCTTTTCATGTCAAAGTTGGCCTCTGTGCTTATCAGTGTTGGAAAGACTCTTTCTTGCACTGAGGTCTGCTTATTGTAAATATCTTGTACTTGTTTGAACACCTTTTCATGTCAAAGTTGGCCTCTGTGCTTTTTCAGTGTTGGAAAGACTCTTTCTTGCACTGAGGTCTGCTTATGGTAAATATCTTGTACTTGTTTGAACACCTTTTCATGTCAAAGTTGGCCTCTGTGCTTTTTCCGTGTTGGAAAGACTCTTTCTTGCACTGAGGTCTGCTTATTGTGAATATCTTGTACTTGTTTGAACACCTTTTAATGTCAAAGTTGGCCTCTGTGCTTATCAGTGTTAGAAAGACTCTTTCTTGCACTGAGGTCTGCTTATTGTGAATATCTTGTACTTGTTTGAGCACCTTTTCATGTCAAAGTTGGCCTCTGTGCTTTTTCAGTGTTGGAAAGACTCTTTCTTGCACTGAGGTCTGCTTATGGTAAATATCTTGTACTTGTTTGAACACCTTTTAATGTCAAAGTTGGCCTCTGTGCTTATCAGTGTTAGAAAGACTCTTTCTTGCACTGAGGTCTGCTTATTGTGAATATCTTGTACTTGTTTGAACACCTTTTCATGTCAAAGTTGGCCTCTGTGCTTATCAGTGTTAGAAAGACTCTTTCTTGCACTGAGGTCTGCTTATTGTAAATATCTTGTACTTGTTTTTACACCTTTTCATGTCAAAGTTGGCCTCTGTGCTTTTTCCGTGTTGGAAAGACTCTTTCTTGCACTGAGGGCTGCTTATTGTAAATATCTTGTACTTGTTTGAACACCTTTTAATGTTAAAGTTGGCCTCTTTGCTTTTTCCGTGTTGGAAAGACTCTTTCTTGCACTGAGGTCTGCTTATTGTGAATATCTTGTACTTGTTTGAACACCTTTTAATGTCAAAGTTGGCCTCTGTGCTTATCAGTGTTAGAAAGACTCTTTCTTGCACTGAGGGCTGCTTATTGTGAATATCTTGTACTTGTTTGAACACCTTTTCATGTCAAAGTTGGCCTCTGTGCTTATCAGTGTTAGAAAGACTCTTTCTTGCACTGAGGTCTGCTTATTGTAAATATCTTGTACTTGTTTGAAGACCTTTTAATGTTAAAGTTGGCCTCTGTGCTTTTTCAGTGTTGGAAAGACTCTTTCTTGCACTGAGGTCTGCTTATTGTGAATATCTTGTACTTGTTTGAACACCTTTTAATGTCAAAGTTGGCCTCTGTGCTTATCAGTGTTAGAAAGACTCTTTCTTGCACTGAGGTCTGCTTATTGTAAATATCTTGTACTTGATTTTTACACCTTTTCATGTCAAAGTTGGCCTCTGTGCTTATCAGTGTTGGAAAGACTCTTTCTTGCACTGAGGTCTGCTTATTGTAAATATCTTGTACTTGATTTTTACACCTTTTCATGTCAAAGTTGGCCTCTGTGCTTTTTCCGTGTTGGAAAGACTCTTTCTTGCACTGAGGTCTGCTTATTGTAAATATCTTGTACTTGTTTGAACACCTTTTCATGTCAAAGTTGGCCTCTGTGCTTTTTCAGTGTTGGAAAGACTCTTTCTTGCACTGAGGTCTGCTTATTGTAAATATCTTGTACTTGTTTGAACACCTTTTAATGTCAAAGTTGGCCTCTGTGCTTTTTCAGTGTTGGAAAGACTCTTTCTTGCACTGAGGTCTGCTTATTGTAAATATCTTGTACTTGTTTTTACACCTTTTAATGTCAAAGTTGGCCTCTGTGCTTGTCAGTGTTGGAAAGACACGTTTTTGCACTGAGGTCTGCTTATTGTAAATATCTTGTACTTGTTTGAACACCTTTTAATGTCAAAGTTGGCCTCTGTGCTTCTGCAGTTTTAGAAAGACTCTTTCTTGCACTGAGGTCTGCTTATTGTAAATATCTTGTACTTGTTTTTACACCTTTTCATGTCAAAGTTGGCCTCTGTGCTTTTTCCGTGTTGGAAAGACTCTTTCTTGCACCGAAGTCTGCTTATTGTAAATATCTTGTACTTGTTTTTACACCTTTTCATGTCAAAGTTGGCCTCTGTGCTTATCAGTGTTGGAAAGACTCTTTCTTGCACTGAGGTCTGCTTATTGTAAATATCTTGTACTTATTTGAACAACTTTTAATGTCAAAGTTGGCCTCTGTGCTTTTTCAGTGTTGGAAAGACTCTTTCTTGCACTAAGGTCTGCTTATTGTAAATATCTTGTACTTGTTTGAACACCTTTTAATGTCAAAGTTGGCCTCTGTGCTTATCAGTGTTGGAAAGACTCTTTCTTGCACTGAGGTCTGCTTATTGTAAATATCTTGTACTTGATTTTACACCTTTTCATGTCAAAGTTGGCCTCTGTGCTTTTTCAGTGTTGGAAAGACTCTTTCTTGCACCGAGGTCTGCTTATTGTAAATATCTTGTACTTGTTTGAACACCTTTTCATGTCAAAGTTGGCCTCTGTGCTTTTTCAGTGTTGGAAAGACTCTTTCTTGCACTGAGGTCTGCTTATTGTAAATATCTTGTACTTGATTTTTACACCTTTTCATGTCAAAGTTGGCCTCTGTGCTTATCAGTGTTGGAAAGACTCTTTCTTGCACTGAGGTCTGCTTATTGTAAATATCTTGTACTTGTTTGAACACCTTTTAATGTCAAAGTTGGCCTCTGTGCTTATCAGTGTTAGAAAGACTCTTTCTTGCACTGAGGTCTGCTTATTGTGAATATCTTGTACTTGTTTGAACACCTTTTAATGTCAAAGTTGGCCTCTGTGCTTATCAGTGTTGGAAAGACTCTTTCTTGCACTGAGGTCTGCTTATTGTAAATATCTTGTACTTGTTTGAACACCTTTTAATGTCAAAGTTGGCCCCTGTGCTTTTTCCGTGTTGGAAAGACTCTTTCTTGCACTGAGGTCTGCTTATTGTAAATATCTTGTACTTGATTTTTACACCTTTTCATGTCAAAGTTGGCCTCTGTGCTTATCAGTGTTGGAAAGACTCTTTCTTGCACTGAGGTCTGCTTATTGTAAATATCTTGTACTTGTTTGAACACCTTTTCATGTCAAAGTTGGCCTCTGTGCTTTTTCAGTGTTGGAAAGACTCTTTCTTGCACTGAGGTCTGCTTATTGTAAATATCTTGTACTTGTTTGAACACCTTTTAATGTCAAAGTTGGCCTCTGTGCTTATCAGTGTTGGAAAGGCTCTTTCTTGCACTGAGGTCTGCTTATTGTAAATATCTTGTACTTGTTTTTACACCTTTTAATGTCAAAGTTGGCCTCTGTGCTTGTCAGTGTTGGAAAGACACGTTTTTGCACTGAGGTCTGCTTATTGTAAATATCTTGTACTTGTTTGAACACCTTTTAATGTCAAAGTTGGCCTCTGTGCTTTTTCATTGTTGGAAAGACTCTTTCTTGCACTGAGGTCTGCTTATTGTGAATATCTTGTACTTGTTTTTACACCTTTTAATGTCAAAGTTGGCCTCTGTGCTTCTGCAGTTTTAGAAAGACTCTTTCTTGCACTGAGGTCTGCTTATTGTAAATATCTTGTACTTGTTTTTACACCTTTTCATGTCAAAGTTGGCCTCTGTGCTTATCAGTGTTGGAAAGACTCTTTCTTGCACCGAAGTCTGCTTATTGTAAATATCTTGTACTTGTTTTTACACCTTTTCATGTCAAAGTTGGCCTCTGTGCTTATCAGTGTTGGAAAGACTCTTTCTTGCACTGAGGTCTGCTTATTGTAAATATCTTGTACTTATTTGAACAACTTTTAATGTCAAAGTTGGCCTCTGTGCTTTTTCAGTGTTGGAAAGACTCTTTCTTGCACTAACGTCTGCTTATTGTAAATATCTTGTACTTGTTTGAACACCTTTTAATGTCAAAGTTGGCCTCTGTGCTTATCAGTGTTGGAAAGACTCTTTCTTGCACTGAGGTCTGCTTATTGTAAATATCTTGTACTTGATTTTACACCTTTTCATGTCAAAGTTGGCCTCTGTGCTTTTTCAGTGTTGGAAAGACTCTTTCTTGCACCGAGGTCTGCTTATTGTAAATATCTTGTACTTGTTTGAACACCTTTTCATGTCAAAGTTGGCCTCTGTGCTTATCAGTGTTGGAAAGACTCTTTCTTGCACTGAGGTCTGCTTATTGTAAATATCTTGTACTTGATTTTTACACCTTTTCATGTCAAAGTTGGCCTCTGTGCTTATCAGTGTTGGAAAGACTCTTTCTTGCACTGAGGTCTGCTTATTGTAAATATCTTGTACTTGTTTGAACACCTTTTAATGTCAAAGTTGGCCTCTGTGCTTATCAGTGTTAGAAAGACTCTTTCTTGCACTGAGGTCTGCTTATTGTGAATATCTTGTACTTGTTTGAACACCTTTTAATGTCAAAGTTGGCCTCTGTGCTTATCAGTGTTGGAAAGACTCTTTCTTGCACTGAGGTCTGCTTATTGTAAATATCTTGTACTTGTTTGAACACCTTTTAATGTCAAAGTTGGCCCCTGTGCTTTTTCCGTGTTGGAAAGACTCTTTCTTGCACTGAGGTCTGCTTATTGTAAATATCTTGTACTTGATTTTTACACCTTTTAATGTCAAAGTTGGCCTCTGTGCTTATCAGTGTTGGAAAGACTCTTTCTTGCACTGAGGTCTGCTTATTGTAAATATCTTGTACTTGTTTGAACACCTTTTCATGTCAAAGTTGGCCTCTGTGCTTTTTCAGTGTTGGAAAGACTCTTTCTTGCACTGAGGGCTGCTTATTGTAAATATCTTGTACTTGATTTTACACCTTTTAATGTCAAAGTTGGCCTCTGTGCTTTTTCAGTGTTGGAAAGACTCTTTCTTGCACTGAGGTCTGCTTATTGTAAATATCTTGTACTTGATTTTACACCTTTTAATGTCAAAGTTGGCCTCTGTGCTTTTTCAGTGTTGGAAAGACTCTTTCTTGCACTGAGGTCTGCTTATTGTAAATATCTTGTACTTGATTTTACACCTTTTAATGTCAAAGTTGGCCTCTGTGCTTATCAGTGTTGGAAAGACTCTTTCTTGCACTGAGGTCTGCTTATTGTAAATATCTTGTACTTGTTTGAACACCTTTTAATGTCAAAGTTGGCCTCTGTGCTTATCAGTGTTAGAAAGACTCTTTCTTGCACTGAGGTCTGCTTATTGTGAATATCTTGTACTTGTTTGAACACCTTTTAATGTCAAAGTTGGCCTCTGTGCTTATCAGTGTTAGAAAGACTCTTTCTTGCACTGAGGTCTGCTTATTGTAAATATCTTGTACTTGTTTTTATACCTTTTAATGTCAAAGTTGGCCTCTGTGCTTTTTCCGTGTTGGAAAGACTCTTTCTTGCACTGAGGTCTGCTTATTGTAAATATCTTGTACTTGATTTTTACACCTTTTCATGTCAAAGTTGGCCTCTGTGCTTTTTCAGTGTTGAAAAGACTCTTTCTTGCACTGGGGGCTGCTTATTGTAAATATCTTGTACTTGTTTGAAGACCTTTTAATGTTAAAGTTGGCCTCTGTGCTTATCAGTGTTAGAAAGACTCTTTCTTGCACTGAGGTCTGCTTATTGTAAATATCTTGTACTTGATTTTACACCTTTTCATGTCAAAGTTGGCCTCTGTGCTTATCAGTGTTAGAAAGACTCTTTCTTGCACTGAGGTCTGCTTTTTGTAAATATCTTGTACTTGTTTTTACACCTTTTCATGTCAAAGTTGGCCTCTGTGCTTATCAGTGTTGGAAAGGCTCTTTCTTGCACTGAGGTCTGCTTATTGTAAATATCTTGTACTTGATTTTACACCTTTTCATGTTAAAGTTGGCCTCTGTGCTTATCAGTGTTAGAAAGACTCTTTCTTGCACTGAGGTCTGCTTTTTGTAAATATCTTGTACTTGTTTTTACACCTTTTCATGTCAAAGTTGGCCTCTGTGCTTATCAGTGTTGGAAAGGCTCTTTCTTGCACTGAGGTCTGCTTATTGTAAATATCTTGTACTTGTTTTTACACCTTTTAATGTCAAAGTTGGCCTCTGTGCTTATCAGTGTTGGAAAGGCTCTTTCTTGCACTGAGGTCTGCTTATTGTAAATATCTTGTACTTGTTTTTACACCTTTTCATGTCAAAGTTGGCCTCTGTGCTTGTCAGTGTTGGAAAGACACGTTTTTGCACTGAGGTCTGCTTATTGTAAATATCTTGTACTTGTTTGAACACCTTTTCATGTCAAAGTTGGCCTCTGTGCTTATCAGTGTTGGAAAGACTCTTTCTTGCACTGAGGTCTGCTTATTGTAAATATCTTGTACTTGTTTGAACACCTTTTAATGTCAAAGTTGGCCTCTGTGCTTATCAGTGTTAGAAAGACTCTTTCTTGCACTGAGGTCTGCTTATTGTGAATATCTTGTACTTGTTTGAACACCTTTTAATGTCAAAGTTGGCCTCTGTGCTTATCAGTGTTGGAAAGACTCTTTCTTGCACTGAGGTCTGCTTATTGTAAATATCTTGTACTTGTTTGAACACCTTTTAATGTCAAAGTTGGCCTCTGTGCTTATCAGTGTTGGAAAGACTCTTTCTTGCACTGAGGTCTGCTTATTGTAAATATCTTGTACTTGATTTTTACACCTTTTCATGTCAAAGTTGGCCTCTGTGCTTATCAGTGTTGGAAAGACTCTTTCTTGCACTGAGGTCTGCTTATTGTAAATATCTTGTACTTGTTTGAACACCTTTTCATGTCAAAGTTGGCCTCTGTGCTTTTTCAGTGTTGAAAAGACTCTTTCTTGCACTGAGGTCTGCTTATTGTAAATATCTTGTACTTGTTTGAACACCTTTTCATGTCAAAGTTGGCCTCTGTGCTTTTTCAGTGTTGGAAAGACTCTTTCTTGCACTGAGGGCTGCTTATTGTAAATATCTTGTACTTGATTTTACACCTTTTAATGTCAAAGTTGGCCTCTGTGCTTTTTCAGTGTTGGAAAGACTCTTTCTTGCACTGAGGTCTGCTTATTGTAAATATCTTGTACTTGTTTGAACACCTTTTAATGTCAAAGTTGGCCTCTGTGCTTATCAGTGTTGGAAAGGCTCTTTCTTGCACTGAGGTCTGCTTATTGTAAATATCTTGTACTTGTTTTTACACCTTTTAATGTCAAAGTTGGCCTCTGTGCTTGTCAGTGTTGGAAAGACACGTTTTTGCACTGAGGTCTGCTTATTGTAAATATCTTGTACTTGTTTGAACACCTTTTAATGTCAAAGTTGGCCTCTGTGCTTTTTCATTGTTGGAAAGACTCTTTCTTGCACTGAGGTCTGCTTATTGTGAATATCTTGTACTTGTTTTTACACCTTTTAATGTCAAAGTTGGCCTCTGTGCTTTTTCAGTGTTGGAAAGACTCTTTCTTGCACTGAGGTCTGCTTATTGTAAATATCTTGTACTTGATTTTACACCTTTTAATGTCAAAGTTGGCCTCTGTGCTTCTGCAGTTTTAGAAAGACTCTTTCTTGCACTGAGGTCTGCTTATTGTAAATATCTTGTACTTGTTTGAACACCTTTTCATGTCAAAGTTGGCCTCTGTGCTTGTCAGTGTTGGAAAGACTCTTTCTTGCACTGAGGTCTGCTTATTGTAAATATCTTGTACTTGTTTGAACACCTTTTAATGTCAAAGTTGGCCTCTGTGCTTTTTCCGTGTTGGAAAGACTCTTTCTTGCACTGAGGTCTGCTTATTGTAAATATCTTGTACTTATTTGAACAACTTTTAATGTCAAAGTTGGCCTCTGTGCTTTTTCAGTGTTGGAAAGACTCTTTCTTGCACTAAGGTCTGCTTATTGTAAATATCTTGTACTTGTTTGAACACCTTTTAATGTCAAAGTTGGCCTCTGTGCTTATCAGTGTTGGAAAGACTCTTTCTTGCACTGAGGTCTGCTTATTGTAAATATCTTGTACTTGATTTTTACACCTTTTCATGTCAAAGTTGGCCTCTGTGCTTTTTCCGTGTTGGAAAGACTCTTTCTTGCACTGAGGTCTGCTTATTGTAAATATCTTGTACTTGATTTTTACACCTTTTCATGTCAAAGTTGGCCTCTGTGCTTTTTCCGTGTTGGAAAGACTCTTTCTTGCACTGAGGTCTGCTTATTGTAAATATCTTGTACTTGTTTGAACACCTTTTAATGTCAAAGTTGGCCTCTGTGCTTATCAGTGTTAGAAAGACTCTTTCTTGCACTGAGGTCTGCTTATTGTGAATATCTTGTACTTGTTTGAACACCTTTTAATGTCAAAGTTGGCCTCTGTGCTTATCAGTGTTGGAAAGACTCTTTCTTGCACTGAGGTCTGCTTATTGTAAATATCTTGTACTTGTTTGAACACCTTTTAATGTCAAAGTTGGCCCCTGTGCTTTTTCCGTGTTGGAAAGACTCTTTCTTGCACTGAGGTCTGCTTATTGTAAATATCTTGTACTTGATTTTTACACCTTTTAATGTCAAAGTTGGCCTCTGTGCTTATCAGTGTTGGAAAGACTCTTTCTTGCACTGAGGTCTGCTTATTGTAAATATCTTGTACTTGTTTGAACACCTTTTCATGTCAAAGTTGGCCTCTGTGCTTTTTCAGTGTTGGAAAGACTCTTTCTTGCACTGAGGGCTGCTTATTGTAAATATCTTGTACTTGATTTTACACCTTTTAATGTCAAAGTTGGCCTCTGTGCTTTTTCAGTGTTGGAAAGACTCTTTCTTGCACTGAGGTCTGCTTATTGTAAATATCTTGTACTTGATTTTACACCTTTTAATGTCAAAGTTGGCCTCTGTGCTTTTTCAGTGTTGGAAAGACTCTTTCTTGCACTGAGGTGTGCTTATTGTAAATATCTTGTACTTGATTTTACACCTTTTAATGTCAAAGTTGGCCTCTGTGCTTATCAGTGTTGGAAAGACTCTTTCTTGCACTGAGGTCTGCTTATTGTAAATATCTTGTACTTGTTTGAACACCTTTTAATGTCAAAGTTGGCCTCTGTGCTTATCAGTGTTAGAAAGACTCTTTCTTGCACTGAGGTCTGCTTATTGTAAAT
Source organism: Aulonocara sp. 'chitande type north' Nkhata Bay (assembly GCF_057382095.1). Classification (NCBI taxonomy): domain Eukaryota; kingdom Metazoa; phylum Chordata; class Actinopteri; order Cichliformes; family Cichlidae; genus Aulonocara; species Aulonocara sp. 'chitande type north' Nkhata Bay. The sequence goes on along the minus strand of NC_141359.1, from coordinate 6,772,516 downwards.
ATCTTGTACTTGTTTTTATACCTTTTAATGTCAAAGTTGGCCTCTGTGCTTTTTCCGTGTTGGAAAGACTCTTTCTTGCACTGAGGTCTGCTTATTGTAAATATCTTGTACTTGATTTTTACACCTTTTCATGTCAAAGTTGGCCTCTGTGCTTATCAGTGTTGGAAAGACTCTTTCTTGCACTGGGGGCTGCTTATTGTAAATATCTTGTACTTGTTTGAAGACCTTTTCATGTCAAAGTTGGCCTCTGTGCTTTTTCAGTGTTGAAAAGACTCTTTCTTGCACTGGGGGCTGCTTATTGTAAATATCTTGTACTTGTTTGAAGACCTTTTAATGTTAAAGTTGGCCTCTGTGCTTATCAGTGTTAGAAAGACTCTTTCTTGCACTGAGGTCTGCTTTTTGTAAATATCTTGTACTTGTTTTTACACCTTTTCATGTCAAAGTTGGCCTCTGTGCTTATCAGTGTTGGAAAGGCTCTTTCTTGCACTGAGGTCTGCTTATTGTAAATATCTTGTACTTGTTTTTACACCTTTTAATGTCAAAGTTGGCCTCTGTGCTTATCAGTGTTGGAAAGGCTCTTTCTTGCACTGAGGTCTGCTTATTGTAAATATCTTGTACTTGTTTTTACACCTTTTCATGTCAAAGTTGGCCTCTGTGCTTGTCAGTGTTGGAAAGACACGTTTTTGCACTGAGGTCTGCTTATTGTAAATATCTTGTACTTGTTTGAACACCTTTTCATGTCAAAGTTGGCCTCTGTGCTTATCAGTGTTGGAAAGACTCTTTCTTGCACTGAGGTCTGCTTATTGTAAATATCTTGTACTTGTTTGAACACCTTTTAATGTCAAAGTTGGCCTCTGTGCTTATCAGTGTTAGAAAGACTCTTTCTTGCACTGAGGTCTGCTTATTGTGAATATCTTGTACTTGTTTGAACACCTTTTAATGTCAAAGTTGGCCTCTGTGCTTATCAGTGTTGGAAAGACTCTTTCTTGCACTGAGGTCTGCTTATTGTAAATATCTTGTACTTGATTTTTACACCTTTTCATGTCAAAGTTGGCCTCTGTGCTTATCAGTGTTGAAAAGACTCTTTCTTGCACTGGGGGCTGCTTATTGTAAATATCTTGTACTTGTTTTAAGACCTTTTAATGTTAAAGTTGGCCTCTGTGCTTTTTCAGTGTTGAAAAGACTCTTTCTTGCACTGAGGTCTGCTTATTGTAAATATCTTGTACTTGTTTGAACACCTTTTCATGTCAAAGTTGGCCTCTGTGCTTTTTCAGTGTTGGAAAGACTCTTTCTTGCACTGAGGGCTGCTTATTGTAAATATCTTGTACTTGATTTTACACCTTTTAATGTCAAAGTTGGCCTCTGTGCTTTTTCAGTGTTGGAAAGACTCTTTCTTGCACTGAGGTCTGCTTATTGTAAATATCTTGTACTTGTTTGAACACCTTTTAATGTCAAAGTTGGCCTCTGTGCTTATCAGTGTTGGAAAGGCTCTTTCTTGCACTGAGGTCTGCTTATTGTAAATATCTTGTACTTGTTTTTACACCTTTTAATGTCAAAGTTGGCCTCTGTGCTTGTCAGTGTTGGAAAGACACGTTTTTGCACTGAGGTCTGCTTATTGTAAATATCTTGTACTTGTTTGAACACCTTTTAATGTCAAAGTTGGCCTCTGTGCTTTTTCATTGTTGGAAAGACTCTTTCTTGCACTGAGGTCTGCTTATTGTGAATATCTTGTACTTGTTTTTACACCTTTTAATGTCAAAGTTGGCCTCTGTGCTTTTTCAGTGTTGGAAAGACTCTTTCTTGCACTGAGGTCTGCTTATTGTAAATATCTTGTACTTGATTTTACACCTTTTAATGTCAAAGTTGGCCTCTGTGCTTCTGCAGTTTTAGAAAGACTCTTTCTTGCACTGAGGTCTGCTTATTGTAAATATCTTGTACTTGTTTGAACACCTTTTAATGTCAAAGTTGGCCTCTGTGCTTTTTCCGTGTTGGAAAGACTCTTTCTTGCACTGAGGTCTGCTTATTGTAAATATCTTGTACTTGATTTTTACACCTTTTCATGTCAAAGTTGGCCTCTGTGCTTATCAGTGTTGGAAAGACTCTTTCTTGCACTGGGGGCTGCTTATTGTAAATATCTTGTACTTGTTTGAAGACCTTTTCATGTCAAAGTTGGCCTCTGTGCTTTTTCAGTGTTGAAAAGACTCTTTCTTGCACTGGGGGCTGCTTATTGTAAATATCTTGTACTTGTTTGAAGACCTTTTAATGTTAAAGTTGGCCTCTGTGCTTTTTCAGTGTTGAAAAGACTCTTTCTTGCACTGAGGTCTGCTTATTGTAAATGTCTTGTACTTGTTTGAACACCTTTTCATGTCAAAGTTGGCCTCTGTGCTTATCAGTGTTGGAAAGACTCTTTCTTGCACTGGGGGCTGCTTATTGTAAATATCTTGTACTTGTTTGAAGACCTTTTAATGTTAAAGTTGGCCTCTGTGCTTTTTCAGTGTTGAAAAGACTCTTTCTTGCACTGAGGTCTGCTTATTGTAAATATCTTGTACTTGTTTGAAGACCTTTTAATGTTAAAGTTGGCCTCTGTGCTTTTTCAGTGTTGAAAAGACTCTTTCTTGCACTGAGGTCTGCTTATTGTAAATATCTTGTACTTGTTTGAAGACCTTTTCATGTCAAAGTTGGCCTCTGTGCTTTTTCAGTGTTGGAAAGACTCTTTCTTGCACTGAGGGCTGCTTATTGTAAATATCTTGTACTTGATTTTACACCTTTTAATGTCAAAGTTGGCCTCTGTGCTTTTTCAGTGTTGGAAAGACTCTTTCTTGCACTGAGGGCTGCTTATTGTAAATATCTTGTACTTGTTTTTACACCTTTTCATGTCAAAGTTGGCCTCTGTGCTTTTTCAGTGTTGGAAAGACTCTTTCTTGCACTGAGGGCTGCTTATTGTAAATATCTTGTACTTGATTTTACACCTTTTAATGTCAAAGTTGGCCTCTGTGCTTTTTCAGTGTTGGAAAGACTCTTTCTTGCACTGAGGTCTGCTTATTGTAAATATCTTGTACTTGTTTGAAGACCTTTTCATGTCAAAGTTGGCCTCTGTGCTTATCAGTGTTGGAAAGACTCTTTCTTGCACTGAGGTCTGCTTATTGTAAATATCTTGTACTTGTTTTTACACCTTTTAATGTCAAAGTTGGCCTCTGTGCTTATCAGTGTTGGAAAGACTCTTTCTTGCACTGAGGTCTGCTTATTGTAAATATCTTGTACTTGTTTGAACACCTTTTAATGTCAAAGTTGGCCTCTGTGCTTTTTCCGTGTTGGAAAGACTCTTTCTTGCACTGAGGTCTGCTTATTGTAAATATCTTGTACTTATTTGAACAACTTTTAATGTCAAAGTTGGCCTCTGTGCTTTTTCAGTGTTGGAAAGACTCTTTCTTGCACTAAGGTCTGCTTATTGTAAATATCTTGTACTTGTTTGAACACCTTTTAATGTCAAAGTTGGCCTCTGTGCTTATCAGTGTTGGAAAGACTCTTTCTTGCACTGAGGTCTGCTTATTGTAAATATCTTGTACTTGATTTTTACACCTTTTAATGTTAAAGTTGGCCTCTGTGCTTTTTCCGTGTTGGAAAGACTCTTTCTTGCACTGAGGTCTGCTTTTTGTAAATATCTTGTACTTGTTTGAACACCTTTTCATGTCAAAGTTGGCCTCTGTGCTTTTTCCGTGTTGGAAAGACTCTTTCTTGCACTGAGGTCTGCTTATTGTAAATATCTTGTACTTGATTTTTACACCTTTTCATGTCAAAGTTGGCCTCTGTGCTTTTTCCGTGTTGGAAAGACTCTTTCTTGCACTGAGGTCTGCTTATTGTAAATATCTTGTACTTGATTTTACACCTTTTAATGTCAAAGTTGGCCTCTGTGCTTATCAGTGTTGGAAAGACTCTTTCTTGCACTGAGGTCTGCTTATTGTAAATATCTTGTACTTGTTTGAACACCTTTTAATGTCAAAGTTGGCCTCTGTGCTTTTTCCGTGTTGGAAAGACTCTTTCTTGCACTGAGGTCTGCTTATTGTAAATATCTTGTACTTGATTTTTACACCTTTTCATGTCAAAGTTGGCCTCTGTGCTTTTTCAGTGTTGAAAAGACTCTTTCTTGCACTGGGGGCTGCTTATTGTAAATATCTTGTACTTGTTTGAAGACCTTTTAATGTTAAAGTTGGCCTCTGTGCTTTTTCAGTGTTGAAAAGACTCTTTCTTGCACTGGGGGCTGCTTATTGTAAATATCTTGTACTTGTTTGAAGACCTTTTAATGTTAAAGTTGGCCTCTGTGCTTTTTCAGTGTTGAAAAGACTCTTTCTTGCACTGAGGTCTGCTTATTGTAAATATCTTGTACTTGTTTGAAGACCTTTTAATGTTAAAGTTGGCCTCTGTGCTTTTTCAGTGTTGAAAAGACTCTTTCTTGCACTGGGGGCTGCTTATTGTAAATATCTTGTACTTGTTTGAAGACCTTTTAATGTTAAAGTTGGCCTCTGTGCTTTTTCAGTGTTGAAAAGACTCTTTCTTGCACTGAGGTCTGCTTATTGTAAATATCTTGTACTTGTTTGAAGACCTTTTCATGTCAAAGTTGGCCTCTGTGCTTATCAGTGTTGGAAAGACTCTTTCTTGCACTGGGGGCTGCTTATTGTAAATATCTTGTACTTGTTTGAAGACCTTTTCATGTCAAAGTTGGCCTCTGTGCTTTTTCAGTGTTGGAAAGACTCTTTCTTGCACTGAGGGCTGCTTATTGTAAATATCTTGTACTTGTTTGAACACCTTTTCATGTCAAAGTTGGCCTCTGTGCTTTTTCAGTGTTGGAAAGACTCTTTCTTGCACTGAGGGCTGCTTATTGTAAATATCTTGTACTTGATTTTACACCTTTTAATGTCAAAGTTGGCCTCTGTGCTTTTTCAGTGTTGGAAAGACTCTTTCTTGCACTGAGGTCTGCTTATTGTAAATATCTTGTACTTGTTTGAACACCTTTTAATGTCAAAGTTGGCCTCTGTGCTTATCAGTGTTAGAAAGACTCTTTCTTGCACTGAGGTCTGCTTATTGTGAATATCTTGTACTTGTTTGAACACCTTTTAATGTCAAAGTTGGCCTCTGTGCTTTTTCCGTGTTGGAAAGACTCTTTCTTGCACTGAGGTCTGCTTATTGTAAATATCTTGTACTTGATTTTTACACCTTTTCATGTCAAAGTTGGCCTCTGTGCTTTTTCAGTGTTGGAAAGACTCTTTCTTGCACTGGGGGCTGCTTATTGTAAATATCTTGTACTTGTTTGAAGACCTTTTCATGTCAAAGTTGGCCTCTGTGCTTTTTCAGTGTTGAAAAGACTCTTTCTTGCACTGGGGGCTGCTTATTGTAAATATCTTGTACTTGTTTGAAGACCTTTTAATGTTAAAGTTGGCCTCTGTGCTTTTTCAGTGTTGAAAAGACTCTTTCTTGCACTGAGGTCTGCTTATTGTGAATATCTTGTACTTGTTTTTACACCTTTTAATGTCAAAGTTGGCCTCTGTGCTTATCAGTGTTGGAAAGGCTCTTTCTTGCACTGAGGTCTGCTTATTGTAAATATCTTGTACTTGTTTGAACACCTTTTAATGTCAAAGTTGGCCTCTGTGCTTTTTCAGTGTTGGAAAGACTCTTTCTTGCACTGAGGGCTGCTTATTGTAAATATCTTGTACTTGATTTTACACCTTTTAATGTCAAAGTTGGCCTCTGTGCTTTTTCAGTGTTGGAAAGACTCTTTCTTGCACTGAGGTCTGCTTATTGTAAATATCTTGTACTTGATTTTACACCTTTTAATGTCAAAGTTGGCCTCTGTGCTTTTTCAGTGTTGGAAAGACTCTTTCTTGCACTGAGGTCTGCTTATTGTAAATATCTTGGACTTGATTTTACACCTTTTCATGTCAAAGTTGGCCTCTGTGCTTATCAGTGTTGGAAAGACTCTTTCTTGCACTGAGGTCTGCTTATTGTAAATATCTTGTACTTGTTTGAACACCTTTTAATGTCAAAGTTGGCCTCTGTGCTTTTTCCGTGTTGGAAAGACTCTTTCTTGCACTGAGGTCTGCTTATTGTAAATATCTTGTACTTATTTGAACAACTTTTAATGTCAAAGTTGGCCTCTGTGCTTATCAGTGTTGGAAAGACTCTTTCTTGCACTGAGGTCTGCTTATTGTAAATATCTTGTACTTGTTTGAACACCTTTTAATGTCAAAGTTGGCCTCTGTGCTTATCAGTGTTGGAAAGACTCTTTCTTGCACTGAGGTCTGCTTATTGTAAATATCTTGTACTTGATTTTTACACCTTTTCATGTCAAAGTTGGCCTCTGTGCTTTTTCCGTGTTGGAAAGACTCTTTCTTGCACTGAGGTCTGCTTTTTGTAAATATCTTGTACTTGTTTGAACACCTTTTCATGTCAAAGTTGGCCTCTGTGCTTTTTCCGTGTTGGAAAGACTCTTTCTTGCACTGAGGTCTGCTTATTGTAAATATCTTGTACTTGATTTTTACACCTTTTCATGTCAAAGTTGGCCTCTGTGCTTTTTCAGTGTTGGAAAGACTCTTTCTTGCACCGAGGTCTGCTTATTGTAAATATCTTGTACTTGTTTTTACACCTTTTCATGTCAAAGTTGGCCTCTGTGCTTATCAGTGTTGGAAAGACTCTTTCTTGCACCGAGGTCTGCTTATTGTAAATATCTTGTACTTGTTTTTACACCTTTTCATGTCAAAGTTGGCCTCTGTGCTTATCAGTGTTGGAAAGACTCTTTCTTGCACTGAGGTCTGCTTATTGTAAATATCTTGTACTTGTTTGAACACCTTTTAATGTCAAAGTTGGCCTCTGTGCTTTTTCCGTGTTGGAAAGACTCTTTCTTGCACTGAGGTCTGCTTATTGTAAATATCTTGTACTTGATTTTTACACCTTTTCATGTCAAAGTTGGCCTCTGTGCTTTTTCAGTGTTGAAAAGACTCTTTCTTGCACTGGGGGCTGCTTATTGTAAAAATCTTGTACTTGTTTGAAGACCTTTTAATGTTAAAGTTGGCCTCTGTGCTTTTTCAGTGTTGAAAAGACTCTTTCTTGCACTGAGGTCTGCTTATTGTAAATGTCTTGTACTTGTTTGAACACCTTTTCATGTCAAAGTTGGCCTCTGTGCTTATCAGTGTTGGAAAGACTCTTTCTTGCACTGGGGGCTGCTTATTGTAAATGTCTTGTACTTGTTTGAAGACCTTTTAATGTTAAAGTTGGCCTCTGTGCTTTTTCAGTGTTGAAAAGACTCTTTCTTGCACTGAGGTCTGCTTATTGTAAATATCTTGTACTTGTTTGAACACCTTTTCATGTCAAAGTTGGCCTCTGTGCTTTTTCAGTGTTGGAAAGACTCTTTCTTGCACTGAGGGCTGCTTATTGTAAATATCTTGTACTTGATTTTACACCTTTTAATGTTAAAGTTGGCCTCTGTGCTTATCAGTGTTAGAAAGACTCTTTCTTGCACTGAGGTCTGCTTATTGTAAATATCTTGTACTTGTTTGAACACCTTTTCATGTCAAAGTTGGCCTCTGTGCTTTTTCCGTGTTGGAAAGACTCTTTCTTGCACTGAGGTCTGCTTATTGTAAATATCTTGTACTTGATTTTTACACCTTTTCATGTCAAAGTTGGCCTCTGTGCTTATCAGTGTTGGAAAGACTCTTTCTTGCACTGGGGGCTGCTTATTGTAAATATCTTGTACTTGTTTGAAGACCTTTTCATGTCAAAGTTGGCCTCTGTGCTTTTTCAGTGTTGAAAAGACTCTTTCTTGCACTGGGGGCTGCTTATTGTAAATATCTTGTACTTGTTTGAAGACCTTTTAATGTTAAAGTTGGCCTCTGTGCTTTTTCAGTGTTGAAAAGACTCTTTCTTGCACTGAGGTCTGCTTATTGTAAATGTCTTGTACTTGTTTGAACACCTTTTCATGTCAAAGTTGGCCTCTGTGCTTATCAGTGTTGGAAAGACTCTTTCTTGCACTGGGGGCTGCTTATTGTAAATATCTTGTACTTGTTTGAAGACCTTTTAATGTTAAAGTTGGCCTCTGTGCTTTTTCAGTGTTGAAAAGACTCTTTCTTGCACTGAGGTCTGCTTATTGTAAATATCTTGTACTTGTTTGAACACCTTTTCATGTCAAAGTTGGCCTCTGTGCTTTTTCAGTGTTGGAAAGACTCTTTCTTGCACTGAGGGCTGCTTATTGTAAATATCTTGTACTTGATTTTACACCTTTTAATGTCAAAGTTGGCCTCTGTGCTTTTTCAGTGTTGGAAAGACTCTTTCTTGCACTGAGGTCTGCTTATTGTAAATATCTTGTACTTGATTTTACACCTTTTAATGTCAAAGTTGGCCTCTGTGCTTTTTCAGTGTTGGAAAGACTCTTTCTTGCACTGAGGTCTGCTTATTGTAAATATCTTGTACTTGATTTTACACCTTTTAATGTCAAAGTTGGCCTCTGTGCTTATCAGTGTTGGAAAGACTCTTTCTTGCACTGAGGTCTGCTTATTGTAAATATCTTGTACTTGATTTTACACCTTTTAATGTCAAAGTTGGCCTCTGTGCTTTTTCAGTGTTGGAAAGACTCTTTCTTGCACTGAGGTCTGCTTATTGTAAATATCTTGTACTTGATTTTACACCTTTTAATGTCAAAGTTGGCCTCTGTGCTTATCAGTGTTGGAAAGACTCTTTCTTGCACTGAGGTCTGCTTATTGTAAATATCTTGTACTTGTTTGAACACCTTTTAATGTCAAAGTTGGCCTCTGTGCTTATCAGTGTTAGAAAGACTCTTTCTTGCACTGAGGTCTGCTTATTGTAAATATCTTGTACTTGATTTTTACACCTTTTCATGTCAAAGTTGGCCTCTGTGCTTATCAGTGTTGGAAAGACTCTTTCTTGCACTGGGGGCTGCTTATTGTAAATATCTTGTACTTGTTTGAAGACCTTTTCATGTCAAAGTTGGCCTCTGTGCTTTTTCAGTGTTGAAAAGACTCTTTCTTGCACTGGGGGCTGCTTATTGTAAATATCTTGTACTTGTTTGAAGACCTTTTAATGTTAAAGTTGCCCTCTGTGCTTATCAGTGTTAGAAAGACTCTTTCTTGCACTGAGGTCTGCTTTTTGTAAATATCTTGTACTTGTTTTTACACCTTTTCATGTCAAAGTTGGCCTCTGTGCTTATCAGTGTTGGAAAGGCTCTTTCTTGCACTGAGGTCTGCTTATTGTAAATATCTTGTACTTGTTTTTACACCTTTTAATGTCAAAGTTGGCCTCTGTGCTTATCAGTGTTGGAAAGACTCTTTCTTGCACTGAGGTCTGCTTATTGTAAATATCTTATACTTGTTTAAACACCTTTTCATGTCAAAGTTGGCCTCTGTGCTTGTCAGTGTTGGAAAGACACGTTTTTGCACTGAGGTCTGCTTATTGTAAATATCTTGTACTTGTTTGAACACCTTTTAATGTCAAAGTTGGCCTCTGTGCTTTTTCATTGTTGGAAAGACTCTTTCTTGCACTGAGGTCTGCTTATTGTGAATATCTTGTACTTGTTTTTACACCTTTTAATGTCAAAGTTGGCCTCTGTGCTTTTTCAGTGTTGGAAAGACTCTTTCTTGCACTGAGGTCTGCTTATTGTAAATATCTTGTACTTGATTTTACACCTTTTAATGTCAAAGTTGGCCTCTGTGCTTCTGCAGTTTTAGAAAGACTCTTTCTTGCACTGAGGTCTGCTTATTGTAAATATCTTGTACTTGTTTGAACACCTTTTCATGTCAAAGTTGGCCTCTGTGCTTGTCAGTGTTGGAAAGACTCTTTCTTGCACTGAGGTCTGCTTATTGTAAATATCTTGTACTTGATTTTTACACCTTTTCATGTCAAAGTTGGCCTCTGTGCTTTTTCCGTGTTGGAAAGACTCTTTCTTGCACTGAGGTCTGCTTTTTGTAAATATCTTGTACTTGTTTGAACACCTTTTCATGTCAAAGTTGGCCTCTGTGCTTTTTCCGTGTTGGAAAGACTCTTTCTTGCACTGAGGTCTGCTTATTGTAAATATCTTGTACTTGATTTTTACACCTTTTCATGTCAAAGTTGGCCTCTGTGCTTTTTCAGTGTTGGAAAGACTCTTTCTTGCACCGAGGTCTGCTTATTGTAAATATCTTGTACTTGTTTTTACACCTTTTCATGTCAAAGTTGGCCTCTGTGCTTATCAGTGTTGGAAAGACTCTTTCTTGCACTGAGGTCTGCTTATTGTAAATATCTTGTACTTGTTTGAACACCTTTTAATGTCAAAGTTGGCCTCTGTGCTTTTTCCGTGTTGGAAAGACTCTTTCTTGCACTGAGGTCTGCTTATTGTAAATATCTTGTACTTGATTTTTACACCTTTTCATGTCAAAGTTGGCCTCTGTGCTTATCAGTGTTGGAAAGACTCTTTCTTGCACTGGGGGCTGCTTATTGTAAATATCTTGTACTTGTTTGAAGACCTTTTCATGTCAAAGTTGGCCTCTGTGCTTTTTCAGTGTTGAAAAGACTCTTTCTTGCACTGGGGGCTGCTTATTGTAAAAATCTTGTACTTGTTTGAAGACCTTTTAATGTTAAAGTTGGCCTCTGTGCTTTTTCAGTGTTGAAAAGACTCTTTCTTGCACTGAGGTCTGCTTATTGTAAATGTCTTGTACTTGTTTGAACACCTTTTCATGTCAAAGTTGGCCTCTGTGCTTATCAGTGTTGGAAAGACTCTTTCTTGCACTGGGGGCTGCTTATTGTAAATGTCTTGTACTTGTTTGAAGACCTTTTAATGTTAAAGTTGGCCTCTGTGCTTTTTCAGTGTTGAAAAGACTCTTTCTTGCACTGAGGTCTGCTTATTGTAAATGTCTTGTACTTGTTTGAACACCTTTTCATGTCAAAGTTGGCCTCTGTGCTTATCAGTGTTAGAAAGACTCTTTCTTGCACTGAGGTCTGCTTATTGTAAATATCTTGTACTTGATTTTACACCTTTTAATGTTAAAGTTGGCCTCTGTGCTTATCAGTGTTAGAAAGACTCTTTCTTGCACTGAGGTCTGCTTATTGTAAATATCTTGTACTTGTTTGAACACCTTTTCATGTCAAAGTTGGCCTCTGTGCTTTTTCCGTGTTGGAAAGACTCTTTCTTGCACTGAGGTCTGCTTATTGTAAATATCTTGTACTTGATTTTTACACCTTTTCATGTCAAAGTTGGCCTCTGTGCTTATCAGTGTTGGAAAGACTCTTTCTTGCACTGGGGGCTGCTTATTGTAAATATCTTGTACTTGTTTGAAGACCTTTTAATGTTAAAGTTGGCCTCTGTGCTTTTTCAGTGTTGAAAAGACTCTTTCTTGCACTGAGGTCTGCTTATTGTAAATGTCTTGTACTTGTTTGAACACCTTTTCATGTCAAAGTTGGCCTCTGTGCTTATCAGTGTTGGAAAGACTCTTTCTTGCACTGGGGGCTGCTTATTGTAAATATCTTGTACTTGTTTGAAGACCTTTTAATGTTAAAGTTGGCCTCTGTGCTTTTTCAGTGTTGAAAAGACTCTTTCTTGCACTGAGGTCTGCTTATTGTAAATATCTTGTACTTGTTTGAACACCTTTTCATGTCAAAGTTGGCCTCTGTGCTTTTTCAGTGTTGGAAAGACTCTTTCTTGCACTGAGGGCTGCTTATTGTAAATATCTTGTACTTGATTTTACACCTTTTAATGTCAAAGTTGGCCTCTGTGCTTTTTCAGTGTTGGAAAGACTCTTTCTTGCACTGAGGGCTGCTTATTGTAAATATCTTGTACTTGTTTTTACACCTTTTAATGTCAAAGTTGGCCTCTGTGCTTTTTCAGTGTTGGAAAGACTCTTTCTTGCACTGAGGTCTGCTTATTGTAAATATCTTGTACTTGTTTGAAGACCTTTTCATGTCAAAGTTGGCCTCTGTGCTTTTTCAGTGTTGAAAAGACTCTTTCTTGCACTGGGGGCTGCTTATTGTAAATATCTTGTACTTGTTTGAAGACCTTTTAATGTTAAAGTTGGCCTCTGTGCTTATCAGTGTTAGAAAGACTCTTTCTTGCACTGAGGTCTGCTTATTGTAAATATCTTGTACTTGTTTGAACACCTTTTCATGTCAAAGTTGGCCTCTGTGCTTTTTCAGTGTTGGAAAGACTCTTTCTTGCACTGAGGGCTGCTTATTGTAAATATCTTGTACTTGATTTTACACCTTTTAATGTCAAAGTTGGCCTCTGTGCTTTTTCAGTGTTGGAAAGACTCTTTCTTGCACTGAGGGCTGCTTATTGTAAATATCTTGTACTTGTTTTTACACCTTTTCATGTCAAAGTTGGCCTCTGTGCTTTTTCAGTGTTGGAAAGACTCTTTCTTGCGCTGAGGGCTGCTTATTGTAAATATCTTGTACTTGATTTTACACCTTTTAATGTCAAAGTTGGCCTCTGTGCTTTTTCAGTGTTGGAAAGACTCTTTCTTGCACTGAGGTCTGCTTATTGTAAATATCTTGTACTTGTTTGAAGACCTTTTCATGTCAAAGTTGGCCTCTGTGCTTTTTCAGTGTTGAAAAGACTCTTTCTTGCACTGGGGGCTGCTTATTGTAAATATCTTGTACTTGTTTGAAGACCTTTTAATGTTAAAGTTGGCCTCTGTGCTTATCAGTGTTAGAAAGACTCTTTCTTGCACTGAGGTCTGCTTATTGTAAATATCTTGTACTTGTTTTTACACCTTTTAATGTCAAAGTTGGCCTCTGTGCTTATCAGTGTTGGAAAGACTCTTTCTTGCACTGAGGTGTGCTTATTGTAAATATCTTATACTTGTTTGAACACCTTTTCATGTCAAAGTTGGCCTCTGTGCTTTTTCATTGTTGGAAAGACTCTTTCTTGCACTGAGGTCTGCTTATTGTGAATATCTTGTACTTGTTTTTACACCTTTTAATGTCAAAGTTGGCCTCAGTGCTTTTTCAGTGTTGGAAAGACTCTTTCTTGCACTGAGGTCTGCTTATTGTAAATATCTTGTACTTGATTTTACACCTTTTAATGTCAAAGTTGGCCTCTGTGCTTCTGCAGTTTTAGAAAGACTCTTTCTTGCACTGAGGTCTGCTTATTGTAAATATCTTGTACTTGTTTGAAGACCTTTTCATGTCAAAGTTGGCCTCTGTGCTTTTTCATTGTTGGAAAGACTCTTTCTTGCACTGAGGTCTGCTTATTGTGAATATCTTGTACTTGTTTTTACACCTTTTCATGTCAAAGTTGGCCTCTGTGCTTATCAGTGTTGGAAAGACTCTTTCTTGCACTGAGGTCTGCTTATTGTAAATATCTTGTACTTGTTTGAACACCTTTTAATGTCAAAGTTGGCCTCTGTGCTTTTTCCGTGTTGGAAAGACTCTTTCTTGCACTGAGGTCTGCTTATTGTAAATATCTTGTACTTGATTTTTACACCTTTTCATGTCAAAGTTGGCCTCTGTGCTTATCAGTGTTGGAAAGACTCTTTCTTGCACTGGGGGCTGCTTATTGTAAATATCTTGTACTTGTTTGAAGACCTTTTCATGTCAAAGTTGGCCTCTGTGCTTTTTCAGTGTTGAAAAGACTCTTTCTTGCACTGGGGGCTGCTTATTGTAAATATCTTGTACTTGTTTGAAGACCTTTTAATGTTAAAGTTGGCCTCTGTGCTTTTTCAGTGTTGAAAAGACTCTTTCTTGCACTGAGGTCTGCTTATTGTAAATATCTTGTACTTGTTTGAAGACCTTTTCATGTCAAAGTTGGCCTCTGTGCTTATCAGTGTTGGAAAGACTCTTTCTTGCACTGAGGTCTGCTTATTGTAAATATCTTGTACTTGTTTGAAGACCTTTTCATGTCAAAGTTGGCCTCTGTGCTTATCAGTGTTGGAAAGACTCTTTCTTGCACTGGGGGCTGCTTATTGTAAATATCTTGTACTTGTTTGAACACCTTTTCATGTCAAAGTTGGCCTCTGTGCTTTTTCAGTGTTGGAAAGACTCTTTCTTGCACTGAGGTCTGCTTATTGTAAATATCTTGTACTTGATTTTACACCTTTTAATGTCAAAGTTGGCCTCTGTGCTTTTTCAGTGTTGGAAAGACTCTTTCTTGCACTGAGGGCTGCTTATTGTAAATATCTTGTACTTGTTTTTACACCTTTTCATGTCAAAGTTGGCCTCTGTGCTTTTTCAGTGTTGGAAAGACTCTTTCTTGCACTGAGGGCTGCTTATTGTAAATATCTTGTACTTGATTTTACACCTTTTAATGTCAAAGTTGGCCTCTGTGCTTTTTCAGTGTTGGAAAGACTCTTTCTTGCACTGAGGGCTGCTTATTGTAAATATCTTGTACTTGTTTGAACACCTTTTAATGTCAAAGTTGGCCTCTGTGCTTATCAGTGTTAGAAAGACTCTTTCTTGCACTGAGGTCTGCTTATTGTAAATATCTTGTACTTGTTTTTATACCTTTTAATGTCAAAGTTGGCCTCTGTGCTTTTTCCGTGTTGGAAAGACTCTTTCTTGCACTGAGGTCTGCTTATTGTAAATATCTTGTACTTGATTTTTACACCTTTTCATGTCAAAGTTGGCCTCTGTGCTTTTTCAGTGTTGGAAAGACTCTTTCTTGCACTGGGGGCTGCTTATTGTAAATATCTTGTACTTGTTTGAAGACCTTTTCATGTCAAAGTTGGCCTCTGTGCTTTTTCAGTGTTGAAAAGACTCTTTCTTGCACTGGGGGCTGCTTATTGTAAATATCTTGTACTTGTTTGAAGACCTTTTAATGTTAAAGTTGGCCTCTGTGCTTTTTCAGTGTTGAAAAGACTCTTTCTTGCACTGAGGTCTGCTTATTGTAAATATCTTGTACTTGTTTTTACACCTTTTAATGTCAAAGTTGGCCTCTGTGCTTATCAGTGTTGGAAAGGCTCTTTCTTGCACTGAGGTCTGCTTATTGTAAATATCTTGTACTTGTTTGAACACCTTTTAATGTCAAAGTTGGCCTCTGTGCTTTTCAGTGTTGGAAAGACTCTTTCTTGCACTGAGGTCTGCTTATTGTAAATATCTTGTACTTGATTTTTACACCTTTTCATGTCAAAGTTGGCCTCTGTGCTTTTTCAGTGTTGGAAAGACTCTTTCTTGCACTGGGGGCTGCTTATTGTAAATATCTTGTACTTGTTTGAAGACCTTTTCATGTCAAAGTTGGCCTCTGTGCTTTTTCAGTGTTGAAAAGACTCTTTCTTGCACTGGGGGCTGCTTATTGTAAATATCTTGTACTTGTTTGAAGACCTTTTAATGTTAAAGTTGGCCTCTGTGCTTTTTCAGTGTTGAAAAGACTCTTTCTTGCACTGAGGTCTGCTTATTGTAAATATCTTGTACTTGTTTTTACACCTTTTAATGTCAAAGTTGGCCTCTGTGCTTATCAGTGTTGGAAAGGCTCTTTCTTGCACTGAGGTCTGCTTATTGTAAATATCTTGTACTTGTTTGAACACCTTTTAATGTCAAAGTTGGCCTCTGTGCTTTTCAGTGTTGGAAAGACTCTTTCTTGCACTGAGGTCTGCTTATTGTAAATATCTTGTACTTGTTTTTACACCTTTTAATGTCAAAGTTGGCCTCTGTGCTTTTCAGTGTTGGAAAGACTCTTTCTTGCACTGAGGTCTGCTTATTGTAAATATCTTGTACTTGTTTTTACACCTTTTAATGTCAAAGTTGGCCTCTGTGCTTGTCAGTGTTGGAAAGACACGTTTTTGCACTGAGATCTGCTTATTGTAAATATCTTGTACTTGTTTGAACACCTTTTAATGTCAAAGTTGGCCTCTGTGCTTTTTCAGTGTTAGAAAGACTCTTTCTTGCACTGAGGTCTGCTTATTGTAAATATCTTGTACTTGTTTGAACACCTTTTAATGTCAAAGTTGGCCTCTGTGCTTTTTCAGTGTTAGAAAGACTCTTTCTTGCACTGAGGTCTGCTTATTGTAAATATCTTGTACTTGTTTTTACACCTTTAAAGTCAAAGTTGGCCTCTGTGCTTGTCAGTGTTGGAAAGACACGTTTTTGCACTGAGATCTGCTTATTGTAAATATCTTGTACTTGTTTGAACACCTTTTCATGTCAAAGTTGGCATCTGTGCTTTTTCCGTGTTGGAAAGACTCTTTCTTGCACTGAGGGCTGCTTATTGTAAATATCTTGTACTTGTTTGAAGACCTTTTCATGTCAAAGTTGGCCTCTGTGCTTTTTCAGTGTTGAAAAGACTCTTTCTTGCACTGGGGGCTGCTTATTGTAAATATCTTGTACTTGTTTGAAGACCTTTTAATGTTAAAGTTGGCCTCTGTGCTTTTTCAGTGTTGAAAAGACTCTTTCTTGCACTGAGGTCTGCTTATTGTAAATATCTTGTACTTGTTTGAACACCTTTTCATGTCAAAGTTGGCCTCTGTTCTTATCAGTGTTGGAAAGACTCTTTCTTGCACTGGGGGCTGCTTATTGTAAATATCTTGTACTTGTTTGAAGACCTTTTAATGTTAAAGTTGGCCTCTGTGCTTTTTCAGTGTTGAAAAGACTCTTTCTTGCACTGAGGGCTGCTTATTGTAAATATCTTGTACTTGATTTTACACCTTTTAATGTCAAAGTTGGCCTCTGTGCTTTTTCAGTGTTGGAAAGACTCTTTCTTGCACTGAGGGCTGCTTATTGTAAATATCTTGTACTTGTTTTTACACCTTTTCATGTCAAAGTTGGCCTCTGTGCTTTTTCAGTGTTGGAAAGACTCTTTCTTGCACTGAGGGCTGCTTATTGTAAATATCTTGTACTTGATTTTACACCTTTTAATGTCAAAGTTGGCCTCTGTGCTTTTTCAGTGTTGGAAAGACTCTTTCTTGCACTGAGGTCTGCTTATTGTAAATATCTTGTACTTGTTTGAACACCTTTTAATGTCAAAGTTGGCCTCTGTGCTTATCAGTGTTAGAAAGACTCTTTCTTGCACTGAGGTCTGCTTATTGTAAATATCTTGTACTTGTTTTTATACCTTTTAATGTCAAAGTTGGCCTCTGTGCTTTTTCCGTGTTGGAAAGACTCTTTCTTCCACTGAGGTCTGCTTATTGTAAATATCTTGTACTTGTTTGAAGACCTTTTAATGTTAAAGTTGGCCTCTGTGCTTTTTCAGTGTTGAAAAGACTCTTTCTTGCACTGAGGTCTGCTTATTGTAAATATCTTGTACTTGTTTTTACACCTTTTAATGTCAAAGTTGGCCTCTGTGCTTATCAGTGTTGGAAAGGCTCTTTCTTGCACTGAGGTCTGCTTATTGTAAATATCTTGTACTTGTTTGAACACCTTTTAATGTCAAAGTTGGCCTCTGTGCTTTTCAGTGTTGGAAAGACACGTTTTTGCACTGAGATCTGCTTATTGTAAATATCTTGTACTTGTTTGAAGACCTTTTAATGTTAAAGTTGGCCTCTTTGCTTTTTCCGTGTTGGAAAGACTCTTTCTTGCACTGAGGGCTGCTTATTGTAAATATCTTGTACTTGTTTTTACACCTTTTCATGTCAAAGTTGGCATCTGTGCTTTTTCCGTGTTGGAAAGACTCTTTCTTGCACTGAGGGCTGCTTATTGTAAATATCTTGTACTTGTTTGAACACCTTTTCATGTCAAAGTTGGCATCTGTGCTTTTTCCGTGTTGGAAAGACTCTTTCTTGCACTGAGGGCTGCTTATTGTAAATATCTTGTACTTGTTTTTACACCTTTTCATGTCAAAGTTGGCCTCTGTGCTTATCAGTGTTGGAAAGGCTCTTTCTTGCACTGAGGTCTGCTTATTGTAAATATCTTGTACTTGTTTGAACACCTTTTCATGTCAAAGTTGGCCTCTGTGCTTATCAGTGTTGGAAAGGCTCTTTCTTGCACTGAGGTCTGCTTATTGTAAATATCTTGTACTTGTTTGAACACCTTTTAATGTCAAAGTTGGCCTCTGTGCTTTTTCAGTGTTGAAAAGACTCTTTCTTGCACTGGGGGCTGCTTATTGTAAATATCTTGTACTTGTTTGAACACCTTTTCATGTCAAAGTTGGCCTCTGTGCTTATCAGTGTTGGAAAGGCTCTTTCTTGCACTGAGGTCTGCTTATTGTAAATATCTTGTACTTGTTTGAACACCTTTTAATGTCAAAGTTGGCCTCTGTGCTTTTTCAGTGTTGAAAAGACTCTTTCTTACACTGAGGTCTGCTTATTGTAAATATCTTGTACTTGTTTGAAGACCTTTTAATGTTAAAGTTGGCCTCTGTGCTTTTTCAGTGTTGAAAAGACTCTTTCTTGCACTGAGGTCTGCTTATTGTAAATATCTTGTACTTGTTTTTACACCTTTTAATGTCAAAGTTGGCCTCTGTGCTTTTTCAGTGTTGAAAAGACTCTTTCTTGCACTGGGGGCTGCTGATTGTAAATATCTTGTACTTGTTTGAAGACCTTTTAATGTTAAAGTTGGCCTCTGTGCTTTTTCAGTGTTGAAAAGACTCTTTCTTGCACTGAGGTCTGCTTATTGTAAATATCTTGTACTTGTTTTTACACCTTTTAATGTCAAAGTTGGCCTCTGTGCTTATCAGTGTTGGAAAGGCTCTTTCTTGCACTGAGGTCTGCTTATTGTAAATATCTTGTACTTGTTTGAACACCTTTTAATGTCAAAGTTGGCCTCTGTGCTTTTCAGTGTTGGAAAGACTCTTTCTTGCACTGAGGTCTGCTTATTGTAAATATCTTGTACTTGTTTTTACACCTTTTAATGTCAAAGTTGGCCTCTGTGCTTTTCAGTGTTGGAAAGACTCTTTCTTGCACTGAGGTCTGCTTATTGTAAATATCTTGTACTTGTTTTTACACCTTTTAATGTCAAAGTTGGCCTCTGTGCTTGTCAGTGTTGGAAAGACACGTTTTTGCACTGAGATCTGCTTATTGTAAATATCTTGTACTTGTTTGAAGACCTTTTAATGTTAAAGTTGGCCTCTTTGCTTTTTCCGTGTTGGAAAGACTCTTTCTTGCACTGAGGGCTGCTTATTGTAAATATCTTGTACTTGTTTTTACACCTTTTCATGTCAAAGTTGGCATCTGTGCTTTTTCCGTGTTGGAAAGACTCTTTCTTGCACTGAGGGCTGCTTATTGTAAATATCTTGTACTTGTTTGAACACCTTTTCATGTCAAAGTTGGCATCTGTGCTTTTTCCGTGTTGGAAAGACTCTTTCTTGCACTGAGGGCTGCTTATTGTAAATATCTTGTACTTGTTTTTACACCTTTAAAGTCAAAGTTGGCCTCTGTGCTTGTCAGTGTTGGAAAGACACGTTTTTGCACTGAGATCTGCTTATTGTAAATATCTTGTACTTGTTTGAACACCTTTTCATGTCAAAGTTGGCATCTGTGCTTTTTCCGTGTTGGAAAGACTCTTTCTTGCACTGAGGGCTGCTTATTGTAAATATCTTGTACTTGTTTGAAGACCTTTTCATGTCAAAGTTGGCCTCTGTGCTTTTTCAGTGTTGAAAAGACTCTTTCTTGCACTGGGGGCTGCTTATTGTAAATATCTTGTACTTGTTTGAAGACCTTTTAATGTTAAAGTTGGCCTCTGTGCTTTTTCAGTGTTGAAAAGACTCTTTCTTGCACTGAGGTCTGCTTATTGTAAATATCTTGTACTTGTTTGAACACCTTTTCATGTCAAAGTTGGCCTCTGTTCTTATCAGTGTTGGAAAGACTCTTTCTTGCACTGGGGGCTGCTTATTGTAAATATCTTGTACTTGTTTGAAGACCTTTTAATGTTAAAGTTGGCCTCTGTGCTTTTTCAGTGTTGAAAAGACTCTTTCTTGCACTGAGGGCTGCTTATTGTAAATATCTTGTACTTGATTTTACACCTTTTAATGTCAAAGTTGGCCTCTGTGCTTTTTCAGTGTTGGAAAGACTCTTTCTTGCACTGAGGGCTGCTTATTGTAAATATCTTGTACTTGTTTTTACACCTTTTCATGTCAAAGTTGGCCTCTGTGCTTTTTCAGTGTTGGAAAGACTCTTTCTTGCACTGAGGGCTGCTTATTGTAAATATCTTGTACTTGATTTTACACCTTTTAATGTCAAAGTTGGCCTCTGTGCTTTTTCAGTGTTGGAAAGACTCTTTCTTGCACTGAGGGCTGCTTATTGTAAATATCTTGTACTTGTTTGAACACCTTTTAATGTCAAAGTTGGCCTCTGTGCTTATCAGTGTTAGAAAGACTCTTTCTTGCACTGAGGTCTGCTTATTGTGAATATCTTGTACTTGTTTGAACACCTTTTAATGTCAAAGTTGGCCTCTGTGCTTATCAGTGTTAGAAAGACTCTTTCTTGCACTGAGGTCTGCTTATTGTAAATATCTTGTACTTGTTTTTATACCTTTTAATGTCAAAGTTGGCCTCTGTGCTTTTTCCGTGTTGGAAAGACTCTTTCTTCCACTGAGGTCTGCTTATTGTAAATATCTTGTACTTGTTTGAAGACCTTTTAATGTTAAAGTTGGCCTCTGTGCTTTTTCAGTGTTGAAAAGACTCTTTCTTGCACTGAGGTCTGCTTATTGTAAATATCTTGTACTTGTTTTTACACCTTTTAATGTCAAAGTTGGCCTCTGTGCTTATCAGTGTTGGAAAGGCTCTTTCTTGCACTGAGGTCTGCTTATTGTAAATATCTTGTACTTGTTTGAACACCTTTTAATGTCAAAGTTGGCCTCTGTGCTTTTCAGTGTTGGAAAGACACGTTTTTGCACTGAGATCTGCTTATTGTAAATATCTTGTACTTGTTTGAAGACCTTTTAATGTTAAAGTTGGCCTCTTTGCTTTTTCCGTGTTGGAAAGACTCTTTCTTGCACTGAGGGCTGCTTATTGTAAATATCTTGTACTTGTTTTTACACCTTTTCATGTCAAAGTTGGCATCTGTGCTTTTTCCGTGTTGGAAAGACTCTTTCTTGCACTGAGGTCTGCTTATTGTAAATATCTTGTACTTGTTTTTACACCTTTTAATGTCAAAGTTGGCCTCTGTGCTTGTCAGTGTTGGAAAGACACGTTTTTGCACTGAGATCTGCTTATTGTAAATATCTTGTACTTGTTTGAAGACCTTTTAATGTTAAAGTTGGCCTCTTTGCTTTTTCCGTGTTGGAAAGACTCTTTCTTGCACTGAGGGCTGCTTATTGTAAATATCTTGTACTTGTTTTTACACCTTTTCATGTCAAAGTTGGCATCTGTGCTTTTTCCGTGTTGGAAAGACTCTTTCTTGCACTGAGGGCTGCTTATTGTAAATATCTTGTACTTGTTTGAACACCTTTTCATGTCAAAGTTGGCATCTGTGCTTTTTCCGTGTTGGAAAGACTCTTTCTTGCACTGAGGTCTGCTTATTGTAAATATCTTGTACTTGTTTTTACACCTTTTCATGTCAAAGTTGGCCTCTGTGCTTATCAGTGTTGGAAAGGCTCTTTCTTGCACTGAGGTCTGCTTATTGTAAATATCTTGTACTTGTTTGAACACCTTTTCATGTCAAAGTTGGCCTCTGTGCTTATCAGTGTTGGAAAGGCTCTTTCTTGCACTGAGGTCTGCTTATTGTAAATATCTTGTACTTGTTTGAACACCTTTTAATGTCAAAGTTGGCCTCTGTGCTTTTTCAGTGTTGAAAAGACTCTTTCTTGCACTGGGGGCTGCTTATTGTAAATATCTTGTACTTGTTTGAAGACCTTTTAATGTTAAAGTTGGCCTCTGTGCTTTTTCAGTGTTGAAAAGACTCTTTCTTGCACTGAGGTCTGCTTATTGTAAATATCTTGTACTTGTTTTTACACCTTTTAATGTCAAAGTTGGCCTCTGTGCTTTTTCAGTGTTGAAAAGACTCTTTCTTGCACTGGGGGCTGCTGATTGTAAATATCTTGTACTTGTTTGAAGACCTTTTAATGTTAAAGTTGGCCTCTGTGCTTTTTCAGTGTTGAAAAGACTCTTTCTTGCACTGAGGTCTGCTTATTGTAAATATCTTGTACTTGTTTTTACACCTTTTAATGTCAAAGTTGGCCTCTGTGCTTATCAGTGTTGGAAAGGCTCTTTCTTGCACTGAGGTCTGCTTATTGTAAATATCTTGTACTTGTTTGAACACCTTTTAATGTCAAAGTTGGCCTCTGTGCTTTTCAGTGTTGGAAAGACTCTTTCTTGCACTGAGGTCTGCTTATTGTAAATATCTTGTACTTGTTTTTACACCTTTTAATGTCAAAGTTGGCCTCTGTGCTTTTCAGTGTTGGAAAGACTCTTTCTTGCACTGAGGTCTGCTTATTGTAAATATCTTGTACTTGTTTTTACACCTTTTAATGTCAAAGTTGGCCTCTGTGCTTGTCAGTGTTGGAAAGACACGTTTTTGCACTGAGATCTGCTTATTGTAAATATCTTGTACTTGTTTGAAGACCTTTTAATGTTAAAGTTGGCCTCTTTGCTTTTTCCGTGTTGGAAAGACTCTTTCTTGCACTGAGGGCTGCTTATTGTAAATATCTTGTACTTGTTTGAACACCTTTTCATGTCAAAGTTGGCATCTGTGCTTTTTCCGTGTTGGAAAGACTCTTTCTTGCACTGAGGGCTGCTTATTGTAAATATCTTGTACTTGTTTTTACACCTTTTCATGTCAAAGTTGGCCTCTGTGCTTATCAGTGTTGGAAAGGCTCTTTCTTGCACTGAGGTCTGCTTATTGTAAATATCTTGTACTTGTTTGAACACCTTTTCATGTCAAAGTTGGCCTCTGTGCTTATCAGTGTTGGAAAGGCTCTTTCTTGCACTGAGGTCTGCTTATTGTAAATATCTTGTACTTGTTTGAACACCTTTTAATGTCAAAGTTGGCCTCTGTGCTTTTTCAGTGTTGAAAAGACTCTTTCTTGCACTGGGGGCTGCTTATTGTAAATATCTTGTACTTGTTTGAACACCTTTTCATGTCAAAGTTGGCCTCTGTGCTTATCAGTGTTGGAAAGGCTCTTTCTTGCACTGAGGTCTGCTTATTGTAAATATCTTGTACTTGTTTGAAGACCTTTTAATGTTAAAGTTGGCCTCTGTGCTTTTTCAGTGTTGAAAAGACTCTTTCTTGCACTGAGGTCTGCTTATTGTAAATATCTTGTACTTGTTTTTACACCTTTTAATGTCAAAGTTGGCCTCTGTGCTTTTTCAGTGTTGAAAAGACTCTTTCTTGCACTGGGGGCTGCTGATTGTAAATATCTTGTACTTGTTTGAAGACCTTTTAATGTTAAAGTTGGCCTCTGTGCTTTTTCAGTGTTGAAAAGACTCTTTCTTGCACTGAGGTCTGCTTATTGTAAATATCTTGTACTTGTTTTTACACCTTTTAATGTCAAAGTTGGCCTCTGTGCTTATCAGTGTTGGAAAGGCTCTTTCTTGCACTGAGGTCTGCTTATTGTAAATATCTTGTACTTGTTTGAACACCTTTTAATGTCAAAGTTGGCCTCTGTGCTTTTCAGTGTTGGAAAGACTCTTTCTTGCACTGAGGTCTGCTTATTGTAAATATCTTGTACTTGTTTTTACACCTTTTAATGTCAAAGTTGGCCTCTGTGCTTTTCAGTGTTGGAAAGACTCTTTCTTGCACTGAGGTCTGCTTATTGTAAATATCTTGTACTTGTTTTTACACCTTTTAATGTCAAAGTTGGCCTCTGTGCTTGTCAGTGTTGGAAAGACACGTTTTTGCACTGAGATCTGCTTATTGTAAATATCTTGTACTTGTTTGAAGACCTTTTAATGTTAAAGTTGGCCTCTTTGCTTTTTCCGTGTTGGAAAGACTCTTTCTTGCACTGAGGGCTGCTTATTGTAAATATCTTGTACTTGTTTTTACACCTTTTCATGTCAAAGTTGGCATCTGTGCTTTTTCCGTGTTGGAAAGACTCTTTCTTGCACTGAGGGCTGCTTATTGTAAATATCTTGTACTTGTTTGAACACCTTTTCATGTCAAAGTTGGCATCTGTGCTTTTTCCGTGTTGGAAAGACTCTTTCTTGCACTGAGGGCTGCTTATTGTAAATATCTTGTACTTGTTTTTACACCTTTAAAGTCAAAGTTGGCCTCTGTGCTTGTCAGTGTTGGAAAGACACGTTTTTGCACTGAGATCTGCTTATTGTAAATATCTTGTACTTGTTTGAACACCTTTTCATGTCAAAGTTGGCATCTGTGCTTTTTCCGTGTTGGAAAGACTCTTTCTTGCACTGAGGGCTGCTTATTGTAAATATCTTGTACTTGTTTGAAGACCTTTTCATGTCAAAGTTGGCCTCTGTGCTTTTTCAGTGTTGAAAAGACTCTTTCTTGCACTGGGGGCTGCTTATTGTAAATATCTTGTACTTGTTTGAAGACCTTTTAATGTTAAAGTTGGCCTCTGTGCTTTTTCAGTGTTGAAAAGACTCTTTCTTGCACTGAGGTCTGCTTATTGTAAATATCTTGTACTTGTTTGAACACCTTTTCATGTCAAAGTTGGCCTCTGTTCTTATCAGTGTTGGAAAGACTCTTTCTTGCACTGGGGGCTGCTTATTGTAAATATCTTGTACTTGTTTGAAGACCTTTTAATGTTAAAGTTGGCCTCTGTGCTTTTTCAGTGTTGAAAAGACTCTTTCTTGCACTGAGGGCTGCTTATTGTAAATATCTTGTACTTGATTTTACACCTTTTAATGTCAAAGTTGGCCTCTGTGCTTTTTCAGTGTTGGAAAGACTCTTTCTTGCACTGAGGGCTGCTTATTGTAAATATCTTGTACTTGTTTTTACACCTTTTCATGTCAAAGTTGGCCTCTGTGCTTTTTCAGTGTTGGAAAGACTCTTTCTTGCACTGAGGGCTGCTTATTGTAAATATCTTGTACTTGATTTTACACCTTTTAATGTCAAAGTTGGCCTCTGTGCTTTTTCAGTGTTGGAAAGACTCTTTCTTGCACTGAGGGCTGCTTATTGTAAATATCTTGTACTTGTTTGAACACCTTTTAATGTCAAAGTTGGCCTCTGTGCTTATCAGTGTTAGAAAGACTCTTTCTTGCACTGAGGTCTGCTTATTGTGAATATCTTGTACTTGTTTGAACACCTTTTAATGTCAAAGTTGGCCTCTGTGCTTATCAGTGTTAGAAAGACTCTTTCTTGCACTGAGGTCTGCTTATTGTAAATATCTTGTACTTGTTTTTATACCTTTTAATGTCAAAGTTGGCCTCTGTGCTTTTTCCGTGTTGGAAAGACTCTTTCTTCCACTGAGGTCTGCTTATTGTAAATATCTTGTACTTGTTTGAAGACCTTTTAATGTTAAAGTTGGCCTCTGTGCTTTTTCAGTGTTGAAAAGACTCTTTCTTGCACTGAGGTCTGCTTATTGTAAATATCTTGTACTTGTTTTTACACCTTTTAATGTCAAAGTTGGCCTCTGTGCTTATCAGTGTTGGAAAGGCTCTTTCTTGCACTGAGGTCTGCTTATTGTAAATATCTTGTACTTGTTTGAACACCTTTTAATGTCAAAGTTGGCCTCTGTGCTTTTCAGTGTTGGAAAGACACGTTTTTGCACTGAGATCTGCTTATTGTAAATATCTTGTACTTGTTTGAAGACCTTTTAATGTTAAAGTTGGCCTCTTTGCTTTTTCCGTGTTGGAAAGACTCTTTCTTGCACTGAGGGCTGCTTATTGTAAATATCTTGTACTTGTTTTTACACCTTTTCATGTCAAAGTTGGCATCTGTGCTTTTTCCGTGTTGGAAAGACTCTTTCTTGCACTGAGGTCTGCTTATTGTAAATATCTTGTACTTGTTTTTACACCTTTTAATGTCAAAGTTGGCCTCTGTGCTTGTCAGTGTTGGAAAGACACGTTTTTGCACTGAGATCTGCTTATTGTAAATATCTTGTACTTGTTTGAAGACCTTTTAATGTTAAAGTTGGCCTCTTTGCTTTTTCCGTGTTGGAAAGACTCTTTCTTGCACTGAGGGCTGCTTATTGTAAATATCTTGTACTTGTTTTTACACCTTTTCATGTCAAAGTTGGCATCTGTGCTTTTTCCGTGTTGGAAAGACTCTTTCTTGCACTGAGGGCTGCTTATTGTAAATATCTTGTACTTGTTTGAACACCTTTTCATGTCAAAGTTGGCATCTGTGCTTTTTCCGTGTTGGAAAGACTCTTTCTTGCACTGAGGTCTGCTTATTGTAAATATCTTGTACTTGTTTTTACACCTTTTCATGTCAAAGTTGGCCTCTGTGCTTATCAGTGTTGGAAAGGCTCTTTCTTGCACTGAGGTCTGCTTATTGTAAATATCTTGTACTTGTTTGAACACCTTTTAATGTCAAAGTTGGCCTCTGTGCTTTTTCAGTGTTGAAAAGACTCTTTCTTGCACTGGGGGCTGCTTATTGTAAATATCTTGTACTTGTTTGAAGACCTTTTAATGTTAAAGTTGGCCTCTGTGCTTTTTCAGTGTTGAAAAGACTCTTTCTTGCACTGAGGTCTGCTTATTGTAAATATCTTGTACTTGTTTTTACACCTTTTAATGTCAAAGTTGGCCTCTGTGCTTTTTCAGTGTTGAAAAGACTCTTTCTTGCACTGGGGGCTGCTGATTGTAAATATCTTGTACTTGTTTGAAGACCTTTTAATGTTAAAGTTGGCCTCTGTGCTTTTTCAGTGTTGAAAAGACTCTTTCTTGCACTGAGGTCTGCTTATTGTAAATATCTTGTACTTGTTTTTACACCTTTTAATGTCAAAGTTGGCCTCTGTGCTTATCAGTGTTGGAAAGGCTCTTTCTTGCACTGAGGTCTGCTTATTGTAAATATCTTGTACTTGTTTGAACACCTTTTAATGTCAAAGTTGGCCTCTGTGCTTTTCAGTGTTGGAAAGACTCTTTCTTGCACTGAGGTCTGCTTATTGTAAATATCTTGTACTTGTTTTTACACCTTTTAATGTCAAAGTTGGCCTCTGTGCTTTTCAGTGTTGGAAAGACTCTTTCTTGCACTGAGGTCTGCTTATTGTAAATATCTTGTACTTGTTTTTACACCTTTTAATGTCAAAGTTGGCCTCTGTGCTTGTCAGTGTTGGAAAGACACGTTTTTGCACTGAGATCTGCTTATTGTAAATATCTTGTACTTGTTTGAAGACCTTTTAATGTTAAAGTTGGCCTCTTTGCTTTTTCCGTGTTGGAAAGACTCTTTCTTGCACTGAGGGCTGCTTATTGTAAATATCTTGTACTTGTTTTTACACCTTTTCATGTCAAAGTTGGCATCTGTGCTTTTTCCGTGTTGGAAAGACTCTTTCTTGCACTGAGGGCTGCTTATTGTAAATATCTTGTACTTGTTTGAACACCTTTTCATGTCAAAGTTGGCATCTGTGCTTTTTCCGTGTTGGAAAGACTCTTTCTTGCACTGAGGGCTGCTTATTGTAAATATCTTGTACTTGTTTTTACACCTTTTCATGTCAAAGTTGGCCTCTGTGCTTATCAGTGTTGGAAAGGCTCTTTCTTGCACTGAGGTCTGCTTATTGTAAATATCTTGTACTTGTTTGAACACCTTTTCATGTCAAAGTTGGCCTCTGTGCTTATCAGTGTTGGAAAGGCTCTTTCTTGCACTGAGGTCTGCTTATTGTAAATATCTTGTACTTGTTTGAACACCTTTTCATGTCAAAGTTGGCCTCTGTGCTTTTTCAGTGTTGGAAAGACTCTTTCTTGCACTGAGGTCTGCTTATTGTAAATATCTTGTACTTGTTTGAACACCTTTTAATGTCAAAGTTGGCCTCTGTGCTTTTTCAGTGTTGGAAAGACTCTTTCTTGCACTGAGGTCTGCTTATTGTAAATATCTTGTACTTGTTTGAACACCTTTTCATGTCAAAGTTGGCCTCTGTGCTTCTGCAGTGTTAGAAAGACTCTTTCTTGCACTGAGGGCTGCTTATTGTAAATATCTTGTACTTGATTTTTACACCTTTTCATGTCAAAGTTGTCCTCTGTGCTTTTTCAGTGTTGAAAAGACTCTTTCTTGCACTGGGGGCTGCTTATTGTAAATATCTTGTACTTGTTTGAACACCTTTTCATGTCAAAGTTGGCCTCTGTGCTTATCAGTGTTGGAAAGGCTCTTTCTTGCACTGAGGTCTGCTTATTGTAAATATCTTGTACTTGTTTGAACACCTTTTAATGTCAAAGTTGGCCTCTGTGCTTTTTCAGTGTTGAAAAGACTCTTTCTTACACTGAGGTCTGCTTATTGTAAATATCTTGTACTTGTTTGAAGACCTTTTAATGTTAAAGTTGGCCTCTGTGCTTTTTCAGTGTTGAAAAGACTCTTTCTTGCACTGAGGTCTGCTTATTGTAAATATCTTGTACTTGTTTTTACACCTTTTAATGTCAAAGTTGGCCTCTGTGCTTATCAGTGTTGGAAAGGCTCTTTCTTGCACTGAGGTCTGCTTATTGTAAATATCTTGTACTTGTTTGAACACCTTTTAATGTCAAAGTTGGCCTCTGTGCTTTTCAGTGTTGGAAAGACACGTTTTTGCACTGAGATCTGCTTATTGTAAATATCTTGTACTTGTTTGAAGACCTTTTAATGTTAAAGTTGGCCTCTTTGCTTTTTCCGTGTTGGAAAGACTCTTTCTTGCACTGAGGGCTGCTTATTGTAAATATCTTGTACTTGTTTTTACACCTTTTCATGTCAAAGTTGGCATCTGTGCTTTTTCCGTGTTGGAAAGACTCTTTCTTGCACTGAGGGCTGCTTATTGTAAATATCTTGTACTTGTTTTTACACCTTTTAATGTCAAAGTTGGCCTCTGTGCTTGTCAGTGTTGGAAAGACACGTTTTTGCACTGAGATCTGCTTATTGTAAATATCTTGTACTTGTTTGAACACCTTTTAATGTCAAAGTTGGCCTCTGTGCTTTTTCAGTGTTAGAAAGACTCTTTCTTGCACTGAGGTCTGCTTATTGTAAATATCTTGTACTTGTTTGAACACCTTTTAATGTCAAAGTTGGCCTCTGTGCTTTTTCAGTGTTAGAAAGACTCTTTCTTGCACTGAGGTCTGCTTATTGTAAATATCTTGTACTTGTTTTTACACCTTTTAATGTCAAAGTTGGCCTCTGTGCTTGTCAGTGTTGGAAAGACACGTTTTTGCACTGAGATCTGCTTATTGTAAATATCTTGTACTTGTTTGAAGACCTTTTAATGTTAAAGTTGGCCTCTTTGCTTTTTCCGTGTTGGAAAGACTCTTTCTTGCACTGAGGTCTGCTTATTGTAAATATCTTGTACTTGTTTTTACACCTTTTCATGTCAAAGTTGGCATCTGTGCTTTTTCCGTGTTGGAAAGACTCTTTCTTGCACTGAGGGCTGCTTATTGTAAATATCTTGTACTTGTTTTTACACCTTTTCATGTCAAAGTTCGCATCTGTGCTTTTTCCGTGTTGGAAAGACTCTTTCTTGCACTGAGGGCTGCTTATTGTAAATATCTTGTACTTGTTTGAACACCTTTTCATGTCAAAGTTGGCATCTGTGCTTTTTCCGTGTTGGAAAGACTCTTTCTTGCACTGAGGTCTGCTTATTGTAAATATCTTGTACTTGTTTTTACACCTTTTCATGTCAAAGTTGGCCTCTGTGCTTATCAGTGTTGGAAAGGCTCTTTCTTGCACTGAGGTCTGCTTATTGTAAATATCTTGTACTTGTTTGAACACCTTTTAATGTCAAAGTTGGCCTCTGTGCTTTTTCAGTGTTGAAAAGACTCTTTCTTGCACTGGGGGCTGCTTATTGTAAATATCTTGTACTTGTTTGAAGACCTTTTAATGTTAAAGTTGGCCTCTGTGCTTTTTCAGTGTTGAAAAGACTCTTTCTTGCACTGAGGTCTGCTTATTGTAAATATCTTGTACTTGTTTTTACACCTTTTAATGTCAAAGTTGGCCTCTGTGCTTTTTCAGTGTTGAAAAGACTCTTTCTTGCACTGGGGGCTGCTGATTGTAAATATCTTGTACTTGTTTGAAGACCTTTTAATGTTAAAGTTGGCCTCTGTGCTTTTTCAGTGTTGAAAAGACTCTTTCTTGCACTGAGGTCTGCTTATTGTAAATATCTTGTACTTGTTTTTACACCTTTTAATGTCAAAGTTGGCCTCTGTGCTTTTCAGTGTTGGAAAGACTCTTTCTTGCACTGAGGTCTGCTTATTGTAAATATCTTGTACTTGTTTTTACACCTTTTAATGTCAAAGTTGGCCTCTGTGCTTGTCAGTGTTGGAAAGACACGTTTTTGCACTGAGATCTGCTTATTGTAAATATCTTGTACTTGTTTGAAGACCTTTTAATGTTAAAGTTGGCCTCTTTGCTTTTTCCGTGTTGGAAAGACTCTTTCTTGCACTGAGGGCTGCTTATTGTAAATATCTTGTACTTGTTTTTACACCTTTTCATGTCAAAGTTGGCATCTGTGCTTTTTCCGTGTTGGAAAGACTCTTTCTTGCACTGAGGGCTGCTTATTGTAAATATCTTGTACTTGTTTGAACACCTTTTCATGTCAAAGTTGGCATCTGTGCTTTTTCCGTGTTGGAAAGACTCTTTCTTGCACTGAGGGCTGCTTATTGTAAATATCTTGTACTTGTTTTTACACCTTTTCATGTCAAAGTTGGCCTCTGTGCTTATCAGTGTTGGAAAGGCTCTTTCTTGCACTGAGGTCTGCTTATTGTAAATATCTTGTACTTGTTTGAACACCTTTTCATGTCAAAGTTGGCCTCTGTGCTTATCAGTGTTGGAAAGGCTCTTTCTTGCACTGAGGTCTGCTTATTGTAAATATCTTGTACTTGTTTGAACACCTTTTCATGTCAAAGTTGGCCTCTGTGCTTTTTCAGTGTTGGAAAGACTCTTTCTTGCACTGAGGTCTGCTTATTGTAAATATCTTGTACTTGTTTGAACACCTTTTAATGTCAAAGTTGGCCTCTGTGCTTTTTCAGTGTTGGAAAGACTCTTTCTTGCACTGAGGTCTGCTTATTGTAAATATCTTGTACTTGTTTGAACACCTTTTCATGTCAAAGTTGGCCTCTGTGCTTCTGCAGTGTTAGAAAGACTCTTTCTTGCACTGAGGGCTGCTTATTGTAAATATCTTGTACTTGATTTTTACACCTTTTCATGTCAAAGTTGTCCTCTGTGCTTTTTCAGTGTTGGAAAGACTCTTTCTTGCACTGAGGTCTGCTTATTGTAAATATCTTGTACTTGTTTTTACACCTTTTCATGTCAAAGTTGGCCTCTGTGCTTTTTCCATGTTGGAAAGACTCTTTCTTGCACTGAGGTCTGCTTATTGTAAATATCTTGTACTTGATTTTTACACCTTTTCATGTCAAAGTTGGCCTCTGTGCTTTTTCCGTGTTGGAAAGACTCTTTCTTGCACTGAGGTCTGCTTATTGTAAATATCTTGTACTTGTTTGAACACCTTTTCATGTCAAAGTTGGCCTCTGTGCTTATCAGTGTTGGAAAGACTCTTTCTTGCACTGAGGTCTGCTTATTGTGAATATCTTGTACTTGTTTGAACACCTTTTAATGTCAAAGTTGGCCTCTGTGCTTTTTCAGTGTTGGAAAGACTCTTTCTTGCACTGAGGTCTGCTTATTGTGAATATCTTGTACTTGTTTGAACACCTTTTCATGTCAAAGTTGGCCTCTGTGCTTATCAGTGTTGGAAAGACTCTTTCTTGCACTGAGGTCTGCTTATTGTAAATATCTTGTACTTGTTTGAACACCTTTTCATGTCAAAGTTGGCCTCTGTGCTTATCAGTGTTGGAAAGACTCTTTCTTGCACTGAGGTCTGCTTATTGTGAATATCTTGTACTTGTTTGAACACCTTTTCATGTCAAAGTTGGCCTCTGTGCTTCTGCAGTGTTAGAAAGACTCTTTCTTGCACTGAGGGCTGCTTATGGTAAATATCTTGTACTTGTTTGAAGACCTTTTAATGTTAAAGTTGGCCTCTTTGCTTTTTCCGTGTTGGAAAGACTCTTTCTTGCACTGAGGTCTGCTTATTGTAAATATCTTGTACTTGTTTGAACACCTTTTCATGTCAAAGTTGGCCTCTGTGCTTCTGCAGTGTTAGAAAGACTCTTTCTTGCACTGAGGTCTGCTTATTGTAAATATCTTGTACTTGTTTGAACACCTTTTAATGTCAAAGTTGGCCTCTGTGCTTATCAGTGTTGGAAAGACTCTTTCTTGCACTGAGGTCTGCTTATTGTAAATATCTTGTACTTCTTTGAAGAGCTTTTAATGTTAAAGTTGGCCTCTGTGCTTTTTCAGTGTTGAAAAGACTCTTTCTTGCACTGAGGTCTGCTTATTGTGAATATCTTGTACTTGTTTGAACACCTTTTAATGTCAAAGTTGGCCTCTGTGCTTATCAGTGTTGGAAAGACTCTTTCTTGCACTGAGGTCTGCTTATTGTAAATATCTTGTACTTGTTTTTACACCTTTTCATGTCAAAGTTGGCCTCTGTGCTTATCAGTGTTGGAAAGGCTCTTTCTTGCACTGAGGTCTGCTTATTGTAAATATCTTGTACTTGTTTTTACACCTTTTCATGTCAAAGTTGGCCTCTGTGGTTATCAGTGTTGGAAAGACTCTTTCTTGCACTGAGGTCTGCTTATTGTAAATATCTTGTACTTGTTTGAACACCTTTTAATGTCAAAGTTGGCCTCTGTGCTTTTTCAGTGTTGGAAAGACTCTTTCTTGCACTGAGGTCTGCTTATTGTAAATATCTTGTACTTGTTTGAACACCTTTTCATGTCAAAGTTGGCCTCTGTGCTTTTCAGTGTTGGAAAGACTCTTTCTTGCACTGAGGTCTGCTTATTGTAAATATCTTGTACTTGTTTGAACACCTTTTCATGTCAAAGTTGGCCTCTGTGCTTTTCAGTGTTGGAAAGACTCTTTCTTGCACTGAGGTCTGCTTATTGTAAATATCTTGTACTTGTTTTTACACCTTTTCATGTCAAAGTTGGCCTCTGTGCTTATCAGTGTTGGAAAGACTCTTTCTTGCACTGAGGTCTGCTTATTGTAAATATCTTGTACTTGTTTTTACACCTTTTCATGTCAAAGTTGGCCTCTGTGCTTATCAGTGTTGGAAAGGCTCTTTCTTGCACTGAGGTCTGCTTATTGTTAATATCTTGTACTTGTTTGAACACCTTTTAATGTCAAAGATGGCCTCTGTGCTTATCAGTGTTGGAAAGACTCTTTCTTGCAATGAGGTCTGCTTATTGTAAATATCTTGTACTTGTTTGAACACCTTTTAATGTCAAAGTTGGCCTCTGTGCTTTTCAGTGTTGGAAAGACTCTTTCTTGCACTGAGGTCTGCTTATTGTAAATATCTTGTACTTGTTTGAACACCTTTTAATGTCAAAGTTGGCCTCTGTGCTTATCAGTGTTAGAAAGACTCTTTCTTGCACTGAGGTCTGCTTATTGTTAATATATTGTACTTGTTTTTATACCTTTTAATGTCAAAGTTGGCCTCTGTGCTTTTTCCGTGTTGGAAAGACTCTTTCTTGCACTGAGGTCTGCTTATTGTAAATATCTTGTACTTGTTTTTACACCTTTTCATGTCAAAGTTGGCCTCTGTGCTTATCAGTGTTGGAAAGACTCTTTCTTGCACTGAGGTCTGCTTATTGTTAATATCTTGTACTTGTTTTTACACCTTTTAATGTCAAAGTTGTTGTAAATATCTTGTACTTGTTTTTACACCTTTTAATGTCAAAGTTGGCCTCTGTGCTTATCAGTTTTGGAAAGGCTCTTTCTTGCACTGAGGTCTGCTTTTTGTAAATATCTTGTACTTGTTTTTACACCTTTTAATGTCAAAGTTGGCCTCTGTGCTTATCAGTGTTGGAAAGGCTCTTTCTTGCACTGAGGTCTGCTTATTGTAAATATCTTGTACTTGTTTTTACACCTTTGAATGTCAAAGTTGGCCTCTGTGCTTATCAGTGTTGGAAAGACTCTTTCTTGCACTGAGGTCTGCTTTTTGTAAATATCTTGTACTTGTTTTTACACCTTTTAATGTCAAAGTTGGCCTCTGTGCTTTTCAGTGTTGGAAAGACTCTTTCTTGCACCGAGGTCTGCTTATTGTAAATATCTTGTACTTGTTTTTACACCTTTTAATGTCAAAGTTGGCCTCTGTGCTTATCAGTGTTGGAAAGGCTCTTTCTTGCACTGAGGTCTGCTTATTGTAAATATCTTGTACTTGTTTTTACACCTTTTAATGTCAAAGTTGGCCTCTGTGCTTATCAGTGTTGGAAAGGCTCTTTCTTGCACTGAGGTCTGCTTATTGTAAATATCTTGTACTTGTTTTTACACCTTTTAATGTCAAAGTTGGCCTCTGTGCTTATCAGTGTTGGAAAGACTCTTTCTTGCACTGAGGTCTGCTTTTTGTAAATATCTTGTACTTGTTTTTACACCTTTTAATGTCAAAGTTGGCCTCTGTGCTTTTCAGTGTTGGAAAGACTCTTTCTTGCACCGAGGTCTGCTTATTGTAAATATCTTGTACTTGTTTTTACACCTTTTAATGTCAAAGTTGGCCTCTGTGCTTTTTCCGTGTTGGAAAGACTCTTTCTTGCACTGAGGTCTGCTTATTGTAAATATCTTGTACTTGTTTGAACACCTTTTCATGTCAAAGTTGGCCTCTGTGCTTTTTCAGTGTTGGAAAGACTCTTTCTTGCACTGAGGTCTGCTTATTGTAAATATCTTGTACTTGTTTGAACACCTTTTCATGTCAAAGTTGGCCTCTGTGCTTTTTCAGTGTTGGAAAGACTCTTTCTTGCACTGAGGGCTGCTTATTGTAAATATCTTGTACTTGTTTGAAGACCTTTTAATGTTAAAGTTGGCCTCTTTGCTTTTTCCGTGTTGGAAAGACTCTTTCTTGCACTGAGGGCTGCTTATTGTAAATATCTTGTACTTGTTTTTACACCTTTTCATGTCAAAGTTGGCCTCTGTGCTTTTTCAGTGTTAGAAAGACTCTTTCTTGCACTGAGGGCTGCTTATTGTAAATATCTTGTACTTGTTTGAACACCTTTTAATGTCAAAGTTGGCCTCTTTGCTTTTTCCGTGTTGGAAAGACTCTTTCTTGCACTGAGGTCTGCTTATTGTAAATATCTTGTACTTGATTTTACACCTTTTAATGTCAAAGTTGGCCTCTGTGCTTTTGCAGTGTTGGAAAGACTCTTTCTTGCACTGAGGTCTGCTTATTGTAAATATCTTGTACTTGTTTGAACACCTTTTAATGTCAAAGTTGGCCTCTGTGCTTATCAGTGTTGGAAAGGCTCTTTCTTGCACTGAGGTCTGCTTATTGTTAATATATTGTACTTGTTTGAACACCTTTTAATGTTAAAGTTGGCCTCTTTGCTTTTTCCGTGTTGGAAAGACTCTTTCTTGCACTGAGGTCTGCTTATTGTAAATATCTTGTACTTGATTTTTACACCTTTTCATGTCAAAGTTGGCCTCTGTGCTTATCAGTGTTGGAAAGGCTCTTTCTTGCACTGAGGTCTGCTTTTTGTAAATATCTTGTACTTGTTTTTACACCTTTTCATGTCAAAGTTGGCCTCTGTGCTTTTTCAGTGTTGGAAAGACTCTTTCTTGCACTGAGGTCTGCTTATTGTAAATATCTTGTACTTGTTTGAAGAGCTTTTAATGTTAAAGTTGGCCTCTGTGCTTTTTCAGTGTTGAAAAGACTCTTTCTTGCACTGAGGTCTGCTTATTGTAAATATCTTGTACTTGATTTTTACACCTTTTCATGTCAAAGTTGGCCTCTGTGCTTATCAGTGTTGGAAAGACTCTTTCTTGCACTGAGGTCTGCTTATTGTAAATATCTTGTACTTGTTTGAACACCTTTTAATGTCAAAGTTGGCCTCTGTGCTTTTTCAGTGTTGGAAAGACTCTTTCTTGCAATGAGGTCTGCTTATTGTAAATATCTTGTACTTGTTTGAACACCTTTTAATGTCAAAGTTAGCCTCTGTGCTTTTCAGTGTTGGAAAGACTCTTTCTTGCACTGAGGTCTGCTTATTGTAAATATCTTGTACTTGTTTGAACACCTTTTCATGTCAAAGTTGGCCTCTGTGCTTATCAGTGTTGGAAAGGCTCTTTCTTGCACTGAGGTCTGCTTATTGTAAATATCTTGTACTTGTTTTTACACCTTTTCATGTCAAAGTTGGCCTCTGTGCTTTTTCCGTGTTGGAAAGACTCTTTCTTGCACTGAGGTCTGCTTATTGTAAATATCTTGTACTTGTTTGAACACCTTTTCATGTCAAAGTTGGCCTCTGTGCTTTTTCCGTGTTGGAAAGACTCTTTCTTGCACTGAGGTCTGCTTATTGTAAATATCTTGTACTTGTTTGAACACCTTTTCATGTCAAAGTTGGCCTCTGTGCTTTTTCAGTGTTGGAAAGACTCTTTCTTGCACTGAGGTCTGCTTATTGTAAATATCTTGTACTTGTTTGAACACCTTTTCATGTCAAAGTTGGCCTCTGTGCTTTTTCAGTGTTGGAAAGACTCTTTCTTGATTTGAGGTCTGCTTATTGTAAATATCTTGTACTTGTTTGAACACCTTTTAATGTCAAAGTTGGCCTCTGTGCTTTTTCAGTGTTGAAAAGACTCTTTCTTGCACTGAGGTCTGCTTATTGTGAATATCTTGTACTTGTTTGAACACCTTTTAATGTCAAAGTTGGCCTCTGTGCTTATCAATGTTAGAAAGACTCTTTCTTTCACTGAGGTCTGCTTATTGTAAATATCTTGTACTTGTTTTTACACCTTTTCATGTCAAAGTTGGCCTCTGTGCTTTTTCAGTGTTGGAAAGACTCTTTCTTGCACTGAGGTCTGCTTTTTGTAAATATCTTGTACTTGTTTTTACACCTTTTCATGTCAAAGTTGGCCTCTGTGCTTTTTCAGTGTTGGAAAGACTCTTTCTTGCAAT
This sequence comes from Aulonocara sp. 'chitande type north' Nkhata Bay, assembly GCF_057382095.1. NCBI lineage: Eukaryota > Metazoa > Chordata > Actinopteri > Cichliformes > Cichlidae > Aulonocara > Aulonocara sp. 'chitande type north' Nkhata Bay. The sequence continues at coordinate 6,735,688 of NC_141359.1, read as the reverse complement.
GAGGTCTGCTTATTGTAAATATCTTGTACTTGTTTGAACACCCTTTAATGTCAAAGTTGGTCTCTGTGCTTTTTCAGTGTTGGAAAGACTCTTTCTTGCACTGAGGTCTGCTTATTGTTAATATATTGTACTTGTTTGAACACCTTTTAATGTCAAAGTTGGCCTCTTTGCTTTTTCCGTGTTGGAAAGACTCTTTCTTGCACTGAGGTCTGCTTATTGTAAATATCTTGTACTTGATTTTTACACCTTTTCATGTCAAAGTTGGCCTCTGTGCTTATCAGTGTTGGAAAGACTCTTTCTTGCACTGAGGTCTGCTTATTGTGAATATCTTGTACTTGTTTGAACACCTTTTAATGTCAAAGTTGGCCTCTGTGCTTATCAATGTTAGAAAGACTCTTTCTTGCACTGAGGTCTGCTTATTGTAAATATCTTGTACTTGTTTTTACACCTTTTCATGTCAAAGTTGGCCTCTGTGCTTTTTCAGTGTTGGAAAGGCTCTTTCTTGCACTGAGGTCTGCTTATTGTAAATATCTTGTACTTGTTTGAAGACCTTTTAATGTCAAAGTTGGCCTCTTTGCTTTTTCCGTGTTGGAAAGACTCTTTCTTGCACTGAGCTCTGCTTATTGTAAATATCTTGTACTTGATTTTTACACCTTTTCATGTCAAAGTTGGCCTCTGTGCTTTTTCAGTGTTGAAAAGACTCTTTCTTGCACTGAGGTCTGCTTATTGTAAATATCTTGTACTTGTTTGAACACCTTTTAATGTTAAAGTTGGCCTCTTTGCTTTTTCCGTGTTGGAAAGACTCTTTCTTGCACTGAGGTCTGCTTATTGTGAATATCTTGTACTTGTTTGAACACCTTTTAATGTCAAAGTTGGCCTCTGTGCTTATCAATGTTAGAAAGACTCTTTCTTGCACTGAGGTCTGCTTATTGTAAATATCTTGTACTTGTTTTTACACCTTTTCATGTCAAAGTTGGCCTCTGTGCTTATCAGCGTTGGAAAGACTCTTTCTTGCACTGAGGTCTGCTTATTGTAAATATCTTGTACTTGTTTGAACACCTTTTAATGTCAAAGTTGGCCTCTGTGCTTTTTCAGTGTTGGAAAGACTCTTTCTTGCAATGAGGTCTGCTTATTGTAAATATCTTGTACTTGTTTGAACACCTTTTAATGTCAAAGTTGGCCTCTGTGCTTATCAGTGTTGGAAAGGCTCTTTCTTGCACTGAGGTCTGCTTATTGTAAATATCTTGTACTTGTTTTTACACCTTTTCATGTCAAAGTTGGCCTCTGTGCTTTTTCCGTGTTGGAAAGACTCTTTCTTGCACTGAGGTCTGCTTATTGTAAATATCTTGTACTTGTTTGAACACCTTTTCATGTCAAAGTTGGCCTCTGTGCTTTTTCAGTGTTGGAAAGACTCTTTCTTGCACTGAGGTCTGCTTATTGTAAATATCTTGTACTTGTTTGAACACCTTTTCATGTCAAAGTTGGCCTCTGTGCTTTTTCAGTGTTGGAAAGACTCTTTCTTGATTTGAGGTCTGCTTATTGTAAATATCTTGTACTTGTTTGAACACCTTTTAATGTCAAAGTTGGCCTCTGTGCTTTTTCAGTGTTGGAAAGACTCTTTCTTGCACTGAGGTCTGCTTATTGTAAATATCTTGTACTTGTTTGAAGACCTTTTAATGTTAAAGTTGGCCTCTGTGCTTTTTCAGTGTTGAAAAGACTCTTTCTTGCACTGAGGTCTGCTTATTGTGAATATCTTGTACTTGTTTGAACACCTTTTAATGTCAAAGTTGGCCTCTGTGCTTATCAATGTTAGAAAGACTCTTTCTTGCACTGAGGTCTGCTTATTGTAAATATCTTGTACTTGTTTTTACACCTTTTCATGTCAAAGTTGGCCTCTGTGCTTATCAGTGTTGGAAAGACTCTTTCTTGCACTGAGGTCTGCTTATTGTAAATATCTTGTACTTGTTTGAACACCTTTTAATGTCAAAGTTGGTCTCTGTGCTTTTTCAGTGTTGGAAAGACTCTTTCTTGCACTGAGGTCTGCTTATTGTAAATATCTTGTACTTGATTTTTACACCTTTTAATGTCAAAGTTGGCCTCTGTGCTTTTTCAGTGTTGGAAAGACTCTTTCTTGCACTGAGGTCTGCTTATTGTAAATATCTTGTACTTGTTTTTACACCTTTTCATGTCAAAGTTGGCCTCTGTGCTTATCAGTGTTAGAAAGACTCTTTCTTGCACTGAGGTCTGCTTATTGTTAATATATTGTACTTGTTTGAACACCTTTTAATGTTAAAGTTGGCCTCTTTGCTTTTTCCGTGTTGGAAAGACTCTTTCTTGCACTGAGGTCTGCTTATTGTAAATATCTTGTACTTGATTTTTACACCTTTTCATGTCAAAGTTGGCCTCTGTGCTTATCAGTGTTGGAAAGACTCTTTCTTGCACTGAGGTCTGCTTATTGTGAATATCTTGTACTTGTTTGAACACCTTTTAATGTCAAAGTTGGCCTCTGTGCTTATCAATGTTAGAAAGACTCTTTCTTGCACTGAGGTCTGCTTATTGTAAATATCTTGTACTTGTTTTTACACCTTTTCATGTCAAAGTTGGCCTCTGTGCTTTTTCAGTGTTGGAAAGACTCTTTCTTTCACTGAGATCTGCTTATTGTAAATATCTTGTACTTGTTTGAAGACCTTTTAATGTCAAAGTTGGCCTCTTTGCTTTTTCCGTGTTGGAAAGACTCTTTCTTGCACTGAGGTCTGCTTATTTTAAATATCTTGTACTTGTTTGAAGACCTTTTCATGTCAAAGTTGGCCTCTGTGCTTTTTCAGTGTTGAAAAGACTCTTTCTTGCACTGAGGTCTGCTTATTGTAAATATCTTGTACTTGTTTGAAGACCTTTTAATGTTAAAGTTGGCCTCTTTGCTTTTTCCGTGTTGGAAAGACTCTTTCTTGCACTGAGGTCTGCTTATTGTAAATATCTTGTACTTGATTTTTACACCTTTTAATGTTAAAGTTGGCCTCTGTGCTTATCAGTGTTAGAAAGACTCTTTCTTGCACTGAGGTCTGCTTATTGTAAATATCTTGTACTTGTTTGAAGAGCTTTTAATGTCAAAGTTGGCCTCTGTGCTTTTTCAGTGTTGAAAAGACTCTTTCTTGCACTGAGGTCTGCTTTTTGTAAATATCTTGTACTTCTTTGAAGAGCTTTTAATGTCAAAGTTGGCCTCTGTGCTTTTTCAGTGTTGAAAAGACTCTTTCTTGCACTGAGGTCTGCTTATTGTAAATATCTTGTACTTGTTTGAAGAGCTTTTAATGTCAAAGTTGGCCTCTGTGCTTTTTCAGTGTTGGAAAGACTCTTTTTTGCACTGAGGTCTGCTTATTGTAAATATCTTGTACTTGTTTGAACACCTTTTAATGTCAAAATTGGCCTCTGTGCTTATCAGTGTTAGAAAGACTCTTTCTTGCACTGAGGTCTGCTTATTGTAAATATCTTGTACTTGTTTGAACACCTTTTAATGTCAAAGTTGGCCTCTGTGCTTATCAGTGTTAGAAAGACTCTTTCTTGCACTGAGGTCTGCTTATTGTTAATATATTGTACTTGTTTTTATACCTTTTAATGTCAAAGTTGGCCTCTGTGCTTTTTCCGTGTTGGAAAGGCTCTTTCTTGCACTGAGGTCTGCTTATTGTAAATATCTTATACTTGTTTGAACACCTTTTCATGTCAAAGTTGGCCTCTGTGCTTTTTCAGTGTTGGAAAGACTCTTTCTTGCACTGAGGTCTGCTTATTGTAAATATCTTGTACTTGTTTGAACACCTTTTAATGTCAAAGTTGGCCTCTGTGCTTTTTCAGTGTTGGAAAGACTCTTTCTTGCACTGAGGTCTGCTTATTGTAAATATCTTGTACTTGTTTGAACACCTTTTAATGTCAAAGTTGGCCTCTGTGCTTTTTCAGTGTTGGAAAGACTCTTTCTTGCACTGAGGTCTGCTTATTGTAAATATCTTGTACTTGTTTGAACACCTTTTAATGTCAAAGTTGGCCTCTGCGCTTCTGCAGTGTTAGAAAGACTCTTTCTTGCACTGAGGTCTGCTTATTGTAAATATCTTGTACTTGTTTGAACACCTTTTCATGTCAAAGTTGGACTCAGTGCTTGTCAGTGTTGGAAAGACACGTTTTTGCACTGAGGTCTGCTTATTGTAAATATCTTGTACTTGTTTGAACACCTTTTAATGTCAAAGTTGGCCTCTGTGCTTATCAGTGTTGGAACGACTCTTTCTTGCACTGAGGTCTGCTTATTGTGAATATCTTCTACTTGTTTGAACACCTTTTCATGTCAAAGTTGGCCTCTGAGCTTATCAGTGATGGAAAGACTCTTTCTTGCACTGAGGTCTGCTTATTGTAAATATCTTGTACTTGTTTTTACACCTTTTCATGTCAAAGTTGGCCTCTGTGCTTTTTCAGTGTTGGAAAGACTCTTTCTTGCACTGAGGTCTGCTTATTGTAAATATCTTGTACTTGTTTGAACACCTTTTAATGTCAAAGTTGGCCTCTGAGCTTATCAGTGTTGGAAAGACTCTTTCTTGCACTGAGGTCTGCTTATTGTAAATATCTTGTACTTGTTTTTACACCTTTTCATGTCAAAGTTGGCCTCTGTGCTTTTTCCGTGTTGGAAAGACTCTTTCTTGCACCGAAGTCTGCTTATTGTAAATATGTTGTACTTGTTTTTACACCTTTTCATGTCAAAGTTGGCCTCTGTGCTTATCAGTGTTGGAAAGACTCTTTCTTGCACTGAGGTCTGCTTATTGTAAATATCTTGTACTTGTTTGAACACCTTTTAATGTCAAAGTTGGCCTCTGTGCTTTTTCAGTGTTGGAAAGACTCTTTCTTGCACTGAGGTCTGCTTATTGTAAATATCTTGTACTTGATTTTACACCTTTTAATGTCAAAGTTGGCCTCTGTGCTTTTTCAGTGTTGGAAAGACTCTTTCTTGCACTGAGGTCTGCTTATTGTAAATATCTTGTACTTGTTTTTACACCTTTTCATGTCAAAGTTGGCCTCTGTGCTTATCAGTGTTGGAAAGACTCTTTCTTGCACTGAGGTCTGCTTATTGTGAATATCTTGTACTTGTTTGAACACCTTTTAATGTCAAAGTTGGCCTCTGTGCTTATCAGTGTTAGAAAGACTCTTTCTTGCACTGAGGTCTGCTTATTGTAAATATCTTGTACTTGTTTGAACACCTTTTAATGTCAAAGTTGGCCTCTGTGCTTTTTCAGTGTTAGAAAGACTCTTTCTTGCACTGAGGTCTGCTTATTGTGAATATCTTGTACTTGTTTGAACACCTTTTAATGTCAAAGTTGGCCTCTGTGCTTATCAGTGTTAGAAAGACTCTTTCTTGCACTGAGGTCTGCTTATTGTAAATATCTTGTACTTGTTTGAACACCTTTTAATGTCAAAGTTGGCCTCTGTGCTTTTTCAGTGTTGGAAAGACTCTTTCTTGCACTGAGGTCTGCTTATTGTAAATATCTTGTACTTGTTTTTACACCTTTTCATGTCAAAGTTGGCCTCTGTGCTTGTCAGTGTTGGAAAGACTCTTTCTTGCACTGAGGTCTGCTTATTGTGAATATCTTGTACTTGTTTGAACACCTTTTAATGTCAAAGTTGGCCTCTGTGCTTATCAGTGTTAGAAAGACTCTTTCTTGCACTGAGGTCTGCTTATTGTAAATATCTTGTACTTGTTTTTACACCTTTTCATGTCAAAGTTGGCCTCTGTGCTTATCAGTGTTGGAAAGACTCTTTCTTGCACTGAGGTCTGCTTATTGTGAATATCTTGTACTTGTTTGAACACCTTTTAATGTCAAAGTTGGCCTCTGTGCTTTTTCCGTGTTGGAAAGGCTCTTTCTTGCACTGAGGTCTGCTTATTGTAAATATCTTATACTTGTTTGAACACCTTTTCATGTCAAAGTTGGCCTCTGCGCTTCTGCAGTGTTGGAAAGACACGTTTTTGCACTGAGGTCTGCTTATTGTAAATATCTTGTACTTGTTTGAACACCTTTTAATGTCAAAGTTGGCCTCTGTGCTTTTTCAGTGTTAGAAAGACTCTTTCTTGCACTGAGGTCTGCTTATTGTAAATATCTTGTACTTGTTTGAACACCTTTTAATGTCAAAGTTGGCCTCTGCGCTTCTGCAGTGTTAGAAAGACTCTTTCTTGCACTGAGGTCTGCTTATTGTAAATATCTTGTACTTGTTTGAACACCTTTTCATGTCAAAGTTGGACTCTGTGCTTGTCAGTGTTGGAAAGACACCTTTTTGCACTGAGGTCTGCTTATTGTAAATATCTTGTACTTGTTTGAACACCTTTTAATGTCAAAGTTGGCCTCTGTGCTTTTTCCGTGTTGGAAAGGCTCTTTCTTGCACTGAGGTCTGCTTATTGTAAATATCTTATACTTGTTTGAACACCTTTTCATGTCAAAGTTGGCCTCTGCGCTTCTGCAGTGTTGGAAAGACACGTTTTTGCACTGAGGTCTGCTTATTGTAAATATCTTGTACTTGTTTGAACACCTTTTAATGTCAAAGTTGGCCTCTGTGCTTTTTCAGTGTTAGAAAGACTCTTTCTTGCACTGAGGTCTGCTTATTGTAAATATCTTGTACTTGTTTGAACACCTTTTAATGTCAAAGTTGGCCTCTGCGCTTCTGCAGTGTTAGAAAGACTCTTTCTTGCACTGAGGTCTGCTTATTGTAAATATCTTGTACTTGTTTGAACACCTTTTCATGTCAAAGTTGGACTCTGTGCTTGTCAGTGTTGGAAAGACACCTTTTTGCACTGAGGTCTGCTTATTGTAAATATCTTGTACTTGTTTGAACACCTTTTAATGTCAAAGTTGGCCTCTGCGCTTCTGCAGTGTTAGAAAGACTCTTTCTTGCACTGAGGTCTGCTTATTGTAAATATCTTGTACTTGTTTTTACACCTTTTCATGTCAAAGTTGGCCTCTGTGCTTTTTCAGTGTTGGAAAGACTCTTTCTTGCACTGAGGTCTGCTTATTGTAAATATCTTGTACTTGTTTGAACACCTTTTAATGTCAAAGTTGGCCTCTGTGCTTATCAGTGTTGGAACGACTCTTTCTTGCACTGAGGTCTGCTTATTGTAAATATCTTGTACTTGTTTTTACACCTTTTCATGTCAAAGTTGGCCTCTGTGCTTGTCAGTGTTGGAAAGACACGTTTTTGCACTGAGGTCTGCTTATTGTAAATATCTTGTACTTGTTTGAACACCTTTTAATGTCAAAGTTGGCCTCTGCGCTTCTGCAGTGTTAGAAAGACTCTTTCTTGCACTGAGGTCTGCTTATTGTTAATATATTGTACTTGTTTTTATACCTTTTAATGTCAAAGTTGGCCTCTGTGCTTTTTCCGTGTTGAAAAGACTCTTTCTTGCACTGAGGTCTGCTTATTGTAAATATCTTGTACTTGTTTGAACACCTTTTAATGTCAAAGTTGGCCTCTGTGCTTATCAGTGTTGGAAAGACTCTTTCTTGCACTGAGGTCTGCTTATTGTAAATATCTTGTACTTGTTTGAACACCTTTTAATGTCAAAGTTGGCCTCTGTGCTTTTTCAGTGTTGAAAAGACTCTTTCTTGCACTGAGGTCTGCTTATTGTAAATATCTTGTACTTGTTTGAACACCTTTTAATGTCAAAGTTGGCCTCTGTGCTTATCAGTGTTAGAAAGACTCTTTTTTGCACTGAGGTCTGCTTATTGTTAATATATTGTACTTGTTTTTATACCTTTTAATGTCAAAGTTGGCCTCTGTGCTTTTTCCGTGTTGGAAAGACTCTTTCTTGCACTGAGGTCTGCTTATTGTGAATATCTTCTACTTGTTTGAACACCTTTTAATGTCAAAGTTGGCCTCTGTGCTTGTCAGTGTTGGAAAGACACGTTTTTGCACTGAGGTCTGCTTATTGTAAATATCTTGTACTTGTTTGAACACCTTTTAATGTCAAAGTTGGCCTCTGTGCTTTTTCAGTGTTGGAAAGACTCTTTCTTGCACTGAGGTCTGCTTATTGTGAATATCTTCTACTTGTTTGAACACCTTTTAATGTCAAAGTTGGCCTCTGTGCTTTTTCCGTGTTGGAACGACTCTTTCTTGCACTGAGGTCTGCTTATTGTGAATATCTTCTACTTGTTTTTACACCTTTTCATGTGAAAGTTGGCCTCTGAGCTTATCAGTGATGGAAAGACTCTTTCTTGCACTGAGGGCTGCTTATTGTAAATATCTTGTACTTGTTTGAAGACCTTTTAATGTTAAAGTTGGCCTCTTTGCTTTTTCCGTGTTGGAAAGACTCTTTCTTGCACTGAGGTCTGCTTATTGTAAATATCTTGTACTTGTTTGAACACCTTTTCATGTCAAAGTTGGCCTCTGTGCTTATCAGTGTTGGAAAGACTCTTTCTTGCACTGAGGTCTGCTTATTGTAAATATCTTGTACTTGTTTGAACACCTTTTAATGTCAAAGTTGGCCTCTGTGCTTATCAGTGTTGGAAAGACTCTTTCTTGCACTGAGGTCTGCTTGTTAAATAAAAAAGTGTAAAATTAAATTTCAATAAACTAACCATAATGCCAGCTCATATGCTCTTAACGCTGCATCTTTAACTCTTTTACAGGATTTGCAGTCTTCTGATTCCTGATGAGTTCCGTAAGTGACAAGCTTACTGACTGTGTTTACTCTTCTGTGTATTAGGTATTAGGAGTAGGTATGGGTGCAGGGGAAGGCTGTGTCCTGGCTGACTCTATTCATGAAAAATATAATCTGTGTTACAACAAGATTGAAATTGAGACTCAGCATTGTTTCCCAATTTTCCAAACCCATATGAACTGTAGCCTCAGCTTTCTGTGCTTAGCTGACAGGAGGGATAGCAGAACAGATGTGTTATAAAATTTTGAGCAATGTCCTTGTACAATATTTAAGCTGCTTGTAAAGTGAAGAAAGTAGACACTTTAATCAGCCCACTCCTACAACCTGAAATGTGTGAAAGTCTAAATATTTATCAGAGGGGCTCACTAAAGATGATTTCAACAGGACAAAACTGCTTAAACTACTTCAATCTCCCACTGTGACCACTGGTGCAGGGCAGGATGAGGGTTTGAAGGTCAGTTCCTGCTATTGCAGCATCACTGAGTGTCTATCTTAAGATAAACATCATTTATTTTTGAGGTCGGTTTTGATCAAGAACATAAGTATAGCCTGCATGAAACAACCAGAGCAGGAGGTTCAATCAAGAACACATATGACATATGACACATATCTGCTTGACACGAAAGCAGTGCACACTGAACTCAGGTAACATTTGTTATTAGAGGAGGTCAAAAAGTGTGTCAGTGAGAAATATCCATCAAAAGCATGATTTACACTAGCTGCAGCTCACAGTCAGCAACTCATCAGTTTTGTTGTTCAAACCAAACAAGAATTTTTCACATCATGTTGTCCTGCAGGAACTCACCGGATCACCTCTCCAGCACTTTGATCCCAAGACAGGAATACAATATGCAGAGTTAGTTTAATTGATTGGAATTCAGCTGTCATCTTCAGAGTGTTTCATTTGATAAAGTTAAGAACGAGAAATCAAGTGGTCAGAGCTATCATGGTGATATTCAGGGTCAGATTCTGTGCTAGTGCAAAACCTTCTTTTGGCCTGAAAAAGCTGCTGTGGGGTTTACAACAGAGGAGCAATTGAAAGCCTGCAGGTCAAATTAGCGTCAGGATGCATTTGCAAAAATGTTTCGTGTGAGTAGAAAGTTCTCTGGGTGATCCAACCGTGCGTTAGTTGATATACAAACATGCAATGAGAACATTTCAGTAATTAGCTGTTAAGTGTCACCCAAACATGAGGAGGCCAGTGAAGGAGCCAGTGACGGTTTAACAAAAAGAATACAGTGTGAGTGCAGGTTTACATGTTTCTCTCTGAGAAAAAGAGACGTCGATGTGTTTCTATTAGTGTGAAATCCTTTTTAGAAATTAGGCACTGTGTGAGGTCATTTAGTAAGAGTCAGTGAATCTTTCACAGTTGTAAAACACATAAAAAGAAACAACATAAGTAACGTATGTTTTTTCCCGAGGGTGGTGGGGTAGGACTTCATGTGTGGGTGACTGAGAATGTCCATTTTATTAGATATGTTGTTGTAACTGTTTCAAAGTGAGTAATGCATGAATCTGCAATGATTTTTCTTCCTTAAAAGAGGACTGTGTACAGTGTCCATTTGTGTCTGTCTCCACGTTGGGTGATTGTGGAGTATTTGAATATGTGTGCATGAGGGTGGGAATGCCCGTTGGTGGCTGCGTGCGCCTGTTCGACTGTGTCTGTATGTCAGGTCGGTTACACTCCATGTCTCTGGGAACATCTCAGGCCCTCCAAGGTATGGAGGCCTATCTCGATTCACCACACTCCTTGCCGTTAGCTGATGCCCTCAGGCGTCGGTGTGTTGGTGGTTCTGGTGTCCGGGGCTGGGCGCTCAGGTATGTACCGGCTCACTCCCAGTGACTGCTTGGCGGGGTCTGGCACCCGTGGCTCCGTCAGGCCACTTCCGGGGGGTGGGGGGCTCTCAGTCCTCTGGCCTCTGGGCCTGTGGCTCAGGTCACTCTGGCACAGCTGTCTGCCGGCAGAGCCCACGGCCACATCACGGGCCCCCTGCGGCTTCTGCTCCGTGGCTGCTGGGTGACCTCTAATCTGGGGCTCTCCTCAGCGCTTCCCAGGAGGGTGGCATGGCTGCAACTCCGATAGTCCTCCTTGGGCTCTCACATTCTGGGGGCCTCTGGGTGTCTGGGGCCTGGATCTCCTCCATGCCTGCTACATGCACTGGGGGATAGACTATGGCTCCCTGTTAAATCCAGAATTGAATTCAAAATCCTGCTCCTCACATACAAGGTCTTAAATAATCAGGCCCCATCTTATCTTAATGACCTTGTAGTACCATATCACCCTATTAGAGCACTTCGCTCTCACACTGCAGGCTTACTTGTTGTTCCTAGAGTATTTAAAAGTAGAATGGGAGGCAGAGCCTTCAGTTTTATCTTTTGTCCTGTCTTCCTCTGCTCATCCCAACAGGTTGTGGCAGATGGCTGTCCCTTCCTCAGCCTGGTGCTACTGGAGGATTCTTTCTTTTAAAATGGAGTTTTTCCTTCCCACTGTTGCCAAAGCGCATGCTCATCAGAAATCATATGATTATTGGGTTTTTTCTGTATTTTTCTCTCATCCACATCAAAAGGAGCAGGTTAAAGTGGTTCTGGCATCTGACAAGGATTCCTCCTGAGCGTCTCCCAGGTGAGGTGTACTGGACGAGCTCCCACCAGGAGGAGGCCCTGAATCAGACCCAAGACATGATGGAGTTCCCCTAGATAAGCTGGAGGAGGTGGGTGTGGAAAAGGAGGTCTGGAGTTCTCTGCTTAGGCTGCTGCCCCCACAACCCGGCCACAGATAAGTGAAATAAGTAGATCAAATATAACTTGGTGTTCTAAAGAATATTGTTGTTTCCTTGCAGGACACCAGGAGAGATGAGCCCTCCATCACAGATGGTGTGGTCACCTGCAGGTTCAAGGTCATTGCATCTCCAGCCCACATCTACTGCCACTGTACTTAAGGGAAGTTGGGACAATGTTAAAGACTTTCGTCAGACAATTGCATTTGGATGAGCTAAATTCATGACAGGCACTCAAGCAGTAATGCCTCGACTGACAAATGAACATACCAAGCTTCTGTGTTGTTTGAGCCAGAGACTGCACTTGTGGATGAACAATAAAAACATTTTATATTTATTATATTAGTAATGTAACTTGCAATAAAAAGTTATGGGAAGCTTAAACTTAGTTTCAGAATAATTAAATCTGAGACTTTGTTTTATTGAAAAGTTATTAAAGTTTTAAAGTGTGTGACAAATAAAATAATAAATTATTAAGTAACACCAGCTACAATATTGGAAATATGTGTGTTGTTCAGCAGAACAGTGTTCAGTATGTTGGCTGAAATGCTTTAAATTTGAAAATAAAAGTTGGGCTGATTTTAACGCATTACAAGGAGTGTTTTAATTATTATTTTCTAAATAAGCAGTGTTTATATTACGTGTAATGAAATAAGTTCAAGGATAATAAAAGGTAATGAGATTTAATTGCATTCAACTTATGTGCAGCAAAACTAAAAATAAGTTACGGAAGTGTTCAAATAATATGTGTGCTTTTAAAAATGCTCGTCTATTTAAAGACTACACAATCTGTGTTAATTCTAATTATACCACAATCCCTTGCCTGTTGTGTTAAATATACATAAACAGTATGTGTTATCAGATGAAAGTACAAAACTCTCAAGAACCCCCCTCCTAAATTTCAGGTGGCATTTTAAAAACATGCCATGACATAACACACAGCTGCTATAATCATACAGTGAGGTCAAATGTCAATTATCGTTATAGGTTCTTGCTATATGTTATAACATAAACACAGCACAGTTGTAAGAATAATAGTTTCTAGGTTCTAAGGCTTTTTGTCAGTTTAATAGTGAGCTTTACGAGACTCATTTTCGTGCCAAAGGCTTGCACAGGCCTAAGTTCCCTTATGACAACTAGAGCTGGAAACAAGACCTCAAGCGATCCTAAGGCTAATTAGCACGGCTAGCATTTAAAAAACATCTGTTAAATGTTGTCATTGCTAGCATATACCTGTATTACAGCATGGTAAGTAGCGAGAACGCAAAGTTTTTGTTACCTTTGAAAAGAAAAATGTGAAGCTGTAATATTAGCATGAGCTATGCTAATGTTATTCACTGAAACAAACATCGCAGGTACTGACTTGCTGCTTTCTAATATCTGTGTTTATTTCTGGATATACCTACATGGTTATTAGACATCCCACATAAAGGGTGACAAAGGCAGTAACTATAAATGACCATAACTTTACTGTAAATTACACTGATGGGCTCAGTTCATATAGTTATATCACGTGCACACGCATGTTAGCAACCGTAACCATGCAGGCTGTTGGTATATGAATGCTGCGCAAGGTTCCAGCTGTTCCTTTACACTTGCTCTTGGATTTGTCTTGACCTGCTCCAAGCTCAGCTTGTGGAAAGATAACTTTTGGAGAATATTTCTACAGAAAGCGGATTTTACTACAAAGCGACAACAACTACTGCATCTTTGGATCTTTTGTACTTGTGTTTCATCATAACAGCAAAGCTTGAAGATCGTGGACCCCGACTCCTCGACAGCCACCAGGTACATTTCAAAATTTCTTCAATTATTTCAAGAGTCACTAGATGACTATAGTAATTTTACAGGTTCCAGTGTGAATATCACGTTTTAATGTGATCAAAATAAGTGTGTTCTAAGACTTTTCCTGGCAAATCGCTTTTATGCTTTAAATTTTCCAGGAGAGGTGTAGAATTTATTACCGACTGGTGTATGAATGTGAAAAAAGGTTTTACTTTGATTTGAAGCCTTCAAATTTGACACTTTTTTCCAATGAAATGGTTAAAATTAGCTTAAAATTCGTAAAATGCCCCCCTCCCCAAATATACATATGTATATGTGTATATCGGTTTCTATGGTAACAGCATCTCCTCACAATGTTAGGACATATAGGAGTAAACACACCATATCCCCTGTAGGTCCTGACATCATTTTCTTCTCAAAGGCTTCATTTGAATAAACTATAACTTTTCCCCAGCTACATATGCGATGATAAATAAAATAAAATGAAATAATATAAAAAAGAATATTAAAACATCAATCATAGTCAAAAATAATCATAAAGTCAAACTGTTACAAAAATGTGTTTTATTTTTAAAATTGTGTGTGGAGTTCTACTGCCTTTTTTGCATTAGCAATATTTAGGACATGGAATTGGTACATGGGGAGATTAAATGTTTCGTTGTATTTTACATCGTTAATGAAAGAATTAAAAAAAATATGAGAATGAGCTGCTAAATTATTTATGGATTTTCTGCAGTATGCTATTCATGTCCAGTTCTTTACAAATCAGTACCTATTATCCATGACCTAGTCCAACGTAGTGTTTGCATAAAGGTTTAAAAAGAACAAATAAACAAAATGAATGTATACAAAATACAATACTGTTACCTTAAAAGTGTAGTGTGCACAGAGTGAGCTGCCTTGGCAGAGATTTGGATGCTTCACTTAATGATTGTGGACATAGTTGAAATCTTGTTTTCTTCTCACATGAACAAGTAAAGTGTCATTCAGTCTGATATGAATGTAGCCTGTAGCTTTAGCACTGGGTGCTTACTACATTCCTACTGTTATTTTAAACTTTGTTTCCTTACAGGCTGTCTTGACTACATTGTTGAACGTCCCAAGAACGAGACCTTTCTGAAGTCATCAGGATCCTTGATGACAGTCTCCTGAGCGCCATCTCTTCTGATGAAGCGTGGGACACTGATACCGTGCGTGTCAGTAAAGGTGAGTACATCGCCCTCTCATCCTCCCCCTCTTCTCATGAAGAACTGGATGCTGATGCGTGTCAGTGAAGTGGAAGGTGAGTACTCCCTCCCCACCTTGCTTTCTTGCACTGAGGTCTGCTTATTGTAAATATCTTGTACTTGTTTTTACACCTTTTCATGTCAAAGTTGGCCTCTGTGCTTATCAGTGTTAGAAAGACTCTTTCTTGAACCGAGGTCTGCTTATTGCAAATATCTTGTACTTGTTTGAACACCTTTTAATTTCAAAGTTGGCCTTTGTGCTTTTTCATTGGTGGAAAGACTCTTTCTTGCACTGAGGTCTGCTTATTGTAAATATATTGTGTTAACTTGTTATTTTCTGTTTTATCGCGAGAGTACTGTTGCCCGCGAAGGGTTGTTGTTGTTGTCCGTATGAAAAATGGCGGAATGAATAAAGCGCTGTGAATGAGAGTACGACGTCGTGTCTTTTGAGTTAACATTGGTAGCAGAGGATGGTTTCCAATTACAAAGTACCACCAAAGCTTGATGAAGCCAGGCCATACGAATGCTGGAAGAATGAAGTCAACATCTGGAGACGAGTTACGGAGCTGGATAAAAAGAAACAGGCACTCGCGGTGGTGCTGGGCCTCGAGGGAAGAGCCAGAGAAACGGCCATGGAGATACCCGCAGACAAAGATGACGGTATGGAAATACTGCTTGCAAAACTTGACGCGGTGTTTCAGAGAGAAGAGAAAGACCGCGCTTATGAAGCCTACTCGTGTTTTGACTCCATTGCAAAGAACCACAGCGTGTCCATGGCAGACTACATTATAGACTTTGAACAGCGTTATAACCGGATGAAAAAGTGGAGGAGTGTAACATTACTTTGTACACTAAAGCCTCAATGACAGACGCTGAAATTTTCCTGACTGAGGCACTGGGGTCAACCATTATTGATACTGCATGTACACGTACAGTTTGTGGTCAGAAGTGGCTAGATAGTTACATGCGTGACCTCAGCCAAGGCCAAGTAAACAAGCTGTTGCAATCAGAAACCCCCAGCTCCAGACCATTTCGCTTTGGGGATGGTATTGTAGTGTATTCCAGCAGAAAAGTGAAACTTCCAGCCAAAATTGGACAAACAAAATGTGACATTGAAAGTGAAGTAGTTCCTGTTGACATTCCACTACTACTGAGCAAAACG
The DNA here is from genome assembly GCF_057382095.1 of Aulonocara sp. 'chitande type north' Nkhata Bay. Taxonomy (NCBI): domain Eukaryota; kingdom Metazoa; phylum Chordata; class Actinopteri; order Cichliformes; family Cichlidae; genus Aulonocara; species Aulonocara sp. 'chitande type north' Nkhata Bay. Next base: position 6,720,064 of record NC_141359.1, on the reverse strand, counting down.
TCTCTCAAGAAAGCAGGGACTGTTCTAGACATGGAGAATGACAGTGTTGTCATGTTCAAGCAGCCTGTTCCTCTAGAGCTCACTAGTTCGGGACACTATTGCGTGGACATTAGAGATGAAAATACTACAGAAAGTTGCAATGAAAATGAAGTTCTCATGGTAACTGCTGAAATGTCTACAAAAGAGAAACAGAAAGTCCTTGTGAAACTTCATAAGCAGTTTGGTCATGCATCTGCAGAGAGGTTATTGAGGCTCATCCAAAGCTCTGGCAATACAGATAAACAATGTGCAGTTATTCTACAAGAGATAGTTCATGACTGTGACATTTGTCAGAAATATTGCAAAACCAAGCCGAGACCTGCTGTTGGTCTACCCCTGGCTTCTGAGTATAATGAGACAGTAGCGATGGATCTACATGAGCTGGAGCCCAATGTGTGGTACCTTCACATCATCGACCACTTCACACGCTTCAGTGCCGGCAGCATCGTAAAGACAAAGAAAGCTGCAGAGATCATCAACTCCTTCATTCACACCTGGATAAGCATTCACGGTGCCCCCAGACGGCTCTACACAGACAACGGCGGAGAGTTCAACAACACAGACATTCGGGACATGGCTGAAAACTTCAACATTGAGGTAAAAACAACGGCGGGGTATAGTCCCTGGAGCAACGGACTACTGGAGAGACATAACATGACACTTACAGAAATCCTCCTGAAGGTAAAAAAGGAACGTGGATGTGACTGGCACACTGCGCTAGACTGGGCCCTTATGGCCAAAAACAGTATGCTTAATGTACATGGTTATAGTCCACATCAACTTGTGTTTGGCCAAAACCCCAACCTTCCTTCTGTGTTGATGGATAAGCCACCTGCCTTAGAGGGCACAACTGTAAGTGCAAGAGTAGCTGAACATATCTCAGCATTACATGCTTCCAGGAAAGCATTTACTGAGGCAGAGTGTTCAGAAAGGATCAGGAGAGCACTACGCAAACAACTTAGGCCTACAGATGACAAATATGAGGCAGGAGATAAAGTATACTACAAACGAGTCGACTGTACAGAGTGGAAGGGTCCAGGTGTAGTTATTGGGCAGGATGGAACTGTTGTATTTGTAAGACATGGGGGGACTCTTGTAAGAGTACACCAGTCAAGATTGACTAAAGTGGATTCACAGACTGGAGATAAACAAATACCACACAGTACTACTGATGATGACAACAAAGACGCAGTTGAAAATGATGACACTGACACACCCGATGGTGAACAGAGTATTAGTGAGGAAGAAGACATCACTATTGACAGAGAAACCAACACTACAGAAAACATGTCTGTCACACAAACTGCAAATGAGCCCTCTACACCCACTGATCACGTCTCTGCAAATGTAAAATTAAGATCAGGACAGCTGATTGCTTTTACCAACAGAGACAACGGTGTTCAACACACAGCCAGAGTGCTAGGCAGAGCGGGAAAAGCAAAAGGGCAATACAAAAACTGGTACAATGTGCAATATCTTGAGCATGATGGTAGTGAAGGTGAAAACAGAGATGCAGATGTACTCATAACAAAAGATATTTCCTTTGATTCTGCTAAGCAGCAGGAGATTGAGAGCTGGCAAAGTAATGGTGTGTTTGATGAAGTGAAAGACCTGGGTCAAAAATGTGTGTCTACTAGATGGGTCTGTACACTCAAAGAAACTACTAATGGTGTTGTCCCAAAGGCTCGACTTGTGGCACGGGGGTTTGAAGAGGTAAATACTAAAGAACTACAGAAAGACTCTCCAACATGTGCGTCTGAGTCCCTCAGACTGGTGCTAGCTGTGATATGTCAAAACAAGTGGAGAGTAAATTCAATGGACATTAAATCTGCCTTCTTGCAGGGAATGGAACTGTCAAGAGGCATCTATCTTCGTCCCCCACCTGAAGCTGGCAAGGACAATGTTCTATGGAAACTGAAAAAGTGTGTTTATGGACTTGCAGATGCTTCACTTTATTGGTACAATAAGGTCAAAGACATTATGCTCAAAACTGGTGGTAAAATATCACAGGTTGATCCTGCAGTGTTCTATTGGCAGAATGAACAATCTGAGGTTACAGGAGTGCTTGCATGTCACGTTGATGATTTCCTTTGGGCTGGTTCAAGTCACTTTGCAACTCATATCATTCCTGTACTGAAATCTACCTTCCTTGTGGGCCGTGAAGAACATGACAGCTTTTCTTATGTTGGTATGGACATTTGTACAGTTAATGATGTAATAGAGGTGCATCAACAACTTTACATTGACAACCTACAACCGGTTCAGTTACAAGCAGCACGGGCTGTACAGAGGGAGGCTTCCTTAAGTGAAACAGAACGTGAGCAACTCAGGTCAAAAATAGGACAGATTTTGTGGGTTGCCAAACAAACAAGGCCTGATGTTATGTTTGACACATGTAGCCTTGGATCTAATATCAAAGATGCAACTGTACAGTCTATTCATGAAGTGAACAAAGTAATCCGTAAACTTAAGGCAGAGAAAGTGACTCTTAAGTTTCAGCACTTGGGTAACAGTGAGGATCTGGCATATCAGTGATGCTTCATTTGGCAACCTTCCTGATGGCGGTACTCAAGGAGGGGCATTAATCGTCCTTATGGGTAAAGGAGGAAAGTTTTGTCCTCTCTTCTGGCAGTCTAAAAAAATCAGGCGCGTGGTCAGAAGTACACTGGCAGGAGAAACTCTTGCCATGTCAGATGGAATAGACAGTGCAGTCTTCCTGGCAACACTTTTTTCTGAGCTTACAACTGGTAACACTGGTCTAAACGCTCTTCCTTTGATCTGTGTGACTGATAATCATTCCTTGTTTGATGCACTCAAGTCTACTAAGCAGGTTACAGAGAAGAGACTGGGGCTAGAAATGAGCAGCATTAAAGAGCTCATACAAGGCAAGAAAATCAGACAGGTTTGTTGGTCAGATTCAAAATCTCAACTTGCTGATTGTCTGACAAAAAAGGGAGTTTCACCTTTAACCCTTCTAAAGGCGCTAGATGAAGGACTCTGGATACTGTAATCCTTTGTTTACAAAGTTGTCTTTGCATTCAAATGTACCATTGTTTATTGTGTGCAATGATAGTATGCTTTAAGTAAAGCAAAGCACTTTTGAAAAAAAATTTTTTGTTTATATAAATATATACATATATGTATACAAATGTTTACAGGGGTGTGTTTATACTTTTATTTTATTTTATTTTAAGAAAGAGGGAGATTGTTAACTTGTTATTTTCTATTTTATCGCGAGAGTACTGTAGCCCGCGAAGGGTTGTTGTTGTTGTCCGTATGAAAAATGGCGGAACAAATAAAGCGCTGTGACTGAGAGTACGACGTCGTGTATTTTGAGTTAACACTTGTACTTGTTTTTACACCTTTTAATGTCAAAGTTGGTCTCTGTGATTTTTCAGTGTTGGAAAGACTCTTTCTTGCACTGAGGTCTGCTTATTGTAAATATCTTGTACTTGTTTAAACACCTTTTCATGTCAAAGTTGGCCTCTGTGCTTTTTCAGTGTTGGAAAGACTCTTTCTTGCACTGAGGTCTGCTTATTGTAAATATCTTGTACTTGTTTGAACACCTTTTAATGTCAAAGTTGGCCTCTGTGCTTATCAGTGTTGGAAAGACTCTTTCTTGCACTGAGGTCTGCTTATTGTAAATATCTTGTACTTGATTTTTACACCTTTTCATGTCAAAGTTGGCCTCTGTGCTTATCAGTGTTGGAAAGACTCTTTCTTGCACTGAGGTCTGCTTATTGTAAATATCTTGTACTTGTTTGAACACCTTTTAATGTCAAAGTTGGCCTCTGTGCTTATCAGTGTTGGAAAGACTCTTTCTTGCACTGAGGTCTGCTTATTGTAAATATCTTGTACTTGTTTGAACACCTTTTAATGTCAAAGTTGGCCTCTGTGCTTTTTCAGTGTTAGAAAGACTCTTTCTTGCACTGAGGTCTGCTTATTGTAAATATCTTGTACTTGTTTTTACACCTTTTCATGTCAAAGTTGGCCTCTGTGCTTATCAGTGTTGGAAAGACTCTTTCTTGCACTGAGGTCTGCTTATTGTAAATATCTTGTACTTGTTTGAACACCTTTTCATGTCAAAGTTGGCCTCTGTGCTTTTTCAGTGTTGGAAAGACTCTTTCTTGCACTGAGGTCTGCTTATTGTAAATATCTTGTACTTGTTTTTACACCTTTTCATGTCAAAGTTGGCCTCTGTGCTTTTTCAGTGTTGGAAAGACTCTTTCTTGCACTGAGGTCTGCTTATTGTAAATATCTTGTACTTGTTTGAACACCTTTTAATGTCAAAGTTGGCCTCTGTGCTTTTTCAGTGTTGGAAAGACTCTTTCTTGCACTGAGGTCTGCTTATTGTAAATATCTTGTACTTGATTTTACACCTTTTAATGTCAAAGTTGGCCTCTGTGCTTTTTCAGTGTTAGAAAGACTCTTTCTTGCACTGAGGTCTGCTTATTGTAAATATCTTGTACTTGTTTTTACACCTTTTAATGTCAAAGTTGGCCTCTGCGCTTCCTCAGTGTTAGAAAGACTCTTTCTTGCACTGAGGTCTGCTTATTGTAAATATCTTGTACTTGTTTGAACACCTTTTCATGTCAAAGTTGGCCTCTGTGCTTGTCAGTGTTGGAAAGACACGTTTTTGCACTGAGGTCTGCTTATTGTAAATATCTTGTACTTGTTTGAACACCTTTTAATGTCAAAGTTGGCCTCTGTGCTTTTTCAGTGTTGAAAAGACTCTTTCTTGCACTGAGGTCTGCTTATTGTAAATATCTTGTACTTGTTTTTACACCTTTTAATGTCAAAGTTGGCCTCTGTGCTTATCAGTGTTGGAAAGACTCTTTCTTGCACTGAGGTCTGCTTATTGTAAATATCTTGTACTTGATTTTTACCCCTTTTAATGTCAAAGTTGGCCTCTGTGCTTATCAGTGTTGGAAAGACTCTTTCTTGCACTGAGGTCTGCTTATTGTAAATATCTTGTACTTATTTGAACACCTTTTAATGTCAAAGTTGGCCTCTGTGCTTATCAGTGTTGGAAAGACTCTTTCTTGCACTAAGGTCTGCTTATTGTAAATATCTTGTACTTGATTTTTACACCTTTTCATGTCAAAGTTGGCCTCTGTGCTTATCAGTGTTGGAAAGACTCTTTCTTGCACTAAGGTCTGCTTATTGTAAATATCTTGTACTTGATTTTTACACCTTTTCATGTCAAAGTTGGCCTCTGTGCTTATCAGTGTTGGAAAGACTCTTTCTTGCACTGAGGTCTGCTTATTGTAAATATCTTGTACTTGATTTTTACACCTTTTCATGTCAAAGTTGGCCTCTGTGCTTATCAGTGTTGGAAAGACTATTTCTTGCACTGAGGTCTGCTTATTGTAAATATCTTGTACTTGATTTTTACACCTTTTCATGTCAAAGTTGGCCTCTGACCTTATCAGTGTTGGAAAGACTATTTCTTGCACTGAGGTCTGCTTATTGTAAATATCTTGTACTTGATTTTTACACCTTTTCATGTCAAAGTTGGCCTCTGTGCTTATCAGTGTTGGAAAGACTCTTTCTTGCACTGAGGTCTGCTTATTGTAAATATCTTGTACTTGTTTGAACACCTTTTAATGTCAAAGTTGGCCTCTGTGCTTATCAGTGTTGGAAAGACTCTTTCTTGCACTGAGGTCTGCTTATTGTAAATATCTTGTACTTGTTTGAACACCTTTTAATGTCAAAGTTGGCCTCTGTGCTTTTTCAGTGTTAGAAAGACTCTTTCTTGCACTGAGGTCTGCTTATTGTAAATATCTTGTACTTGTTTTTACACCTTTTCATGTCAAAGTTGGCCTCTGTGCTTATCAGTGTTGGAAAGACTCTTTCTTGCACTGAGGTCTGCTTATTGTAAATATCTTGTACTTGTTTGAACACCTTTTCATGTCAAAGTTGGCCTCTGTGCTTTTTCAGTGTTGGAAAGACTCTTTCTTGCACTGAGGTCTGCTTATTGTAAATATCTTGTACTTGTTTGAACACCTTTTAATGTCAAAGTTGGCCTCTGTGCTTTTTCAGTGTTGGAAAGACTCTTTCTTGCACTGAGGTCTGCTTATTGTAAATATCTTGTACTTGTTTGAACACCTTTTCATGTCAAAGTTGGCCTCTGTGCTTGTCAGTGTTGGAAAGACACGTTTTTGCACTGAGGTCTGCTTATTGTAAATATCTTGTACTTGTTTTTACACCTTTTCATGTCAAAGTTGGCCTCTGTGCTTTTTCAGTGTTGAAAAGACTCTTTCTTGCACTGAGGTCTGCTTATTGTAAATATCTTGTACTTGTTTGAACACCTTTTAATGTCAAAGTTGGCCTCTGTGCTTTTTCAGTGTTGAAAAGACTCTTTCTTGCACTGAGGTCTGCTTATTGTAAATATCTTGTACTTGTTTTTACACCTTTTCATGTCAAAGTTGGCCTCTGTGCTTTTTCAGTGTTGGAAAGACTCTTTCTTGCACTGAGGTCTGCTTATTGTAAATATCTTGTACTTGATTTTTACCCCTTTTAATGTCAAAGTTGGCCTCTGTGCTTATCAGTGTTGGAAAGACTCTTTCTTGCACCGAAGTCTGCTTATTGTAAATATCTTGTACTTGATTTTTACACCTTTTCATGTCAAAGTTGGCCTCTGTGCTTATCAGTGTTGGAAAGACTCTTTCTTGCACTGAGGTCTGCTTATTGTAAATATCTTGTACTTGATTTTTACACCTTTTCATGTCAAAGTTGGCCTCTGTGCTTATCAGTGTTGGAAAGACTATTTCTTGCACTGAGGTCTGCTTATTGTAAATATCTTGTACTTGATTTTTACACCTTTTCATGTCAAAGTTGGCCTCTGTGCTTATCAGTGTTAGAAAGACTCTTTCTTGCACTGAGGTCTGCTTATTGTAAATATCTTGTACTTGTTTGAACACCTTTTAATGTCAAAGTTGGCCTCTGTGCTTATCAGTGTTGGAAAGACTCTTTCTTGCACTGAGGTCTGCTTATTGTAAATATCTTGTACTTGTTTGAACACCTTTTCATGTCAAAGTTGGCCTCTGTGCTTTTTCAGTGTTGGAAAGACTCTTTCTTGCACTGAGGTCTGCTTATTGTAAATATCTTGTACTTGTTTTTACACCTTTTCATGTCAAAGTTGGCCTCTGTGCTTTTTCAGTGTTGGAAAGACTCTTTCTTGCACTGAGGTCTGCTTATTGTAAATATCTTGTACTTGTTTGAACACCTTTTAATGTCAAAGTTGGCCTCTGTGCTTTTTCAGTGTTGGAAAGACTCTTTCTTGCACTGAGGTCTGCTTATTGTAAATATCTTGTACTTGTTTGAACACCTTTTCATGTCAAAGTTGGCCTCTGTGCTTGTCAGTGTTGGAAAGACACGTTTTTGCACTGAGGTCTGCTTATTGTAAATATCTTGTACTTGTTTGAACACCTTTTAATGTCAAAGTTGGCCTCTGTGCTTTTTCAGTGTTGAAAAGACTCTTTCTTGCACTGAGGTCTGCTTATTGTAAATATCTTGTACTTGTTTTTACACCTTTTCATGTCAAAGTTGGCCTCTGTGCTTTTTCAGTGTTGAAAAGACTCTTTCTTGCACTGAGGTCTGCTTATTGTAAATATCTTGTACTTGTTTGAACACCTTTTAATGTCAAAGTTGGCCTCTGTGCTTTTTCAGTGTTGAAAAGACTCTTTCTTGCACTGAGGTCTGCTTATTGTAAATATCTTGTACTTGTTTTTACACCTTTTCATGTCAAAGTTGGCCTCTGTGCTTTTTCAGTGTTGGAAAGACTCTTTCTTGCACTGAGGTCTGCTTATTGTAAATATCTTGTACTTGATTTTTACCCCTTTTAATGTCAAAGTTGGCCTCTGTGCTTATCAGTGTTGGAAAGACTCTTTCTTGCACTGAGGTCTGCTTATTGTAAATATCTTGTACTTATTTGAACACCTTTTAATGTCAAAGTTGGCCTCTGTGCTTATCAGTGTTGGAAAGACTCTTTCTTGCACTGAGGTCTGCTTATTGTAAATATCTTGTACTTGATTTTTACACCTTTTCATGTCAAAGTTGGCCTCTGTGCTTATCAGTGTTGGAAAGACTCTTTCTTGCACTAAGGTCTGCTTATTGTAAATATCTTGTACTTGATTTTTACCCCTTTTAATGTCAAAGTTGGCCTCTGTGCTTATCAGTGTTGGAAAGACTCTTTCTTGCACTGAGGTCTGCTTATTGTAAATATCTTGTACTTATTTGAACACCTTTTAATGTCAAAGTTGGCCTCTGTGCTTATCAGTGTTGGAAAGACTCTTTCTTGCACTGAGGTCTGCTTATTGTAAATATCTTGTACTTGATTTTTACACCTTTTCATGTCAAAGTTGGCCTCTGTGCTTATCAGTGTTGGAAAGACTCTTTCTTGCACTGAGGTCTGCTTATTGTAAATATCTTGTACTTGATTTTTACACCTTTTAATGTCAAAGTTGGCCTCTTTGCTTTTTCAGTGTTGGAAAGACTCTTTCTTGCACTGAGGTCTGCTTATTGTAAATATCTTGTACTTGTTTGAACACCTTTTAATGTCAAAGTTGGCCTCTGTGCTTTTTCAGTGTTGGAAAGACTCTTTCTTGCACTGAGGTCTGCTTATTGTAAATATCTTGTACTTGATTTTACACCTTTTAATGTCAAAGTTGGCCTCTGTGCTTTTTCAGTGTTAGAAAGACTCTTTCTTGCACTGAGGTCTGCTTATTGTAAATATCTTGTACTTGTTTGAACACCTTTTCATGTCAAAGTTGGCCTCTTTGCTTTTTCCGTGTTGGAAAGACTCTTTCTTGCACTGAGGTCTGCTTATTGTAAATATCTTGTACTTGATTTTACACCTTTTAATGTCAAAGTTGGCCTCTGTGCTTTTTCAGTGTTGGAAAGACTCTTTCTTGCACTGAGGTCTGCTTATTGTAAATATCTTGTACTTGTTTGAAGACCTTTTAATGTCAAAGTTGGCCTCTGTGCTTATCAGTGTTGGAAAGACTCTTTCTTGCACTGAGGTCTGCTTATTGTAAATATCTTGTACTTATTTGAACACCTTTTAATGTCAAAGTTGGCCTCTTTGCTTTTTCCGTGTTGGAAAGACTCTTTCTTGCACTGAGGTCTGCTTATTGTAAATATCTTGTACTTGTCTGAACACCTTTTAATGTCAAAGTTGGCCTCTGTGCTTTTTCAGTGTTGGAAAGACTCTTTCTTGCACTGAGGTCTGCTTATTGTAAATATCTTGTACTTGTTTGAACACCTTTTAATGTCAAAGTTGGCCTCTGTGCTTATCAGTGTTGGAAAGACTCTTTCTTGCACTGAGGGCTGCTTATTGTAAATATCTTGTACTTGTTTGAAGACCTTTTATGTCAAAGTTGGCCTCTGACCTTATCAGTGTTGGAAAGACTCTTTCTTGCACTGAGGTCTGCTTATTGTAAATATCTTGTACTTGATTTTACACCTTTTCATGTCAAAGTTGGCCTCTGTGCTTTTTCAGTGTTGGAAAGACTCTTTCTTGCACTGAGGTCTGCTTATTGTAAATATCTTGTACTTGTTTGAACACCTTTTAATGTCAAAGTTGGCCTCTGTGCTTATCAGTGTTGGAAAGGCTCTTTCTTGCACTGAGGTCTGCTTATTGTAAATATCTTGTACTTGTTTTTACACCTTTTATGTCAAAGTTGGCCTCTGACCTTATCAGTGTTGGAAAGACTCTTTCTTGCACTGAGGTCTGCTTATTGTAAATATCTTGTACTTGTTTTTACACCTTTTATGTCAAAGTTGGCCTCTGACCTTATCAGTGTTGGAAAGACTCTTTCTTGCACTGAGGTCTGCTTATTGTAAATATCTTGTACTTGTTTGAACACCTTTTAATGTCAAAGTTGGCCTCTGTGCTTATCAGTGTTGAAAAGACTCTTTCTTGCACTGAGGTCTGCTTATTGTAAATATCTTGTACTTGTTTGAACACCTTTTAATGTCAAAGTTGGCCTCTGCGCTTCTGCAGTGTTAGAAAGACTCTTTCTTGCACTGAGGTCTGCTTATTGTAAATATCTTGTACTTGTTTGAAGACCTTTTAATGTCAAAGTTGGCCTCTGTGCTTGTCAGTGTTGGAAAGACACGTTTTTGCACTGAGGTCTGCTTATTGTGAATATCTTGTACTTGTTTGAACACCTTTTAATGTCAAAGTTGGCCTCTGTGCTTTTTCAGTGTTGGAAAGACTCTTTCTTGCACTGAGGTCTGCTTATTGTAAATATCTTGTACTTGTTTTTACACCTTTTATGTCAAAGTTGGCCTCTGACCTTATCAGTGTTGGAAAGACTCTTTCTTGCACTGAGGTCTGCTTATTGTAAATATCTTGTACTTGTTTTTACACCTTTTCATGTCAAAATTGGCCTCTGTGCTTTTTCATTGTTGGAAAGACTCTTTCTTGCACTGAGGTCTGCTTATTGTAAATATCTTGTACTTGTTTGAACACCTTTTAATGTCAAAGTTGGCCTCTGTGCTTTTTCAGTGTTGAAAAGACTCTTTCTTGCACTGAGGTCTGCTTATTGTAAATATCTTGTACTTGTTTTTACACCTTTTAATGTCAAAGTTGGCCTCTGACCTTATCAGTGTTGGAAAGACTCTTTCTTGCACTGAGGTCTGCTTATTGTAAATATCTTGTACTTGTTTGAACACATTTTAATGTCAAAGTTGGCCTCTGACCTTATCAGTGTTGGAAAGACTCTTTCTTGCACTGAGGTCTGCTTATTGTAAATATCTTGTACTTGTTTTTACACCTTTTCATGTCAAAATTGGCCTCTGTGCTTTTTCATTGTTGGAAAGACTCTTTCTTGCACTGAGGTCTGCTTATTGTAAATATCTTGTACTTGTTTTTACACCTTTTATGTCAAAGTTGGCCTCTGACCTTATCAGTGTTGGAAAGACTCTTTCTTGCACTGAGGTCTGCTTATTGTAAATATCTTGTACTTGTTTTTACACCTTTTATGTCAAAGTTGGCCTCTGACCTTATCAGTGTTGGAAAGACTCTTTCTTGCACTGAGGTCTGCTTATTGTAAATATCTTGTACTTGTTTTTACACCTTTTCATGTCAAAATTGGCCTCTGTGCTTTTTCATTGTTGGAAAGACTCTTTCTTGCACTGAGGTCTGCTTATTGTAAATATCTTGTACTTGTTTGAACACCTTTTAATGTCAAAGTTGGCCTCTGTGCTTTTTCAGTGTTGAAAAGACTCTTTCTTGCACTGAGGTCTGCTTATTGTAAATATCTTGTACTTGTTTTTACACCTTTTAATGTCAAAGTTGGCCTCTGACCTTATCAGTGTTGGAAAGACTCTTTCTTGCACTGAGGTCTGCTTATTGTAAATATCTTGTACTTGTTTGAACACATTTTAATGTCAAAGTTGGCCTCTGACCTTATCAGTGTTGGAAAGACTCTTTCTTGCACTGAGGTCTGCTTATTGTAAATATCTTGTACTTGTTTTTACACCTTTTAATGTCAAAGTTGGCCTCTGACCTTATCAGTGTTGGAAAGACTCTTTCTTGCACTGAGGTCTGCTTATTGTAAATATCTTGTACTTGTTTGAACACCTTTTCATGTCAAAGTTGGCCTTTGTGCTTTTTCAGTGTTGAAAAGACTCTTTCTTGCACTGAGGTCTGCTTATTGTAAATATCTTGTACTTGTTTTTACACCTTTTCATGTCAAAGTTGGCCTCTGTGCTTTTTCATTGTTGGAAAGACTCTTTCTTGCACTGAGGTCTGCTTATTGTAAATATCTTGTACTTGTTTTTACACCTTTTAATGTCAAAGTTGGCCTCTGTGCTTTTTCCGTGTTAGAAAGACTCTTTCTTGCACTGAGGTCTGCTTATTGTTAATATCTTGTACTTGTTTTTACACCTTTTCATGTCAAAGTTGGCCTCTGTGCTTTTTCAGTGTTGGAAAGACTCTTTCTTGCACTGAGGTCTGCTTATTGTAAATATCTTGTACTTGTTTTTACACCTTTTATGTCAAAGTTGGCCTCTGACCTTATCAGTGTTGGAAAGACTCTTTCTTGCACTGAGGTCTGCTTATTGTAAATATCTTGTACTTGTTTTTGCACCTTTTAATGTCAAAGTTGGCCTCTGCGCTTCCTCAGTGTTAGAAAGACTCTTTCTTGCACTGAGGTCTGCTTATTGTAAATATCTTGTACTTGATTTTACACCTTTTAATGTCAAAGTTGGCCTCTGTGCTTCTGCAGTGTTGGAAAGACTCTTTCTTGCACTGAGGTCTGCTTATTGTAAATATCTTGTACTTGTTTGAACACCTTTTCATGTCAAAGTTGGCCTCTGTGCTTGTCAGTGTTGGAAAGACACGTTTTTGCACTGAGGTCTGCTTATTGTAAATATCTTGTACTTGTTTTTACACCTTTTCATGTCAAAGTTGGCCTCTGAGCTTATCAGTGATGGAAAGACTCTTTCTTGCACTGAGGTCTGCTTATTGTAAATATCTTGTACTTGTTTTTACACCTTTTCATGTCAAAGTTGGCCTCTGAGCTTATCAGTGATGGAAAGACTCTTTCTTGCACTGAGGTCTGCTTATTGTTAATATCTTGTACTTGTTTTTACACCTTTTCATGTCAAAGTTGGCCTCTGTGCTTATCAGTGTTGGAAAGACTCTTTCTTGCACTGAGGTCTGCTTATTGTAAATATCTTGTACTATATTTTTACACCTTTTCATGTCAAAGTTGGCCTCTGTGCTTATCAGTGTTGGAAAGACTCTTTCTTGCACTGAGGTCTGCTTATTGTGAATATATTGTACTTGTTTTTATACCTTTTAATGTCAAAGTTGGCCTCTGTGCTTATCAGTGTTGGAAAGACTCTTTCTTGCACTGAGGTCTGCTTATTGTGAATATATTGTACTTGTTTGAACACCTTTTAATGTCAAAGTTGGCCTCTGTGCTTATCAGTGTTAGAAAGACTCTTTCTTGCACTGAGGTCTGCTTATTGTGAATATATTGTACTTGTTTTTATACCTTTTAATGTCAAAGTTGGCCTCTGTGCTTATCAGTGTTGGAAAGACTCTTTCCTGCACTGAGGTCTGCTTATTGTAAATATCTTGTACTTGTTTGAACACCTTTTAATGTCAAAGTTGGCCTCTGTGCTTATCAGTGTTAGAAAGACTCTTTCTTGCACTGAGGTCTGCTTATTGTGAATATATTGTACTTGTTTTTATACCTTTTAATGTCAAAGTTGGCCTCTGTGCTTATCAGTGTTGGAAAGACTCTTTCTTGCACTGAGGTCTGCTTATTGTGAATATATTGTACTTGTTTGAAGACCTTTTAATGTTAAAGTTGGCCTCTTTGCTTTTTCCGTGTTGGAAAGACTCTTTCTTGCACTGAGGTCTGCTTATTGTAAATATCTTGTACTTGTTTGAAGACCTTTTCATGTCAAAGTTGGCCTCTGTGCTTCTGCAGTGTTAGAAAGACTCTTTCTTGCACTGAGGGCTGCTTATTGTAAATATCTTGTACTTGTTTGAAGACCTTTTCATGTCAAAGTTGGCCTCTGTGCTTCTGCATTGTTAGAAAGACTCTTTCTTGCACTGAGGGCTGCTTATTGTAAATATCTTGTACTTGTTTGAAGACCTTTTAATGTTAAAGTTGGCCTCTTTGCTTTTTCCGTGTTGGAAAGACTCTTTCTTGCACTGAGGTCTGCTTATTGTAAATATCTTGTACTTGTTTGAACACCTTTTAATGTCAAAGTTGGCCTCTGTGCTTATCAGTGTTAGAAAGACTCTTTCTTGCACTGAGGGCTGCTTATTGTAAATATCTTGTACTTGTTTGAAGACCTTTTCATGTCAAAGTTGGCCTCTGTGCTTCTGCAGTGTTAGAAAGACTCTTTCTTGCACTGAGGTCTGCTTATTGTTAATATCTTGTACTTGTTTTTACACCTTTTCATGTCAATGTTGGCCTCTGAGCTTATCAGTGATGGAAAGACTCTTTCTTGCACTGAGGTCTGCTTATTGTTAATATCTTGTACTTGTTTTTACACCTTTTCATGTCAAAGTTGGCCTCTGAGCTTATCAGTGATGGAAAGACTCTTTCTTGCACTGAGGTCTGCTTATTGTAAATATCTTGTACTTGATTTTTACACCTTTTAATGTCAAAGTTGGCCTCTGTGCTTATCAGTGTTAGAAAGACTCTTTCTTGCACTGAGGTCTGCTTATTGTGAATATATTGTACTTGTTTTTATACCTTTTAATGTCAAAGTTGGCCTCTGTGCTTATCAGTGTTGGAAAGACTCTTTCTTGCACTGAGGTCTGCTTATTGTGAATATATTGTACTTGTTTGAACACCTTTTCATGTCAAAGTTGGCCTCTGTGCTTCTGCAGTGTTAGAAAGACTCTTTCTTGCACTGAGGTCTGCTTATTGTAAATATCTTGTACTTGTTTGAAGACCTTTTCATGTCAAAGTTGGCCTCTGTGCTTCTGCAGTGTTAGAAAGACTCTTTCTTGCACTGAGGGCTGCTTATTGTAAATATCTTGTACTTGTTTGAACACCTTTTAATGTTAAAGTTGGCCTCTTTGCTTTTTCCGTGTTGGAAAGACTCTTTCTTGCACTGAGGTCTGCTTATTGTAAATATCTTGTACTTGTTTGAACACCTTTTAATGTTAAAGTTGGCCTCTTTGCTTTTTCCGTGTTGGAAAGACTCTTTCTTGCACTGAGGTCTGCTTATTGTAAATATCTTGTACTTGTTTTTACACCTTTTCATGTCAAAGTTGGCCTCTGTGCTTTTTCATTGTTGGAAAGACTCTTTCTTGCACTGAGGTCTGCTTATTGTAAATATCTTGTACTTGTTTTTACACCTTTTAATGTCAAAGTTGGCCTCTGTGCTTTTTCCGTGTTAGAAAGACTCTTTCTTGCACTGAGGTCTGCTTATTGTTAATATCTTGTACTTGTTTTTACACCTTTTCATGTCAAAGTTGGCCTCTGTGCTTTTTCAGTGTTGGAAAGACTCTTTCTTGCACTGAGGTCTGCTTATTGTAAATATCTTGTACTTGTTTTTACACCTTTTATGTCAAAGTTGGCCTCTGACCTTATCAGTGTTGGAAAGACTCTTTCTTGCACTGAGGTCTGCTTATTGTAAATATCTTGTACTTGTTTTTGCACCTTTTAATGTCAAAGTTGGCCTCTGCGCTTCCTCAGTGTTAGAAAGACTCTTTCTTGCACTGAGGTCTGCTTATTGTAAATATCTTGTACTTGATTTTACACCTTTTAATGTCAAAGTTGGCCTCTGTGCTTCTGCAGTGTTGGAAAGACTCTTTCTTGCACTGAGGTCTGCTTATTGTAAATATCTTGTACTTGTTTGAACACCTTTTCATGTCAAAGTTGGCCTCTGTGCTTGTCAGTGTTGGAAAGACACGTTTTTGCACTGAGGTCTGCTTATTGTAAATATCTTGTACTTGTTTTTACACCTTTTCATGTCAAAGTTGGCCTCTGAGCTTATCAGTGATGGAAAGACTCTTTCTTGCACTGAGGTCTGCTTATTGTAAATATCTTGTACTTGTTTTTACACCTTTTCATGTCAAAGTTGGCCTCTGAGCTTATCAGTGATGGAAAGACTCTTTCTTGCACTGAGGTCTGCTTATTGTTAATATCTTGTACTTGTTTTTACACCTTTTCATGTCAAAGTTGGCCTCTGTGCTTATCAGTGTTGGAAAGACTCTTTCTTGCACTGAGGTCTGCTTATTGTAAATATCTTGTACTATATTTTTACACCTTTTCATGTCAAAGTTGGCCTCTGTGCTTATCAGTGTTGGAAAGACTCTTTCTTGCACTGAGGTCTGCTTATTGTGAATATATTGTACTTGTTTTTATACCTTTTAATGTCAAAGTTGGCCTCTGTGCTTATCAGTGTTGGAAAGACTCTTTCTTGCACTGAGGTCTGCTTATTGTGAATATATTGTACTTGTTTGAACACCTTTTAATGTCAAAGTTGGCCTCTGTGCTTATCAGTGTTAGAAAGACTCTTTCTTGCACTGAGGTCTGCTTATTGTGAATATATTGTACTTGTTTTTATACCTTTTAATGTCAAAGTTGGCCTCTGTGCTTATCAGTGTTGGAAAGACTCTTTCCTGCACTGAGGTCTGCTTATTGTAAATATCTTGTACTTGTTTGAACACCTTTTAATGTCAAAGTTGGCCTCTGTGCTTATCAGTGTTAGAAAGACTCTTTCTTGCACTGAGGTCTGCTTATTGTGAATATATTGTACTTGTTTTTATACCTTTTAATGTCAAAGTTGGCCTCTGTGCTTATCAGTGTTGGAAAGACTCTTTCTTGCACTGAGGTCTGCTTATTGTGAATATATTGTACTTGTTTGAAGACCTTTTAATGTTAAAGTTGGCCTCTTTGCTTTTTCCGTGTTGGAAAGACTCTTTCTTGCACTGAGGTCTGCTTATTGTAAATATCTTGTACTTGTTTGAAGACCTTTTCATGTCAAAGTTGGCCTCTGTGCTTCTGCAGTGTTAGAAAGACTCTTTCTTGCACTGAGGGCTGCTTATTGTAAATATCTTGTACTTGTTTGAAGACCTTTTCATGTCAAAGTTGGCCTCTGTGCTTCTGCAGTGTTAGAAAGACTCTTTCTTGCACTGAGGGCTGCTTATTGTAAATATCTTGTACTTGTTTGAAGACCTTTTAATGTTAAAGTTGGCCTCTTTGCTTTTTCCGTGTTGGAAAGACTCTTTCTTGCACTGAGGTCTGCTTATTGTAAATATCTTGTACTTGTTTGAACACCTTTTAATGTCAAAGTTGGCCTCTGTGCTTATCAGTGTTAGAAAGACTCTTTCTTGCACTGAGGGCTGCTTATTGTAAATATCTTGTACTTGTTTGAAGACCTTTTCATGTCAAAGTTGGCCTCTGTGCTTCTGCAGTGTTAGAAAGACTCTTTCTTGCACTGAGGGCTGCTTATTGTAAATATCTTGTACTTGTTTGAAGACCTTTTAATGTTAAAGTTGGCCTCTTTGCTTTTTCCGTGTTGGAAAGACTCTTTCTTGCACTGAGGTCTGCTTATTGTAAATATCTTGTACTTGTTTGAACACCTTTTCATGTCAAAGTTGGCCTCTGAGCTTATCAGTGATGGAAAGACTCTTTCTTGCACTGAGGTCTGCTTATTGTAAATATCTTGTACTTGTTTTTACACCTTTTCATGTCAAAGTTGGCCTCTGAGCTTATCAGTGATGGAAAGACTCTTTCTTGCACTGAGGTCTGCTTATTGTTAATATCTTGTACTTGTTTTTACACCTTTTCATGTCAATGTTGGCCTCTGAGCTTATCAGTGATGGAAAGACTCTTTCTTGCACTGAGGTCTGCTTATTGTTAATATCTTGTACTTGTTTTTACACCTTTTCATGTCAAAGTTGGCCTCTGAGCTTATCAGTGATGGAAAGACTCTTTCTTGCACTGAGGTCTGCTTATTGTAAATATCTTGTACTTGATTTTTACACCTTTTCATGTCAAAGTTGGCCTCTGTGCTTATCAGTGTTGGAAAGACTCTTTCTTGCACTGAGGTCTGCTTATTGTAAATATCTTGTACTTGTTTGAACACCTTTTAATGTCAAAGTTGGCCTCTGTGCTTATCAGTGTTAGAAAGACTCTTTCTTGCACTGAGGTCTGCTTATTGTGAATATATTGTACTTGTTTTTATACCTTTTAATGTCAAAGTTGGCCTCTGTGCTTATCAGTGTTGGAAAGACTCTTTCTTGCACTGAGGTCTGCTTATTGTGAATATATTGTACTTGTTTGAACACCTTTTCATGTCAAAGTTGGCCTCTGTGCTTCTGCAGTGTTAGAAAGACTCTTTCTTGCACTGAGGTCTGCTTATTGTAAATATCTTGTACTTGTTTGAAGACCTTTTCATGTCAAAGTTGGCCTCTGTGCTTCTGCAGTGTTAGAAAGACTCTTTCTTGCACTGAGGGCTGCTTATTGTAAATATCTTGTACTTGTTTGAACACCTTTTAATGTTAAAGTTGGCCTCTTTGCTTTTTCCGTGTTGGAAAGACTCTTTCTTGCACTGAGGTCTGCTTATTGTAAATATCTTGTACTTGTTTGAACACCTTTTAATGTCAAAGTTGGCCTCTGTGCTTATCAGTGTTAGAAAGACTCTTTCTTGCACTGAGGTCTGCTTATTGTGAATATATTGTACTTGTTTTTATACCTTTTAATGTCAAAGTTGGCCTCTGTGCTTATCAGTGTTGGAAAGGCTCTTTCTTGCACTGAGGTCTGCTTATTGTAAATATCTTGTACTTGTTTTTACACCTTTTCATGTCAAAGTTGGCCTCTGAGCTTATCAGTGATGGAAAGACTCTTTCTTGCACCGAAGTCTGCTTATTGTAAATATCTTGTACTTGTTTTTACACCTTTTCATGTCAAAGTTGGCCTCTGTGCTTTTTCAGTGTTGGAAAGACTCTTTCTTGCACTGAGGTCTGCTTATTGTAAATATCTTGTACTTGTTTGAACACCTTTTAATGTCAAAGTTGGCCTCTGTGCTTATCAGTGTTGGAAAGACTCTTTCTTGCACTGAGGGCTGCTTATTGTAAATATCTTGTACTTGTTTGAACACCTTTTAATGTCAAAGTTGGCCTCTTTGCTTTTTCCGTGTTGGAAAGACTCTTTCTTGCACTGAGGTCTGCTTATTGTAAATATCTTGTACTTGTTTGAACACCTTTTAATGTCAAAGTTGGCCTCTGTGCTTTTTCAGTGTTGGAAAGACTCTTTCTTGCACTGAGGTCTGCTTATTGTAAATATCTTGTACTTGTTTGAACACCTTTTAATGTCAAAGTTGGCCTCTGTGCTTATCAGTGTTGGAAAGACTCTTTCTTGCACTGAGGTCTGCTTATTGTGAATATCTTGTACTTGTTTGAAGACCTTTTAATGTTAAAGTTGGCCTCTTTGATTTTTCCGTGTTGGAAAGACTCTTTCTTGCACTGAGGTCTGCTTATTGTGAATATCTTGTACTTGTTTGAACACCTTTTAATGTCAAAGTTGGCCTCTGTGCTTATCAGTGTTAGAAAGACTCTTTCTTACACTGAGGTCTGCTTATTGTAAATATCTTGTACTTGTTTGAAGACCTTTTAATGTTAAAGTTGGCCTCTTTGATTTTTCCGTGTTAGAAAGACTCTTTCTTGCACTGAGGTCTGCTTATTGTAAATATCTTGTACTTGATTTTTACACCTTTTAATGTCAAAGTTGGCCTCTGTGCTTTTTCAGTGTTGGAAAGACTCTTTCTTGCACTGAGGTCTGCTTATTGTAAATATCTTGTACTTGTTTGAACAGCTTTTCATGTCAAAGTTGGCCTCTGTGCTTCTGCAGTGTTAGAAAGACTCTTTCTTGCACTGAGGGCTGCTTATTGTAAATATCTTGTACTTGTTTGAAGACCTTTTAATGTTAAAGTTGGCCTCTGTGCTTATCAGTGTTGGAAAGACTCTTTCTTGCACTGAGGTCTGCTTATTGTAAATATCTTGTACTTGATTTTACACCTTTTAATGTCAAAGTTGGCCTCTGTGCTTATCAGTGTTGGAAAGACTCTTTCTTGCACTGAGGGCTGCTTATTGTAAATATCTTGTACTTGATTTTACACCTTTTAATGTCAAAGTTGGCCTCTGTGCTTATCAGTGTTGGAAAGACTCTTTCTTGCACTGAGGTCTGCTTATTGTAAATATCTTGTACTTGTTTGAACACCTTTTAATGTCAAAGTTGGCCTCTGTGCTTATCAGTGTTGGAAAGACTCTTTCTTGCACTGAGGGCTGCTTATTGTAAATATCTTGTACTTGTTTGAACACCTTTTAATGTCAAAGTTGGCCTCTGTGCTTTTTCCGTGTTGGAAAGACTCTTTCTTGCACTGAGGTCTGCTTATTGTAAATATATTGTACTTGTTTTTATACCTTTTAATGTCAAAGTTGGCCTCTGTGCTTTTTCAGTGTTGGAAAGACTCTTTCTTGCACTGAGGTCTGCTTATTGTAAATATCTTGTACTTGTTTGAACACCTTTTAATGTCAAAGTTGGCCTCTGTGCTTATCAGTGTTGGAAAGACTCTTTCTTGCACTGAGGGCTGCTTATTGTAAATATCTTGTACTTGTTTGAACACCTTTTAATGTCAAAGTTGGCCTCTGTGCTCTTTTCGTGTCTGAAAGACTCTTTCTTGCACTGAGGTCTGCTTATTGTAAATATCTTGTACTTGATTTTTACACCTTTTCATGTCAAAGTTGGCCTCTGTGCTTTTTCAGTGTTGGAAAGACTCTTTCTTGCACTGAGGTCTGCTTATTGTAAATATCTTGTACTTGATTTTACACCTTTTAATGTCAAAGTTGGCCTCTGTGCTTTTTCAGTGTTGGAAAGACTCTTTCTTGCACCGAGGTCTGCTTATTGTAAATATCTTGTACTTGTTTGAAGACCTTTTAATGTCAAAGTTGGCCTCTTTGCTTTTTCCGTGTTGGAAAGACTCTTTCTTGCACTGAGGTCTGCTTATTGTAAATATCTTGTACTTGATTTTACACCTTTTAATGTCAAAGTTGGCCTCTGTGCTTTTTCAGTGTTGGAAAGACTCTTTCTTGCACTGAGGTCTGCTTATTGTAAATATCTTGTACTTGTTTTTACACCTTTTCATGTCAAAGTTGGCCTCTTTGCTTATCAGTGTTGGAAAGGCTCTTTCTTGCACTGAGGTCTGCTTATTGTAAATATCTTGTACTTTTTTTTACACCTTTTAATGTCAAAGTTGGCCTCTGTGCTTATCAGTGTTGGAAAGACTCTTTCTTGCACTGAGGTCTGCTTATTGTAAATATCTTGTACTTTTTTTTACACCTTTTAATGTCAAAGTTGGCCTCTGTGCTTATCAGTGTTGGAAAGACTCTTTCTTGCACTGAGGTCTGCTTATTGTAAGTTTTGTACTTGTTTTTACACCTTTTCATGTCAAAGTTGGCCTCTTTGCTTATCAGTGTTGGAAAGGCTCTTTCTTGCACTGAGGTCTGCTTATTGTAAATATCTTGTACTTTTTTTTACACCTTTTCATGTCAAAGTTGGCCTCTTTGCTTATCAGTGTTGGAAAGGCTCTTTCTTGCACTGAGGTCTGCTTATTGTAAATATCTTGTACTTGTTTTTACACCTTTTCATGTCAAAGTTGGCCTCTGTGCTTATCAGTGTTGGAAAGACTCTTTCTTGCACTGAGGTCTGCTTATTGTGAATATATTGTACTTGTTTTTATACCTTTTAATGTCAAAGTTGGCCTCTGTGCTTATCAGTGTTGGAAAGGCTCTTTCTTGCACTGAGGTCTGCTTATTGTAAATATCTTGTACTTGTTTTTACACCTTTTCATGTCAAAGTTGGCCTCTGAGCTTATCAGTGATGGAAAGACTCTTTCTTGCACCGAAGTCTGCTTATTGTAAATATCTTGTACTTGTTTTTACACCTTTTCATGTCAAAGTTGGCCTCTGTGCTTTTTCAGTGTTGGAAAGACTCTTTCTTGCACTGAGGTCTGCTTATTGTAAATATCTTGTACTTGTTTGAACACCTTTTAATGTCAAAGTTGGCCTCTGTGCTTGTCAGTGTTGGAAAGACACGTTTTTGCACTGAGGTCTGCTTATTGTAAATATCTTGTACTTGTTTGAACACCTTTTAATGTCAAAGTTGGCCTCTGTGCTTATCAGTGTTGGAAAGACTCTTTCTTGCACTGAGGTCTGCTTATTGTAAATATCTTGTACTTGTTTGAACACCTTTTAATGTCAAAGTTGGCCTCTGTGCTTATCAGTGTTAGAAAGACTCTTTCTTGCACTGAGGTCTGCTTATTGTAAATATCTTGTACTTGTTTGAACACCTTTTAATGTCAAAGTTGGCCTCTGTGCTTATCAGTGTTAGAAAGACTCTTTCTTGCACTGAGGTCTGCTTATTGTGAATATATTGTACTTGTTTTTATACCTTTTAATGTCAAAGTTGGCCTCTGTGCTTATCAGTGTTGGAAAGGCTCTTTCTTGCACTGAGGTCTGCTTATTGTAAATATCTTGTACTTGTTTTTACACCTTTTCATGTCAAAGTTGGCCTCT
Organism: Aulonocara sp. 'chitande type north' Nkhata Bay; assembly: GCF_057382095.1. Lineage (NCBI taxonomy): Eukaryota > Metazoa > Chordata > Actinopteri > Cichliformes > Cichlidae > Aulonocara > Aulonocara sp. 'chitande type north' Nkhata Bay. Next base: position 6,697,962 of record NC_141359.1, on the reverse strand, counting down.
GAGCTTATCAGTGATGGAAAGACTCTTTCTTGCACCGAAGTCTGCTTATTGTAAATATCTTGTACTTGTTTTTACACCTTTTCATGTCAAAGTTGGCCTCTGTGCTTTTTCAGTGTTGGAAAGACTCTTTCTTGCACTGAGGTCTGCTTATTGTAAATATCTTGTACTTGTTTGAACACCTTTTAATGTCAAAGTTGGCCTCTGTGCTTATCAGTGTTGGAAAGACTCTTTCTTGCACTGAGGGCTGCTTATTGTAAATATCTTGTACTTGTTTGAAGACCTTTTAATGTCAAAGTTGGCCTCTTTGCTTTTTCCGTGTTGGAAAGACTCTTTCTTGCACTGAGGTCTGCTTATTGTAAATATCTTGTACTTGTTTGAACACCTTTTAATGTCAAAGTTGGCCTCTGTGCTTTTTCAGTGTTGGAAAGACTCTTTCTTGCACTGAGGTCTGCTTATTGTAAATATCTTGTACTTGTTTGAACACCTTTTAATGTCAAAGTTGGCCTCTGTGCTTATCAGTGTTGGAAAGACTCTTTCTTGCACTGAGGTCTGCTTATTGTGAATATCTTGTACTTGTTTGAAGACCTTTTAATGTTAAAGTTGGCCTCTTTGATTTTTCCGTGTTGGAAAGACTCTTTCTTGCACTGAGGTCTGCTTATTGTGAATATCTTGTACTTGTTTGAACACCTTTTAATGTCAAAGTTGGCCTCTGTGCTTATCAGTGTTAGAAAGACTCTTTCTTACACTGAGGTCTGCTTATTGTAAATATCTTGTACTTGTTTGAAGACCTTTTAATGTTAAAGTTGGCCTCTTTGATTTTTCCGTGTTGGAAAGACTCTTTCTTGCACTGAGGTCTGCTTATTGTGAATATCTTGTACTTGTTTGAACACCTTTTAATGTCAAAGTTGGCCTCTGTGCTTATCAGTGTTAGAAAGACTCTTTCTTGCACTGAGGTCTGCTTATTGTAAATATCTTGTACTTGATTTTTACCCCTTTTAATGTCAAAGTTGGCCTCTGTGCTTTTTCAGTGTTGGAAAGGCTCTTTCTTGCACTGAGGTCTGCTTATTGTAAATATCTTGTACTTGTTTGAACAGCTTTTCATGTCAAAGTTGGCCTCTGTGCTTCTGCAGTGTTAGAAAGACTCTTTCTTGCACTGAGGGCTGCTTATTGTAAATATCTTGTACTTGTTTGAAGACCTTTTAATGTTAAAGTTGGCCTCTGTGCTTTTTCAGTGTTGGAAAGACTCTTTCTTGCACTGAGGTCTGCTTATTGTAAATATCTTGTACTTGTTTGAACACCTTTTAATGTCAAAGTTGGCCTCTGTGCTTATCAGTGTTGGAAAGACTCTTTCTTGCACTGAGGTCTGCTTATTGTGAATATCTTGTACTTGTTTGAAGACCTTTTAATGTTAAAGTTGGCCTCTTTGATTTTTCCGTGTTGGAAAGACTCTTTCTTGCACTGAGGTCTGCTTATTGTGAATATCTTGTACTTGTTTGAACACCTTTTAATGTCAAAGTTGGCCTCTGTGCTTATCAGTGTTAGAAAGACTCTTTCTTACACTGAGGTCTGCTTATTGTAAATATCTTGTACTTGTTTGAAGACCTTTTAATGTTAAAGTTGGCCTCTTTGATTTTTCCGTGTTAGAAAGACTCTTTCTTGCACTGAGGTCTGCTTATTGTAAATATCTTGTACTTGTTTGAACAGCTTTTCATGTCAAAGTTGGCCTCTGTGCTTCTGCAGTGTTAGAAAGACTCTTTCTTGCACTGAGGGCTGCTTATTGTAAATATCTTGTACTTGTTTGAAGACCTTTTAATGTTAAAGTTGGCCTCTGTGCTTATCAGTGTTGGAAAGACTCTTTCTTGCACTGAGGTCTGCTTATTGTAAATATCTTGTACTTGATTTTACACCTTTTAATGTCAAAGTTGGCCTCTGTGCTTATCAGTGTTGGAAAGACTCTTTCTTGCACTGAGGGCTGCTTATTGTAAATATCTTGTACTTGATTTTACACCTTTTAATGTCAAAGTTGGCCTCTGTGCTTATCAGTGTTGGAAAGACTCTTTCTTGCACTGAGGTCTGCTTATTGTAAATATCTTGTACTTGTTTGAACACCTTTTAATGTCAAAGTTGGCCTCTGTGCTTATCAGTGTTGGAAAGACTCTTTCTTGCACTGAGGGCTGCTTATTGTAAATATCTTGTACTTGTTTGAACACCTTTTAATGTCAAAGTTGGCCTCTGTGCTTTTTCCGTGTTGGAAAGACTCTTTCTTGCACTGAGGTCTGCTTATTGTAAATATATTGTACTTGTTTTTATACCTTTTAATGTCAAAGTTGGCCTCTGTGCTTTTTCAGTGTTGGAAAGACTCTTTCTTGCACTGAGGTCTGCTTATTGTAAATATCTTGTACTTGTTTGAACACCTTTTAATGTCAAAGTTGGCCTCTGTGCTTATCAGTGTTGGAAAGACTCTTTCTTGCACTGAGGGCTGCTTATTGTAAATATCTTGTACTTGATTTTACACCTTTTAATGTCAAAGTTGGCCTCTGTGCTTTTTCAGTGTTGGAAAGACTCTTTCTTGCACTGAGGTCTGCTTATTGTAAATATCTTGTACTTGATTTTACACCTTTTCATGTCAAAGTTGGCCTCTGTGCTTATCAGTGTTGGAAAGACTCTTTCTTGCACTGAGGGCTGCTTATTGTAAATATCTTGTACTTGTTTTTATACCTTTTAATGTCAAAGTTGGCCTCTGTGCTTTTTCAGTGTTGGAAAGACTCTTTCTTGCACTGAGGTCTGCTTATTGTAAATATCTTGTACTTGTTTGAACACCTTTTAATGTCAAAGTTGGCCTCTGTGCTTATCAGTTTTGGAAAGGCTCTTTCTTGCACTGAGGGCTGCTTATTGTAAATATCTTGTACTTGTTTGAAGACCTTTTAATGTCAAAGTTGGCCTCTTTGCTTTTTCCGTGTTGGAAAGACTCTTTCTTGCACCGAGGTCTGCTTATTGTAAATATCTTGTACTTGTTTTTATACCTTTTCATGTCAAAGTTGGCCTCTGTGCTTATCAGTGTTGGAAAGACTCTTTCTTGCACTGAGGGCTGCTTATTGTAAATATCTTGTACTTGTTTTTATACCTTTTAATGTCAAAGTTGGCCTCTGTGCTTTTTCAGTGTTGGAAAGACTCTTTCTTGCACTGAGGTCTGCTTATTGTAAATATCTTGTACTTGTTTGAACACCTTTTAATGTCAAAGTTGGCCTCTGTGCTTATCAGTTTTGGAAAGGCTCTTTCTTGCACTGAGGGCTGCTTATTGTAAATATCTTGTACTTGTTTGAAGACCTTTTAATGTCAAAGTTGGCCTCTTTGCTTTTTCCGTGTTGGAAAGACTCTTTCTTGCACCGAGGTCTGCTTATTGTAAATATCTTGTACTTGTTTGAACACCTTTTAATGTCAAAGTTGGCCTCTGTGCTTTTTCAGTGTTGGAAAGACTCTTTCTTGCACTGAGGTCTGCTTATTGTAAATATCTTGTACTTGATTTTACACCTTTTAATGTCAAAGTTGGCCTCTGTGCTTTTTCAGTGTTGGAAAGACTCTTTCTTGCACTGAGGTCTGCTTATTGTAAATATCTTGTACTTGATTTTACACCTTTTCATGTCAAAGTTGGCCTCTGTGCTTATCAGTGTTGGAAAGACTCTTTCTTGCACTGAGGTCTGCTTATTGTTAATATATTGTACTTGTTTTTATACCTTTTCATGTCAAAGTTGGCCTCTGTGCTTATCAGTGTTGGAAAGACTCTTTCTTGCACTGAGGGCTGCTTATTGTAAATATCTTGTACTTGTTTTTATACCTTTTAATGTCAAAGTTGGCCTCTGTGCTTTTTCAGTGTTGGAAAGACTCTTTCTTGCACTGAGGGCTGCTTATTGTAAATATCTTGTACTTGTTTTTATACCTTTTAATGTCAAAGTTGGCCTCTGTGCTTTTTCAGTGTTGGAAAGACTCTTTCTTGCACTGAGGTCTGCTTATTGTAAATATCTTGTACTTGTTTGAACACCTTTTAATGTCAAAGTTGGCCTCTGTGCTTATCAGTGTTGGAAAGACTCTTTCTTGCACTGAGGGCTGCTTATTGTAAATATCTTGTACTTGTTTGAACACCTTTTAATGTCAAAGTTGGCCTCTGTGCTTTTTCCGTGTTGGAAAGACTCTTTCTTGCACCGAGGTCTGCTTATTGTAAATATCTTGTACTTGTTTGAACACCTTTTAATGTCAAAGTTGGCCTCTGTGCTTTTTCAGTGTTGGAAAGACACGTTTTTGCACTGAGGTCTGCTTATTGTAAATATCTTGTACTTGTTTGAAGACCTTTTAATGTCAAAGTTGGCCTCTTTGCTTTTTCAGTGTTGGAAAGACACGTTTTTGCACTGAGGTCTGCTTATTGTAAATATCTTGTACTTGTTTGAACACCTTTTAATGTCAAAGTTGGCCTCTGTGCTTTTTCAGTGTTGGAAAGACACGTTTTTGCACTGAGGTCTGCTTATTGTAAATATCTTGTACTTGTTTGAAGACCTTTTAATGTCAAAGTTGGCCTCTTTGCTTTTTCAGTGTTGGAAAGACTCTTTCTTGCACCGAGGTCTGCTTATTGTAAATATCTTGTACTTGATTTTACACCTTTTAATGTCAAAGTTGGCCTCTTTGCTTTTTCAGTGTTGGAAAGACTCTTTCTTGCACTGAGGTCTGCTTATTGTAAATATCTTGTACTTGATTTTACACCTTTTCATGTCAAAGTTGGCCTCTGTGCTTATCAGTGTTGGAAAGACTCTTTCTTGCACTGAGGTCTTCTTATTGTTAATATATTGTACTTGTTTTTATACCTTTTAATGTCAAAGTTGGCCTCTGTGCTTATCAGTGTTGGAAAGACTCTTTCTTGCACTGAGGGCTGCTTATTGTAAATATCTTGTACTTGTTTGAACACCTTTTAATGTCAAAGTTGGCCTCTGTGCTTATCAGTGTTGGAAAGACACGTTTTTGCACTGAGGTCTGCTTATTGTAAATATCTTGTACTTGTTTGAACACCTTTTCATGTCAAAGTTGGCCTCTGTGCTTTTTCAGTGTTGGAAAGACTCTTTCTTGCACTGAGGTCTGCTTATTGTAAATATCTTGTACTTGTTTGAACACCTTTTAATGTCAAAGTTGGCCTCTGTGCTTTTTCAGTGTTGGAAAGACTCTTTCTTGCACTGAGGGCTGCTTATTGTAAATATCTTGTACTTGTTTGAACACCTTTTAATGTCAAAGTTGGCCTCTGTGCTTATCAGTGTTGGAAAGACACGTTTTTGCACTGAGGTCTGCTTATTGTAAATATCTTGTACTTGTTTGAAGACCTTTTAATGTCAAAGTTGGCCTCTTTGCTTTTTCCGTGTTGGAAAGACTCTTTCTTGCACTGAGGTCTGCTTATTTTAAATATCTTGTACTTGATTTTACACCTTTTCATGTCAAAGTTGGCCTCTGTGCTTATCAGTGTTGGAAAGACTCTTTCTTGCACTGAGGTCTGCTTATTGTTAATATATTGTACTTGTTTTTATACCTTTTCATGTCAAAGTTGGCCTCTGTGCTTATCAGTGTTGGAAAGGCTCTTTCTTGCACTGAGGTCTGCTTATTGTTAATATATTGTACTTGTTTTTATACCTTTTCATGTCAAAGTTGGCCTCTGTGCTTATCAGTGTTGGAAAGGCTCTTTCTTGCACTGAGGTCTGCTTATTGTAAATATCTTGTACTTGTTTTTACACCTTTTAATGTCAAAGTTGGCCTCTGTGCTTTTTCAGTGTTGAAAAGACTCTTTCTTGCACTGAGGTCTGCTTATTGTAAATATCTTGTACTTGATTTTACACCTTCTAATGTCAAAGTTGGCCTCTGTGCTTTTTCAGTGTTGGAAAGACTCTTTCTTGCACTGAGGTCTGCTTATTGTAAATATCTTGTACTTATTTGAACACCTTTTAATGTCAAAGTTGGCCTCTGTGCTTATCAGTGTTGGAAAGACTCTTTCTTGCACTGAGGTCTGCTTATTGTAAATATCTTGTACTTGATTTTTACACCTTTTCATGTCAAAGTTGGCCTCTGTGCTTTTTCATTGTTGGAAAGACTCTTTCTTGCACTGAGGTCTGCTTATTGTAAATATCTTGTACTTGTTTGAACACCTTTTAATGTCAAAGTTGGCCTCTGTGCTTTTTCAGTGTTGGAAAGACTCTTTCTTGCACTGAGGTCTGCTTATTGTAAATATCTTGTACTTGTTTGAACACCTTTTAATGTCAAAGTTGGCCTCTGTGCTTATCAGTGTTGGAAAGACTCTTTCTTGCACTGAGGGCTGCTTATTGTAAATATCTTGTACTTGTTTGAAGACCTTTTAATGTCAAAGTTGGCCTCTTTGCTTTTTCCGTGTTGGAAAGACTCTTTCTTGCACCGAGGTCTGCTTATTGTAAATATCTTGTACTTGTTTGAACACCTTTTAATGTCAAAGTTGGCCTCTTTGCTTTTTCCGTGTTGGAAAGACTCTTTCTTGCACTGAGGTCTGCTTATTTTAAATATCTTGTACTTGATTTTACACCTTTTCATGTCAAAGTTGGCCTCTGTGCTTATCAGTGTTGGAAAGACTCTTTCTTGCACTGAGGTCTGCTTATTGTTAATATATTGTACTTGTTTTTATACCTTTTCATGTCAAAGTTGGCCTCTGTGCTTATCAGTGTTGGAAAGGCTCTTTCTTGCACTGAGGTCTGCTTATTGTTAATATATTGTACTTGTTTTTATACCTTTTCATGTCAAAGTTGGCCTCTGTGCTTATCAGTGTTGGAAAGGCTCTTTCTTGCACTGAGGTCTGCTTATTGTAAATATCTTGTACTTGATTTTACACCTTCTAATGTCAAAGTTGGCCTCTGTGCTTTTTCAGTGTTGGAAAGACTCTTTCTTGCACTGAGGTCTGCTTATTGTAAATATCTTGTACTTGATTTTACACCTTTTCATGTCAAAGTTGGCCTCTGTGCTTATCAGTGTTGGAAAGACTCTTTCTTGCACTGAGGTCTGCTTATTGTTAATATATTGTACTTGTTTTTATACCTTTTCATGTCAAAGTTGGCCTCTGTGCTTATCAGTGTTGGAAAGACTCTTTCTTGCACTGAGGGCTGCTTATTGTAAATATCTTGTACTTGTTTTTATACCTTTTAATGTCAAAGTTGGCCTCTGTGCTTTTTCAGTGTTGGAAAGACTCTTTCTTGCACTGAGGGCTGCTTATTGTAAATATCTTGTACTTGTTTTTATACCTTTTAATGTCAAAGTTGGCCTCTGTGCTTTTTCAGTGTTGGAAAGACTCTTTCTTGCACTGAGGTCTGCTTATTGTAAATATCTTGTACTTGTTTGAACACCTTTTAATGTCAAAGTTGGCCTCTGTGCTTATCAGTGTTGGAAAGACTCTTTCTTGCACTGAGGGCTGCTTATTGTAAATATCTTGTACTTGTTTGAACACCTTTTAATGTCAAAGTTGGCCTCTGTGCTTTTTCCGTGTTGGAAAGACTCTTTCTTGCACCGAGGTCTGCTTATTGTAAATATCTTGTACTTGTTTGAACACCTTTTAATGTCAAAGTTGGCCTCTGTGCTTTTTCAGTGTTGGAAAGACACGTTTTTGCACTGAGGTCTGCTTATTGTAAATATCTTGTACTTGTTTGAAGACCTTTTAATGTCAAAGTTGGCCTCTTTGCTTTTTCAGTGTTGGAAAGACACGTTTTTGCACTGAGGTCTGCTTATTGTAAATATCTTGTACTTGTTTGAACACCTTTTAATGTCAAAGTTGGCCTCTGTGCTTTTTCAGTGTTGGAAAGACACGTTTTTGCACTGAGGTCTGCTTATTGTAAATATCTTGTACTTGTTTGAAGACCTTTTAATGTCAAAGTTGGCCTCTTTGCTTTTTCAGTGTTGGAAAGACTCTTTCTTGCACCGAGGTCTGCTTATTGTAAATATCTTGTACTTGATTTTACACCTTTTAATGTCAAAGTTGGCCTCTTTGCTTTTTCAGTGTTGGAAAGACTCTTTCTTGCACTGAGGTCTGCTTATTGTAAATATCTTGTACTTGATTTTACACCTTTTCATGTCAAAGTTGGCCTCTGTGCTTATCAGTGTTGGAAAGACTCTTTCTTGCACTGAGGTCTTCTTATTGTTAATATATTGTACTTGTTTTTATACCTTTTAATGTCAAAGTTGGCCTCTGTGCTTATCAGTGTTGGAAAGACTCTTTCTTGCACTGAGGGCTGCTTATTGTAAATATCTTGTACTTGTTTGAACACCTTTTAATGTCAAAGTTGGCCTCTGTGCTTATCAGTGTTGGAAAGACACGTTTTTGCACTGAGGTCTGCTTATTGTAAATATCTTGTACTTGTTTGAACACCTTTTCATGTCAAAGTTGGCCTCTGTGCTTTTTCAGTGTTGGAAAGACTCTTTCTTGCACTGAGGTCTGCTTATTGTAAATATCTTGTACTTGTTTGAACACCTTTTAATGTCAAAGTTGGCCTCTGTGCTTTTTCAGTGTTGGAAAGACTCTTTCTTGCACTGAGGGCTGCTTATTGTAAATATCTTGTACTTGTTTGAACACCTTTTAATGTCAAAGTTGGCCTCTGTGCTTATCAGTGTTGGAAAGACACGTTTTTGCACTGAGGTCTGCTTATTGTAAATATCTTGTACTTGTTTGAAGACCTTTTAATGTCAAAGTTGGCCTCTTTGCTTTTTCCGTGTTGGAAAGACTCTTTCTTGCACTGAGGTCTGCTTATTTTAAATATCTTGTACTTGATTTTACACCTTTTCATGTCAAAGTTGGCCTCTGTGCTTATCAGTGTTGGAAAGACTCTTTCTTGCACTGAGGTCTGCTTATTGTTAATATATTGTACTTGTTTTTATACCTTTTCATGTCAAAGTTGGCCTCTGTGCTTATCAGTGTTGGAAAGGCTCTTTCTTGCACTGAGGTCTGCTTATTGTTAATATATTGTACTTGTTTTTATACCTTTTCATGTCAAAGTTGGCCTCTGTGCTTATCAGTGTTGGAAAGGCTCTTTCTTGCACTGAGGTCTGCTTATTGTAAATATCTTGTACTTGTTTTTACACCTTTTAATGTCAAAGTTGGCCTCTGTGCTTTTTCAGTGTTGAAAAGACTCTTTCTTGCACTGAGGTCTGCTTATTGTAAATATCTTGTACTTGATTTTACACCTTCTAATGTCAAAGTTGGCCTCTGTGCTTTTTCAGTGTTGGAAAGACTCTTTCTTGCACTGAGGTCTGCTTATTGTAAATATCTTGTACTTATTTGAACACCTTTTAATGTCAAAGTTGGCCTCTGTGCTTATCAGTGTTGGAAAGACTCTTTCTTGCACTGAGGTCTGCTTATTGTAAATATCTTGTACTTGATTTTTACACCTTTTCATGTCAAAGTTGGCCTCTGTGCTTTTTCATTGTTGGAAAGACTCTTTCTTGCACTGAGGTCTGCTTATTGTAAATATCTTGTACTTGTTTGAACACCTTTTAATGTCAAAGTTGGCCTCTGTGCTTTTTCAGTGTTGGAAAGACTCTTTCTTGCACTGAGGTCTGCTTATTGTAAATATCTTGTACTTGTTTGAACACCTTTTAATGTCAAAGTTGGCCTCTGTGCTTATCAGTGTTGGAAAGACTCTTTCTTGCACTGAGGGCTGCTTATTGTAAATATCTTGTACTTGTTTGAAGACCTTTTAATGTCAAAGTTGGCCTCTTTGCTTTTTCCGTGTTGGAAAGACTCTTTCTTGCACCGAGGTCTGCTTATTGTAAATATCTTGTACTTGTTTGAACACCTTTTAATGTCAAAGTTGGCCTCTTTGCTTTTTCCGTGTTGGAAAGACTCTTTCTTGCACTGAGGTCTGCTTATTTTAAATATCTTGTACTTGATTTTACACCTTTTCATGTCAAAGTTGGCCTCTGTGCTTATCAGTGTTGGAAAGACTCTTTCTTGCACTGAGGTCTGCTTATTGTTAATATATTGTACTTGTTTTTATACCTTTTCATGTCAAAGTTGGCCTCTGTGCTTATCAGTGTTGGAAAGGCTCTTTCTTGCACTGAGGTCTGCTTATTGTTAATATATTGTACTTGTTTTTATACCTTTTCATGTCAAAGTTGGCCTCTGTGCTTATCAGTGTTGGAAAGGCTCTTTCTTGCACTGAGGTCTGCTTATTGTAAATATCTTGTACTTGATTTTACACCTTCTAATGTCAAAGTTGGCCTCTGTGCTTTTTCAGTGTTGGAAAGACTCTTTCTTGCACTGAGGTCTGCTTATTGTAAATATCTTGTACTTATTTGAACACCTTTTAATGTCAAAGTTGGCCTCTGTGCTTATCAGTGTTGGAAAGACTCTTTCTTGCACTGAGGTCTGCTTATTGTAAATATCTTGTACTTGATTTTTACACCTTTTCATGTCAAAGTTGGCCTCTGTGCTTTTTCATTGTTGGAAAGACTCTTTCTTGCACTGAGGTCTGCTTATTGTAAATATCTTGTACTTGTTTGAACACCTTTTAATGTCAAAGTTGGCCTCTGTGCTTTTTCAGTGTTGGAAAGACTCTTTCTTGCACTGAGGTCTGCTTATTGTAAATATCTTGTACTTGAATTTACACCTTTTCATGTCAAAGTTGGCCTCTGTGCTTATCAGTGTTGGAAAGACTCTTTCTTGCACTGAGGTCTGCTTATTGTAAATATCTTGTACTTGTTTGAACACCTTTTAATGTCAAAGTTGGCCTCTGTGCTTTTTCAGTGTTGGAAAGACTCTTTCTTGCACTGAGGTCTGCTTATTGTAAATATCTTGTACTTGTTTGAACACCTTTTAATGTCAAAGTTGGCCTCTGTGCTTATCAGTGTTGGAAAGACTCTTTCTTGCACTGAGGGCTGCTTATTGTAAATATCTTGTACTTGTTTGAAGACCTTTTAATGTCAAAGTTGGCCTCTTTGCTTTTTCCGTGTTGGAAAGACTCTTTCTTGCACCGAGGTCTGCTTATTGTAAATATCTTGTACTTGTTTGAACACCTTTTAATGTCAAAGTTGGCCTCTTTGCTTTTTCCGTGTTGGAAAGACTCTTTCTTGCACCGAGGTCTGCTTATTGTAAATATCTTGTACTTGTTTGAACACCTTTTAATGTCAAAGTTGGCCTCTGTGCTTTTTCAGTGTTGGAAAGACTCTTTCTTGCACTGAGGTCTGCTTATTGTAAATATCTTGTACTTGTTTGAAGACCTTTTAATGTCAAAGTTGGCCTCTGTGCTTTTTCAGTGTTGGAAAGACTCTTTCTTGCACTGAGGGCTGCTTATTGTAAATATCTTGTACTTGATTTTACACCTTTTAATGTCAAAGTTGGCCTCTGTGCTTTTTCAGTGTTGGAAAGACTCTTTCTTGCACTGAGGTCTGCTTATTGTAAATATCTTGTACTTATTTGAACACCTTTTAATGTCAAAGTTGGCCTCTGTGCTTTTTCAGTGTTGGAAAGACTCTTTCTTGCACTGAGGTCTGCTTATTGTAAATATCTTGTACTTGTTTTTACACCTTTTAATGTCAAAGTTGGCCTCTGTGCTTATCAGTGTTGGAAAGACTCTTTCTTGCACTGAGGTCTGCTTATTGTAAATATCTTGTACTTGTTTGAACACCTTTTAATGTCAAAGTTGGCCTCTGTGCTTTTTCAGTGTTGGAAAGACTCTTTCTTGCACTGAGGTCTGCTTATTGTAAATATCTTGTACTTGATTTTACACCTTTTAATGTCAAAGTTGGCCTCTGTGCTTTTTCAGTGTTGGAAAGACTCTTTCTTGCACCGAGGTCTGCTTATTGTAAATATCTTGTACTTGTTTGAAGACCTTTTAATGTCAAAGTTGGCCTCTTTGCTTTTTCCGTGTTGGAAAGACTCTTTCTTGCACTGAGGTCTGCTTATTGTAAATATCTTGTACTTGATTTTACACCTTTTAATGTCAAAGTTGGCCTCTGTGCTTTTTCAGTGTTGGAAAGACTCTTTCTTGCACTGAGGTCTGCTTATTGTAAATATCTTGTACTTGTTTTTACACCTTTTCATGTCAAAGTTGGCCTCTTTGCTTATCAGTGTTGGAAAGGCTCTTTCTTGCACTGAGGTCTGCTTATTGTAAATATCTTGTACTTTTTTTTACACCTTTTAATGTCAAAGTTGGCCTCTGTGCTTATCAGTGTTGGAAAGACTCTTTCTTGCACTGAGGTCTGCTTATTGTAAATATCTTGTACTTTTTTTTACACCTTTTAATGTCAAAGTTGGCCTCTGTGCTTATCAGTGTTGGAAAGACTCTTTCTTGCACTGAGGTCTGCTTATTGTAAGTTTTGTACTTGTTTTTACAACTTTTCATGTCAAAGTTGGCCTCTTTGCTTATCAGTGTTGGAAAGGCTCTTTCTTGCACTGAGGTCTGCTTATTGTAAATATCTTGTACTTTTTTTTACACCTTTTCATGTCAAAGTTGGCCTCTTTGCTTATCAGTGTTGGAAAGGCTCTTTCTTGCACTGAGGTCTGCTTATTGTAAATATCTTGTACTTGTTTTTACACCTTTTCATGTCAAAGTTGGCCTCTGTGCTTATCAGTGTTGGAAAGACTCTTTCTTGCACTGAGGTCTGCTTATTGTGAATATATTGTACTTGTTTTTATACCTTTTAATGTCAAAGTTGGCCTCTGTGCTTATCAGTGTTGGAAAGGCTCTTTCTTGCACTGAGGTCTGCTTATTGTAAATATCTTGTACTTGTTTTTACACCTTTTCATGTCAAAGTTGGCCTCTGAGCTTATCAGTGATGGAAAGACTCTTTCTTGCACCGAAGTCTGCTTATTGTAAATATCTTGTACTTGTTTTTACACCTTTTCATGTCAAAGTTGGCCTCTGTGCTTTTTCAGTGTTGGAAAGACTCTTTCTTGCACTGAGGTCTGCTTATTGTAAATATCTTGTACTTGTTTGAACACCTTTTAATGTCAAAGTTGGCCTCTGTGCTTGTCAGTGTTGGAAAGACACGTTTTTGCACTGAGGTCTGCTTATTGTAAATATCTTGTACTTGTTTGAACACCTTTTAATGTCAAAGTTGGCCTCTGTGCTTATCAGTGTTGGAAAGACTCTTTCTTGCACTGAGGTCTGCTTATTGTAAATATCTTGTACTTGTTTGAACACCTTTTAATGTCAAAGTTGGCCTCTGTGCTTATCAGTGTTAGAAAGACTCTTTCTTGCACTGAGGTCTGCTTATTGTGAATATATTGTACTTGTTTTTATACCTTTTAATGTCAAAGTTGGCCTCTGTGCTTATCAGTGTTGGAAAGGCTCTTTCTTGCACTGAGGTCTGCTTATTGTAAATATCTTGTACTTGTTTTTACACCTTTTCATGTCAAAGTTGGCCTCTGAGCTTATCAGTGATGGAAAGACTCTTTCTTGCACCGAAGTCTGCTTATTGTAAATATCTTGTACTTGTTTTTACACCTTTTCATGTCAAAGTTGGCCTCTGTGCTTTTTCAGTGTTGGAAAGACTCTTTCTTGCACTGAGGTCTGCTTATTGTAAATATCTTGTACTTGTTTGAACACCTTTTAATGTCAAAGTTGGCCTCTGTGCTTATCAGTGTTGGAAAGACTCTTTCTTGCACTGAGGGCTGCTTATTGTAAATATCTTGTACTTGTTTGAAGACCTTTTAATGTCAAAGTTGGCCTCTTTGCTTTTTCCGTGTTGGAAAGACTCTTTCTTGCACTGAGGTCTGCTTATTGTAAATATCTTGTACTTGTTTGAACACCTTTTAATGTCAAAGTTGGCCTCTGTGCTTTTTCAGTGTTGGAAAGACTCTTTCTTGCACTGAGGTCTGCTTATTGTAAATATCTTGTACTTGTTTGAACACCTTTTAATGTCAAAGTTGGCCTCTGTGCTTATCAGTGTTGGAAAGACTCTTTCTTGCACTGAGGTCTGCTTATTGTGAATATCTTGTACTTGTTTGAAGACCTTTTAATGTTAAAGTTGGCCTCTTTGATTTTTCCGTGTTGGAAAGACTCTTTCTTGCACTGAGGTCTGCTTATTGTGAATATCTTGTACTTGTTTGAACACCTTTTAATGTCAAAGTTGGCCTCTGTGCTTATCAGTGTTAGAAAGACTCTTTCTTACACTGAGGTCTGCTTATTGTAAATATCTTGTACTTGTTTGAAGACCTTTTAATGTTAAAGTTGGCCTCTTTGATTTTTCCGTGTTGGAAAGACTCTTTCTTGCACTGAGGTCTGCTTATTGTGAATATCTTGTACTTGTTTGAACACCTTTTAATGTCAAAGTTGGCCTCTGTGCTTATCAGTGTTAGAAAGACTCTTTCTTGCACTGAGGTCTGCTTATTGTAAATATCTTGTACTTGATTTTTACCCCTTTTAATGTCAAAGTTGGCCTCTGTGCTTTTTCAGTGTTGGAAAGGCTCTTTCTTGCACTGAGGTCTGCTTATTGTAAATATCTTGTACTTGTTTGAACAGCTTTTCATGTCAAAGTTGGCCTCTGTGCTTCTGCAGTGTTAGAAAGACTCTTTCTTGCACTGAGGGCTGCTTATTGTAAATATCTTGTACTTGTTTGAAGACCTTTTAATGTTAAAGTTGGCCTCTGTGCTTTTTCAGTGTTGGAAAGACTCTTTCTTGCACTGAGGTCTGCTTATTGTAAATATCTTGTACTTGTTTGAACACCTTTTAATGTCAAAGTTGGCCTCTGTGCTTATCAGTGTTGGAAAGACTCTTTCTTGCACTGAGGTCTGCTTATTGTGAATATCTTGTACTTGTTTGAAGACCTTTTAATGTTAAAGTTGGCCTCTTTGATTTTTCCGTGTTGGAAAGACTCTTTCTTGCACTGAGGTCTGCTTATTGTGAATATCTTGTACTTGTTTGAACACCTTTTAATGTCAAAGTTGGCCTCTGTGCTTATCAGTGTTAGAAAGACTCTTTCTTACACTGAGGTCTGCTTATTGTAAATATCTTGTACTTGTTTGAAGACCTTTTAATGTTAAAGTTGGCCTCTTTGATTTTTCCGTGTTAGAAAGACTCTTTCTTGCACTGAGGTCTGCTTATTGTAAATATCTTGTACTTGATTTTTACACCTTTTAATGTCAAAGTTGGCCTCTGTGCTTTTTCAGTGTTGGAAAGACTCTTTCTTGCACTGAGGTCTGCTTATTGTAAATATCTTGTACTTGTTTGAACAGCTTTTCATGTCAAAGTTGGCCTCTGTGCTTCTGCAGTGTTAGAAAGACTCTTTCTTGCACTGAGGGCTGCTTATTGTAAATATCTTGTACTTGTTTGAAGACCTTTTAATGTTAAAGTTGGCCTCTGTGCTTATCAGTGTTGGAAAGACTCTTTCTTGCACTGAGGTCTGCTTATTGTAAATATCTTGTACTTGATTTTACACCTTTTAATGTCAAAGTTGGCCTCTGTGCTTATCAGTGTTGGAAAGACTCTTTCTTGCACTGAGGGCTGCTTATTGTAAATATCTTGTACTTGATTTTACACCTTTTAATGTCAAAGTTGGCCTCTGTGCTTATCAGTGTTGGAAAGACTCTTTCTTGCACTGAGGTCTGCTTATTGTAAATATCTTGTACTTGTTTGAACACCTTTTAATGTCAAAGTTGGCCTCTGTGCTTATCAGTGTTGGAAAGACTCTTTCTTGCACTGAGGGCTGCTTATTGTAAATATCTTGTACTTGTTTGAACACCTTTTAATGTCAAAGTTGGCCTCTGTGCTTTTTCCGTGTTGGAAAGACTCTTTCTTGCACTGAGGTCTGCTTATTGTAAATATATTGTACTTGTTTTTATACCTTTTAATGTCAAAGTTGGCCTCTGTGCTTTTTCAGTGTTGGAAAGACTCTTTCTTGCACTGAGGTCTGCTTATTGTAAATATCTTGTACTTGTTTGAACACCTTTTAATGTCAAAGTTGGCCTCTGTGCTTATCAGTGTTGGAAAGACTCTTTCTTGCACTGAGGGCTGCTTATTGTAAATATCTTGTACTTGATTTTACACCTTTTAATGTCAAAGTTGGCCTCTGTGCTTTTTCAGTGTTGGAAAGACTCTTTCTTGCACTGAGGTCTGCTTATTGTAAATATCTTGTACTTGATTTTACACCTTTTCATGTCAAAGTTGGCCTCTGTGCTTATCAGTGTTGGAAAGACTCTTTCTTGCACTGAGGGCTGCTTATTGTAAATATCTTGTACTTGTTTTTATACCTTTTAATGTCAAAGTTGGCCTCTGTGCTTTTTCAGTGTTGGAAAGACTCTTTCTTGCACTGAGGTCTGCTTATTGTAAATATCTTGTACTTGTTTGAACACCTTTTAATGTCAAAGTTGGCCTCTGTGCTTATCAGTTTTGGAAAGGCTCTTTCTTGCACTGAGGGCTGCTTATTGTAAATATCTTGTACTTGTTTGAAGACCTTTTAATGTCAAAGTTGGCCTCTTTGCTTTTTCCGTGTTGGAAAGACTCTTTCTTGCACCGAGGTCTGCTTATTGTAAATATCTTGTACTTGTTTTTATACCTTTTCATGTCAAAGTTGGCCTCTGTGCTTATCAGTGTTGGAAAGACTCTTTCTTGCACTGAGGGCTGCTTATTGTAAATATCTTGTACTTGTTTTTATACCTTTTAATGTCAAAGTTGGCCTCTGTGCTTTTTCAGTGTTGGAAAGACTCTTTCTTGCACTGAGGTCTGCTTATTGTAAATATCTTGTACTTGTTTGAACACCTTTTAATGTCAAAGTTGGCCTCTGTGCTTATCAGTTTTGGAAAGGCTCTTTCTTGCACTGAGGGCTGCTTATTGTAAATATCTTGTACTTGTTTGAAGACCTTTTAATGTCAAAGTTGGCCTCTTTGCTTTTTCCGTGTTGGAAAGACTCTTTCTTGCACCGAGGTCTGCTTATTGTAAATATCTTGTACTTGTTTGAACACCTTTTAATGTCAAAGTTGGCCTCTGTGCTTTTTCAGTGTTGGAAAGACTCTTTCTTGCACTGAGGTCTGCTTATTGTAAATATCTTGTACTTGATTTTACACCTTTTAATGTCAAAGTTGGCCTCTGTGCTTTTTCAGTGTTGGAAAGACTCTTTCTTGCACTGAGGTCTGCTTATTGTAAATATCTTGTACTTGATTTTACACCTTTTCATGTCAAAGTTGGCCTCTGTGCTTATCAGTGTTGGAAAGACTCTTTCTTGCACTGAGGTCTGCTTATTGTTAATATATTGTACTTGTTTTTATACCTTTTCATGTCAAAGTTGGCCTCTGTGCTTATCAGTGTTGGAAAGACTCTTTCTTGCACTGAGGGCTGCTTATTGTAAATATCTTGTACTTGTTTTTATACCTTTTAATGTCAAAGTTGGCCTCTGTGCTTTTTCAGTGTTGGAAAGACTCTTTCTTGCACTGAGGGCTGCTTATTGTAAATATCTTGTACTTGTTTTTATACCTTTTAATGTCAAAGTTGGCCTCTGTGCTTTTTCAGTGTTGGAAAGACTCTTTCTTGCACTGAGGTCTGCTTATTGTAAATATCTTGTACTTGTTTGAACACCTTTTAATGTCAAAGTTGGCCTCTGTGCTTATCAGTGTTGGAAAGACTCTTTCTTGCACTGAGGGCTGCTTATTGTAAATATCTTGTACTTGTTTGAACACCTTTTAATGTCAAAGTTGGCCTCTGTGCTTTTTCCGTGTTGGAAAGACTCTTTCTTGCACCGAGGTCTGCTTATTGTAAATATCTTGTACTTGTTTGAACACCTTTTAATGTCAAAGTTGGCCTCTGTGCTTTTTCAGTGTTGGAAAGACACGTTTTTGCACTGAGGTCTGCTTATTGTAAATATCTTGTACTTGTTTGAAGACCTTTTAATGTCAAAGTTGGCCTCTTTGCTTTTTCAGTGTTGGAAAGACACGTTTTTGCACTGAGGTCTGCTTATTGTAAATATCTTGTACTTGTTTGAACACCTTTTAATGTCAAAGTTGGCCTCTGTGCTTTTTCAGTGTTGGAAAGACACGTTTTTGCACTGAGGTCTGCTTATTGTAAATATCTTGTACTTGTTTGAAGACCTTTTAATGTCAAAGTTGGCCTCTTTGCTTTTTCAGTGTTGGAAAGACTCTTTCTTGCACCGAGGTCTGCTTATTGTAAATATCTTGTACTTGATTTTACACCTTTTAATGTCAAAGTTGGCCTCTTTGCTTTTTCAGTGTTGGAAAGACTCTTTCTTGCACTGAGGTCTGCTTATTGTAAATATCTTGTACTTGATTTTACACCTTTTCATGTCAAAGTTGGCCTCTGTGCTTATCAGTGTTGGAAAGACTCTTTCTTGCACTGAGGTCTTCTTATTGTTAATATATTGTACTTGTTTTTATACCTTTTAATGTCAAAGTTGGCCTCTGTGCTTATCAGTGTTGGAAAGACTCTTTCTTGCACTGAGGGCTGCTTATTGTAAATATCTTGTACTTGTTTGAACACCTTTTAATGTCAAAGTTGGCCTCTGTGCTTATCAGTGTTGGAAAGACACGTTTTTGCACTGAGGTCTGCTTATTGTAAATATCTTGTACTTGTTTGAACACCTTTTCATGTCAAAGTTGGCCTCTGTGCTTTTTCAGTGTTGGAAAGACTCTTTCTTGCACTGAGGTCTGCTTATTGTAAATATCTTGTACTTGTTTGAACACCTTTTAATGTCAAAGTTGGCCTCTGTGCTTTTTCAGTGTTGGAAAGACTCTTTCTTGCACTGAGGGCTGCTTATTGTAAATATCTTGTACTTGTTTGAACACCTTTTAATGTCAAAGTTGGCCTCTGTGCTTATCAGTGTTGGAAAGACACGTTTTTGCACTGAGGTCTGCTTATTGTAAATATCTTGTACTTGTTTGAAGACCTTTTAATGTCAAAGTTGGCCTCTTTGCTTTTTCCGTGTTGGAAAGACTCTTTCTTGCACTGAGGTCTGCTTATTTTAAATATCTTGTACTTGATTTTACACCTTTTCATGTCAAAGTTGGCCTCTGTGCTTATCAGTGTTGGAAAGACTCTTTCTTGCACTGAGGTCTGCTTATTGTTAATATATTGTACTTGTTTTTATACCTTTTCATGTCAAAGTTGGCCTCTGTGCTTATCAGTGTTGGAAAGGCTCTTTCTTGCACTGAGGTCTGCTTATTGTTAATATATTGTACTTGTTTTTATACCTTTTCATGTCAAAGTTGGCCTCTGTGCTTATCAGTGTTGGAAAGGCTCTTTCTTGCACTGAGGTCTGCTTATTGTAAATATCTTGTACTTGTTTTTACACCTTTTAATGTCAAAGTTGGCCTCTGTGCTTTTTCAGTGTTGAAAAGACTCTTTCTTGCACTGAGGTCTGCTTATTGTAAATATCTTGTACTTGATTTTACACCTTCTAATGTCAAAGTTGGCCTCTGTGCTTTTTCAGTGTTGGAAAGACTCTTTCTTGCACTGAGGTCTGCTTATTGTAAATATCTTGTACTTATTTGAACACCTTTTAATGTCAAAGTTGGCCTCTGTGCTTATCAGTGTTGGAAAGACTCTTTCTTGCACTGAGGTCTGCTTATTGTAAATATCTTGTACTTGATTTTTACACCTTTTCATGTCAAAGTTGGCCTCTGTGCTTTTTCATTGTTGGAAAGACTCTTTCTTGCACTGAGGTCTGCTTATTGTAAATATCTTGTACTTGTTTGAACACCTTTTAATGTCAAAGTTGGCCTCTGTGCTTTTTCAGTGTTGGAAAGACTCTTTCTTGCACTGAGGTCTGCTTATTGTAAATATCTTGTACTTGTTTGAACACCTTTTAATGTCAAAGTTGGCCTCTGTGCTTATCAGTGTTGGAAAGACTCTTTCTTGCACTGAGGGCTGCTTATTGTAAATATCTTGTACTTGTTTGAAGACCTTTTAATGTCAAAGTTGGCCTCTTTGCTTTTTCCGTGTTGGAAAGACTCTTTCTTGCACCGAGGTCTGCTTATTGTAAATATCTTGTACTTGTTTGAACACCTTTTAATGTCAAAGTTGGCCTCTTTGCTTTTTCCGTGTTGGAAAGACTCTTTCTTGCACTGAGGTCTGCTTATTTTAAATATCTTGTACTTGATTTTACACCTTTTCATGTCAAAGTTGGCCTCTGTGCTTATCAGTGTTGGAAAGACTCTTTCTTGCACTGAGGTCTGCTTATTGTTAATATATTGTACTTGTTTTTATACCTTTTCATGTCAAAGTTGGCCTCTGTGCTTATCAGTGTTGGAAAGGCTCTTTCTTGCACTGAGGTCTGCTTATTGTTAATATATTGTACTTGTTTTTATACCTTTTCATGTCAAAGTTGGCCTCTGTGCTTATCAGTGTTGGAAAGGCTCTTTCTTGCACTGAGGTCTGCTTATTGTAAATATCTTGTACTTGATTTTACACCTTCTAATGTCAAAGTTGGCCTCTGTGCTTTTTCAGTGTTGGAAAGACTCTTTCTTGCACTGAGGTCTGCTTATTGTAAATATCTTGTACTTATTTGAACACCTTTTAATGTCAAAGTTGGCCTCTGTGCTTATCAGTGTTGGAAAGACTCTTTCTTGCACTGAGGTCTGCTTATTGTAAATATCTTGTACTTGATTTTTACACCTTTTCATGTCAAAGTTGGCCTCTGTGCTTTTTCATTGTTGGAAAGACTCTTTCTTGCACTGAGGTCTGCTTATTGTAAATATCTTGTACTTGTTTGAACACCTTTTAATGTCAAAGTTGGCCTCTGTGCTTTTTCAGTGTTGGAAAGACTCTTTCTTGCACTGAGGTCTGCTTATTGTAAATATCTTGTACTTGAATTTACACCTTTTCATGTCAAAGTTGGCCTCTGTGCTTATCAGTGTTGGAAAGACTCTTTCTTGCACTGAGGTCTGCTTATTGTAAATATCTTGTACTTGTTTGAACACCTTTTAATGTCAAAGTTGGCCTCTGTGCTTTTTCAGTGTTGGAAAGACTCTTTCTTGCACTGAGGTCTGCTTATTGTAAATATCTTGTACTTGTTTGAACACCTTTTAATGTCAAAGTTGGCCTCTGTGCTTATCAGTGTTGGAAAGACTCTTTCTTGCACTGAGGGCTGCTTATTGTAAATATCTTGTACTTGTTTGAAGACCTTTTAATGTCAAAGTTGGCCTCTTTGCTTTTTCCGTGTTGGAAAGACTCTTTCTTGCACCGAGGTCTGCTTATTGTAAATATCTTGTACTTGTTTGAACACCTTTTAATGTCAAAGTTGGCCTCTTTGCTTTTTCCGTGTTGGAAAGACTCTTTCTTGCACCGAGGTCTGCTTATTGTAAATATCTTGTACTTGTTTGAACACCTTTTAATGTCAAAGTTGGCCTCTGTGCTTTTTCAGTGTTGGAAAGACTCTTTCTTGCACTGAGGTCTGCTTATTGTAAATATCTTGTACTTGTTTGAAGACCTTTTAATGTCAAAGTTGGCCTCTGTGCTTTTTCAGTGTTGGAAAGACTCTTTCTTGCACTGAGGGCTGCTTATTGTAAATATCTTGTACTTGATTTTACACCTTTTAATGTCAAAGTTGGCCTCTGTGCTTTTTCAGTGTTGGAAAGACTCTTTCTTGCACTGAGGTCTGCTTATTGTAAATATCTTGTACTTATTTGAACACCTTTTAATGTCAAAGTTGGCCTCTGTGCTTTTTCAGTGTTGGAAAGACTCTTTCTTGCACTGAGGTCTGCTTATTGTAAATATCTTGTACTTGTTTTTACACCTTTTAATGTCAAAGTTGGCCTCTGTGCTTATCAGTGTTGGAAAGACTCTTTCTTGCACTGAGGTCTGCTTATTGTAAATATCTTGTACTTGTTTGAACACCTTTTAATGTCAAAGTTGGCCTCTGTGCTTATCAGTGTTAGAAAGACTCTTTCTTGCACTGAGGTCTGCTTATTGTGAATATCTTGTACTTGTTTGAACACCTTTTAATGTCAAAGTTGGCCTCTGTGCTTATCAGTGTTAGAAAGACTCTTTCTTGCACTGAGGTCTGCTTATTGTAAATATCTTGTACTTGTTTGAACACCTTTTAATGTCAAAGTTGGCCTCTGTGCTTATCAGTGTTGGAAAGACTCTTTCTTGCACTGAGGTCTGCTTATTGTAAATATCTTGTACTTGATTTTTACCCCTTTTAATGTCAAAGTTGGCCTCTGTGCTTATCAGTGTTGGAAAGACTCTTTCTTGCACTGAGGTCTGCTTATTGTAAATATCTTGTACTTGATTTTACACCTTTTAATGTCAAAGTTGGCCTCTGTGCTTATCAGTGATGGAAAGACTCTTTCTTGCACCGAAGTCTGCTTATTGTAAATATCTTGTACTTGTTTTTACACCTTTTCATTTCAAAGTTGGCCTCTGAGCTTATCAGTGATGGAAAGACTCTTTCTTGCACCGAAGTCTGCTTATTGTAAATATCTTGTACTTGTTTTTACACCTTTTCATGTCAAAGTTGGCCTCTGTGCTTTTTCAGTGTTGGAAAGACTCTTTCTTGCACTGAGGGCTGCTTATTGTAAATATCTTGTACTTGTTTGAAGACCTTTTAATGTCAAAGTTGGCCTCTTTGCTTTTTCCGTGTTGGAAAGACTCTTTCTTGCACTGAGGTCTGCTTATTGTAAATATCTTGTACTTGTTTGAACACCTTTTAATGTCAAAGTTGGCCTCTGTGCTTTTTCAGTGTTGGAAAGACTCTTTCTTGCACTGAGGTCTGCTTATTGTAAATATCTTGTACTTGTTTGAACACCTTTTAATGTCAAAGTTGGCCTCTGTGCTTATCAGTGTTGGAAAGACTCTTTCTTGCACTGAGGTCTGCTTATTGTAAATATCTTGTACTTGATTTTTACACCTTTTCATGTCAAAGTTGGCCTCTGTGCTTCTGCAGTGTTAGAAAGACTCTTTCTTGCACTGAGGTCTGCTTATTGTGAATATCTTGTACTTGTTTGAAGACCTTTTAATGTTAAAGTTGGCCTCTTTGCTTTTTCCGTGTTGGAAATACTCTTTCTTGCACTGAGGTCTGCTTATTGTAAATATCTTGTACTTGATTTTTACACCTTTTAATGTCAAAGTTGGCCTCTGTGCTTTTTCAGTGTTGGAAAGACTCTTTCTTGCACTGAGGTCTGCTTATTGTAAATATCTTGTACTTGTTTGAACAGCTTTTCATGTCAAAGTTGGCCTCTGTGCTTCTGCAGTGTTAGAAAGACTCTTTCTTGCACTGAGGGCTGCTTATTGTAAATATCTTGTACTTGTTTGAACACCTTTTAATGTCAAAGTTGGCCTCTGTGCTTATCAGTGTTGGAAAGACTCTTTCTTGCACTGAGGGCTGCTTATTGTAAATATCTTGTACTTGTTTGAACACCTTTTAATGTCAAAGTTGGCCTCTGTGCTTTTTCCGTGTTGGAAAGACTCTTTCTTGCACTGAGGTCTGCTTATTGTTAATATATTGTACTTGTTTTTATACCTTTTAATTTCAAAGTTGGCCTCTGTGCTTATCAGTGTTGGAAAGACTCTTTCTTGCACTGAGGTCTGCTTATTGTAAATATCTTGTACTTGTTTGAACACCTTTTAATGTCAAAGTTGGCCACTGTGCTTATCAGTGTTGGAAAGACTCTTTCTTGCACTGAGGTCTGCTTATTGTAAATATCTTGTACTTGTTTGAACACCTTTTAATGTCAAAGTTGGCCTCTGTGCTCTTTCCGTGTCTGAAAGACTCTTTCTTGAACTGAGGGCTGCTTATTGTAAATATCTTGTACTTGATTTTTACACCTTTTCATGTCAAAGTTGGCCTCTGTGCTTTTTCAGTGTTGGAAAGACTCTTTCTTGCACTGAGGTCTGCTTATTGTAAATATCTTGTACTTGATTTTACACCTTTTAATGTCAAAGTTGGCCTCTGTGCTTTTTCAGTGTTGGAAAGACTCTTTCTTGCACCGAGGTCTGCTTATTGTAAATATCTTGTACTTGTTTGAACACCTTTTAATGTCAAAGTTGGCCTCTATGCTTTTTCAGTGTTGGAAAGACTCTTTCTTGCACTGAGGTCTGCTTATTGTAAATATCTTGTACTTTTTTTTACACCTTTTCATGTCAAAGTTGGCCTCTGTGCTTTTTCAGTGTTGGAAAGACTCTTTCTTGCACTGAGGTCTGCTTATTGTAAATATCTTGTACTTGTTTGAACACCTTTTAATGTCAAAGTTGGCCTCTGTGCTTATCAGTGTTGGAAAGACTCTTTCTTGCACTGAGGTCTGCTTATTGTAAATATCTTGTACTTATTTGAACACCTTTTAATGTCAAAGTTGGCCTCTGTGCTTATCAGTGTTGGAAAGACTCTTTCTTGCACTGAGGTCTGCTTATTGTAAATATCTTGTACTTGTTTGAACACCTTTTAATGTCAAAGTTGGCCTCTGTGCTTATCAGTGTTGGAAAGACTCTTTCTTGCACTGAGGTCTGCTTATTGTAAATATCTTGTACTTGTTTTTACACCTTTTAATGTCAAAGTTGGCCTCTGTGTTTTTTCAGTGTTGGAAAGACTCTTTCTTGCACTGAGGTCTGCTTATTGTAAATATCTTGTACTTATTTGAACACCTTTTAATGTCAAAGTTGGCCTCTGTGCTTATCAGTGTTGGAAAGACTCTTTCTTGCACTGAGGTCTGCTTATTGTAAATATCTTGTACTTGATTTTACACCTTTTCATGTCAAAGTTGGCCTCTGTGCTTATCAGTGTTGGAAAGACTCTTTCTTGCACTGAGGTCTGCTTATTGTAAATATCTTGTACTTGATTTTACACCTTTTCATGTCAAAGTTGGCCTCTGTGCTTATCAGTGTTGGAAAGGCTCTTTCTTGCACTGAGGTCTGCTTATTGTAAATATCTTGTACTTGTTTTTACACCTTTTATGTTAAAGTTGGCCTCTGTGCTTATCAGTGTTGGAAAGACTCTTTCTTGCACTGAGGTCTGCTTATTGTAAATATCTTGTACTTGTTTGAACACCTTTTAATGTCAAAGTTGGCCTCTGTGCTTTTTCAGTGTTGAAAAGACTCTTTCTTGCACTGAGGTCTGCTTATTGTAAATATCTTGTACTTGTTTGAACACCTTTTAATGTCAAAGTTGGCCTCTGTGCTTTTTCAGTGTTGAAAAGACTCTTTCTTGCACCGAGGTCTGCTTATTGTTAATATCTTGTACTTGTTTTTACACCTTTTCATGTCAAAGTTGGCCTCTGTGCTTTTTCAGTGTTGGAAAGACTCTTTCTTGCACTGAGGTCTGCTTATTGTAAATATCTTGTACTTGTTTGAACACCTTTTCATGTCAAAGTTGGCCTCTGTGCTTATCAGTGTTGGAAAGACTCTTTCTTGCACTGAGGTCTGCTTATTGTAAATATCTTGTACTTGATTTTACACCTTTTAATGTCAAAGTTGGCCTCTGTGCTTTTTCAGTGTTGGAAAGACTCTTTCTTGCACTGAGGTCTGCTTATTGTAAATATCTTGTACTTGTTTGAACACCTTTTAATGTCAAAGTTGGCCTCTGTGCTTATCAGTGTTGGAAAGACTCTTTCTTGCACTGAGGTCTGCTTATTGTAAATATCTTGTACTTGATTTTACACCTTTTAATGTCAAAGTTGGCCTCTTTGCTTTTTCAGTGTTGGAAAGACTCTTTCTTGCACTGAGGTCTGCTTATTGTAAATATCTTGTACTTGTTTGAACACCTTTTAATGTCAAAGTTGGCCTCTGTGCTTTTTCAGTGTTGAAAAGACTCTTTCTTGCACCGAGGTCTGCTTATTGTTAATATCTTGTACTTGTTTTTACACCTTTTCATGTCAAAGTTGGCCTCTGTGCTTTTTCAGTGTTGGAAAGACTCTTTCTTGCACTGAGGTCTGCTTATTGTAAATATCTTGTACTTGTTTGAACACCTTTTCATGTCAAAGTTGGCCTCTGTGCTTATCAGTGTTGGAAAGACTCTTTCTTGCACTGAGGTCTGCTTATTGTAAATATCTTGTACTTGATTTTACACCTTTTAATGTCAAAGTTGGCCTCTGTGCTTTTTCAGTGTTGGAAAGACTCTTTCTTGCACTGAGGTCTGCTTATTGTAAATATCTTGTACTTGTTTGAACACCTTTTAATGTCAAAGTTGGCCTCTGTGCTTATCAGTGTTGGAAAGACTCTTTCTTGCACTGAGGTCTGCTTATTGTAAATATCTTGTACTTGATTTTACACCTTTTAATGTCAAAGTTGGCCTCTTTGCTTTTTCAGTGTTGGAAAGACTCTTTCTTGCACTGAGGTCTGCTTATTGTAAATATCTTGTACTTGATTTTACACCTTTTCATGTCAAAGTTGGCCTCTGTGCTTATCAGTGTTGGAAAGACTCTTTCTTGCACTGAGGTCTGCTTATTGTAAATATCTTGTACTTGTTTGAAGACCTTTTAATGTCAAAGTTGGCCTCTGTGCTTATCAGTGTTGGAAAGACTCTTTCTTGCACTGAGGTCTGCTTATTGTAAATATCTTGTACTTGTTTGAACACCTTTTAATGTCAAAGTTGGCCTCTGTGCTTATCAGTGTTGGAAAGACTCTTTCTTGCACTGAGGGCTGCTTATTGTAAATATCTTGTACTTGTTTGAACACCTTTTAATGTCAAAGTTGGCCTCTTTGCCTTTTCCGTGTTGGAAAGACTCTTTCTTACACCGAGGTCTGCTTATTGTAAATATCTTGTACTTGTTTGAACACCTTTTAATGTCAAAGTTGGCCTCTGTGCTTTTTCAGTGTTGGAAAGACTCTTTCTTGCACTGAGGTCTGCTTATTGTAAATATCTTGTACTTGATTTTACACCTTTTAATGTCAAAGTTGGCCTCTGTGCTTATCAGTGTTGGAAAGACTCTTTCTTGCACTGAGGTCTGCTTATTGTAAATATCTTGTACTTGATTTTACACCTTTTCATGTCAAAGTTGGCCTCTTTGCTTTTTCAGTGTTGGAAAGACTCTTTCTTGCACTGAGGTCTGCTTATTGTAAATATCTTGTACTTGATTTTACACCTTTTCATGTCAAAGTTGGCCTCTGTGCTTATCAGTGTTGGAAAGACTCTTTCTTGCACTGAGGTCTGCTTATTGTTAATATATTGTACTTGTTTTTATACCTTTTAATGTCAAAGTTGGCCTCTGTGCTTTTTCAGTGTTGGAAAGACTCTTTCTTGCACTGAGGTCTGCTTATTGTTAATATATTGTACTTGTTTTTATACCTTTTCATGTCAAAGTTGGCCTCTGTGCTTATCAGTGTTGGAAAGACTCTTTCTTGCACTGAGGTCTGCTTATTGTTAATATCTTGTACTTGTTTGAAGACCTTTTAATGTCAAAGTTGGCCTCTGTGCTTTTTCAGTGTTGGAAAGACTCTTTCTTGCACTGAGGTCTGCTTATTGTAAATATCTTGTACTTGTTTGAACACCTTTTAATGTCAAAGTTGGCCTCTGTGCTTATCAGTGTTGGAAAGACTCTTTCTTGCACTGAGGGCTGCTTATTGTAAATATCTTGTACTTGTTTGAACACCTTTTAATGTCAAAGTTGGCCTCTGTGCTTTTTCCGTGTTGGAAAGACTCTTTCTTGCACTGAGGTCTGCTTATTGTAAATATATTGTACTTGTTTTTATACCTTTTAATGTCAAAGTTGGCCTCTGTGCTTATCAGTGTTGGAAAGACTCTTTCTTGCACTGAGGTCTGCTTATTGTAAATATCTTGTACTTGTTTGAACACCTTTTAATGTCAAAGTTGGCCTCTGTGCTTATCAGTGTTGGAAAGACTCTTTCTTGCACTGAGGTCTGCTTATTGTAAATATCTTGTACTTGATTTTACACCTTTTAATGTCAAAGTTGGCCTCTGTGCTTATCAGTGTTGGAAAGACTCTTTCTTGCACTGAGGTCTGCTTATTGTAAATATCTTGTACTTGTTTGAACACCTTTTAATGTCAAAGTTGGCCTCTGTGCTTATCAGTGTTGGAAAGACTCTTTCTTGCACTGAGGTCTGCTTATTGTAAATATCTTGTACTTGTTTGAACACCTTTTAATGTCAAAGTTGGCCTCTGTGCTTTTTCAGTGTTGGAAAGACTCTTTCTTGCACTGAGGTCTGCTTATTGTAAATATCTTGTACTTGTTTGAACACCTTTTAATGTCAAAGTTGGCCTCTGTGCTTTTTCCGTGTCTGAAAGACTCTTTCTTGAACTGAGGGCTGCTTATTGTAAATATCTTGTACTTGATTTTTACACCTTTTCATGTCAAAGTTGGCCTCTGTGCTTTTTCAGTGTTGGAAAGACTCTTTCTTGCACTGAGGTCTGCTTATTGTAAATATCTTGTACTTGATTTTACACCTTTTAATGTCAAAGTTGGCCTCTGTGCTTTTTCAGTGTTGGAAAGACTCTTTCTTGCACCGAGGTCTGCTTATTGTAAATATCTTGTACTTGATTTTACACCTTTTCATGTCAAAGTTGGCCTCTGTGCTTATCAGTGTTGGAAAGACTCTTTCTTGCACTGAGGTCTGCTTATTGTTAATATATTGTACTTGTTTTTATACCTTTTAATGTCAAAGTTGGCCTCTGTGCTTTTTCAGTGTTGGAAAGACTCTTTCTTGCACTGAGGTCTGCTTATTGTTAATATATTGTACTTGTTTTTATACCTTTTCATGTCAAAGTTGGCCTCTGTGCTTATCAGTGTTGGAAAGACTCTTTCTTGCACTGAGGTCTGCTTATTGTTAATATCTTGTACTTGTTTGAAGACCTTTTAATGTCAAAGTTGGCCTCTGTGCTTTTTCAGTGTTGGAAAGACTCTTTCTTGCACTGAGGTCTGCTTATTGTAAATATCTTGTACTTGTTTGAACACCTTTTAATGTCAAAGTTGGCCTCTGTGCTTATCAGTGTTGGAAAGACTCTTTCTTGCACTGAGGGCTGCTTATTGTAAATATCTTGTACTTGTTTGAACACCTTTTAATGTCAAAGTTGGCCTCTGTGCTTTTTCCGTGTTGGAAAGACTCTTTCTTGCACTGAGGTCTGCTTATTGTAAATATATTGTACTTGTTTTTATACCTTTTAATGTCAAAGTTGGCCTCTGTGCTTATCAGTGTTGGAAAGACTCTTTCTTGCACTGAGGTCTGCTTATTGTAAATATCTTGTACTTGTTTGAACACCTTTTAATGTCAAAGTTGGCCTCTGTGCTTATCAGTGTTGGAAAGACTCTTTCTTGCACTGAGGTCTGCTTATTGTAAATATCTTGTACTTGTTTGAACACCTTTTAATGTCAAAGTTGGCCTCTGTGCTCTTTCCGTGTCTGAAAGACTCTTTCTTGAACTGAGGGCTGCTTATTGTAAATATCTTGTACTTGATTTTTACACCTTTTCATGTCAAAGTTGGCCTCTGTGCTTTTTCAGTGTTGGAAAGACTCTTTCTTGCACTGAGGTCTGCTTATTGTAAATATCTTGTACTTGATTTTACACCTTTTAATGTCAAAGTTGGCCTCTGTGCTTTTTCAGTGTTGGAAAGACTCTTTCTTGCACCGAGGTCTGCTTATTGTAAATATCTTGTACTTGTTTGAACACCTTTTAATGTCAAAGTTGGCCTCTGTGCTTATCAGTGTTGGAAAGGCTCTTTCTTGCACTGAGGTCTGCTTACTCTAAATATCTTGTACTTGTTTGAAGACCTTTTAATGTTAAAGTTGGCCTCTGTGCTTATCAGTGTTGGAAAGACTCTTTCTTGCACTGAGGTCTGCTTATTGTAAATATCTTGTACTTGTTTTTACACCTTTTCATGTCAAAGTTGGCCTCTGTGCTTATCAGTGTTGGAAAGACTCTTTCTTGCACTGAGGTCTGCTTATTGTAAATATCTTGTACTTGTTTGAACACCTTTTAATGTCAAAGTTGGCCTCTATGCTTTTTCAGTGTTGGAAAGACTCTTTCTTGCACTGAGGTCTGCTTATTGTAAATATCTTGTACTTTTTTTTACACCTTTTCATGTCAAAGTTGGCCTCTGTGCTTTTTCAGTGTTGGAAAGACTCTTTCTTGCACTGAGGTCTGCTTATTGTAAATATCTTGTACTTGTTTGAACACCTTTTAATGTCAAAGTTGGCCTCTGTGCTTATCAGTGTTGGAAAGACTCTTTCTTGCACTGAGGTCTGCTTATTGTAAATATCTTGTACTTATTTGAACACCTTTTAATGTCAAAGTTGGCCTCTGTGCTTATCAGTGTTGGAAAGACTCTTTCTTGCACTGAGGTCTGCTTATTGTAAATATCTTGTACTTGTTTGAACACCTTTTAATGTCAAAGTTGGCCTCTGTGCTTATC
This sequence comes from Aulonocara sp. 'chitande type north' Nkhata Bay, assembly GCF_057382095.1. Taxonomy (NCBI): domain Eukaryota; kingdom Metazoa; phylum Chordata; class Actinopteri; order Cichliformes; family Cichlidae; genus Aulonocara; species Aulonocara sp. 'chitande type north' Nkhata Bay. The sequence goes on along the minus strand of NC_141359.1, from coordinate 6,667,685 downwards.
AGTGTTGGAAAGACTCTTTCTTGCACTGAGGTCTGCTTATTGTAAATATCTTGTACTTGTTTTTACACCTTTTAATGTCAAAGTTGGCCTCTGTGTTTTTTCAGTGTTGGAAAGACTCTTTCTTGCACTGAGGTCTGCTTATTGTAAATATCTTGTACTTGATTTTACACCTTTTAATGTCAAAGTTGGCCTCTGTGCTTTTTCAGTGTTGGAAAGACTCTTTCTTGCACTGAGGTCTGCTTATTGTAAATATCTTGTACTTATTTGAACACCTTTTAATGTCAAAGTTGGCCTCTGTGCTTATCAGTGTTGGAAAGACTCTTTCTTGCACTGAGGTCTGCTTATTGTAAATATCTTGTACTTATTTGAACACCTTTTAATGTCAAAGTTGGCCTCTGTGTTTTTTCAGTGTTGGAAAGACTCTTTCTTGCACTGAGGTCTGCTTATTGTAAATATCTTGTACTTGATTTTACACCTTTTAATGTCAAAGTTGGCCTCTGTGCTTTTTCAGTGTTGGAAAGACTCTTTCTTGCACTGAGGTCTGCTTATTGTAAATATCTTGTACTTGTTTGAACACCTTTTAATGTCAAAGTTGGCCTCTGTGCTTTTTCAGTGTTGGAAAGACTCTTTCTTGCACTGAGGTCTGCTTATTGTAAATATCTTGTACTTGATTTTACACCTTTTCATGTCAAAGTTGGCCTCTGTGCTTATCAGTGTTGGAAAGACTCTTTCTTGCACTGAGGTCTGCTTATTGTAAATATCTTGTACTTGATTTTACACCTTTTCATGTCAAAGTTGGCCTCTGTGCTTATCAGTGTTGGAAAGGCTCTTTCTTGCACTGAGGTCTGCTTATTGTAAATATCTTGTACTTGTTTTTACACCTTTTATGTTAAAGTTGGCCTCTGTGCTTATCAGTGTTGGAAAGACTCTTTCTTGCACTGAGGTCTGCTTATTGTAAATATCTTGTACTTGTTTGAACACCTTTTAATGTCAAAGTTGGCCTCTGTGCTTTTTCAGTGTTGAAAAGACTCTTTCTTGCACTGAGGTCTGCTTATTGTAAATATCTTGTACTTGTTTGAACACCTTTTAATGTCAAAGTTGGCCTCTGTGCTTTTTCAGTGTTGAAAAGACTCTTTCTTGCACCGAGGTCTGCTTATTGTTAATATCTTGTACTTGTTTTTACACCTTTTCATGTCAAAGTTGGCCTCTGTGCTTTTTCAGTGTTGGAAAGACTCTTTCTTGCACTGAGGTCTGCTTATTGTAAATATCTTGTACTTGTTTGAACACCTTTTAATGTCAAAGTTGGCCTCTGTGCTTATCAGTGTTGGAAAGACTCTTTCTTGCACTGAGGTCTGCTTATTGTAAATATCTTGTACTTGATTTTACACCTTTTAATGTCAAAGTTGGCCTCTTTGCTTTTTCAGTGTTGGAAAGACTCTTTCTTGCACTGAGGTCTGCTTATTGTAAATATCTTGTACTTGATTTTACACCTTTTCATGTCAAAGTTGGCCTCTGTGCTTATCAGTGTTGGAAAGACTCTTTCTTGCACTGAGGTCTGCTTATTGTAAATATCTTGTACTTATTTGAACACCTTTTAATGTCAAAGTTGGCCTCTGTGCTTTTTCAGTGTTGAAAAGACTCTTTCTTGCACTGAGGTCTGCTTATTGTAAATATCTTGTACTTGTTTGAAGACCTTTTAATGTCAAAGTTGGCCTCTGTGCTTATCAGTGTTGGAAAGACTCTTTCTTGCACTGAGGTCTGCTTATTGTAAATATCTTGTACTTGTTTGAACACCTTTTAATGTCAAAGTTGGCCTCTGTGCTTATCAGTGTTGGAAAGACTCTTTCTTGCACTGAGGGCTGCTTATTGTAAATATCTTGTACTTGTTTGAACACCTTTTAATGTCAAAGTTGGCCTCTTTGCTTTTTCCGTGTTGGAAAGACTCTTTCTTACACCGAGGTCTGCTTATTGTAAATATCTTGTACTTGTTTGAACACCTTTTAATGTCAAAGTTGGCCTCTGTGCTTTTTCAGTGTTGGAAAGACTCTTTCTTGCACTGAGGTCTGCTTATTGTAAATATCTTGTACTTGATTTTACACCTTTTAATGTCAAAGTTGGCCTCTGTGCTTATCAGTGTTGGAAAGACTCTTTCTTGCACTGAGGTCTGCTTATTGTAAATATCTTGTACTTGATTTTACACCTTTTCATGTCAAAGTTGGCCTCTTTGCTTTTTCAGTGTTGGAAAGACTCTTTCTTGCACTGAGGTCTGCTTATTGTAAATATCTTGTACTTGATTTTACACCTTTTCATGTCAAAGTTGGCCTCTGTGCTTATCAGTGTTGGAAAGACTCTTTCTTGCACTGAGGTCTGCTTATTGTTAATATATTGTACTTGTTTTTATACCTTTTAATGTCAAAGTTGGCCTCTGTGCTTTTTCAGTGTTGGAAAGACTCTTTCTTGCACTGAGGTCTGCTTATTGTTAATATATTGTACTTGTTTTTATACCTTTTCATGTCAAAGTTGGCCTCTGTGCTTATCAGTGTTGGAAAGACTCTTTCTTGCACTGAGGTCTGCTTATTGTTAATATCTTGTACTTGTTTGAAGACCTTTTAATGTCAAAGTTGGCCTCTGTGCTTTTTCAGTGTTGGAAAGACTCTTTCTTGCACTGAGGGCTGCTTATTGTAAATATCTTGTACTTGTTTGAACACCTTTTAATGTCAAAGTTGGCCTCTGTGCTTATCAGTGTTGGAAAGACTCTTTCTTGCACTGAGGTCTGCTTATTGTAAATATCTTGTACTTGTTTGAAGACCTTTTAATGTCAAAGTTGGCCTCTTTGCTTTTTCCGTGTTGGAAAGACTCTTTCTTGCACTGAGGTCTGCTTATTGTAAATATCTTGTACTTGATTTTTACACCTTTTATGTTAAAGTTGGCCTCTGTGCTTATCAGTGTTTGAAAGACTCTTTCTTGCACTGAGGTCTGCTTATTGTAAATATCTTGTACTTATTTGAACACCTTTTAATGTCAAAGTTGGCCTCTGTGCTTTTTCAGTGTTGGAAAGACTCTTTCTTGCACTGAGGTCTGCTTATTGTAAATATCTTGTACTTGATTTTACACCTTTTAATGTCAAAGTTGGCCTCTGTGCTTTTTCAGTGTTGGAAATACTCTTTCTTGCACTGAGGTCTGCTTATTGTAAATATCTTGTACTTGTTTGAACACCTTTTAATGTCAAAGTTGGCCTCTGTGCTTTTTCAGTGTTGGAAATACTCTTTCTTGCACTGAGGTCTGCTTATTGTAAATATCTTGTACTTGATTTTACACCTTTTAATGTCAAAGTTGGCCTCTGTGCTTATCAGTGTTGGAAAGACTCTTTCTTGCACTGAGGGCTGCTTATTGTAAATATCTTGTACTTGTTTGAACACCTTTTAATGTCAAAGTTGGCCTCTGTGCTTATCAGTGTTGGAAAGACTCTTTCTTGCACTGAGGTCTGCTTATTGTAAATATCTTGTACTTGTTTTTACACCTTTTCATGTCAAAGTTGGCCTCTGTGCTTATCAGTGTTTGAAAGACTCTTTCTTGCACTGAGGTCTGCTTATTGTAAATATCTTGTACTTATTTGAACACCTTTTAATGTCAAAGTTGGCCTCTGTGCTTTTTCAGTGTTGGAAAGACTCTTTCTTGCACTGAGGTCTGCTTATTGTAAATATCTTGTACTTGATTTTACACCTTTTAATGTCAAAGTTGGCCTCTGTGCTTTTTCAGTGTTGGAAAGACTCTTTCTTGCACTGAGGTCTGCTTATTGTAAATATCTTGTACTTGTTTGAACACCTTTTAATGTCAAAGTTGGCCTCTGTGCTTATCAGTGTTGGAAAGACTCTTTCTTGCACTGAGGTCTGCTTATTGTAAATATCTTGTACTTGTTTGAACACCTTTTAATGTCAAAGTTGGCCTCTGTGCTTTTTCAGTGTTGGAAAGACTCTTTCTTGCACTGAGGTCTGCTTATTGTAAATATATTGTACTTGTTTTTACACCTTTTAATGTCAAAGTTGGCCTCTGTGCTTTTTCAGTGTTGGAAAGACTCTTTCTTGCACTGAGGTCTGCTTATTGTAAATATCTTGTACTTGATTTTACACCTTTTCATGTCAAAGTTGGCCTCTGTGCTTTTTCAGTGTTGGAAAGACTCTTTCTTGCACTGAGGTCTGCTTATTGTAAATATCTTGTACTTGTTTGAACACCTTTTCATGTCAAAGTTGGCCTCTGTGCTTATCAGTGTTGGAAAGACTCTTTCTTGCACTGAGGTCTGCTTATTGTAAATATCTTGTACTTGTTTGAACACCTTTTAATGTCAAAGTTGGCCTCTGTGCTTATCAGTGTTGGAAAGACTCTTTCTTGCACTGAGGGCTGCTTATTGTAAATATCTTGTACTTGTTTTTACACCTTTTCATGTCAAAGTTGGCCTCTGTGCTTATCAGTGTTGGAAAGACTCTTTCTTGCACTGAGGTCTGCTTATTGTAAATATCTTGTACTTGTTTGAACACCTTTTAATGTCAAAGTTGGCCTCTGTGCTTATCAGTGTTGGAAAGACTCTTTCTTGCGCTGAGGTCTGCTTATTGTAAATATCTTGTACTTGTTTTTACACCTTTTAATGTCAAAGTTGGCCTCTTTGTTTTTTCCGTGTTGGAAAGACTCTTTCTTGCACTGAGGTCTGCTTATTGTAAATATCTTGTACTTGATTTTACACCTTTTAATGTCAAAGTTGGCCTCTTTGCTTTTTCAGTGTTGGAAAGACTCTTTCTTGCACTGAGGTCTGCTTATTGTAAATATCTTGTACTTGATTTTACACCTTTTAATGTCAAAGTTGGCCTCTTTGCTTTTTCAGTGTTGAAAAGACTCTTTCTTGCACTGAGGTCTGCTTATTGTAAATATCTTGTACTTGATTTTACACCTTTTCATGTCAAAGTTGGCCTCTGTGCTTATCAGTGTTGGAAAGACTCTTTCTTGCACTGAGGTCTGCTTATTGTAAATATCTTGTACTTATTTGAACACCTTTTAATGTCAAAGTTGGCCTCTGTGCTTATCAGTGTTGGAAAGACTCTTTCTTGCACTGAGGTCTGCTTATTGTAAATATCTTGTACTTGTTTGAACACCTTTTAATGTCAAAGTTGGCCTCTTTGTTTTTTCCGTGTTGGAAAGACTCTTTCTTGCACTGAGGTCTGCTTATTGTAAATATCTTGTACTTGATTTTTACACCTTTTCATGTCAAAGTTGGCCTCTGTGCTTTTTCAGTGTTGAAAAGACTCTTTCTTGCACTGAGGTCTGCTTATTGTAAATATCTTGTACTTGTTTTTACACCTTTTCATGTCAAAGTTGGCCTCTGTGCTTTTTCATTGTTGGAAAGACTCTTTCTTGCACTGAGGTCTGCTTATTGTAAATATCTTGTACTTGTTTGAACACCTTTTAATGTCAAAGTTGGCCTCTGTGCTTATCAGTGTTAGAAAGACTCTTTCTTGCACTGAGGTCTGCTTATTATTAATATATTGTACTTGTTTTTATACCTTTTAATGTCAAAGTTGGCCTCTGTGCTTTTTCCGTGTTGGAAAGACTCTTTCTTGCACTGAGGTCTGCTTATTGTAAATATCTTGTACTTGTTTTTACACCTTTTAATGTCAAAGTTGGCCTCTGTGCTTATCAGTGTTGGAAAGACTCTTTCTTGCACTGAGGTCTGCTTATTGTAAATATCTTGTACTTGTTTTTACACCTTTTAATGTCAAAGTTGGCCTCTGTGCTTATCAGTGTTGGAAAGACTCTTTCTTGCACTGAGGTCTGCTTATTGTAAATATCTTGTACTTGTTTGAACACCTTTTAATGTCAAAGTTGGCCTCTGTGCTTATCAGTGTTGGAAAGACTCTTTCTTGCACTGAGGTCTGCTTATTGTAAATATCTTGTACTTGTCTTTACACCTTTTAATGTCAAAGTTGGCCTCTGTGCTTATCAGTGTTGGAAAGACTCTTTCTTGCACTGAGGTCTGCTTATTGTAAATATCTTGTACTTGTTTGAACACCTTTTCATGTCAAAGTTGGCCTCTGTGCTTTTTCCGTGTTGAAAAGACTCTTTCTTGCACTGAGGTCTGCTTATTGTAAATATCTTGTACTTGATTTTACACCTTTTCATGTCAAAGTTGGCCTCTGCGCTTCCTCAGTGTTAGAAAGACTCTTTCTTGCACTGAGGTCTGCTTATTGTAAATATCTTGTACTTGTTTTTACACCTTTTCATGTCAAAGTTGGCCTCTGTGCTTTTTCATTGTTGGAAAGACTCTTTCTTGCACTGAGGTCTGCTTATTGTAAATATCTTGTACTTGTTTGAACACCTTTTCATGTCAAAGTTGGCCTCTGTGCTTGTCAGTGTTGGAAAGACACGTTTTTGCACTGAGGTCTGCTTATTGTAAATATCTTGTACTTGATTTTACACCTTTTAATGTCAAAGTTGGCCTCTGTGCTTCTGCAGTGTTAGAAAGACTCTTTCTTGCACTAAGGTCTGCTTATTGTAAATATCTTGTACTTGTTTGAACACCTTTTCATGTCAAAGTTGGCCTCTGTGCTTTTTCAGTGTTAGAAAGACTCTTTCTTGCACTGAGGTCTGCTTATTGTAAATATCTCGTACTTGTTTGAACACCTTTTAATGTCAAAGTTGGCCTCTGCGCTTCCTCAGTGTTAGAAAGACTCTTTCTTGCACTGAGGTCTGCTTATTGTAAATATCTTGTACTTGATTTTTACACCTTTTCATGTCAAAGTTGGCCTCTGTGCTTTTTCAGTGTTAGAAAGACTCTTTCTTGCACCGAAGTCTGCTTATTGTAAATATCTTGTACTTGTTTGAACACCTTTTCATGTCAAAGTTGGCCTCTGTGCTTATCAGTGTTGGAAAGACTCTTTCTTGCACTAAGGTCTGCTTATTGTAAATATCTTGTACTTGTTTGAACACCTTTTCATGTCAAAGTTGGCCTCTGTGCTTTTTCAGTGTTGGAAAGACTCTTTCTTGCACTGAGGTCTGCTTATTGTAAATATCTTGTACTTGTTTTTACACCTTTTAATGTCAAAGTTGGCCTCTGCGCTTCCTCAGTGTTAGAAAGACTCTTTCTTGCACTGAGGTCTGCTTATTGTAAATATCTTGTACTTGTTTTTACACCTTTTAATGTCAAAGTTGGCCTCTGCGCTTCCTCAGTGTTAGAAAGACTCTTTCTTGCACTGAGGTCTGCTTATTGTAAATATCTTATACTTGTTTGAACACCTTTTCATGTCAAAGTTGGCCTCTGTGCTTGTCAGTGTTGGAAAGACACGTTTTTGCACTGAGGTCTGCTTATTGTAAATATCTTGTACTTGTTTGAACACCTTTTAATGTCAAAGTTGGCCTCTGTGCTTTTTCCGTGTTGGAAAGACTCTTTCTTGCACTGAGGTCTGCTTATTGTAAATATCTTGTACTTGTTTGAACACCTTTTAATGTCAAAGTTGGCCTCTGTGCTTTTTCCGTGTTGGAAAGACTCTTTCTTGCACTGAGGTCTGCTTATTGTAAATATCTTGTACTTGTTTGAACACCTTTTCATGTCAAAGTTGGCCTCTGAGCTTATCAGTGTTGGAAAGACTCTTTCTTGCACTGAGGTCTGCTTATTGTGAATATCTTGTACTTGTTTTTACACCTTTTCATGTCAAAGTTGGCCTCTGAGCTTTTTCAGTGTTGAAAAGACTCTTTCTTGCACTGAGGTCTACTTATTGTAAATATCTTGTACTTGTTTTTACACCTTTTCATGTCAAAGTTGGCCTCTGTGCTTATCAGTGTTGGAAAGACTCTTTCTTGCACTGAGGTCTGCTTATTGTAAATATCTTGTACTTGTTTTTACACCTTTTCATGTCAAAGTTGGCCTCTGTGCTTCTGCAGTGTTAGAAAGACTCTTTCTTGCACTGAGGTCTGCTTATTGTAAATATCTTGTACTTGTTTTTACACCTTTTCATGTCAAAGTTGGCCTCTGTGCTTTTTCAGTGTTGGAAAGACTCTTTCTTGCACTGAGGTCTGCTTATTGTAAATATCTTGTACTTGATTTTTACACCTTTTCATGTCAAAGTTGGCCTCTGTGCTTTTTCAGTGTTGGAAAGGCTCTTTCTTGCACTGAGGTCTGCTTATTGTAAATATCTTGTACTTGTTTGAACACCTTTTCATGTCAAAGTTGGCCTCTGTGCTTATCAGTGTTGGAAAGACTCTTTCTTGCACTGAGGTCTGCTTATTGTAAATATCTTGTACTTGTTTTTACACCTTTTAATGTCAAAGTTGGCCTCTGTGCTCATCAGTGTTGGAAAGACTCTTTCTTGCACTGAGGTCTGCTTATTGTGAATATCTTGTACTTGTTTTTACACCTTTTAATGTCAAAGTTGGCCTCTGTGCTTATCAGTGTTGGAAAGACTCTTTCTTGCACTGAGGTCTGCTTATTGTAAATATCTTGTACTTGTTTGAACACCTTTTAATGTCAAAGTTGGCCTCTGTGCTTATCAGTGTTAGAAAGACTCTTTCTTGCACTGAGGTCTGCTTATTATTAATATATTGTACTTGTTTTTATACCTTTTAATGTCAAAGTTGGCCTCTGTGCTTTTTCCGTGTTGGAAAGACTCTTTCTTGCACTGAGGTCTGCTTATTGTAAATATCTTGTACTTGTTTTTACACCTTTTAATGTCAAAGTTGGCCTCTGTGCTTATCAGTGTTGGAAAGACTCTTTCTTGCACTGAGGTCTGCTTATTGTAAATATCTTGTACTTGTTTGAACACCTTTTAATGTCAAAGTTGGCCTCTGTGCTTATCAGTGTTGGAAAGACTCTTTCTTGCACTGAGGTCTGCTTATTGTAAATATCTTGTACTTGTTTTTACACCTTTTAATGTCAAAGTTGGCCTCTGTGCTTATCAGTGTTGGAAAGACTCTTTCTTGCACTGAGGTCTGCTTATTGTAAATATCTTGTACTTGTTTGAACACCTTTTCATGTCAAAGTTGGCCTCTGTGCTTTTTCCGTGTTGAAAAGACTCTTTCTTGCACTGAGGTCTGCTTATTGTAAATATCTTGTACTTGATTTTACACCTTTTCATGTCAAAGTTGGCCTCTGCGCTTCCTCAGTGTTAGAAAGACTCTTTCTTGCACTGAGGTCTGCTTATTGTAAATATCTTGTACTTGATTTTTACACCTTTTCATGTCAAAGTTGGCCTCTGTGCTTTTTCAGTGTTGAAAAGACTCTTTCTTGCACTGAGGTCTGCTTATTGTAAATATCTTGTACTTGTTTGAACACCTTTTAATGTCAAAGTTGGCCTCTGTGCTTATCAGTGTTGGAAAGACTCTTTCTTGCACTGAGGTCTGCTTATTGTAAATATCTTGTACTTGTTTTTACACCTTTTCATGTCAAAGTTGGCCTCTGTGCTTATCAGTGTTGGAAAGACTCTTTCTTGCACTGAGGTCTGCTTATTGTAAATATCTTGTACTTGTTTTTACACCTTTTAATGTCAAAGTTGGCCTCTGCGCTTCCTCAGTGTTGGAAAGACTCTTTCTTGCACTGAGGTCTGCTTATTGTAAATTTCTTATACTTGTTTGAACACCTTTTAATGTCAAAGTTGGCCTTTGTGCTTTTTCAGTGTTGGAAAGACTCTTTCTTGCACTGAGGTCTGCTTATTGTAAATACCTTGTACTTGTTTTTACACCTTTTCATGTCAAAGTTGGCCTCTGTGCTTTTTCCGTGTTGGAAAGACTCTTTCTTGCACCGAGGTCTGCTTATTGTAAATACCTTGTACTTGTTTTTACACCTTTTAATGTCAAAGTTGGCCTCTGTGCTTGTCAGTGTTGGAAAGACTCTTTCTTGCACTGAGGTCTGCTTATTGTAAATATCTTGTACTTGTTTGAACACCTTTTAATGTCAAAGTTGGCCTCTGTGCTTTTTCAGTGTTGGAAAGACTCTTTCTTGCACTGAGGTCTGCTTATTGTAAATATCTTGTACTTGTTTTTACACCTTTTATGTCAAAGTTGGCCTCTGACCTTATCAGTGTTGGAAAGACTCTTTCTTGCACTGAGGTCTGCTTATTGTAAATATCTTGTACTTGTTTGAACACCTTTTCATGTCAAAGTTGGCCTCTGTGCTTTTTCCGTGTTGAAAAGACTCTTTCTTGCACTGAGGTCTGCTTATTGTAAATATCTTGTACTTGTTTGAACACCTTTTCATGTCAAAGTTGGCCTCTGTGCTTATCAGTGTTAGAAAGACTCTTTCTTGCACTGAGGTCTGCTTATTGTAAATATCTTGTACTTGTTTTTACACCTTTTCATGTCAAAGTTGGCCTCTGACCTTATCAGTGTTGGAAAGACTCTTTCTTGCACTGAGGTCTGCTTATTGTAAATATCTTGTACTTGTTTGAACACCTTTTCATGTCAAAGTTGGCCTCTGTGCTTTTTCCGTGTTGAAAAGACTCTTTCTTGCACTGAGGTCTGCTTATTGTAAATATCTTGTACTTGTTTGAACACCTTTTCATGTCAAAGTTGGCCTCTGTGCTTATCAGTGTTAGAAAGACTCTTTCTTGCACTGAGGTCTGCTTATTGTAAATATCTTGTACTTGTTTTTACACCTTTTCATGTCAAAGTTGGCCTCTGACCTTATCAGTGTTGGAAAGACTCTTTCTTGCACTGAGGTCTGCTTATTGTAAATATCTTGTACTTGTTTTTACACCTTTTCATGTCAAAGTTGGCCTCTGTGCTTATCAGTGTTGGAAAGACTCTTTCTTGCACTGAGGTCTGCTTATTGTAAATATCTTGTACTTGTTTGAACACCTTTTAATGTCAAAGTTGGCCTCTGCGCTTCTGCAGTGTTAGAAAGACTCTTTCTTGCACTGAGGTCTGCTTATTGTAAATATCTTGTACTTGTTTTTATACCTTTTAATGTCAAAGTTGGCCTCTGTGCTTATCAGTGTTGGAAAGACTCTTTCTTGCACTGAGGTCTGCTTATTGTAAATATCTTGTACTTGTTTGAACACCTTTTAATGTCAAAGTTGGCCTCTGTGCTTATCAGTGTTGGAAAGACTCTTTCTTGCACTGAGGTCTGCTTATTGTAAATATCTTGTACTTGATTTTTACACCTTTTCATGTCAAAGTTGGCCTCTGTGCTTTTTCAGTGTTAGAAAGACTCTTTCTTGCACCGAAGTCTGCTTATTGTAAATATCTTGTACTTGTTTGAACACCTTTTCATGTCAAAGTTGGCCTCTGTGCTTATCAGTGTTGGAAAGACTCTTTCTTGCACTAAGGTCTGCTTATTGTAAATATCTTGTACTTGTTTGAACACCTTTTCATGTCAAAGTTGGCCTCTGTGCTTTTTCAGTGTTGGAAAGACTCTTTCTTGCACTGAGGTCTGCTTATTGTAAATATCTTGTACTTGTTTTTACACCTTTTAATGTCAAAGTTGGCCTCTGCGCTTCCTCAGTGTTAGAAAGACTCTTTCTTGCACTGAGGTCTGCTTATTGTAAATATCTTGTACTTGTTTTTACACCTTTTAATGTCAAAGTTGGCCTCTGCGCTTCCTCAGTGTTAGAAAGACTCTTTCTTGCACTGAGGTCTGCTTATTGTAAATATCTTATACTTGTTTGAACACCTTTTCATGTCAAAGTTGGCCTCTGTGCTTGTCAGTGTTGGAAAGACACGTTTTTGCACTGAGGTCTGCTTATTGTAAATATCTTGTACTTGTTTGAACACCTTTTAATGTCAAAGTTGGCCTCTGTGCTTTTTCCGTGTTGGAAAGACTCTTTCTTGCACTGAGGTCTGCTTATTGTAAATATCTTGTACTTGTTTGAACACCTTTTAATGTCAAAGTTGGCCTCTGTGCTTTTTCCGTGTTGGAAAGACTCTTTCTTGCACTGAGGTCTGCTTATTGTAAATATCTTGTACTTGTTTGAACACCTTTTCATGTCAAAGTTGGCCTCTGAGCTTATCAGTGTTGGAAAGACTCTTTCTTGCACTGAGGTCTGCTTATTGTGAATATCTTGTACTTGTTTTTACACCTTTTCATGTCAAAGTTGGCCTCTGAGCTTTTTCAGTGTTGAAAAGACTCTTTCTTGCACTGAGGTCTACTTATTGTAAATATCTTGTACTTGTTTTTACACCTTTTCATGTCAAAGTTGGCCTCTGTGCTTATCAGTGTTGGAAAGACTCTTTCTTGCACTGAGGTCTGCTTATTGTAAATATCTTGTACTTGTTTTTACACCTTTTCATGTCAAAGTTGGCCTCTGTGCTTCTGCAGTGTTAGAAAGACTCTTTCTTGCACTGAGGTCTGCTTATTGTAAATATCTTGTACTTGTTTTTACACCTTTTCATGTCAAAGTTGGCCTCTGTGCTTTTTCAGTGTTGGAAAGACTCTTTCTTGCACTGAGGTCTGCTTATTGTAAATATCTTGTACTTGATTTTTACACCTTTTCATGTCAAAGTTGGCCTCTGTGCTTTTTCAGTGTTGGAAAGGCTCTTTCTTGCACTGAGGTCTGCTTATTGTAAATATCTTGTACTTGTTTGAACACCTTTTCATGTCAAAGTTGGCCTCTGTGCTTATCAGTGTTGGAAAGACTCTTTCTTGCACTGAGGTCTGCTTATTGTAAATATCTTGTACTTGTTTTTACACCTTTTAATGTCAAAGTTGGCCTCTGTGCTCATCAGTGTTGGAAAGACTCTTTCTTGCACTGAGGTCTGCTTATTGTGAATATCTTGTACTTGTTTTTACACCTTTTAATGTCAAAGTTGGCCTCTGTGCTTATCAGTGTTGGAAAGACTCTTTCTTGCACTGAGGTCTGCTTATTGTAAATATCTTGTACTTGTTTGAACACCTTTTAATGTCAAAGTTGGCCTCTGTGCTTATCAGTGTTAGAAAGACTCTTTCTTGCACTGAGGTCTGCTTATTATTAATATATTGTACTTGTTTTTATACCTTTTAATGTCAAAGTTGGCCTCTGTGCTTTTTCCGTGTTGGAAAGACTCTTTCTTGCACTGAGGTCTGCTTATTGTAAATATCTTGTACTTGTTTTTACACCTTTTAATGTCAAAGTTGGCCTCTGTGCTTATCAGTGTTGGAAAGACTCTTTCTTGCACTGAGGTCTGCTTATTGTAAATATCTTGTACTTGTTTGAACACCTTTTAATGTCAAAGTTGGCCTCTGTGCTTATCAGTGTTGGAAAGACTCTTTCTTGCACTGAGGTCTGCTTATTGTAAATATCTTGTACTTGTTTTTACACCTTTTAATGTCAAAGTTGGCCTCTGTGCTTATCAGTGTTGGAAAGACTCTTTCTTGCACTGAGGTCTGCTTATTGTAAATATCTTGTACTTGTTTGAACACCTTTTCATGTCAAAGTTGGCCTCTGTGCTTTTTCCGTGTTGAAAAGACTCTTTCTTGCACTGAGGTCTGCTTATTGTAAATATCTTGTACTTGATTTTACACCTTTTCATGTCAAAGTTGGCCTCTGCGCTTCCTCAGTGTTAGAAAGACTCTTTCTTGCACTGAGGTCTGCTTATTGTAAATATCTTGTACTTGATTTTTACACCTTTTCATGTCAAAGTTGGCCTCTGTGCTTTTTCAGTGTTGAAAAGACTCTTTCTTGCACTGAGGTCTGCTTATTGTAAATATCTTGTACTTGTTTGAACACCTTTTAATGTCAAAGTTGGCCTCTGTGCTTATCAGTGTTGGAAAGACTCTTTCTTGCACTGAGGTCTGCTTATTGTAAATATCTTGTACTTGTTTTTACACCTTTTCATGTCAAAGTTGGCCTCTGTGCTTATCAGTGTTGGAAAGACTCTTTCTTGCACTGAGGTCTGCTTATTGTAAATATCTTGTACTTGTTTTTACACCTTTTAATGTCAAAGTTGGCCTCTGCGCTTCCTCAGTGTTGGAAAGACTCTTTCTTGCACTGAGGTCTGCTTATTGTAAATTTCTTATACTTGTTTGAACACCTTTTAATGTCAAAGTTGGCCTTTGTGCTTTTTCAGTGTTGGAAAGACTCTTTCTTGCACTGAGGTCTGCTTATTGTAAATACCTTGTACTTGTTTTTACACCTTTTCATGTCAAAGTTGGCCTCTGTGCTTTTTCCGTGTTGGAAAGACTCTTTCTTGCACCGAGGTCTGCTTATTGTAAATACCTTGTACTTGTTTTTACACCTTTTAATGTCAAAGTTGGCCTCTGTGCTTTTTCCGTGTTGAAAAGACTCTTTCTTGCACTGAGGTCTGCTTATTGTAAATATCTTGTACTTGTTTGAACACCTTTTCATGTCAAAGTTGGCCTCTGTGCTTATCAGTGTTAGAAAGACTCTTTCTTGCACTGAGGTCTGCTTATTGTAAATATCTTGTACTTGTTTTTACACCTTTTCATGTCAAAGTTGGCCTCTGACCTTATCAGTGTTGGAAAGACTCTTTCTTGCACTGAGGTCTGCTTATTGTAAATATCTTGTACTTGTTTGAACACCTTTTCATGTCAAAGTTGGCCTCTGTGCTTTTTCCGTGTTGAAAAGACTCTTTCTTGCACTGAGGTCTGCTTATTGTAAATATCTTGTACTTGTTTGAACACCTTTTCATGTCAAAGTTGGCCTCTGTGCTTATCAGTGTTAGAAAGACTCTTTCTTGCACTGAGGTCTGCTTATTGTAAATATCTTGTACTTGTTTTTACACCTTTTCATGTCAAAGTTGGCCTCTGACCTTATCAGTGTTGGAAAGACTCTTTCTTGCACTGAGGTCTGCTTATTGTAAATATCTTGTACTTGTTTTTACACCTTTTAATGTCAAAGTTGGCCTCTGCGCTTCCTCAGTGTTAGAAAGACTCTTTCTTGCACTGAGGTCTGCTTATTGTAAATATCTTATACTTGTTTGAACACCTTTTAATGTCAAAGTTGGCCTCTGTGCTTATCAGTGTTGGAAAGGCTCTTTCTTGCACTGAGGTCTGCTTATTGTAAATATCTTGTACTTGTTTTTACACCTTTTAATGTCAAAGTTGGCCTCTGTGCTTTTTCAGTGTTGGAAAGACTCTTTCTTGCACTGAGGTCTGCTTATTGTAAATATCTTGTACTTGTTTGAACACCTTTTAATGTCAAAGTTGGCCTCTGTGCTTTTCAGTGTTGGAAAGACACGTTTTTGCACTGAGGGCTGCTTATTGTAAATATCTTGTACTTGTTTGAACACCTTTTAATGTCAAAGTTGGCCTCTGTGCTTTTTCCGTGTTGGAAAGACTCTTTCTTGCACCGAGGTCTGCTTATTGTAAATATCTTGTACTTGATTTTACACCTTTTCATGTCAAAGTTGGCCTCTGTGCTTTTTCAGTGTTGGAAAGACTCTTTCTTGCACTGAGGTCTGCTTATTGTAAATATCTTGTACTTGATTTTACACCTTTTAATGTCAAAGTTGGCCTCTTTGCTTTTTCAGTGTTGGAAAGACTCTTTCTTGCACTGAGGTCTGCTTATTGTAAATATCTTGTACTTGATTTTACACCTTTTAATGTCAAAGTTGGCCTCTTTGCTTTTTCAGTGTTGAAAAGACTCTTTCTTGCACTGAGGTCTGCTTATTGTAAATATCTTGTACTTGATTTTACACCTTTTCATGTCAAAGTTGGCCTCTGTGCTTATCAGTGTTGGAAAGACTCTTTCTTGCACTGAGGTCTGCTTATTGTAAATATCTTGTACTTATTTGAACACCTTTTAATGTCAAAGTTGGCCTCTGTGCTTATCAGTGTTGGAAAGACTCTTTCTTGCACTGAGGTCTGCTTATTGTAAATATCTTGTACTTGTTTGAACACCTTTTAATGTCAAAGTTGGCCTCTTTGTTTTTTCCGTGTTGGAAAGACTCTTTCTTGCACTGAGGTCTGCTTATTGTAAATATCTTGTACTTGATTTTTACACCTTTTCATGTCAAAGTTGGCCTCTGTGCTTTTTCAGTGTTGAAAAGACTCTTTCTTGCACTGAGGTCTGCTTATTGTAAATATCTTGTACTTGTTTTTACACCTTTTCATGTCAAAGTTGGCCTCTGTGCTTTTTCATTGTTGGAAAGACTCTTTCTTGCACTGAGGTCTGCTTATTGTAAATATCTTGTACTTGTTTGAACACCTTTTAATGTCAAAGTTGGCCTCTGTGCTTATCAGTGTTAGAAAGACTCTTTCTTGCACTGAGGTCTGCTTATTATTAATATATTGTACTTGTTTTTATACCTTTTAATGTCAAAGTTGGCCTCTGTGCTTTTTCCGTGTTGGAAAGACTCTTTCTTGCACTGAGGTCTGCTTATTGTAAATATCTTGTACTTGTTTTTACACCTTTTAATGTCAAAGTTGGCCTCTGTGCTTATCAGTGTTGGAAAGACTCTTTCTTGCACTGAGGTCTGCTTATTGTAAATATCTTGTACTTGTTTTTACACCTTTTAATGTCAAAGTTGGCCTCTGTGCTTATCAGTGTTGGAAAGACTCTTTCTTGCACTGAGGTCTGCTTATTGTAAATATCTTGTACTTGTTTGAACACCTTTTAATGTCAAAGTTGGCCTCTGTGCTTATCAGTGTTGGAAAGACTCTTTCTTGCACTGAGGTCTGCTTATTGTAAATATCTTGTACTTGTCTTTACACCTTTTAATGTCAAAGTTGGCCTCTGTGCTTATCAGTGTTGGAAAGACTCTTTCTTGCACTGAGGTCTGCTTATTGTAAATATCTTGTACTTGTTTGAACACCTTTTCATGTCAAAGTTGGCCTCTGTGCTTTTTCCGTGTTGAAAAGACTCTTTCTTGCACTGAGGTCTGCTTATTGTAAATATCTTGTACTTGATTTTACACCTTTTCATGTCAAAGTTGGCCTCTGCGCTTCCTCAGTGTTAGAAAGACTCTTTCTTGCACTGAGGTCTGCTTATTGTAAATATCTTGTACTTGTTTTTACACCTTTTCATGTCAAAGTTGGCCTCTGTGCTTTTTCATTGTTGGAAAGACTCTTTCTTGCACTGAGGTCTGCTTATTGTAAATATCTTGTACTTGTTTGAACACCTTTTCATGTCAAAGTTGGCCTCTGTGCTTGTCAGTGTTGGAAAGACACGTTTTTGCACTGAGGTCTGCTTATTGTAAATATCTTGTACTTGATTTTACACCTTTTAATGTCAAAGTTGGCCTCTGTGCTTCTGCAGTGTTAGAAAGACTCTTTCTTGCACTAAGGTCTGCTTATTGTAAATATCTTGTACTTGTTTGAACACCTTTTCATGTCAAAGTTGGCCTCTGTGCTTTTTCAGTGTTAGAAAGACTCTTTCTTGCACTGAGGTCTGCTTATTGTAAATATCTCGTACTTGTTTGAACACCTTTTAATGTCAAAGTTGGCCTCTGCGCTTCCTCAGTGTTAGAAAGACTCTTTCTTGCACTGAGGTCTGCTTATTGTAAATATCTTGTACTTGATTTTTACACCTTTTCATGTCAAAGTTGGCCTCTGTGCTTTTTCAGTGTTAGAAAGACTCTTTCTTGCACCGAAGTCTGCTTATTGTAAATATCTTGTACTTGTTTGAACACCTTTTCATGTCAAAGTTGGCCTCTGTGCTTATCAGTGTTGGAAAGACTCTTTCTTGCACTAAGGTCTGCTTATTGTAAATATCTTGTACTTGTTTGAACACCTTTTCATGTCAAAGTTGGCCTCTGTGCTTTTTCAGTGTTGGAAAGACTCTTTCTTGCACTGAGGTCTGCTTATTGTAAATATCTTGTACTTGTTTTTACACCTTTTAATGTCAAAGTTGGCCTCTGCGCTTCCTCAGTGTTAGAAAGACTCTTTCTTGCACTGAGGTCTGCTTATTGTAAATATCTTGTACTTGTTTTTACACCTTTTAATGTCAAAGTTGGCCTCTGCGCTTCCTCAGTGTTAGAAAGACTCTTTCTTGCACTGAGGTCTGCTTATTGTAAATATCTTATACTTGTTTGAACACCTTTTCATGTCAAAGTTGGCCTCTGTGCTTGTCAGTGTTGGAAAGACACGTTTTTGCACTGAGGTCTGCTTATTGTAAATATCTTGTACTTGTTTGAACACCTTTTAATGTCAAAGTTGGCCTCTGTGCTTTTTCCGTGTTGGAAAGACTCTTTCTTGCACTGAGGTCTGCTTATTGTAAATATCTTGTACTTGTTTGAACACCTTTTAATGTCAAAGTTGGCCTCTGTGCTTTTTCCGTGTTGGAAAGACTCTTTCTTGCACTGAGGTCTGCTTATTGTAAATATCTTGTACTTGTTTGAACACCTTTTCATGTCAAAGTTGGCCTCTGAGCTTATCAGTGTTGGAAAGACTCTTTCTTGCACTGAGGTCTGCTTATTGTGAATATCTTGTACTTGTTTTTACACCTTTTCATGTCAAAGTTGGCCTCTGAGCTTTTTCAGTGTTGAAAAGACTCTTTCTTGCACTGAGGTCTACTTATTGTAAATATCTTGTACTTGTTTTTACACCTTTTCATGTCAAAGTTGGCCTCTGTGCTTATCAGTGTTGGAAAGACTCTTTCTTGCACTGAGGTCTGCTTATTGTAAATATCTTGTACTTGTTTTTACACCTTTTCATGTCAAAGTTGGCCTCTGTGCTTCTGCAGTGTTAGAAAGACTCTTTCTTGCACTGAGGTCTGCTTATTGTAAATATCTTGTACTTGTTTTTACACCTTTTCATGTCAAAGTTGGCCTCTGTGCTTTTTCAGTGTTGGAAAGACTCTTTCTTGCACTGAGGTCTGCTTATTGTAAATATCTTGTACTTGATTTTTACACCTTTTCATGTCAAAGTTGGCCTCTGTGCTTTTTCAGTGTTGGAAAGGCTCTTTCTTGCACTGAGGTCTGCTTATTGTAAATATCTTGTACTTGTTTGAACACCTTTTCATGTCAAAGTTGGCCTCTGTGCTTATCAGTGTTGGAAAGACTCTTTCTTGCACTGAGGTCTGCTTATTGTAAATATCTTGTACTTGTTTTTACACCTTTTAATGTCAAAGTTGGCCTCTGTGCTCATCAGTGTTGGAAAGACTCTTTCTTGCACTGAGGTCTGCTTATTGTGAATATCTTGTACTTGTTTTTACACCTTTTAATGTCAAAGTTGGCCTCTGTGCTTATCAGTGTTGGAAAGACTCTTTCTTGCACTGAGGTCTGCTTATTGTAAATATCTTGTACTTGTTTGAACACCTTTTAATGTCAAAGTTGGCCTCTGTGCTTATCAGTGTTAGAAAGACTCTTTCTTGCACTGAGGTCTGCTTATTATTAATATATTGTACTTGTTTTTATACCTTTTAATGTCAAAGTTGGCCTCTGTGCTTTTTCCGTGTTGGAAAGACTCTTTCTTGCACTGAGGTCTGCTTATTGTAAATATCTTGTACTTGTTTTTACACCTTTTAATGTCAAAGTTGGCCTCTGTGCTTATCAGTGTTGGAAAGACTCTTTCTTGCACTGAGGTCTGCTTATTGTAAATATCTTGTACTTGTTTGAACACCTTTTAATGTCAAAGTTGGCCTCTGTGCTTATCAGTGTTGGAAAGACTCTTTCTTGCACTGAGGTCTGCTTATTGTAAATATCTTGTACTTGTTTTTACACCTTTTAATGTCAAAGTTGGCCTCTGTGCTTATCAGTGTTGGAAAGACTCTTTCTTGCACTGAGGTCTGCTTATTGTAAATATCTTGTACTTGTTTGAACACCTTTTCATGTCAAAGTTGGCCTCTGTGCTTTTTCCGTGTTGAAAAGACTCTTTCTTGCACTGAGGTCTGCTTATTGTAAATATCTTGTACTTGATTTTACACCTTTTCATGTCAAAGTTGGCCTCTGCGCTTCCTCAGTGTTAGAAAGACTCTTTCTTGCACTGAGGTCTGCTTATTGTAAATATCTTGTACTTGATTTTTACACCTTTTCATGTCAAAGTTGGCCTCTGTGCTTTTTCAGTGTTGAAAAGACTCTTTCTTGCACTGAGGTCTGCTTATTGTAAATATCTTGTACTTGTTTGAACACCTTTTAATGTCAAAGTTGGCCTCTGTGCTTATCAGTGTTGGAAAGACTCTTTCTTGCACTGAGGTCTGCTTATTGTAAATATCTTGTACTTGTTTTTACACCTTTTCATGTCAAAGTTGGCCTCTGTGCTTATCAGTGTTGGAAAGACTCTTTCTTGCACTGAGGTCTGCTTATTGTAAATATCTTGTACTTGTTTTTACACCTTTTAATGTCAAAGTTGGCCTCTGCGCTTCCTCAGTGTTGGAAAGACTCTTTCTTGCACTGAGGTCTGCTTATTGTAAATTTCTTATACTTGTTTGAACACCTTTTAATGTCAAAGTTGGCCTTTGTGCTTTTTCAGTGTTGGAAAGACTCTTTCTTGCACTGAGGTCTGCTTATTGTAAATACCTTGTACTTGTTTTTACACCTTTTCATGTCAAAGTTGGCCTCTGTGCTTTTTCCGTGTTGGAAAGACTCTTTCTTGCACCGAGGTCTGCTTATTGTAAATACCTTGTACTTGTTTTTACACCTTTTAATGTCAAAGTTGGCCTCTGTGCTTGTCAGTGTTGGAAAGACTCTTTCTTGCACTGAGGTCTGCTTATTGTAAATATCTTGTACTTGTTTGAACACCTTTTAATGTCAAAGTTGGCCTCTGTGCTTTTTCAGTGTTGGAAAGACTCTTTCTTGCACTGAGGTCTGCTTATTGTAAATATCTTGTACTTGTTTTTACACCTTTTATGTCAAAGTTGGCCTCTGACCTTATCAGTGTTGGAAAGACTCTTTCTTGCACTGAGGTCTGCTTATTGTAAATATCTTGTACTTGTTTGAACACCTTTTCATGTCAAAGTTGGCCTCTGTGCTTTTTCCGTGTTGAAAAGACTCTTTCTTGCACTGAGGTCTGCTTATTGTAAATATCTTGTACTTGTTTGAACACCTTTTCATGTCAAAGTTGGCCTCTGTGCTTATCAGTGTTAGAAAGACTCTTTCTTGCACTGAGGTCTGCTTATTGTAAATATCTTGTACTTGTTTTTACACCTTTTCATGTCAAAGTTGGCCTCTGACCTTATCAGTGTTGGAAAGACTCTTTCTTGCACTGAGGTCTGCTTATTGTAAATATCTTGTACTTGTTTTTACACCTTTTATGTCAAAGTTGGCCTCTGACCTTATCAGTGTTGGAAAGACTCTTTCTTGCACTGAGGTCTGCTTATTGTAAATATCTTGTACTTGTTTGAACACCTTTTCATGTCAAAGTTGGCCTCTGTGCTTTTTCCGTGTTGAAAAGACTCTTTCTTGCACTGAGGTCTGCTTATTGTAAATATCTTGTACTTGTTTGAACACCTTTTCATGTCAAAGTTGGCCTCTGTGCTTATCAGTGTTAGAAAGACTCTTTCTTGCACTGAGGTCTGCTTATTGTAAATATCTTGTACTTGTTTTTACACCTTTTCATGTCAAAGTTGGCCTCTGACCTTATCAGTGTTGGAAAGACTCTTTCTTGCACTGAGGTCTGCTTATTGTAAATATCTTGTA
Source organism: Aulonocara sp. 'chitande type north' Nkhata Bay (assembly GCF_057382095.1). NCBI lineage: Eukaryota > Metazoa > Chordata > Actinopteri > Cichliformes > Cichlidae > Aulonocara > Aulonocara sp. 'chitande type north' Nkhata Bay. Next base: position 6,646,199 of record NC_141359.1, on the reverse strand, counting down.
CTTGTTTTTACACCTTTTCATGTCAAAGTTGGCCTCTGTGCTTATCAGTGTTGGAAAGACTCTTTCTTGCACTGAGGTCTGCTTATTGTAAATATCTTGTACTTGTTTGAACACCTTTTAATGTCAAAGTTGGCCTCTGCGCTTCTGCAGTGTTAGAAAGACTCTTTCTTGCACTGAGGTCTGCTTATTGTAAATATCTTGTACTTGTTTGAACACCTTTTAATGTCAAAGTTGGCCTCTGTGCTTATCAGTGTTAGAAAGACTCTTTCTTGCACTGAGGTCTGCTTATTATTAATATATTGTACTTGTTTTTATACCTTTTAATGTCAAAGTTGGCCTCTGTGCTTATCAGTGTTGGAAAGACTCTTTCTTGCACTGAGGTCTGCTTATTGTAAATATCTTGTACTTGTTTGAACACCTTTTAATGTCAAAGTTGGCCTCTGTGCTTATCAGTGTTGGAAAGACTCTTTCTTGCACTGAGGTCTGCTTATTGTAAATATCTTGTACTTGATTTTTACACCTTTTCATGTCAAAGTTGGCCTCTGTGCTTTTTCAGTGTTAGAAAGACTCTTTCTTGCACCGAAGTCTGCTTATTGTAAATATCTTGTACTTGTTTGAACACCTTTTCATGTCAAAGTTGGCCTCTGTGCTTATCAGTGTTGGAAAGACTCTTTCTTGCACTAAGGTCTGCTTATTGTAAATATCTTGTACTTGTTTGAACACCTTTTCATGTCAAAGTTGGCCTCTGTGCTTTTTCAGTGTTGGAAAGACTCTTTCTTGCACTGAGGTCTGCTTATTGTAAATATCTTGTACTTGTTTTTACACCTTTTAATGTCAAAGTTGGCCTCTGCGCTTCCTCAGTGTTAGAAAGACTCTTTCTTGCACTGAGGTCTGCTTATTGTAAATATCTTGTACTTGTTTTTACACCTTTTAATGTCAAAGTTGGCCTCTGCGCTTCCTCAGTGTTAGAAAGACTCTTTCTTGCACTGAGGTCTGCTTATTGTAAATATCTTATACTTGTTTGAACACCTTTTCATGTCAAAGTTGGCCTCTGTGCTTGTCAGTGTTGGAAAGACACGTTTTTGCACTGAGGTCTGCTTATTGTAAATATCTTGTACTTGTTTGAACACCTTTTAATGTCAAAGTTGGCCTCTGTGCTTTTTCCGTGTTGGAAAGACTCTTTCTTGCACTGAGGTCTGCTTATTGTAAATATCTTGTACTTGTTTGAACACCTTTTAATGTCAAAGTTGGCCTCTGTGCTTTTTCCGTGTTGGAAAGACTCTTTCTTGCACTGAGGTCTGCTTATTGTAAATATCTTGTACTTGTTTGAACACCTTTTCATGTCAAAGTTGGCCTCTGAGCTTATCAGTGTTGGAAAGACTCTTTCTTGCACTGAGGTCTGCTTATTGTAAATATCTTGTACTTGTTTGAACACCTTTTCATGTCAAAGTTGGCCTCTGAGCTTATCAGTGTTGGAAAGACTCTTTCTTGCACTGAGGTCTGCTTATTGTAAATATCTTGTACTTGTTTTTACACCTTTTCATGTCAAAGTTGGCCTCTGTGCTTATCAGTGTTGGAAAGACTCTTTCTTGCACTGAGGTCTGCTTATTGTAAATATCTTGTACTTGTTTTTACACCTTTTCATGTCAAAGTTGGCCTCTGTGCTTCTGCAGTGTTAGAAAGACTCTTTCTTGCACTGAGGTCTGCTTATTGTAAATATCTTGTACTTGTTTTTACACCTTTTCATGTCAAAGTTGGCCTCTGTGCTTTTTCAGTGTTGGAAAGACTCTTTCTTGCACTGAGGTCTGCTTATTGTAAATATCTTGTACTTGATTTTTACACCTTTTCATGTCAAAGTTGGCCTCTGTGCTTTTTCAGTGTTGGAAAGACTCTTTCTTGCACTGAGGTCTGCTTATTGTAAATATCTTGTACTTGTTTGAACACCTTTTCATGTCAAAGTTGGCCTCTGTGCTTATCAGTGTTGGAAAGACTCTTTCTTGCACTGAGGTCTGCTTATTGTAAATATCTTGTACTTGTTTTTACACCTTTTAATGTCAAAGTTGGCCTCTGTGCTCATCAGTGTTGGAAAGACTCTTTCTTGCACTGAGGTCTGCTTATTGTGAATATCTTGTACTTGTTTTTACACCTTTTAATGTCAAAGTTGGCCTCTGTGCTTATCAGTGTTGGAAAGACTCTTTCTTGCACTGAGGTCTGCTTATTGTAAATATCTTGTACTTGTTTGAACACCTTTTAATGTCAAAGTTGGCCTCTGTGCTTATCAGTGTTAGAAAGACTCTTTCTTGCACTGAGGTCTGCTTATTATTAATATATTGTACTTGTTTTTATACCTTTTAATGTCAAAGTTGGCCTCTGTGCTTTTTCCGTGTTGGAAAGACTCTTTCTTGCACTGAGGTCTGCTTATTGTAAATATCTTGTACTTGTTTTTACACCTTTTAATGTCAAAGTTGGCCTCTGTGCTTATCAGTGTTGGAAAGACTCTTTCTTGCACTGAGGTCTGCTTATTGTAAATATCTTGTACTTGTTTGAACACCTTTTAATGTCAAAGTTGGCCTCTGTGCTTATCAGTGTTGGAAAGACTCTTTCTTGCACTGAGGTCTGCTTATTGTAAATATCTTGTACTTGTTTTTACACCTTTTAATGTCAAAGTTGGCCTCTGTGCTTATCAGTGTTGGAAAGACTCTTTCTTGCACTGAGGTCTGCTTATTGTAAATATCTTGTACTTGTTTGAACACCTTTTCATGTCAAAGTTGGCCTCTGTGCTTTTTCCGTGTTGAAAAGACTCTTTCTTGCACTGAGGTCTGCTTATTGTAAATATCTTGTACTTGATTTTACACCTTTTCATGTCAAAGTTGGCCTCTGCGCTTCCTCAGTGTTAGAAAGACTCTTTCTTGCACTGAGGTCTGCTTATTGTAAATATCTTGTACTTGATTTTTACACCTTTTCATGTCAAAGTTGGCCTCTGTGCTTTTTCAGTGTTGAAAAGACTCTTTCTTGCACTGAGGTCTGCTTATTGTAAATATCTTGTACTTGTTTGAACACCTTTTAATGTCAAAGTTGGCCTCTGTGCTTATCAGTGTTGGAAAGACTCTTTCTTGCACTGAGGTCTGCTTATTGTAAATATCTTGTACTTGTTTTTACACCTTTTCATGTCAAAGTTGGCCTCTGTGCTTATCAGTGTTGGAAAGACTCTTTCTTGCACTGAGGTCTGCTTATTGTAAATATCTTGTACTTGTTTTTACACCTTTTAATGTCAAAGTTGGCCTCTGCGCTTCCTCAGTGTTGGAAAGACTCTTTCTTGCACTGAGGTCTGCTTATTGTAAATTTCTTATACTTGTTTGAACACCTTTTAATGTCAAAGTTGGCCTTTGTGCTTTTTCAGTGTTGGAAAGACTCTTTCTTGCACTGAGGTCTGCTTATTGTAAATACCTTGTACTTGTTTTTACACCTTTTCATGTCAAAGTTGGCCTCTGTGCTTTTTCCGTGTTGGAAAGACTCTTTCTTGCACCGAGGTCTGCTTATTGTAAATACCTTGTACTTGTTTTTACACCTTTTAATGTCAAAGTTGGCCTCTGTGCTTTTTCCGTGTTGAAAAGACTCTTTCTTGCACTGAGGTCTGCTTATTGTAAATATCTTGTACTTGTTTGAACACCTTTTCATGTCAAAGTTGGCCTCTGTGCTTATCAGTGTTAGAAAGACTCTTTCTTGCACTGAGGTCTGCTTATTGTAAATATCTTGTACTTGTTTTTACACCTTTTCATGTCAAAGTTGGCCTCTGACCTTATCAGTGTTGGAAAGACTCTTTCTTGCACTGAGGTCTGCTTATTGTAAATATCTTGTACTTGTTTGAACACCTTTTCATGTCAAAGTTGGCCTCTGTGCTTTTTCCGTGTTGAAAAGACTCTTTCTTGCACTGAGGTCTGCTTATTGTAAATATCTTGTACTTGTTTGAACACCTTTTCATGTCAAAGTTGGCCTCTGTGCTTATCAGTGTTAGAAAGACTCTTTCTTGCACTGAGGTCTGCTTATTGTAAATATCTTGTACTTGTTTTTACACCTTTTCATGTCAAAGTTGGCCTCTGACCTTATCAGTGTTGGAAAGACTCTTTCTTGCACTGAGGTCTGCTTATTGTAAATATCTTGTACTTGTTTTTACACCTTTTAATGTCAAAGTTGGCCTCTGCGCTTCCTCAGTGTTAGAAAGACTCTTTCTTGCACTGAGGTCTGCTTATTGTAAATATCTTATACTTGTTTGAACACCTTTTAATGTCAAAGTTGGCCTCTGTGCTTATCAGTGTTGGAAAGGCTCTTTCTTGCACTGAGGTCTGCTTATTGTAAATATCTTGTACTTGTTTTTACACCTTTTAATGTCAAAGTTGGCCTCTGTGCTTTTTCAGTGTTGGAAAGACTCTTTCTTGCACTGAGGTCTGCTTATTGTAAATATCTTGTACTTGTTTGAACACCTTTTAATGTCAAAGTTGGCCTCTGTGCTTTTCAGTGTTGGAAAGACACGTTTTTGCACTGAGGGCTGCTTATTGTAAATATCTTGTACTTGTTTGAACACCTTTTAATGTCAAAGTTGGCCTCTGTGCTTTTTCCGTGTTGGAAAGACTCTTTCTTGCACCGAGGTCTGCTTATTGTAAATATCTTGTACTTGATTTTACACCTTTTAATGTCAAAGTTGGCCTCTGTGCTTTTTCAGTGTTGGAAAGACTCTTTCTTGCACTGAGGTCTGCTTATTGTAAATATCTTGTACTTGTTTGAACACCTTTTCATGTCAAAGTTGGCCTCTGTGCTTATCAGTGTTGGAAAGACTCTTTCTTGCACTGAGGTCTGCTTATTGTAAATATCTTGTACTTATTTGAACACCTTTTAATGTCAAAGTTGGCCTCTGTGCTTATCAGTGTTGGAAAGACTCTTTCTTGCACTGAGGTCTGCTTATTGTAAATATCTTGTACTTGTTTGAACACCTTTTAATGTCAAAGTTGGCCTCTGTGCTTGTCAGTGTTAGAAAGACACGTTTTTGCACTGAGGTCTGCTTATTGTAAATATCTTATACTTGTTTGAACACCTTTTAATGTCAAAGTTGGCCTCTGTGCTTTTTCCGTGTTGGAAAGACTCTTTCTTGCACTGAGGTCTGCTTATTATAAATATCTTATACTTGTTTGAACACCTTTTAATGTCAAAGTTGGCCTCTGTGCTTTTCAGTGTTGGAAAGACACGTTTTTGCACTGAGGGCTGCTTATTGTAAATATCTTGTACTTGTTTGAACACCTTTTAATGTCAAAGTTGGCCTCTGTGCTTGTCAGTGTTGGAAAGACACGTTTTTGCACTGAGGTCTGCTTATTGTAAATATCTTGTACTTGTTTGAACACCTTTTAATGTCAAAGTTGGCCTCTGTGCTTTTTCCGTGTTGGAAAGACTCTTTCTTGCACTGAAGTCTGCTTATTGTAAATATCTTGTACTTGTTTGAACACCTTTTAATGTCAAAGTTGGCCTCTGTGCTTGTCAGTGTTGGAAAGACACGTTTTTGCACTGAGGTCTGCTTATTGTAAATATCTTGTACTTGTTTGAACACCTTTTAATGTCAAAGTTGGCCTCTGTGCTTGTCAGTGTTGGAAAGACACGTTTTTGCACTGAGGTCTGCTTATTGTAAATATCTTGTACTTGTTTGAACACCTTTTAATGTCAAAGTTGGCCTCTGTGCTTTTTCAGTGTTGGAAAGACTCTTTCTTGCACTGAGGCCTGCTTATTGTAAATATCGTGTACTTGTTTGAACACCTTTTAATGTCAAAGTTGGCCTCTGTGCTTATCAGTGTTGGAAAGACTCTTTCTTGCACTGAGGTCTGCTTATTGTAAATATCTTGTACTTGTTTGAACACCTTTTATGTCAAAGTTGGCCTCTGACCTTATCAGTGTTGGAAAGACTCTTTCTTGCACTGAGGTCTGCTTATTGTAAATATCTTGTACTTGTTTTTACACCTTTTCATGTCAAGGTTGGCCTCTGTGCTTTTTCAGTGTTGGAAAGACTCTTTCTTGCACTGAGGTCTGCTTATTGTGAATATATTGTACTTGTTTTTATACCTTTTAATGTCAAAGTTGGCCTCTGTGCTTATCAGTGTTGGAAAGACTCTTTCTTGCACTGAGGTCTGCTTATTGTAAATATCTTGTACTTGATTTTACACCTTTTAATGTCAAAGTTGGCCTCTGTGCTTATCAGTGTTGGAAAGACTCTTTCTTGCACTGAGGTCTGCTTATTGTAAATATCTTGTACTTGTTTGAACACCTATTAATGTCAAAGCTGGCCTCTGTGCTTATCAGTGTTAGAAAGACTCTTTCTTGCACTGAGGTCTGCTTATTGTGAATATCTTGTACTTGTTTGAACACCTATTAATGTCAAAGCTGGCCTCTGTGCTTATCAGTGTTAGAAAGACTCTTTCTTGCACTGAGGTCTGCTTATTGTGAATATATTGTACTTGTTTTTATACCTTTTAATGTCAAAGTTGGCCTCTGTGCTTATCAGTGTTGGAAAGACTCTTTCTTGCACTGAGGTCTGCTTATTGTAAATATCTTGTACTTGTTTTTACACCTTTTAATGTCAAAGTTGGCCTCTTTCATTTTTCAGTGTTGGAAAGACTCTTTCTTGCACTGAGGTCTGCTTATTATAAATATCTTGTACTTGTTTGAACACCTTTTCATGTCAAAGTTGGCCTCTGTGCTCATCAGTGTTGGAAAGACTCTTTCTTGCACTGAGGTCTGCTTATTGTAAATATCTTGTACTTGTTTGAACACCTTTTAATGTCAAAGTTGGCCTCTGTGCTTATCAGTGTTGGAAAGACTCTTTCTTGCACTGAGGTCTGCTTATTGTAAATATCTTGTACTTGTTTTTACACCTTTTAATGTCAAAGTTGGCCTCTTTCATTTTTCAGTGTTGGAAAGACTCTTTCTTGCACTGAGGTCTGCTTATTATAAATATCTTGTACTTGTTTGAACACCTTTTCATGTCAAAGTTGGCCTCTGTGCTCATCAGTGTTGGAAAGACTCTTTCTTGCACTGAGGTCTGCTTATTGTAAATATCTTGTACTTGTTTGAACACCTTTTCATGTCAAAGTTGGCCTCTGTGATTTTTCCGTGTTGGAAAGACTCTTTCTTGCACTGAGGTCTGCTTATTGTAAATATCTTGTACTTGTCTTGTTTTTACACCTTTTAATGTCAAAGTTGGCCTCTGTGCTTATCAGTGTTGGAAAGACTCTTTCTTGCACTGAGGTCTGCTTATTGTAAATATCTTGTACTTGTTTTTACACCTTTTCATGTCAAAGTTGGCCTCTGTGCTTATCAGTGTTGGAAAGACTCTTTCTTGCACTGAGGTCTGCTTATTGTAAATATCTTGTACTTGTTTTTACACCTTTTCATGTCAAAGTTGGCCTCTGTGCTTATCAGTGTTGGAAAGACTCTTTCTTGCACTGAGGTCTGCTTATTGTAAATATCTTGTACTTGTTTGAACACCTTTTAATGTCAAAGTTGGCCTCTGTGCTTAGCAGTGTTGGAAAGACTCTTTCTTGCACTGAGGTTTGCTTATTGTAAATATCTTGTACTTGTTTTTACACCTTTTCATGTCAAAGTTGGCCTCTGTGATTTTTCCGTGTTGGAAAGACTCTTTCTGGCACTGAGGTCTGCTTATTGTAAATATCTTGTACTTGTTTGAACACCTTTTCATGTCAAAGTTGGCCTCTGTGATTTTTCCGTGTTGGAAAGACTCTTTCTTGCACTGAGGTCTGCTTATTGTAAATATCTTGTACTTGTTTGAACACCTTTTAATGTCAAAGTTGGCCTCTGTGCTTATCAGTGTTGGAAAGACTCTTTCTTGCACTGAGGTCTGCTTATTGTAAATATCTTGTACTTGTTTTTACACCTTTTCATGTCAAAGTTGGCCTCTGTGCTTTTTCAGTGTTGGAAAGCCTCTTTCTTGCACTGAGGTCTGCTTATTGTAAATATCTTGTACTTGTTTTTACACCTTTTCATGTCAAAGTTGGCCTCTTTCATTTTTTCAGTGTTGGAAAGACTCTTTCTTGCACTGAGGTTTGCTTATTGTAAATATCTTGTACTTGTTTTTACACCTTTTAATGTCAAAGTTGGCCTCTTTAATTTTTCAGTGTTGGAAAGACTCTTTCTTGCACTGAGGTTTGCTTATTGTAAATATCTTGTACTTGTTTGAACACCTTTTAATGTCAAAGTTGGCCTCTGTGCTTATCAGTGTTGGAAAGACTCTTTCTTGCACTGAGGTCTGCTTATTGTAAATATCTTGTACTTGTTTTTACACCTTTTAATGTCAAAGTTGGCCTCTGTGCTTTTTCAGTGTTGGAAAGACTCTTTCTTGCACTGAGGTCTGCTTATTGTAAATATCTTGTACTTGTTTGAACACCTTTTAATGTCAAAGTTGGCCTCTGTGCTTTTTCAGTGTTGGAAAGACTCTTTCTTGCACTGAGGTCTGCTTATTGTAAATATCTTGTACTTGTTTTTACACCTTTTAATGTCAAAGTTGGCCTCTTTCATTTTTCAGTGTTGGAAAGACTCTTTCTTGCACTGAGGTCTGCTTATTATAAATATCTTGTACTTGTTTGAACACCTTTTCATGTCAAAGTTGGCCTCTGTGCTTATCAGTGTTGGAAAGACTCTTTCTTGCACTGAGGTCTGCTTATTGTAAATTTCTTGTACTTGTCTTGTTTTTACACCTTTTAATGTCAAAGTTGGCCTCTGTGCTTATCAGTGTTGGAAAGACTCTTTCTTGCACTGAGGTCTGCTTATTGTAAATATCTTGTACTTGTTTGAACACCTTTTCATGTCAAAGTTGGCCTCTGTGCTTATCAGTGTTGGAAAGACTCTTTCTTGCACTGAGGTCTGCTTATTGTAAATATCTTGTACTTGTTTGAACACCTTTTAATGTCAAAGTTGGCCTCTGTGCTTATCAGTGTTGGAAAGACTCTTTCTTGCACTGAGGTCTGCTTATTGTAAATATCTTATACTTGTTTGAACACCTTTTCATGTCAAAGTTGGCCTCTGTGCTCATCAGTGTTGGAAAGACTCTTTCTTGCACTGAGGTCTGCTTATTGTAAATATCTTGTACTTGTTTGAACACCTTTTCATGTCAAAGTTGGCCTCTGTGCTTATCAGTGTTGGAAAGACTCTTTCTTGCACTGAGGTCTGCTTATTGTAAATTTCTTGTACTTGTCTTGTTTTTACACCTTTTAATGTCAAAGTTGGCCTCTGTGCTTATCAGTGTTGGAAAGACTCTTTCTTGCACTGAGGTCTGCTTATTGTAAATTTCTTGTACTTGTCTTGTTTTTACACCTATTAATGTCAAAGCTGGCCTCTGTGCTTATCAGTGTTAGAAAGACTCTTTCTTGCACTGAGGTCTGCTTATTGTAAATTTCTTGTACTTGTCTTGTTTTTACACCTATTAATGTCAAAGCTGGCCTCTGTGCTTATCAGTGTTAGAAAGACTCTTTCTTGCACTGAGGTCTGCTTATTGTAAATATCTTGTACTTGTTTGAACACCTATTAATGTCAAAGCTGGCCTCTGTGCTTATCAGTGTTAGAAAGACTCTTTCTTGCACTGAGGTCTGCTTATTGTGAATATATTGTACTTGTTTTTATACCTTTTAATGTCAAAGTTGGCCTCTGTGCTTATCAGTGTTGGAAAGACTCTTTCTTGCACTGAGGTCTGCTTATTGTAAATATCTTGTACTTGTTTTTACACCTTTTAATGTCAAAGTTGGCCTCTTTCATTTTTCAGTGTTGGAAAGACTCTTTCTTGCACTGAGGTCTGCTTATTATAAATATCTTGTACTTGTTTGAACACCTTTTCATGTCAAAGTTGGCCTCTGTGCTCATCAGTGTTGGAAAGACTCTTTCTTGCACTGAGGTCTGCTTATTGTAAATATCTTGTACTTGTTTGAACACCTTTTAATGTCAAAGTTGGCCTCTGTGCTTATCAGTGTTGGAAAGACTCTTTCTTGCACTGAGGTCTGCTTATTATAAATATCTTGTACTTGTTTGAACACCTTTTCATGTCAAAGTTGGCCTCTGTGCTCATCAGTGTTGGAAAGACTCTTTCTTGCACTGAGGTCTGCTTATTGTAAATATCTTGTACTTGTTTGAACACCTTTTCATGTCAAAGTTGGCCTCTGTGATTTTTCCGTGTTGGAAAGACTCTTTCTTGCACTGAGGTCTGCTTATTGTAAATATCTTGTACTTGTCTTGTTTTTACACCTTTTAATGTCAAAGTTGGCCTCTGTGCTTATCAGTGTTGGAAAGACTCTTTCTTGCACTGAGGTCTGCTTATTGTAAATATCTTGTACTTGTTTTTACACCTTTTCATGTCAAAGTTGGCCTCTGTGCTTATCAGTGTTGGAAAGACTCTTTCTTGCACTGAGGTCTGCTTATTGTAAATATCTTGTACTTGTTTGAACACCTTTTAATGTCAAAGTTGGCCTCTGTGCTTAGCAGTGTTGGAAAGACTCTTTCTTGCACTGAGGTCTGCTTATTGTAAATATCTTGTACTTGTTTGAACACCTTTTAATGTCAAAGTTGGCCTCTGTGCTTAGCAGTGTTGGAAAGACTCTTTCTTGCACTGAGGTTTGCTTATTGTAAATATCTTGTACTTGTTTTTACACCTTTTAATGTCAAAGTTGGCCTCTGTGCTTATCAGTGTTGGAAAGACTCTTTCTTGCACTGAGGTCTGCTTATTGTAAATATCTTGTACTTGTTTGAACACCTTTTCATGTCAAAGTTGGCCTCTGTGATTTTTCCGTGTTGGAAAGACTCTTTCTTGCACTGAGGTCTGCTTATTGTAAATATCTTGTACTTGTTTGAACACCTTTTAATGTCAAAGTTGGCCTCTGTGCTTATCAGTGTTGGAAAGACTCTTTCTTGCACTGAGGTCTGCTTATTGTAAATATCTTGTACTTGTTTTTACACCTTTTCATGTCAAAGTTGGCCTCTGTGCTTTTTCAGTGTTGGAAAGCCTCTTTCTTGCACTGAGGTCTGCTTATTGTAAATATCTTGTACTTGTTTTTACATCTTTTAATGTCAAAGTTGGCCTCTTTAATTTTTCAGTGTTGGAAAGACTCTTTCTTGCACTGAGGTTTGCTTATTGTAAATATCTTGTACTTGTTTTTACACCTTTTCATGTCAAAGTTGGCCTCTTTAATTTTTCAGTGTTGGAAAGACTCTTTCTTGCACTGAGGTTTGCTTATTGTAAATATCTTGTACTTGTTTGAACACCTTTTAATGTCAAAGTTGGCCTCTGTGCTTATCAGTGTTGGAAAGACTCTTTCTTGCACTGAGGTCTGCTTATTGTAAATATCTTGTACTTGTTTTTACACCTTTTAATGTCAAAGTTGGCCTCTGTGCTTTTTCAGTGTTGGAAAGACTCTTTCTTGCACTGAGGTTTGCTTATTGTAAATATCTTGTACTTGTTTGAACACCTTTTAATGTCAAAGTTGGCCTCTGTGCTTATCAGTGTTGGAAAGACTCTTTCTTGCACTGAGGTCTGCTTATTGTAAATATCTTGTACTTGTTTTTACACCTTTTAATGTCAAAGTTGGCCTCTGTGCTTTTTCAGTGTTGGAAAGACTCTTTCTTGCACTGAGGTCTGCTTATTGTAAATATCTTGTACTTGTTTTTACACCTTTTAATGTCAAAGTTGGCCTCTGTGCTTATCAGTGTTGGAAAGACTCTTTCTTGCACTGAGGTCTGCTTATTGTAAATATCTTGTACTTGTTTTTACACCTTTTAATGTCAAAGTTGGCCTCTGTGCTCATCAGTGTTGGAAAGACTCTTTCTTGCACTGAGGTCTGCTTATTGTAAATATCTTGTACTTGTTTGAACACCTTTTAATGTCAAAGTTGGCCTCTGTGCTCATCAGTGTTGGAAAGACTCTTTCTTGCACTGAGGTCTGCTTATTGTAAATATCTTGTACTTGTTTGAACACCTTTTAATGTCAAAGTTGGCCTCTTTCATTTTTCAGTGTTGGAAAGACTCTTTCTTGCACTGAGGTCTGCTTATTGTAAATATCTTGTACTTGTTTTTACACCTTTTAATGTCAAAGTTGGCCTCTTTCATTTTTCAGTGTTGGAAAGACTCTTTCTTGCACTGAGGTCTGCTTATTATAAATATCTTGTACTTGTTTGAACACCTTTTCATGTCAAAGTTGGCCTCTGTGCTTATCAGTGTTGGAAAGACTCTTTCTTGCACTGAGGTCTGCTTATTGTAAATTTCTTGTACTTGTCTTGTTTTTACACCTTTTAATGTCAAAGTTGGCCTCTGTGCTTATCAGTGTTGGAAAGACTCTTTCTTGCACTGAGGTCTGCTTATTGTAAATATCTTGTACTTGTTTGAACACCTTTTCATGTCAAAGTTGGCCTCTGTGCTTATCAGTGTTGGAAAGACTCTTTCTTGCACTGAGGTCTGCTTATTGTAAATATCTTGTACTTGTTTGAACACCTTTTAATGTCAAAGTTGGCCTCTGTGCTTATCAGTGTTGGAAAGACTCTTTCTTGCACTGAGGTCTGCTTATTGTAAATATCTTATACTTGTTTGAACACCTTTTCATGTCAAAGTTGGCCTCTGTGCTCATCAGTGTTGGAAAGACTCTTTCTTGCACTGAGGTCTGCTTATTGTAAATATCTTGTACTTGTTTGAACACCTTTTCATGTCAAAGTTGGCCTCTGTGCTTATCAGTGTTGGAAAGACTCTTTCTTGCACTGAGGTCTGCTTATTGTAAATTTCTTGTACTTGTCTTGTTTTTACACCTTTTAATGTCAAAGTTGGCCTCTGTGCTTATCAGTGTTGGAAAGACTCTTTCTTGCACTGAGGTCTGCTTATTGTAAATATCTTGTACTTGTTTGAACACCTTTTCATGTCAAAGTTGGCCTCTGTGATTTTTCCGTGTTGGAAAGACTCTTTCTTGCACTGAGGTCTGCTTATTGTAAATTTCTTGTACTTGTCTTGTTTTTACACCTTTTAATGTCAAAGTTGGCCTCTGTGCTTATCAGTGTTGGAAAGACTCTTTCTTGCACTGAGGTCTGCTTATTGTAAATATCTTGTACTTGTTTTTACACCTTTTCATGTCAAAGTTGGCCTCTGTGCTTATCAGTGTTGGAAAGACTCTTTCTTGCACTGAGGTCTGCTTATTGTAAATATCTTGTACTTGTTTGAACACCTTTTAATGTCAAAGTTGGCCTCTGTGCTTAGCAGTGTTGGAAAGACTCTTTCTTGCACTGAGGTTTGCTTATTGTAAATATCTTGTACTTGTTTTTACACCTTTTAATGTCAAAGTTGGCCTCTGTGCTTATCAGTGTTGGAAAGACTCTTTCTTGCACTGAGGTCTGCTTATTGTAAATATCTTGTACTTGTTTTTACACCTTTTCATGTCAAAGTTGGCCTCTGTGATTTTTCCGTGTTGGAAAGACTCTTTCTTGCACTGAGGTCTGCTTATTGTAAATATCTTGTACTTGTTTTTACACCTTTTCATGTCAAAGTTGGCCTCTGTGATTTTTCCGTGTTGGAAAGACTCTTTCTTGCACTGAGGTCTGCTTATTGTAAATATCTTGTACTTGTTTGAACACCTTTTAATGTCAAAGTTGGCCTCTGTGCTTATCAGTGTTGGAAAGACTCTTTCTTGCACTGAGGTCTGCTTATTGTAAATATCTTGTACTTGTTTTTACACCTTTTCATGTCAAAGTTGGCCTCTTTCATTTTTCAGTGTTGGAAAGACTCTTTCTTGCACTGAGGTTTGCTTATTGTAAATATCTTGTACTTGTTTGAACACCTTTTAATGTCAAAGTTGGCCTCTGTGCTTATCAGTGTTGGAAAGACTCTTTCTTGCACTGAGGTCTGCTTATTGTAAATATCTTGTACTTGTTTTTACACCTTTTAATGTCAAAGTTGGCCTCTGTGCTTTTTCAGTGTTGGAAAGACTCTTTCTTGCACTGAGGTCTGCTTATTGTAAATATCTTGTACTTGTTTGAACACCTTTTAATGTCAAAGTTGGCCTCTGTGCTTATCAGTGTTGGAAAGACTCTTTCTTGCACTGAGGTCTGCTTATTGTAAATATCTTGTACTTGTTTTTACACCTTTTAATGTCAAAGTTGGCCTCTGTGCTCATCAGTGTTGGAAAGACTCTTTCTTGCACTGAGGTCTGCTTATTGTAAATATCTTGTACTTGTTTGAACACCTTTTAATGTCAAAGTTTGCCTCTGTGCTCATCAGTGTTGGAAAGACTCTTTCTTGCACTGAGGTCTGCTTATTGTAAATATCTTGTACCTGTTTGAACACCTTTTAATGTCAAAGTTGGCCTCTTTCATTTTTCAGTGTTGGAAAGACTCTTTCTTGCACTGAGGTCTGCTTATTGTAAATATCTTGTACTTGTTTGAACACCTTTTAATGTCAAAGTTGGCCTCTGTGCTCATCAGTGTTGGAAAGACTCTTTCTTGCACTGAGGTCTGCTTATTGTAAATATCTTGTACTTGTTTGAACACCTTTTAATGTCAAAGTTGGCCTCTTTCATTTTTCAGTGTTGGAAAGACTCTTTCTTGCACTGAGGTCTGCTTATTGTAAATATCTTGTACTTGTTTTTACAACTTTTAATGTCAAAGTTGGCCTCTGTGCTTATCAGTGTTGGAAAGCCTCTTTCTTGCACTGAGGTCTGCTTATTGTGAATATCTTGTACTTGTTTGAACACCTTTTCATGTCAAAGTTGGCCTCTGTGCTCATCAGTGTTGGAAAGACTCTTTCTTGCACTGAGGTCTGCTTATTGTAAATATCTTGTACTTGTTTTTACACCTTTGAATGTCAAAGTTGGCCTTTGTGCTTATCAGTGCTGGAAAGACTCTTTCTTGCACTGAGGTCTGCTTATTGTAAATTTCTTGTACTTGTCTTGTTTTTACACCTTTTAATGTCAAAGTTGGCCTCTTTCATTTTTCAGTGTTGGAAAGACTCTTTCTTGCACTGAGGTCTGCTTATTGTAAATATCTTGTACTTGTTTTTACAACTTTTAATGTCAAAGTTGGCCTCTGTGCTTATCAGTGTTGGAAAGCCTCTTTCTTGCACTGAGGTCTGCTTATTGTGAATATCTTGTACTTGTTTGAACACCTTTTAATGTCAAAGTTGGCCTCTGTGCTCATCAGTGTTGGAAAGACTCTTTCTTGCACTGAGGTCTGCTTATTGTAAATATCTTGTACTTGTTTTTACACCTTTTAATGTCAAAGTTGGCCTCTGTGCTTATCAGTGTTGGAAAGACTCTTTCTTGCACTGAGGTTTGCTTATTGTAAATATCTTGTACTTGTTTTTACACCTTTTAATGTCAAGGTTGGCCTCTGTGCTTTTTCAGTGTTGGAAAGACTCTTTCTTGCACTGAGGTCTGCTTATTGTAGATATCTTGTACTTGTTTTTACACCTTTTAATGTCAAAGTTGGCCTCTTTCATTTTTCAGTGTTGGAAAGACTCTTTCTTGCACTGAGGTCTGCTTATTGTAAATATCTTGTACTTGTTTTTACACCTTTTAATGTCAAAGTTGGCCTCTGTGCTTATCAGTGTTGGAAAGACTCTTTCTTGCACTGAGGTCTGCTTATTGTAAATATCTTGTACTTGTTTGAACACCTTTTAATGTCAAAGTTGGCCTCTGTGCTTATCAGTGTTGGAAAGACTCTTTCTTGCACTGAGGTCTGCTTATTGTGAATATCTTGTACTTGTTTTTACACCTTTTAATGTCAAAGTTGGCCTTTGTGCTTTTTTCAGTGTTGGAAAGACTCTTTCTTGCACTGAGGTCTGCTTATTGTAAATATCTTGTACTTGTTTGAACACCTTTTCATGTCAAAGTTGGCCTCTGTGCTCATCAGTGTTGGAAAGACTCTTTCTTGCACTGAGGTCTGCTTATTGTAAATATCTTGTACTTGTTTTTACACCTTTTAATGTCAAAGTTGGCCTCTGTGTCATGGTCCTGGGCCATGTTGGCCCAGTGTTCTTAGTTTCCTTGTATGTTTGTATTTTGTTCCTTGCTTAGGCCATGTTTTCTGAGTTGCCCTGTTGTGTTGTTCCCTAAGTGTTTTCCCTTCATGGCTTTTACCCCCTGTGTGCCCCTCTGTGTATCTGTGAGCCCTCGTCTCTCCTTATGTTTTATTCCATGCTTCCCCTGCCCATTATGTCTAAGTTCTCCCCGTGCTCTCTCTTCCCCCTGTGTGCCCTCTATGTATTTATGAGCCCTCGTCTCCCTTTGTGGTTGTTTCATGTTTCCCCAGCCCGTTATGTCTGTGTTTTCCCCGTGCTCTCTCTCCTCCTGTCTGAACCTCTGTGCACTTCCTGTTTACTTTGTGACTCTCACGCCCGTACATGTCATGTTCAGTTCACCCCGCCCTGTCTCCCTCTGTTCAGCGTGACGTCGTCCCTCATGCTGTGTGTGATTCCCCCGTGTCTCGCTGTGAGTTCTTAGTTTGTGGCTTCCCAGTTTAGTTTGTATGTTTGTTCTACCGGCAAATAAAGCTGTGTTTTGAGTTCATTCCCTCGAGTCTGTGAGTCCTGCATTTTGGGTCCAACTCCCGCCTGCCGCACAGCGATTCATGACAGTACGACGTCACCAGACATGGACCCAGCAGGCTCCTCCCGGGAAAGCGATTTGGCCCACATCTTCAGCCTGTGGGAGCGAGTTTCCCACGCCTCGGACATTAAAGCCATGTCCATTGGGATAAACGCCATCGAGGCTATTCTCAAAGGGAATCCCCATCTTCACGAGCTCTCAGGATTTTCGGGCCTACTGTCCAATCTGCAGAAAGCCAAGGAGACAGTACAAGTTCGCGAGCTCGTCATACCGCAACAGCGACCGCCACAATCGGGAAACGTTTCCACGCTGCTGCCACTGGACTCCTCTCCATCCACCCTCCACTCTGACTGTCACTCACCCGCTGCTTTTCTCGCAGCAATGTGGTCGGAGGATGAGGAGCCGGCCGTGATCTCTCCGTCGTTGCCGGTTTCCTCCATCACCGCACCTCCGGCTTCCCGAAGAAAACGGCATTCACGCCGCCGACGCGCCACCCCACAGCCGGACATTCGGCCTTCTAATTCACCTGCTGTGGTGAGTGAGAACTCTGTGTCTTTTCCAGACATTATGACTGTTCATTCAGGGGCTGTGTTTTGTGTGGCGGAAGTCAATGCGAGCTGCTTATCGCCTGTGCAGCTACCAGAAGCTCAGTCGGCTCCCTCGCAGCTACTTCCAGCTCGGTCAGCTCCCTCGCAGCCCTTCCCAGCTCAGTCAGCTCCCTCGCAGCCCTTCCCAGCTCAGTCAGCTCCCTCGCAGCCCTTCACAGCTCAGTTAGCTCCCTTGCAGCCACCCTCAGTTCGGTTTCCCGTGTCCCCCTCAGTTCAGTTTCCAGTGTCCCCCTCAGTTCAGTCTCCTGTGTCCCCGCTAGCTCAGCCATTAACTCCACCACACGCTCCATTTTCACCTCTACCATCGCTTCAGTCATCAGTTCGGTCTGCCACTCAGTCGCCCTTAGTTCCGTCATCCACACTACCACCTGTTTCCCTTCCACCCCAACCATCACTACACCCAGCCATTCAGGCTGCTACTCAGTCAGACATTCAACCCATAGCCCTGCCGTTACTATACTCTGTAGCTGAGCCACTAGCCGCCCGACCCACAGCCACTTCAGCCACTCCTCCACCCGTTACACCTCCACTACAACCATCACTGCAGTCTCCAGTGTCCCCAGTGCAGTCTCCAGTGTCCCCAGTGCAGTCTCCAGTGTCCCCAGTGCAGCATCCCTTAGCACAGTCATCCACTCAATCACCAGCTCCACTTTCCCCTCAACTATCACTACCACCTCTAGCTCAGTCTCCTGTGCACTCACCTCTGGTTCATTCTCCTGTGAAGTCATCAACTCCACTGCCTACTCCACTCTCACCACCTCCGTTACAACAGACATCAGTTCAGTCCCCTGTGCCAGTGCAGACGCCCTCAGTTCAGTCTCCCGTGCAGTTATCTACTTCACCACCATCAGTAGCTCAGCTCCCACTCTCATCCGCATCTCCAGTAGCTCAGCTCGCACCTGAACCATTGGCCCAGTCCCCGATAGCAATACGGTCTTCTGTTCGGCTTAACATTCAGCCAGGGGTCCCAAACCTCTCTGGCTCTACATCAGCTCCTGCTGGAAGCTCGGATGAGCTCATCCAGGACTCCGCGGCTCCCACGCCGCCATCTACCTCGTCCGCTGGGGGTTCCAGTGAGCCCGGCCAGCACCTCCTCGTCTCCGCTGGAGGGTCCGAGGGGCCCGTTCAGCCACCTGTCTCCGCTGGAGGGCCCGAGGGGCCCGTTCAGCCACCTGTCTCCGCTGGAGGGTCCGAGGGGCCCGTTCAGCCTCCTGTCTCCGCTGGAGGGTCCGAGGGGCCCGTTCAGCCTCACGCCGCATCAGCTGGAGGGCCCGAGGAGCCTGTCCAGCCGCCATCTGCGACCGCTTCGTCATCGCCTGGTCCGGCTGCATCCGCCTGTGCTTCTGCTACGCCTGGGCCAGCCTCTGCCTGTGCTTCTGCTACGCCTGGGCCAGCCTCTGCCTCTGCTTCTGCTACGCCTGGTCCAGTCTCAGCCTCTGCTTCTGGTCCAGCTTTGGCTTCTGCTTCTGCTCCGCCTGGTCCGGCCTCAGCCTCTGCAGCTCCGCCTGGTCCGGCCTCCGAATCTTCGTCCTCGTCTGGTCCGGCCTCCGAGTCTTCGTCCTCGTCTGGTCCTGCCTCGTCTGGTCCTGCCTCGTCTGGTCCTGTGCCCACCAGGCCATGGCCAGCACGCCTGGGACTGGAGGGCCGCCGCCGCCTTCCGCGCGGTCGGCCCCCTGAACTGCTCCGTCGTCTCCGTCGTCTCCTTCGCCGCCGCCGCCGCCTTCCGCGCGGTCGGCCTCCTGAACTGCTCCGTTGTCTCCTTCGCCGCCGCCGTTGCCTTGCGCACGGCCGGCCTCCTGAACTGTTCCCACGTCGCCGCCGTTGCCTTGCGCACGGCCGGCCTCCTGAATTGTTTCCACGTCTCCGCCGTTGCCTTCCGCATGGTCGGCCCCCTGAACTGCTCTGTGTTTGGGTTATTTTCTTGGGCTCCGGTGTTTGCTGTGCTCTTCTTTTGTTTTCTGTTCCGATCCCTCCGTCCTGGGCCCCCGCCGCCCGCCCTGGGTTGTTTTCTGTTTGGTTTTGTTTTTCTGTGTTTGGGCTGTCTGGAGCCAGCCCTTGAGGGGGGGGTACTGTCATGGTCCTGGGCCATGTTGGCCCAGTGTTCTTAGTTTCCTTGTATGTTTGTATTTTGTTCCTTGCTTAGGCCATGTTTTCTGAGTTGCCCTGTTGTGTTGTTCCCTAAGTGTTTTCCCTTCATGGCTTTTACCCCCTGTGTGCCCCTCTGTGTATCTGTGAGCCCTCGTCTCTCCTTATGTTTTATTCCATGCTTCCCCTGCCCATTATGTCTAAGTTCTCCCCGTGCTCTCTCTTCCCCCTGTGTGCCCTCTATGTATTTATGAGCCCTCGTCTCCCTTTGTGGTTGTTTCATGTTTCCCCAGCCCGTTATGTCTGTGTTTTCCCCGTGCTCTCTCTCCTCCTGTCTGAACCTCTGTGCACTTCCTGTTTACCTTGTGACTCTCACGCCCGTACATGTCATGTTCAGTTCACCCCGCCCTGTCTCGTTATGATTATCAGTGTCACCTGTGTTCCCCGTGTGTTCCCACTTTCCTCGTTAACCCTCTGTGTATTTCTGTCTGCGTCTCCCTCTGTTCAGCGTGACGTCGTCCCTCATGCTGTGTGTGATTCCCCCGTGTTTCCTGGTGAGCTTTATGTTAGTTTTTCCCAGTTTAGTTTTGTATCTCCTATTATCTTTGGTCAGCAATAAAGCTGCTTTTTGAGTTCATCCCCGTGTGTGTGAGTTTTGCATTTTGGGTCCTCCTCCTGCCTGCCACACAGCCGAGCCTTGACATCCTCAGACCTGACATGGGCTGCCTTTTTGGTCCAGACCAAAAAGGCTAGGCAGCGCCTGTATCACCTACGACAACTGAGGAAGTTCAGGGTCTCTCCAAAGATCCTCAGGATTTTCTATACAGGCGCTGTGGAGAGCATCCTCACAAAGAACATGACATCGTGGTTTGGGAACAGCTGTGTGAAGGACCAAAAAGCTCTCCAGAGAGTGATCCGTACAGCAGAACGCTGCTGCAGGATTGCTCTCCCCCCGCTTCAGGACACCTACACCAGGAGATGCCGGACTAGAGCAGCGCAGAGACTGAAGGACCCGTCCCATCCAGGCAACAAACTGTTCCAACTTCTGCAATCTGGTAGAAGGTTCCGCATCTTCCGGGCAAGGACAGAGAGACTCAAGAGGAGCTTCTATCCCCAAGCCATCCGTGCCCTAAACACACACACCCGCCCTCTCACATCATCTATAATTGACTGAGACAGGACTCTCTTCCAGACACTCTAAACCAAGGCACAATGTACATTTCAATTCCTTTAATTTTAAATGTTTATATTGTCTATCCTGTAAAATAGTCAGATGTCTATTCATATTAATGTACAGAATTCACCTGCTTGCTGCTACTACTGCACATTCACCCAGTGTATATACTGTGTATATGTGTGTGTATATGTGTTCTTCCTCTACCCCCCCCCCCCCCCCCCCCAATTTTTGCACATGTCGAGGAGCGTGTCAGGCTACATTTCACTGTGTGTTATACTTGTATAACTATGCATGTGACAAATAAAGAACCTTGAACCTTGAATACCATCCACATTTCACCAGGGCTTGTGTTTCTACCTGATGACATCCACAAAACACAGGGGCCTGTGATACTGGCTGATGCCATCCACATTACACCACTACCAGTGCTTCCTGTGAGGCCATCATCACCACACCAGGGCTTGTGGTGCTGGATGAGGCCATCCACATTACACCAGGGCCCAAGAAACTACCTGGTACCAGACCCACCTGGCCTTTTTGACGGCCACGTCTGGCCAATGTACCTGAAACATAAGAACATGGAGCACATGCCTGTGCCACGGCATGTGCTCCCTGTGAGGCTATCGTCACCACACCAGGGCCTTTATTGCTGGTTTAGGCCATCCACATTACACCAAGGCTAGTGCTCCCTCTGAGGCCAACTTCACGACAGCAGGGCTTGAGCTACTGTCTGAGGTCATCTACATTTCACCAGAGCCTGTGTTGCTGGCTGATGTGATCCACATTACACAAGGGCCTGTGCTACTAGTTGATGCCATCCACATTAAACCAGGGCCTGTGGTGCTGGCCAATACCATCCACATTTCACCAGGGCCAGTGAAGTTGGATGAGGCCATTCACATTACACCAGGGCCTGTGATGCTGGCTAATACCATCCATATTTCACCAGGGCCAGTGTTGTTGGATGAGGCCATCCAAATTACACCAGGGACAGTGCTTCCTGTGAGGCCATCATAACCACACCAGGGCCTGTGGTGCTGGTCAATACCATCCACATTTCACCACGGTTTGTGTTGCTGTCTGATGCAATCCACAATACACAAAGGCCTGTGCTACTGGCTGAAGACATTCACATTACACCAGGGCCTCTGGTGCTGACCAATACCATCCATATTTCACCAGGGCCTATGGTGCTGGATAAGGCCATCCACATTACACCAGGGCCTGTGGTGCTGGCCAATACCATCCACATATCACCAGGGCCACTGTTGTTGGCTGAGGCCATACATTTTACACCAGGGAGAGTGCTTCCTGTGAGGCCATCTTCACCACACCAGGGCCTGTATTGCTGGTTTAGGCCATCCACATTGCACCAAGGCTAGTGCTCCCTCTGAGGCCAACTTCACGACAGCAGGGCTTGAGCTGCTGTCTGAGGTCATCTACATTTCACCAGAGCCTGTGTTGCTGGCTGATGTGATCCACATTAAACCAGGGCCTGTGGTGCTGGCCAATACCATCGACATTTCACCAAGGCCACTGTTGTTTGCTGAGGCCATCCACATTACACCAGGGCCTGTGCTACTGGCTGACACCATCCCCATTACATCAGGGCCAGAGTTGTTGGCCAATACCATCCACATTTCACCAGGGCCAGTGTTGTTGGATGAGGCCATTCACATTACACCAGGGCCTGTGGTGCTCGCCAATACCATCCACATTACACCAGGGCCAGTGGTGTTGGCTAAGGACATTCACATTACACCAGGGCCTGTGGTGCTGGCTAATACCATCCACATTTCACCAGGGCCAGTGTTGTTTGCTGAGGCCATCCACATTACACCAGGGACAGTGCTTCCTGTGAGGCCATCTTCACCACAACAGGGACTGTGCTGTTGGCTAAAACCATCCACATTACATCGGGGCTATTGGTCCTTGCCGATGTCATCCACATTTCACCAGGGCCTGTACTGTTGGATGAGGCCATCCACATTACACCAGGTACAGTTCTTCGTGTGTGGCAATCATCACCAAACCAGGGCCTGTGGTGCTGGATGAGGCCATCCACATTTCACCAGGGATTGTGTTTCTGCGTGATGACATCCACAAAACACAGGGGCCTGTGATACTGGCTGATGCCATCCACATTACACCACTACCAGTGCTTCCTGTGAGGCCATCACACTACAGCAGGGCCTGTGGTGCTGGATTATACCATCCACATTTCTCCAGGGCCAGTGTTGTTGGCTGAGGCCATCCACATTACTCCACTGCCAGTGCTTCCTTTGATTCATTCATCACCACACAAGGGCCTGTGGTGCTGGCCAATACCATCCACATTTCACCAGGGCCACTATTGTTGGCTGAGGCCATACACTTTACACCAGGGACAGTGCTTCCTGTGAGGCCATCTTCACCACACCAGGGCCTGTACTGTTGGATGAGGACATCGACATTACACCAGGGACAGTGCTTCCTGTGAGGACATCTTCACCACACCAGGGCCTGTACTGTTGGATGAGGCCATCCACATTACACCAGGTCCTGTGGTGCTGACCAATACCATCCATATTTCTTCAGGGACAGTGTTGATAGATGAGGCCATCCACATTACAACAGGGCCATTGGTGCTGGCCAATACCATCCACATTTCTCCAGGCTCAGTGTTGTTGGCTGAGGCCATCCACATTTCACCAGGGCTTGTGTTTCTGCCTCATCACATCCACAAAACACAGGGGCCTGTGATACTGGCTGATGCCATCCACATTACACCAGTGCTTCCTGTGAGGCCATCATCACTACAGTAGGGCCTGTGGTGCTGGATTATACCATCCACATTTCTCCAGGGCCAGTGTTGTTGGCTGAGGCCATCCATATTACTCCACTGCCAGTGCTTCCTTTGATTCATTCATCACCACACCAGGGCCTGTGGTGTTGGCCAATACCATCCACATTTCACCAGGGCCACTGTTGTTGGCTGAGGCCATACACTTTACACCAGGGACAGTGCTTCCTGTGAGGCCATCTTCACCACACAAGGGCCTGTACTGTTGGATGAGGCCATCCACATTACACCAGGTCCTGTGGTGCTCACCAATACCATCCATATTTCTTCAGGGACAGTGTTGTTAGATGAGGCCATCCACATTACAACAGGGCCTGTGATACTGGCTGAGGACATTTACATTTCACCAGGGCCTGTGGTCATGGTTGAGGCCAACCACATTTCATCAGGGCCTGTGTTGGTGGCTGATCCCATCCACATTTCACCAGGACCACTGTTGTTGGCATAGGCCATACACTTTACATCACAGACAGTGCTTCCTATGAGGCCATCTTCAACACAACAGGGCCTGTACTGTTGGCTGAGGCCATCCACATTACTCCAGGGACTTTGGTGCTGGCCAATACCATCCACATTTCACCAGGGCAAATGTTGTTGGCTTCTACCATCCACATAACACCAGGGACGGTGCTTCCTGTGAGGCCATCTTCACCCAACCAGGGCCTCTGCTGCTTGTTGATGCATCCAAATTTCACCAGGGCAAATGTTGTTGGCTTCTACCATCCACATAACACCAGGGACGGTGCTTCCTGTGAGGACATCTTCACCCGACCAGGGCCTCTGCTGCTTGTTGATGCCATCCACATTACACCAGGGCCTGTGCTACTGGCTGATGCCATCCACAATACACAAGGGCCTGTGCTGCTGGCTGATGCCATCCACATTACACCATGGCCAGTGGTGTTGGCTGAGGACATTCACATTACACCTGGGCCTGTGGTGATGAACGATATCATGAACATTTCACAAGATCAAGTGGTGTTGGGTATAGCCATTCACATTACACTGGGTGTGTGGTGCTGACCAATACCATCCATATTTCACCAGGGCCTATGGTGCTGGATGAGACCATCCACATTTCACCAGAGCCTGTGTTGCTGGCTGATGTGATCCACATTACATAAGGGCCTGTGCTACTCGTTGATGCCATCCACATTAAACCAGGGCCTGTTGTGCTGGCCAATACCATCGACATTTCACCAAGGCCAGTGTTGTTTGCTGAGAACATCCATATTGCACAAGGGCCTGTGCTACTGGCTGATGCCATCCCCATTACACCAGGGCCAGTGGTGTTGGCTGAGGACATTCACATTACGCCAGGGCCTGTGGTGTTGGCCAATACCATCAACATTTCACCAGGGCCAGTGTTGTTTGATGAGGCCATTCACATTACACCAGGGCCTGTGGTGCTGGCCAATACCATCCACATTACACCAGGGCCAGTGGTTTTGGCTGAGGACATTCACATTACACCAGGGCCTGTGTTGCAGGCTACGACCATCCACATTTCACCAGGGCCAGTGTTGTTGGATGAGGCCATCCAAATTACACCAGGGACAGTGTTTCCATTGAGGCCATCATCACCACACCAGGGCCTGTGGTGCTTGCTGATACCATCCACATTATACAAGGGCCAGTGCTGCTAGCCTTCCACATTACCCAAGGGCCTGTGTTGCTGGCCGAAACCATCCACATTTCACAAGTGCCAGTGGTGTTGCTGGCTGATCTCATTCACAATACTCAAGGGCCTGTGCTACTGGCTGATGCCATCTACATTACACCAGGGCCTGTGGTGCTGGTCGATACCACCGACATTTCACCGGGGCCAGTGTTGTATGCTGAGGCCATCCACATTACACCAGGGACAGTGCTTCCTGTGAGGCCATCTTCACCACACCAGGGACTGTGCTGTTGGCTGAAACCATCCACATTACATCAGGGCCAGTGGTGTTGACTAAGGCCATCCACATTACACCAAGGTCTGTGGTGCTGGCCATTACCATCCACATTTCACCTGGGCCAGTGTTGGTAGATGAGGCCATCCACATTATACCACGGCATGTGCTGCCTGTGAGGCTATCATCACCACACCACGGCCTGTATTGCTGGCTTAGGCCTTCCACATTGCACCAGAGCTAGTGCTCCCTCTGAGGCCATCTTCACGACAGCAGGGCTTGCACTGCTGTCTGAGGTCATCTTCATTTCACCAAAGCCTGTGTTGCTGGCTGATGTGATCCACATTACACAAGGGCCTGTGCTATTCGTTGATGCCATCCACATTAAACCAGGGCCGGTGGTGCAGGCCGAAACCATCCACATTACACAAGGGCCTGTGCTATTCATTGATGCCATCCCAATTACACCAGGGCCAATGGTGTTGGTTGAGGACATTCACATTACAACATGGCCTGTTGTGCTGGCCAATACCATCCGCATTACACCAGGGACAGTGCTTCCTGTCAGGCCATCATCACCACACCAGGGCCTGTGGTGCTGGATGATGCCATCCACATTACACCAAGGCCTGTTGTGCTGGCCAATACCATCCACATTTCACCAGGGCCAGTGTTGTTGGCTGAGGCCATCCACATTACACCACCGCCAGTGCTTCCTTTGATGCCATCATCACCAAATCAGGGCCTGTGGTGCTGGCCTAGGCCATCCACATTACACCAGGGCCTGTGCTACTCGATGATACCAACCACATTTCACCAGGGATTGTGTTGCTTCCTGATGCGATCCACAATACACAAGGGCCTGTGCTTCTGGCTGAGGACATTCACATTACACCAGGGCCTGTGCTACTCGATGATACTATCCACATTTCACCAGGGATTGTGTTGCCGGCTGATGCGTTCCAGAAAACGCAAGGGTGTTTACTACTGGCTGAGGATATTCACATTACACATTATTCCACAAGGGACAGTGCCTCCTGTGAGGCCATCTTCACGACACAACGGCCTGTGCTTTTGGCTGAGGCGATCCACATTACATCACGGCCTGTGATGCCAGCTACTACCATCAACATTACACGAGGGACAGTGATTGCTGTGTGGCCATCTTCACCCCACCAGGGCCTCTGCTGCTCGTTGATGCCATCCACATTACACCTGGGCCTCTTGTGCTGACCGATATCATGCACATTTCACCATGGCCAGTGGTGTTGGCTAAGGCCATTCACATTACACCAGGGTGTGTGGTGCTGACCAATACCATCCATATTTCACCAGGGACAGAGTTGTTAGATGAGGCCATCCACATTACAACAGGACCTGTGCTACTGGCTGAGGACATTTACATTTCACCAGGGCCTGTGGTCATGGCTGAGGACAACTACATTTCATCAGGGCCTGTGGTCATGGCTGAGGACATTCACATTACACCAAGGCCTGTGGTGCTGGCCAATACCATCCACATTTCACCTGGGCCAGTGTTGTTGGATGAGGCCATCCAAATTTCACCAGGGACAGTGCTTCCTGTGAGGCCATCATCACAACACCAGGGCCTGTGGTGCTGGCCGATACCATCCACATTACACAAGGGCCAGTGCTGCTAGCCATCCACACTACCCAAGGACCTGTGGTGCTGGCTAATACCATTCACATTTCACCAGGGCCAGTGTTGTTGGATGAGGCCATCCAAATTACACCTGGGACAGTGCTTCCTGTGAGGCCATCATCACCACACCAGGGCCTGTGGTCCTGGCTGATACCATGCACATTACACAAGGGCCAGTGCTGGTAGCCTTCCACATTTCACAAGGGCCAGTGGTGTTGCTGGCTGATGCCATTCACAATAATCAAGGGCCTGTGCTACTGGCTGATGCCATCTCCATTAAACCAGGGCCTGTGGTGCTGGCCAATACCACCGACATTTCACCAGGGCCAGTGTTGTTTGCTGAGACCATCCACATTACACCAGGGACAGTGCTTCCTGTGAGGCCATCTTCACCACACCAGGGCCTGTACTGTTGGATGAGGCCATCCACATTACACCAGGTACAGTTCTTCATGTGTGGCAATCATCACCAAACCAGGGCCTGTGGTGCTGGATGAGGCCATCCAAATTTCACCAGGGATTGTGTTTCTGCGTGATGACATCCACAAAACACAGGGGCCTGTGATACTGGCTGATGCCATCCACATTACACCACTACCAGTGCTTCCTGTGAGGCCATCATCACCACACCAGGGCGTCTGGTGCTGGATGAGGCCATCCACATTACACCAGGGCCTGTGGTGCTGGCCAATACCATCCACATTTCACCAGGGCCAGTGTTGTTGGCTGAGGCCATCCACATTACACCATTGCCAGTGCTTCCTTTGATTCATTCATCACCACACCTGGGCCTGTGGTGCTGGCCAATAACATCCACATTTCACCAGGGCCAGTGTTGTTGGCTGAGGCCATACACTTTACACCAGGGACAGTGCTTCCTGTGAGGCCATCTCCACCACACCAGGGCCTGTGCTACTTGCTGATACCATCCACTCTACATCTGGGCCTGTGGTGCTGACCAATACCATCCACATTTCACCAGGGCCAGTGTTGTTGGCTGAGGCCATCCACATTACACCAGGGACAGTGCTTCCTGTGATTCCATCATCACCACACCAGGGCCGGTGGTGCTGGCATATACCATCCACATTTCACCAGGGCCACTGTTGTTGGCTGAGGCCATACACATAACACCAGCGACAGTGCTTTTGGCTGAGGCCATCATCACCACACCAGGGCGTGTGGTGCTGGATGAGGTCATCCACATTACACCAGGGACAGTGCTACTCGTTGTTGCCATCCACATTACACCAGGGCCTGTGGTGTTAGCTAAGGCCATCCACATTACACCAAGATCTTTGGTGCTGGCCATTACCATTCACATTTCACCTGGGCCAGTGTTGGTAGATGAGGCCATCCACATTTGACCAGGGCCTGGCTGCTGTCTGAGGCCATCCACATTACACCATGGCCTGTGCTTCCGGTGAGGCCATCTTCACCACACCAGGGCCTGTACTGTTGGATGAGGCCATCCATATTACACCAGGTACAGTTCTTCGTGTGTGGCAATCATCACCAAACCAGGGCCTGTGGTGCTGGATGAGGCCATCCACATTTCACCAGGGATTGTGTTTCTGCGTGATGACATCCACAAAACACAGGGGCCTGTGATACTGGCTGATGCCATCCACATTACACCACTACCAGTGCTTCCTGTGAGGCCATCATCACCACACCAGGGCGTGTGGTGCTGGATGAGGCCATCCACATTTCACCAGGGCCTGTGGTGCTGGCCAATACCATCCACATTTCACCAGGGGCAGTGTTGTTGGCTGAGACCATCCACATTACACCACTGCCAGTGCTTCCTTTGATTCATTCATCACCACACCAGGGCCTGTGGTGCTGGCCAATAACATCCACATTTCACCAGGGCCAGTGTTGTTGGATGAGGCCATACACTTTACACCAGGGACAGTGCTTCCTGTGAGGCCATCTTCACCACAGCAGTGCCTGTACTGTTGGATGCGGACATCCACATTACACCAGGGACAGTTCTTCCTGTGAGGCCATCATCACCACACCAGGGCCTGTGCTACTTGCTGATACCATCCACATTACACCTGGGCCTGTGGTGCTGACCAATACCATCCACATTTCACCAGGGCCAGTGTTGTTGGCTGAGGCCATCCACATTACACCAGGGACAGTTCTTCCTGTGATTCCATCATCACCACACCAGGGCCTGTGGTGCTGGCCAATACCATCCACATTTCACCAGGGCCACTGTTGTTGGCTGAGGCCAACAACAGGGACAGTGATTTTGGCTGAGGCCATCATCACCACACCAGTGCGTGTGGTGCTGGATGAGGCCATCCACATTACACCACTACCAGTGCTTCCTGTGAGGCCATCATCACCACACCAGGGCGTCTGGTGCTGGATGAGGCCATCCACATTACACCAGGGCCTGTGGTGCTGGCCAATACCATCCACATTTCACCAGGGCCACTGTTGTTGACTGAGGCCATACACATTACACCATGGACAGTGCTTCCTGTGAGGCCATCTTCGCCACACCACTGTGTTAGTGGCAGAGGCCATCCACATTACACCCGGGCCTGTGGTGTTGTCCGAAACCATCCACATTTCACCAGGGCCAGTGTTGTTGGCTGAGGCCATCCACATTACACCAGGGACAGTGCTTCTTGTGATTCCATCATCACCACACCAGGGCGTGTGGTGCTGGCCAATACCATCCACATTTCACCAGGGCCACTGTTGTTGGCTGAGGCCAACAACAGGGCCAGTGCTTTTGGCTGAGGCCATCATCACCACACCAGGGCGTGTGGTGCTGGATGAGGTCATCCACATTACACCAGGGACAGTGCTACTCATTGTTGCCATCCACATTACACCAGGGCCTGTGGTGCTGGCCAATACCATCCACATTTCACCAGGGCCACTGTTGTTGGCTGAGGCCAACAACAGGGACAGTGATTTTGGCTGAGGCCATCATCACCACACCAGGGCGTGTGGTGCTGGATGAGGCCATCCACATTACACCACTACCAGTGCTTCCTGTGAGGCCATCATCACCACACCAGGGCGTCTGGTGCTGGATGAGGCCATCCACATTACACCAGGGCCTGTGGTGCTGGCCAATACCATCCACATTTCACCAGGGCCACTGTTGTTGACTGAGGCCATACACATTACACCATGGACAGTGCTTCCTGTGAGGCCATCTTCGCCACACCACTGTGTTAGTGGCAGAGGCCATCCACATTACACCCGGGCCTGTGGTGTTGTCCGAAACCATCCACATTTCACCAGGGCTTGTGTTTCTGCCTGATGACATTCACAAAACACAGAGGCCTGTGATACTGGCTGATGCCATCCACATTACACCACTACCAGTGCTTCCTGTGAGGCCACCATCACCACACCAGGGCCTGTGGTGCTGGCTGAGGCCATCCACATTACACCAGGGCCACTGTTGTTGGCTGAGGCCATACACTTTATACCAGCGACAGTGCTTCCTGTGAGGCCATTTTCACCACACCAGGGCCTGTACTGTTGGATGAGGACATCCATATTATACCAGGGACAGTTCTTCCTGTGAGGCCATCATCACCACATCTGGGCCTGTGCTACTTGCTGATGCCATCCACATTACACCTGGGCCTGTGGTGCTGACCAATATCATGCACAATTCACCAGGGCCAGTGGTGTTGGCTAAGGCTATTCACATTACACCTGGGCCTGTGGTGCTGACCAATACCATCCACATTTCACCAGGGCCAGTGTTGTTGGCTGAGGCCATCCACATTACACCAGGGACAGTGCTTCTTGTGATTCCATCATCACCACACCAGGGCGTGTGGTGCTGGCCAATACCATCCACATTTCACCAGGGCCAGTGTTGTTGGCTGAGGCCAACAACAGGGACAGTGCTTTTGGCTGAGGCCATCATCACCACACCAGGGCGTGTGGTGCTGGATGAGGTCATCCACATTACACCAGGGACAGTGCTACTCGTTGTTGCCATCCACATTACACCAGGGCCTGTGGTGCTGGCCAATACCATCCACATTTCACCAGGGCCACTGTTGTTGGCTGAGGCCAACAACAGGGACAGTGATTTTGGCTGAGGCCATCATCACCACACCAGGGCGTGTGGTGCTGGATGAGGCCATCCACATTACACCACTACCAGTGCTTCCTGTGAGGCCATCATCACCACACCAGGGCGTCTGGTGCTGGATGAGGCCATCCACATTACACCAGGGCCTGTGGTGCTGGCCAATACCATCCACATTTCACCAGGGCCACTGTTGTTGACTGAGGCCATACACATTACACCATGGACAGTGCTTCCTGTGAGGCCATCTTCGCCACACCACTGTGTTAGTGGCAGAGGCCATCCACATTACACCCGGGCCTGTGGTGTTGTCCGAAACCATCCACATTTCACCAGGGCTTGTGTTTCTGCCTGATGACATTCACAAAACACAGAGGCCTGTGATACTGGCTGATGCCATCCACATTACACCACTACCAGTGCTTCCTGTGAGGCCACCATCACCACACCAGGGCCTGTGGTGCTGGCTGAGGCCATCCACATTACACCAGGGCCACTGTTGTTGGCTGAGGCCATACACTTTATACCAGCGACAGTGCTTCCTGTGAGGCCATTTTCACCACACCAGGGCCTGTACTGTTGGATGAGGACATACATATTATACCAGGGACAGTTCTTCCTGTGAGGCCATCATCACCACATCTGGGCCTGTGCTACTTGCTGATGCCATCCACATTACACCTGGGCCTGTGGTGCTGACCAATATCATGCACAATTCACCAGGGCCAGTGGTGTTGGCTAAGGCTATTCACATTACACCTGGGCCTGTGGTGCTGACCAATACCATCCACATTTCACCAGGGCCAGTGTTGTTGGCTGAGGCCATCCACATTACACCAGGGACAGTGCTTCTTGTGATTCCATCATCACCACACCAGGGCCTGTGGTGCTGGCCAATACCATCCACATTTCACCAGGGCCACTGTTGTTGGCTGAGGCCAACAACAGGGACAGTGCTTTTGGCTGAGGCCATCATCACCACACCAGGGCGTGTGGTGCTGGATGAGGTCATCCACATTACACCAGGGACAGTGCTACTCGTTGTTGCCATCCACATTACACCAGGGCCTGTGGTGCTGGCTGAGGCCATCCACATTACACCAGGGCCACTGTTGTTGGCTGAGGCCATACACTTTATACCAGCGACAGTGCTTCCTGTGAGGCCATTTTCACCACACCAGGGCCTGTACTGTTGGATGAGGACATCCACATTATACCAGGGACAGTTCTTCCTGTGAGGCCATCATCACCACATCAGGGCCTGTGCTACTTGCTGATGCCATCCACATTACACCTGGGCCTGTGGTGCTGACCAATATCATGCACAATTCACCAGGGCCAGTGGTGTTGGCTGAGGCCATCCACATTACACCAGGGACAGTGCTTCCTGTGATTCCATCATCACCATACCAGGGCCTGTGGTGCTGGCCAATACCATCCACATTTCACCAGGGCCACTGTTGTTGACTGAGGCCATACATATTACACCATGGACAGTGCTTCCTGTGATGCCATCTTCGCCACACCACTGTGTTAGTGGCAGAGGCCATCCACATTACACCCGGGCCTGTGTTGTTGTCCGAAACCATCCACATTTCACCAGGGCTTGTGTTTCTGCCTGATGACATGCACAAAACACAGAGGCCTGTGATACTGGCTGATGCCATCCACATTACATCACTACCAGTGCTTCCTGTGAGGCCATCATCACCACACCAGGACCTGTGGTGCTGGATGAGGCTATCCACATTACACCAGGGCCTGTGGTGCTGGCCAATACCATCCACATTTCACCAGGGCCACTGTTGTTGGCTGAGGCCATCCACATTACACCAGGGCCTGTGCTTCCTGTGAGGCCATCCTCACCACACCAGGGACTGTGCTGTTGGCTGAAACCATCCACATTACATCAGGGCCATTGGTCCTTGCTGATGTCATCCACATTTCACCAGGGCCAGTGGTGTTGGCTAAGGCCATCCACATTACACCAAGGTCTGTGGTGCTGGCCATTACCATCCACATTTCACGTGGGACAGTTTTGTTAGATAAGGCCATCCACATTACAACAGGGTCTGTGCGACTGAATGAGGCCATCCACATTATACCATAGCTAGTGCTCCCTCTGAGGCCCACTTCACTACAGCAGCTGCTGTCTGAGGCCACCTATATTTCACGAGGGCTTGTGTTGCTGGCTGATGCGATCCACAATACACAAGGGCCTGTGCTACTGGCTGATGCCATCCCCATTACACCAGGGCCAGTGGTGTTGGCAGAGGACATTCACATTACGCCAGGGCCTGTGGTGTTGGTCAATACCATCCACATTTCACCAGGGCCAGTGTTGTTGCCTGAGGAAATACACATTACACCATGGCCTGTGCTTCCTGTGAGGCCATCTTCACAACACTAGGGCCTGTACTGTTGGATGAGGCCATCCTCATTACACCAGGTACATTTCTTCCTGTGTGGCAATCATCACCAAACCAGGGCCTGTGGTGCTGGATTAGGCCATTCACATTTCACCAGGGATTGTGTTGCTGGCTGATGCGTTCCACAAAACACAAGGGCCTTTACTACTGGCTGAGGATATTCACATTACACCAGGGCCTGTGGTGCAGGCCAATATAATCCACATTTCACCAGGGCCACTGTTGTTGGCTGAGGCCATACACATTACTCAAGGGACAGTGCTTCCTGTGAGGCCATCTTCACCACACCAGGGCCTCTGCTGCTCGTTGATGCCATCCACATTACACCTGGGCCTGTGGTGCTGACCGATATCATGCACATTTCACCAGGGTGTGTGGTGCTGACCAATACCATCCATATTTCACCAGCGACAGAGTTGTTAGATGAGGCCATCCACATCACAACAGGGCCTGTGCTACTGGATGAGGACATTTACATTACACCAGGGCCTGTGGTGCTGGCCGATACCATCCACATTTCACCAGGGCCAGTGTTTTTGGATGAGGCCATTCACGTTATACAAGGGCCTGTGGTGCTAGCCAATACCATCCACATTACACCAGGGCCAATGGTGTTGGCTGAGGACATTAACATTAGACCAGGGACTGTGTTGCTGGCTGAGGCCACCTATATTTCACGAGGGCCTGTGTTGATGGCTGATGCCATCCACAATACACCAGGGCCAAAGATTTCTGTGAGGCCATCTTCACTAGACCAGGGTCTGTGCTGCTTGCTGATGACATCGAAAATACACCAGGTCCAGGGATTCCTGTGAGGCCATCTTAACCAGACCAGGGCCTGTGCTGCTTGCCATCCAAATTACCCAAAGGCCTCTGTTGCTGGCCGAAAACAACCACATTTCACCAGGGCCTGTGGTGTTGCTGGATGAGGCCATCCACATTATACCAGGGCCTGTGCTACTCGTTGATACCATCCACATTTCACCAGGGCTTGTGTTGCTGGCTGATGCGATCCACAGTACACAAGGGCCTGGTCTACTGGTGAGGACATTCACATTACAACATGCCCTGTTGTGCTGGCCTATACCATCCACATTTCACCAGGGCCATTGTGGTTGGCTAAGGCCATACACTTTACATCAGGGACACTGCTTCCTGTGAGGCGATCTTCACCACACCAGGGACTGTACTGTTGGATGATTCCATCCACATTACACCAGGGCCTGTGCTACTCGATGATACCATCCACATTTCAGCAGGGCCACTGTTGTTGGCTGAGGCCATATACTTTACATCAGGGACAGTGCTTCCTGTTAGGCCATCATCAGCACACCAGGGCCTGTGGTGCTGGATGATGCCAACAACATCAACAACAACAACAATCTTTATTGAAGGGAATCATTGCCATGGTAACAACAAATGGTAGTTAAAAAAAATGTAGCATTAACAAAGATGAGGAGATACATTTACTGAATACCAAATAAAGACACCTTCAATGCTAAAGATATCACAGGTGTAATGTAATGTTGCTATGGTTTAGATTTTATTTTCTATCATTCATAGACTATGATGTGTTTGTAGCCACATGGACATCCCACACTGATTTCAGGACCCTGCAAAGAAAACAACATGGCCACCATGTTGGATTTTTGGAGTCACAAATCTGGGCTAACGTTAGCAAGCTGCATTCAGAGAAACTATGGATTTTGGGACTTGTGAGCCATACTTTTCGCTGGCAGCTTTATCTACATTTAAATTAAATCAATGTCTCTCCCAGAGCTCCAGTTCGGTGGCGTCTTATATGGCTCGATCACCTTACACTGGTACCAAGGTCAAAGCTTTCAAAGTACGGACATCTACATGCGTTTTCGATCTGGATGGGTAAATATGGTTGTCATCAGAGAGGTGAAGAACAAGAAATTGTTGTTTGCTGAAATGAATGATCACGTGTAAATCTTATATTTTGTTGACTTGGAATTTTACAGTGAATCAGTCCTACAGTTTAAATGAGCCTCCATTGACAGACTAGGTTACTGTGGAAATGCAGGGATTGGCGTGATTTGACCTGTAAGGCAGGGTCAGGAGGGGTGTGTTCACATGTTGGTGCCATATTCTACGCCCTTCTGGCTGCTGTAAAGAAACACGAAAAGCCAGCAGCTATCCGGCATTTTGGCTAAACTCAAAGACGTTCATAAGATGACTGGAGAGCAAAGGACTGCACTACTGTTTTGACTTTCATGTGTGCATGTCCCAGTAGCTCTGATGTAACGTGAAGACTCTTTTAAAGCAAAGAAACAGATGAATAAAATACTAGCATTTTACTCAGCAAAACTGAAGTGGATGGTTTGTGGATGGTTTGTAGCAGTTAGCAGGCCAGACTATTTGTCATTAAAAAAAAATACTCCAAAAGGCACCATGAGCACAAATACAGTTGAGAGGTTCAGTTCAGCCACAGTGTATTAGTGGAAGCCAAAGAGTTCATCAAAGAGGACATGCACCCAAACTTTAAGCCTCAGCAAAACTGAAGCAGTTTAGTTCTGAGAAAGAGCTCAGTTATCATAGACAGAAACTATCCATGTTTAAAGTTGGACATTTTAACATGGGACACCCATGATTCCCAGCCTCAAGTGGCCACTACTGGAACTGCATCTTTCAGCACCTCAGTGCTGCTTTTCTTTTCCAGCCCCAGATGATGTAGCTTTGTGTACCTATCTACACCCTAATTACAAACATTGGTAAAAAAAAAAAGAAAAGGAAAAAAAAAGTTTTCTTAAGTTTCTAACTTTGGCTTGATTCATGGCTTCCTCTTCATTGGTCCATACATGATGTAAGTATGTATTCTAGTTGTCAACTAGAAAGTGCATTTTCTGAAGAAACTGCAGTGTGAATGCTTGAATCTGAATGTATGCATTGAAATGAATTAATTGCTGAATTTTAAGTTAAAAAGTTTGAATGAGAAAAAAAGAAAAAGAATTTAATCTGAAAACAAAAGTGCTGAAGTGCTAAAAGCTGACGTTTACACAGAAGAAGAAGTTGGAAAAAAGCTGAAAATGTTTTAATTGTAAATTAGAAAAACGTTAGAAATGAGAAAAGAAAATTTAGAGTCAGAAAACCTCTGAATGAATATTAAAAGTTCATATTCTTTGAGTCACTGAATGACTAAAATGTGATCCCTCCACTTGGATCCACACAGTTTAAAAATTTTAAATGTCTGAGCTTTGAAAGACACGGTGCTGGAAAGAGAACAACGATGGCAACGTTTTGTAGAGCAAACACTGAGGACACAGCAGCAGTTGAAAGAGAAGTGTTTAAGATGAATCTTGGCAGAGTGAGAGACAGAGCTAGTTAAGCAGGCAGGTGTGAGCCTGGTTGCTATAGTGACTGCACCCAATGGCTCCATACACACGCACACAGACATGCGCCTCACTTCTGCTGCTTAAAATGAACAGAAAAGTCATGTGAGTGAAGTTGGCCCCCCACCTTCTTCAAATCCAACAAAAGTGGTATCAAACGTTTGTGCTACGTTTGTGCTGGTTTGTGCTGCAAAAATTTTCATTTCTGCTACTATCATTTTAAAGATATTAATCAAAATTTCTAGAGGTCATCAGAGGTCAACCAGCCCCCCCACATTACCCAAATCCAACAAAAGTGGTATCAAACGTTTGTGCTACGTTTGTGCTGCTAAAATTGTCGTTTGTGCCGCTTTCATTTTAAAGATATTAATGAAAATGTAAAGGTCAAAAGGTCAACCAGCCCCCCCACATTAATGGAATCGAACAAAATTGATGTCAAATGTTTGTGCTACGTTTGTGCTGGTTTGTGCTGCTAAAATTGTCATTTGTGCCGCTTTCATTTTAAAGATATTGATAAAAATTTCTAGAGGTCATCAGAGGTCAACCAGCCCCCCCACAGTAATGGAATCAAACAAAACTGGTGTCAAACGTTTGTGCTACGTTTGTGCTGGTTTGTGCTGCTAAAATTGTCGTTTGTGCCGCTTTCATTTTAAAGATATTACCAAAAGTTTCTAAAGCTCAACCAGCCACTTTCTTTACCGTAAAGAAATTGAGAGATATTAACCAGCATTGGATATTTTTTTCTTATGATCACACTCTTAAACCTAGTAATCAAACTGCAATAACTTATTTAAAAACTAGGTTAAATATAGCATTTAAAATAATTAATGCATTCGGTTAGAGAAAAAACTTTATTTGCTGGTAACAAAATACAAAACTACGAGAACAATGTAGTATATATGTTTCCTGTTAGAAAAGGTAAATACATTGAACTGTCTGAGCCTCACAAGTCTAATACAATAACTGAAAAATAACAGCTATTTCCATCATCTAACTCACAAACTAGAAAAGGACTTTCTTTCATGAGATCTTGCCATCATTTCTTTGTGTAGAGCACAGCGTGCGGACATACGCTGGTGTTTTCAGATGCTATGGTTACATCCTTTCTTAGGTCATCATACATCTCCCAGATGTACGGGGTCCTGTTACAGAATGTCATATAATGCCCGAGTGTTTCTGGTGTTGGGCCCTCCTGAAATGTAATGACTGCTTTCAGTGTGAATTTCTCTCCTTGAAGTAGCAGAGTGGATGGGAATTCAGTAAGCAAAAACCTTTTTGGACTGTGAAAACTGTGCTCCAGAGTTTCTGTAGAGCATTTTCCAAGGTCTGTGTCAATCTGTTAGGGAAACTATTCTAAAACACTTCTTCAGTAAAGAGAAGAGAAACACACAGAGTTCTTGCTAGCAAGGGCAGCTCCCTACTGAGAGACTCAGGTGAGGAACTGCCCTGGTCTTTATTTTATACTCCATTGAACGTATGTGTGCGTGTGTGTGTGTGTGCGTGTGTGTGTGTGTGTGTGTGTGTGTGTGTGTGTGTGTGTGAGTGTGTGTGTGTGTGTGCGTCTATGTGGTATGGATTGACATTTGACCTGCGCTGTACCTGGGCTCCGGGGACATTTCGACTTTTTGCTGTGTATTCATGTGTCCCCCTAAAACATGACTTGTAAATGTGCCCTTTAACAAGTGTATGTCGACGGCAATACGAAGACGGATTAAAAACACAAAGGTAAGCCTTTTTTAATGTAAAATGGACCATGACTTTAATACTATATGAAATTATAGGTGCACAGGCCTATATTAAACTGGTTTAATTTATGCTTTATGGACTGTTAGTGAGTCTTTGAAGAAGTAAAACGGCCCCAGCGTTTGTCATTGAGTAAATAAAATAGGGCTGACGACTAACCGCGTCAACGCGATAAAGCGGGCTAACCCGTGTTAGGATTTACTCGGTGTTAAAGCATTATTGTGGCTTAAACGTGTTAATGCCGACATCGCGACTAATGCGATTAACAATTAAACCAGCGCAGTCTGAGTCAAAATCCCTGATGTCGCTGTTAGCTAATTTCGGGCAGTTTGTCCAATGTCTGTCCATTCTGCTGACAGCCCTAAAATAAAAGCAAGGGTATAAGTGTATTTAGTCGTGTATTTATTTATATGCCTGAAGAAAAAACTTCTTACAGTTTTGATGCCTAAGCTTTCTCAGTACTTGTATCACTCTCTGCAGTCGCCATTACAGAAATGTCACATGTCGCCATTTTGAGTACTAGGCCTTTAACATTTTAAAAGAAGGCATAAATTAGGACTATGAATAAGTCAGCTGTGTTTATGCTGTAAACTACACTACTGCTAGTTTTGCTACTACTGATGATGATGACAATGATGACGTTAATCGTAATACTTTATATGCTTTGGTAATACAGCCAATCAAAACGTACAGGAGAACATGCGAAGGAGACGCATTCCTCCACGGGAGGATGCAGTCTGTCATGTTTCTGCTGGAAGGGACAAACTGGGACTTGATATCCACTACATAAATGCCTTCAAAGGTAAGTTGGTCTTTAGTTTGGATTAGATTTGGAGTTTGTCACTTTGTCTTTTGTCACTCACTTGGTATGCCTCTGCAATTCAGGTCGGGGCATTTTCACGACTGTTCCATTCCAAAAAGGAGACTTCCTTTTGGAATACAGAGGTAAACTCATAACAAAAGAAGAATGTGAGCGGAGACACAGAGTTTATCATGACAGCCTGAAGGTGTTCATGTTTGAATTCAAGTTTGATGGAAAACTCTGGTGGTGCGTATTATATCAGTGTAGTTTGATTAAGATTAAATGACACATTGCTTTTGATTTATGAAAAAAAAAGCTTCCTAACTAACTAGTTAAGCTAATACTTTTTTGCCTAACCCCACAGTGTGGATGCATCTCAAGAAGATGGGTCATTAGGCAGACTTGTCAACGACAACCACATCAGTCCAAGCGCTAAGATGAAAATATTAAATATCAATGGAAAGCCCCATCTATGCTTATTTGCAAGCAGAGACATAAGTCCAGGCGAAGAAATAGACTATAATTATGGTGACTCGGATTGGCTCTGGAGATGCAAGGTATTTCTACAATTGTACTTTTTGGAACTGATAAATTGCATACCGTAAGCCATTTTTACATTTGTACCTACTCAAATTGGCTTAACGTGACTTAGGGCATCTAGTTTTTCACTGAAATTGAGTATCACCTACTGTGCCTGGGGTAACTATAGCAATGCAGCCGAGCATCCAGTGATATAAATGCCACAGCAAGCATGGACGTCAAGGTGACAAAATGCCTGCTGCTCAGTCTATACTTTAGTGTTCAATTCAGGGATCACGCTGTTAATTTTGGTCGCTATTTCAAACATTTCAGAGTTTCAAAAATGATGGCTTGGATTTTCACGAAGGAGGCGCACTCATAACTTATCGAGTGACACCATTGACCAGCCACCTGGTGGCATTCAGTCTATGTCAAATTTTCTGATCACTTTGGATCACTTGGAACCTTGGTGCAGTAGTTACTGAAAAACTACATGGTACTATAACCTACTGGAAAAACAGGGGTAGGTACTAATGGAAAACAGGCAATTGTGATGGCTGCCACATCAAAGCCCTCTAAAAGCACTAAAAAAATATCAGCAGGTATGCAGAAATAAAAAATGGCTTTCGGTTTCTAAATTTTAACAGTGATTGATGTTTAATGTGATTCTACACAGCAAAATCTCCAGTGTTAAATACAACACTGTTGAGTGTTAAATTAACACTTTTGACAGTGTTATATGTTTAAAAGTAACCTAGTCAGTTTTGAAGATTAACAATGGCTAACACTGAGCAGTGCTGATTTTCTAACACTGGAAAATAACTCAAAATGTTAGAAATATTCCAGTGTTAGAAAATCAGCACTGCTCAGTGTTAGCCACTGTTAATCTTCAAAACTGACTAGGTTACTTTTAAACATATAACACTGTTAAAAGTGTTAATTTAACACTCAACAGTGTTGTGTGGACCCATATAGACACTCTCTAGTGTTAATTTAACACTGGAGATTTTGCTGTGTAGCCTCTTTAGTTAGATTCATTTTAAATTTTGGCCCTCGAAGATAAATGGGCCCTAGTGACAGTTCGTTGCTGCTACAGGTGATTGTTTTACTCCTTTAGCAATGGCTTAAAAAATAAAGAAATCACACTGACTATTTGTCTCTTAATCATAGGGACTTAAATTCTCTATACATGACAGTGAATATTTTAAAGACATTAGCTTGAAACTTATCTTTCTCATACAGTTTATTTAATGTTTCAAAAGCCTCTTCAAAAATGCACTGTATATTCATTTTCTATCTGTTACACACGAAGATTGAGACCAGCCAGATTCAGAAGACTGTGAGCTGCCTAAAGCAAACAGCTTTCCAAACAATGATCTGGACTTGAAACATCCAGAGCCTGAAAGGGTAAATATAATCCAGTGTACCACTTAATGAACTAATAATTTAATCTATCATCATTCTTTATGGATGCTGTGTGTGTGTGTTTGGCAGTCACCTGGGTATGATGTGATTTACATGGACCGTGGCTTGTAGGTCCTTTTCATTGTTTCAAAGTGCAAGTCTGGATAACATCTGAGTGTGTGTGTGTGTGTGTTAACCACCCAAATGTGACTTAGGAGGACCACACTGTTATTGGGAGACTCCGTCAAAGTTTGCTTCATGGTGACATCACTCTGGTTTTAGGAGGGGTCTTCTTGTATTTTTTGACAGTTTGACCTACAGCATGCAGAACTGACTACATGTGCTTTGTTTCTATGTTGAAATGGTTTGAAACTCAGGCTTGAACATTAAGATAGATAGTACTATACAACTTCTTAACTTGTTTTAGGCACTTTTTACTGCTGTAGTGCATGGGTTCTCTCTGGCTGTGTACTCTGGCTTCTTCCCACAGTCCAAAGATGTAGCTTATGGGGTTAGGTTAACTGGTGATTCAAAACTGCCCTTTGGTGTGAATGCAAATGCTTGTCCTTCCATGTTAGACTGGTGATCTGTCCAGGTTGTACTGCCCTATGGTAGCTGGTATAGGCCCCAAACCTGCTACCCCACAATCCTGATAAGGATAAGTGGAAGAGGATGGATGATTGCAAAGGAATCAGTTGTTAATTATTGTAGCCAGTATTTTTTTCAGAAGAAAAAATACCCCCCCCCCAACACACACACACATCATTCTTTATGGATGCTGTGTGTGTGTGTGTGTTTGGCAGTCACCTGGGTGTGATGTGATTTACATGGACGAAGTTTATTAGTTGATATCTGCAACTGAATTGAAAACACCTCACCTTTCCAACTGTCCAAAACAAATAAATGTTGCAATATTTTGCTAACAGTTTCACAATCATCGTCTGGTGTGCACAACAATATCATCTTTGGACAAGTGCATTCAGTGTGTGGGACCGGTTTCCTCCCTCAAGTGGCTTGGCTATAAGTGCAAAGGTGAGACATTTAGTGAATAGGTACAGTGTATAGTAAAAAGCATTAATAGAGTTCAACAAGTTAAGACTAGCTGAAATGAACACTGCTCCCTTTTTAATTAATAGGTGGTCACGTCTAATTAAAGAAATGTAGTATTACCTCATTGGTGCAGGACCTTGTAAAAATGGTATACTTGGGATTGTCCTCAATTCCCCATTCCATAACATAAACTGCTCAAAATAATAAAGGGAACACTTAAACAATGCGATGTTACTCCAAGTCAGAACACACTTCTGTGAAATCAAACTGTTCACTTAGGAAGTAACACTGACAACCAGTTTCACATGCTGTTTTGCAAATAGAGTAGACAACAAGTGGAAATTATAGTCAATTCACCATAATAAAGGACTGGTTCTGCAGGTGGTGACCACAGACCACTTCTCAGCACCTATGCTTTCTGGCTGATGTTATGGTCACTTTTGAATGCTGGCGGTGATTTCATTTTAGTGGTAGCATGAGACGGTCTACAACCCACACAAGTGGCTCAGGTAGTGCAGCTCATCTAGTGTAGCACATCAATGTGAGCTGTGGCAAGAAGGTTTGCTGTGTCTGTTAGTGTAGTGTCCAGAGCATGGAGGTGCTACCTGGATGTGGAGTAGGCCATAGGAGGGCAACAACCCAGCAGCAGGACCGCTACCTCCACCTTTGTGCAAGGAGGAACAAGAGGAGCCCTGCAAAATGACCTCAAACAGGCCACAAATGTGCATCTGTCTGCTCAAATGGTCAGAAACTGACTTCATGAGGGTGGCTTGAGGGTCCAGCGTCCACAGGTGGGGATTGAGCTTGCAGCCCAACACCATGCAGGATGCTTGGCATTTGCCAGAAAACACAAAGTTTGGCAACTTCGGCACGGGCACCCTATGCTCCTCACAGCTGAAAGGAGGTTCAAACTGAGCACGTGACAGTCTGGAGATGCCGTGGGGAACGTTCTGCTGCCTGCAACATCCTCCAGCATGATCATATTGGCAGTGGGTCAGTAATGGTGAGGGGTGGCATTTCTGTACCTGCCAGAGAGCCTGACTGTCATTGGGTAACAAGATGAGGTCCTCGGACCCTTTGTGAGACCACATGCTGGTGCGTTTGACCCTGGGGTCCACCTAATGCGAGACGACACTGGACCTCATGTGGCTGGAGTATGTCAGCAGTTCCTCCATGACAAAGGCATTGATGCTATGGACTGGCCCGCCTGTTCCCCAGACCTAAATCATGTCTCACTCCATCCACCACAAACTGTCCAGGGGTTGGCAGATGCTTTAGTCCAGGTCTTGGAGGAGATCCTTCAGGAGACCATCCGCCACCTCATCCCGTGCATGCCCAGGCATTGTAGGGAAGTCATACAGGCATCTGGAGGCCACACACATTCAACTACACACTTTCATGCCATTCAACTACCTAAAGAACAAAGTATTTAATAAGAATAATTCCTTCATTCACATCTGGGATGTCCTTTTTTTTGGGGGGGGGGGGGGGGGGGGGGGGGGATTAGCAGTGTATGTGTAGTCATTAAAATATCCTTAAGTGTGAACAGTTTGTTTTTTTGTTTTTTTTTTCAGCATTTGACATTACTGCAATGCTTTGACAAAAAACTACTTCACTTAAATAGAACTGCAAAGCTAAATTAAGTCTATCAAAATGTGTTTCAGTTTGTTTAGGGGTCTGGCACAAATCTTGCCTTACAAAATTGGCAAATCAGAATTGCCACCAGTCAACACAGGTGTGTATCCCATTCATATTTGGCTTGACTTTGTTTTTCAGTTTATTTTTTACCTGTCTAAAGTATTGATCAATTAAAATAACTTTTGTTCTTACATTCCAGAAAGAAGAAATTTCTGAATATTCAGGGGAGGATGGATTGCCACATTCAGTTCTGGATCAAATATCAAGCGATGATGATGGCAACCACAGCATATCAGAAGAAGAATATGTGCCAGATTCAGAGTCATATGATGAAGATTCAGATGAAGACATCTCATTATTGCCAAGCACATCAAAAGGTCTGCTATGCCAAAATGACATCTCCAAAGCGCATGAACAATCAGATTCAATGAATTTAATCCACAACTTGACAAAGGACAAGCCACAAGATAAAAATGAGCTTTGCGAAACTGAATCAGAAAAAATGACTTTAAGTAAAAGAAATTACTGCTATTTTTGTGGCAAACCACAAGCTAAAATTTCCCGCCACCTGAAAACCCACAAAACGGCTCCTGATGTTGTGCATGCATTTTCCCTGCCTAGAGACTCAAACGAGCGTAAAAGTCTGTTAGAGAAATTGAGAAATAAGGGAAATTTTAAGCATAATGCTGCAGTTTTGCATGGTGGAGTGGGACCACTGAAAGTGAAGAGAAGACCCAAGATTAAAGCAGTAGAGGGAAAGTTCGCTCATTGCTTTTATTGTCAAGGGATGTATGTTCGCAAGGATCTTTGGAGACATGTCCGCAGATGTCCGAACAAACCAAAAGATGACACGGATAAAGAACCTGGAAGAACCAAA
The DNA here is from genome assembly GCF_057382095.1 of Aulonocara sp. 'chitande type north' Nkhata Bay. NCBI lineage: Eukaryota > Metazoa > Chordata > Actinopteri > Cichliformes > Cichlidae > Aulonocara > Aulonocara sp. 'chitande type north' Nkhata Bay. The sequence continues at coordinate 6,601,418 of NC_141359.1, read as the reverse complement.
GTACTCGGCCTGGCTTTAACTCTGGAGTCTCAGTGTTATCCGCAGGTGTCAAGTGGAGTCTGGAAGGTTCTTGCTGTTATGAAACAAGATGAGATTGCCTCAGCTGTGCGAAATGACTTTACTGTTATTCAGTTTGCCCAGTCCCTCTACAATAAACATGGACAAGACCCTACAAAGTATGATTATATACGACAGAAGCTTCGTGAAGCGGGACGTTTGTTGTTGTGTCTGCGCACAGAATTCTCAGTGCATAACATGGAAGAAGCTATTAAGCCTGCTAATTTCCAGAGAGTTGTGCAAGCAGTAAAGAAAGTTTCAGGTTTTGATGAAGAGACACTGTCATACAAAACTCCAAGCCTTGCGCTGAAACTGGGACATACACTGCATAAAATGTCTGACATTATCCATTGTCGTGCCCTCATGACAGAGGATGAAGCCCTAATCAAGTCCACTGATGCGTTCAAGAAGTTGTATGTCTCCAAATGGTCCGAGATGGTGTCTCACCGTGCCTTGAACACATTGAGTGAGGCAAAGTTTAACAAGCCATCAACATTGCCCTTTACAGAAGATGTTCGGATTCATGGGGCTCTCAGAAATGGAACAGAGACTCTGTAACTATTTCTGTAGAATAGAAATAATGGGAAAAAGGGACAGAAATGTTCCAGTTCTGCTAACACCAAGCATGCTGGATGCTCTGTCACTACTGGTTAGTAGGAGGCCTGACTGTGGTATTTGTGCCACTAATATCTACCTCTTTGCAAGACCCCGATCAATGAGTCATTACAGAGGAATGGACTCCTTGCGTGTTCATGCACACCAGTGTGGAGCAAAGCAGCCTGAGTATCTAAGATCGACACAGCTCAGAAAACATGTTGCCACACTCTCACAAGTCCTTAATTTGAAAAACAACGAACTTGATCAGGTTGCAGATTTCCTGGGTCATGATATCCGCGTTCACCGCGAATTCTACAGATTACCAGTTCCCACAACACAGCTGGCCAAGATTTCCAAACTGCTTTTAACACTGGAAAAAGGACATCTTTCCCAGATCCAGGGGAAATCACTGGATGAGATCAAAATAGAAGGTTTGTATTGAAAGGAGCAAATATTAGGGCAGTAGTTGAATATTATGCTTTATCAACAGAATTAAAACCTAAAAGCACAGACCATTCTGTTAAATGTCCATGATTTAAGGTTCTTGAAGTCTATTGTTTCATCACTTTGCAACATTTGGCAAACTGCAGAGTGGTGGCCTTAAATAGTAAAACTATATACTATAATTTCCAGTATTTGTTCTGTATTTTGTCATATCTCGTTGTTAATGTGAGGTTTTTGGGGGGGTTGTGTTTGTTTGTTTTTTTTGTTTTGTTTCCCCCCCCCCCCACAATTTCTCAGATGAAATTGCATTAAGTGATGCTGAAACAAAGGACAGTGAGAGTGAATCAGATGATGATGACACAGCACTCACAATGTCGGCGTGTGGCACCAGTGAGCCTGTACATGCAGTAGCTGATTCCACAAACACAGCGCAGCTCCAAGACACTGTAGATTGTGGTAAGTTACCACTAGCTTGGTTTCTGTGGATAAAATGTTTGTTACAAATATTAAAACTTAATCAAATTGTGTAATCAGCAGATGAAGGACCACTCACAATGCCTGCAGCAAGTGAGACTGCTGCTCCCTCTGAAGGTAAGGGGTGCAGTTGGTTCTCTAAGCTTATTATTGTTTCATCACTTTGCAACATATGGCAAACTGCAGAGTGGTGGCAAAAAGTCACTTGGATGAGTGACAAAATGTTTCTCCAACTGAAAACGCTACGTCCAGATTAACAGAATCAACGTTTTGGGATTTACTTACCTGGATGATTGAGCATGCATCAAGAGACTTTTATTCAACTTTTTATTCAGTCTTTTATTCACAGCGGAACACTAAATGTTGTCTCATTTTAGAAATTTGATAAATTTTCAAAGAGAATTTTAGCTCGTTTTGATATTGATGGTAGCAACACATTTCAGAAGTTAGTACAGGGTAGCATCCATTCTTTTAACAAGCAAATGTTTTTTGTTTTTTTTGTTTGGTTTTTTGTTTGTTTTAACTACTACTACTTTATATATCTTCCAGAGAAAAATGCTGCTCAATCCCACAATTCCCGAAGAGCTCCCAAAAACATGTGGTCCAAGGCTGAGGTTGCTGCAGTGATGAGGCATTTTAAAGACCACATAAACGAAGGGAAACTAGCCACCAAAAATGAATGCAGTCATTGCAAATTGGTAGAAGATCCGGTGTTGGCAGGAAGAACAGTTCAAAACATAAGAGATTTTGTAAGAAACAGAGGATTAACTGCAAAAAGGCAGAAAAAAATGAATTAAAATAACTGTTTAGCCAGATGTGGTTTTACATCTTGGTCAGATTGCCAATTGTTGTTAACACTGATGTTCTGTTTAAAGAAAAAAAAAGTTCTTGTTAAATACAGAAGCAGTTTGTATTTCATAATTTTTACATTTAATTTATTTAGGGTTTTTTTTGACGGGTTATATTTAAAATAAAAAATTATAAATGCATATTTTCTCCCCTTAATATTTACCTTTAAACTATTAAAATTCATTTTAAATGTTTTTAATTTTTCTGTTTTCTATATTTTTATATTTCTGTGGGAAGCGTGGGCATTTTTGTCCATAGATTTCTTTTTTTATTTATGGTTAAAATTAATGTTCAGATCCAAGAACACTAATAAAATGATGTTCCAGTAATCCTGTGTCCTGTCAGATGTGTATTCATGGTAATGATGAGCTATTTAAATATTACATCATTGTCCCTTTAAAGACCCAATATTGTTTTTTTTGGACCTCATAAAACACATTGTTGTCAAGTGGACAATGTCTCCAGAAAACACAATAGAGTCTGGTTGGTGTGTATCAGTGTATCTAGACTTCTATAGGGAGTGTATGAGGTCTGAAGTGACCCAAATTTTTTTCAGATTTTTTCGAACACTTTAACCTCGCTCCCTTGGCTCTAAGTCCATTGAAAAGGGTAGTCCACTTAAACCACCACCGGGCGGATTGACGTAGGATAGTCCCTCCATACCACATAGACCCGTATGTGTATATGTGTGTGTGTGTGTGTGTGTGTGTGTCCTGCTGATCAAAGGGTCATAAAAGGCAGATCCTTGGTCAGGAAGAGGGTAGACCTCCCTCACCCTAGATAACATTGGTGAGGAAGTCAAGCAGTTAAAGCACTTAGACTAAAACAGATGTAACTACGTTAATCCTACCATAAAACAATAAGAGAAGGTATGACCTCTCTCGTGCTCCCAGGATGTGGGTGTGCATTCTAGTGTGGAATACACACCAAGCCTTTGCAGCCTGTTAAAGATCACACACAATTAATTATATGCCTCTAAGTATACATGGTTGAATATTTCCTAATACAAATAACTACATGCAGTATTCTACCATATGCAAACTTATATCACTAAAAGATTATACTGACTACTAAATACAATTTTCCATTAACACAATCCATACAAGCTCTCTCAGGGTGAAACTGTGACAAACAGTCCCTGTGCAAAGTTGCTTTCCTGATGAATCTGTTTTAAATGCTGTTGGAGATGCATCAGGACTTTCGATTGGTCTTAGGCATGGCGATGCTGGAAGGTTGAGCCCTTGTTCAACAGCAGACTGAAGGTGAGCTATGCCAGAAGCTGAGAGGACTGACAGATCAATGGAAACAAAAGGTATTTGCCTTGTGTTTGGTGTGTAAAGTTTGCAGTACTGGGAGGAACACTGTCTTTTGAAGTGAACACTTGGATTTTCCGTCATTGTTTTTTGAATTACTGTGGACACATGGCACTGTGCATCAACACGATGAACACCAGTCTTCAACTGAACAGGGCAGAATATTGAGCTCAGCACCTCTGCCCTCAATGAATAGGCATGTTGAGTGACACCCTTTGAAGCAAGGGATTTCACAAGCTGGAATACTTTGTTCTCCTCTGAACTATTCAACATGTTTTGAGCAGTACGACTGTCACAGTAAACGCAGCACAGACTTTGACAGAAGGCATCAAAGGCACAGGTGTTCATGACACAGTATTGTCCTTTGCCAAGTTTTACTGCACTGTAAACCCCAACAGTCTACCTGACTTATAAAGTTTGTGGATATAACAATTGAAATTCCTCAAAGTTGAAACAACTTAAAACTTTTGTTCTGTTAACGATTCAAACAGTTATAATTGTACATGGCTTAGAAGTTAAGAGTAAATACTGCTTTCTTAATTATGATTTTTGAGTAAATGTTTTTTTTCCGAGCTCCGCATGTGTATGTCAACTACGTCATGACGTTTCCTCTCTAACCTGAACGATGTTGACAGAAAATTCTGTTCAATATGGCTGCCCTTCTCGAGCGACTGGAGAGCACATTTGGAGAAACTTGTAAGTAAAACGGAACCTTCGTTATGTTTATTTTTTCCGTAAAAAAGCAAGTATATTAATATGTTGCAGGCAAGAACTTCGATTTCGAATGCGCTGTTGTGTTAAAAAGCACAGAACAGGGCTCAGGGAGGGGCGGCCATCTGCTGCGACCGGTTGGGGTGAGAGAAGGAAGACAGGATAAAGACATGCTGTGGAAGAGAGACAGAGGTTAACAACAGATATGATTCAATGCAGAGAGGTCTGTTAATACATAGTGAGTGAGAAAGGTGACTGGAAAGGAAAAACTCAATGCATCATGGGAATCCCCCGGCAGCCTATGTCTATTGCAGCATAACTAAGGGAGGATTCAGGGTCACCTGGTCCAGCCCTAACTATATGCTTTAGCAAAAAGGAAAGTTTGAAGCCTAATCTTGAAAGTAGAGATAGCGTCTGTCTCCTGAATCCAAACTGGAAGCTGGTTCCACAGAAGAGGGGCCTGAAAACTGAAGGCTCTCCCTCACATTCTACTTTTAAATACTCTAGGAACAACAAGTAGGCCTGCAGAGCGAGAGCGAAGTGCTCTAATAGGGTGATATGGTACTACAAGGTCATTAAGATAAGATGGGGCCTGATTATTTAAGACCTTGTATGTGAGGAGCAGGAGTTTGAATTCAATTCTGGATTTAACAGGAAGCCAATGAAGGGAAGCCAAAACAGGAGAAATATGCTCTCTCTTTCTAGTCCCTGTCAGTACTCTTGCTGCAGCATTTTGGATTAGCTGAAGGCTTTTCAGTGAGTTTTTTGGACATCCTGATAATAATGAATTACAGTAGTCCAGCCTGGAAGTAATAAATGCGTGAACTAGTTTCTCAGCGTCACTCTGAGACAGGATATTTCTAATTTTAGAGATATTGCGCAAATGGAAGAACGCAGAATTACATATTTGTTTAATATGTGCATTGAAGGACATGTCCTGGTCAAAAATTACTCCAAGGTTCCTCACAGCATTACTGGAGGCCAAGGTAATGCCATCCAGAGTAAGAATCTGGTTAGATACCATATTTCTAGGCTTTTCAGGGCCGAGTACAATAACCTCAGTTTTATCTGAATTAAGAAGCAGAAAGTTAGCGGCCATCCAGGTCTTTATGTCTTTAAGACATTCCTGCAGTTTAACTAATTGGTGTGTGTTATCTGGCTTGGACAGATAGAGCTGGGTGTCATCTGCATAGCAGTGAAAATGTATGCTATGTCTTCTAATGATGCTGCCTAAGGGAAGCATGTATAATGTAAACAGAATTGGTCCTAGCACTGAACCCTGTGGAACTCCATAATTAACCTCAGTGTGTGAAGAGGACTCTCCATTTACATGTACAAACTGGAGTCTATTAGATAGATATGATACAAACCACTGCAGTAGACACGTTTCATTCTCTTTAATCTAACTGAAATTGCTCTGCTCGTGCTTTGCATTTCACTACGACAACATTTTTCTATATTTGTAACACCTGCTGTAGGTACCTGTAATACCTACAGCATGTTCTAATCGCTCTAATAGGATATTATGGTCGACAGTATCGAATGCTGCACTGAGGTCTAGCAGGACAAGCACAGAGATGAGTCCACTGTCAGAGGCCATAAGAAGATCATTTGTAACCTTCACTAAAGCTGTTTCTGTGCCGTGATGAGCTCTGAAACCTGACTGAAACTCTTCAAATAAACCATTCCTCTGCAGATGATCTGTTAGCTGTTTGACAACTACTCTTTCAAGGATTTTTGATATGAAAGGAAGGTTGGAGATTGGCCTATAATTAGTTTCATCAGTTGTTCAGTTCTTATAAAATGTTGTATAATTGTACCAAATCACTGAGGATACATCCAATGTGTAAATCACAATCAACAATTTTACTGTGATATTCGCTCGTGTTTAGAGAATCTCCATCATCTTTGTTACTGAGTTTCCATTTTTGTAGGGCCAAATTTGTATTAAAAATTAATATTTTCATATGATGTGAAATGACTCAATCATTTCTAATTTTTAGAAGAAACCATTCATTAAGTCCCTTAAGGTGAAGATTTCATATATTGATAATGATAAAATTAACACAAATTAAAGGTTTCACTGATAAACACACAATTTTTCCTTGCTTTGAACCCCATGTTCTATATAGATTACAGCTCTGATCTGGAGAACACTATTTTAAAATACTGTGTAGGGTTTTTGTCAAATGATTAAGAAACAGACTCTCTGTCACAAGAGACAGAAAGGTTGTATCTTAAAAGAAAAGTCTCCAAAATTTGGTAGAGTCTGATGTCATGCAGTTTCATAAACATGTATTCTCCCCAAAGAATGACACCTGAAAACTTTGCGTTAAATGAACTTTTCTTTTCCCTTTTTAGGAGGTGCCTGATATCAACGTGAAACGCACTGCAGTACTTCGTGCCCTTCCTGTATGTCTATGTCTGTGTCACTTTTGGGCTCCTGAGAGGGGTTATCATCCACTTCCTACTCCACAAAGGCTTTGTGTGGATACTGACGCTTCACTGTACCATCCTGTCTGGCAACCTCTGCTTCTTTTCGTATTTGTTTTGCAGAACAGATCCGCATGTTCCCTTCAATAAAACCAAGATGACATGCAATGAATTTATCTATCCTTACAGGGAGATTTTCATGCTTGAACAGACCATGTTTAATGTTCTTGAACTCTGCTTCAACATTAGCTGAAGTTGCAGTGAGTTTTTCGCTCTGAAATAGGGGAACCATTTCTCCAGTCCAGAGTGGTAGGTATCCTCCCAATCTAATTAGGTGTGGGACGAGCTCAGGTAGATAGTGCATATTGTCTCGATCACCATGATCTTCAGCATGGCACCTGCTCCCCTCACAAATATCTGCCACCCTCTGCCTTAAGTCGGTGTTTATTTCTGTGCATGGATCCAATCTAATGTCTTCTTCTTCCTTATCATCAGAAACATAGTCTCATCTGCAATTTTTCTTTTCAGATTTGATTTGGACACTTCTGACATAATGGGGTTTCCAAAACTGTCACAGCCTTCTGTCTCACTTAATGCCACAATAGCAATGCTACGTATTAGGACCTTTGCTTCTTCCAAGGATTGGGACTTGACAAGTTGTGCCATTGATCGCACGTAGAAATCCCTCACCCGATGAGGCTTTTTTCTCAAACAGTCCCACTGGCAAATCATTTTGATTAAGTGTGCCACACCCACTCTAATGAAACATTCAATTCAATTTTATTTATATAGCGCCAAATCACAACATAAGTCGCCTCAAGGCGCTTCATAGATACAGAGAAAAACCCAACAATCATATGACCCCCTATGAGCAAGCACTTCGGCGACAGTGGGAAGGAAAAACTCCCTTTTAACAGGAAGAAACCTCCGGCAGAACCAGGCTCAGGGAGGGGCGGCCATCTGCTGCGACCGGTTGGGGTGAGAGAAGGAAGACAGGATAAAAGACATGCTGTGGAAGAGAGCCAGAGGTTAATAACAGATATAATTCAATGCAGAGAGGTCTGTTAACACATAGTGAGTGAGAAAGGTGACTGGAAAGGAAAAACTCAATGCATCATGGGAATCCCCCGGCAGCCTACGTCTATTGCAGCATAACTAAGGGAGGATTCAGGGTCACCTGGTCCAGCCCTAACTATATGCTTTAGCAAAAAGGAAAGTTTGAAGCCTAATCTTGAAAGTAGAGATAGCGTCTGTCTCCTGAATCCAAACTGGAAGCTGGTTCCACAGAAGAGGGGCCTGAAAACTGAAGGCTTTTATTCGATTCCATTACTGTGGGGGGGCTGGTTGACCTTTTGACCTTTACATTTTCATTAATATCTTTAAAACAGATGCAGCACAAATGACAATTTTTGCAGCACAAACCAGCACAAACGTAGCACAGTTGATTGACACCAGTTTTGTTCGATTCCATTAATGTGGGGGGGCTGGTTGACCTTTTGACCTTTACATTTTCATTAATATCTTTAAAACAGAGGCAGCACAAACCAGCACAAACATAGCACAGTTGATTGACACCAGTTTTGTTTGATTCCATTAATGTTGGGGGGCTGGTTGACCTCTGATGACCTCTAGAAATTTGTATGGATTTCTTTAAAATGATAGCAGCACAAACGTAAATTTTTGCAGCACATACCAGCACAAACGTAGCACAGTTGATTGACACCAGTTTTGTTCGATTCCATTAATGTGGGGGGGCTGGTTGACCTTTACATTTTCATTAATATCTTTAAAACAGAGGCAGCACAAACCAGCACAAACATAGCACAGTTGATTGACACCAGTTTTGTTTGATTCCATTAATGTTGGGGGGCTGGTTGACCTCTGATGACCTCTAGAAATTTGTATGGATTTCTTTAAAATGATAGCAGCACAAACGTAAATTTTTGCAGCACATACCAGCACAAACGTAGCACAGTTGATTGACACCAGTTTTGTTCGATTCCATTAATGTGGGGGGGCTGGTTGACCTTTTGACCTTTACATTTTCATTAATATCTTTAAAACAGAGGCAGCACAAACCAGCACAAACATAGCACAGTTGATTGACACCAGTTTTGTTTGATTCCATTAATGTTGGGGGGCTGGTTGACCTCTGATGACCTCTAGAAATTTGTATGGATTTCTTTAAAATGATAGCAGCACAAACGTAAATTTTTGCAGCACATACCAGCACAAACGTAGCACAGTTGATTGACACCAGTTTTGTTCGATTCCATTAATGTGGGGGGGCTGGTTGACCTTTTGACCTTTACATTTTCATTAATATCTTTAAAACAGAGGCAGCACAAACCAGCACAAACGTAGCACAGTTGATTGACACCAGTTTTGTTTGATTCCATTAATGTGGGGGGGCTGGTTGACCTCTGATGACCTCTATAAATTTTCTTGAATATCTTTAAAATGATAGCAGCACAAACCAGCACAAACGTTTGACATCAATTTTGTTCGATTCCATTAATGTGGGGGGGCTGGTTGACCTTTTGACCTTTACATTTTCATTAATATCTTTAAAACAGAGGCAGCACAAACGACAATTTTAGCAGCACAAACCAGCACAAACGTAGCACAGTTGATTGACACCAGTTTTGCTTGATTCCATTAATGTGGGGGGGCTGGTTGACCTCTGATGACCTCTACAAATTTTCTTGAATATCTTTAAAATGATAGCAGCACAAACGACAATTTTTGCAGAACAAACCAGCACAAACGTAGCACAAATGTATGACATCAATTTTGTTCGATTCCATTAATGTGTGTGTGTGTGTGTGTGGGGGGGGGGGGGGGGCTGGTTGACCTTTACATTTTCATTAATATCTTTAAAACAGAAGCCGCACAAACCAGCACAAACGTAGCACAGTTGATTGACACCCATTTTGTTTGATTTAATTAATGTGGGGGGGCTGGTTGACCTCTGATGACCTCTAGAAATTTTGATTAATATCTTTAAAATGATAGCAGCACAAACGACAATTTTTGCAGCACAAACCAGCACAAACGTTTGATACCACTTTTGTTGGATTTGAAGAAGGTGGGGGGGCCAACTTCACTCACATATGTCATGTCTACTGAATTCTCATTTTTCATGCCTGTGGAGTTTATTATATGGATGTGGTGACAGTGTAAAGACAGCCTGCTCTTCTGATTTAACTTTTCAAGCATTCACACTAATTAGTGTTTAAACCTCCCATGGTTCTATATCTGGGGATGTGGCTTTGGTTTGCACTGATGAAAGCTTATAGTTGAAATGTGTTTGACGGTAAATGGTCAATAAAGAAGACAGCATTTTGTTTTGTTTTTACACAATGATTTTGTCATGTGCTGTGTGCAGGCAGGAACTGCGGACCCAATGTGCAGACACTTGGAGGTAAAAGTGTGAACTCAAAACAGCTTTAACGCTAAACACAAATATAACAAAAGCAAGAATACCAAAAGAAACTTACACAGGCAGCCAAACAGAACACACAGCATAGGATGAGGGAGATCGCAACAAAGACCAAAGAAAACTCAGGGCTTACATACCCAGAGAGAGCCATCAGGGAATGGGAGACAACAGAGAAACACAGCTGGGACAAATAAGGGTAGCGAGACAAGGGAAGCAAATCCAGATACATTAACATGAGACATGGACTTTCAAAGTAAAACAGGAAACATAACACAGACAACGCGGACTTGACGACTGGGATACAGCAGACAGGGGGAGACAGAACAACTATGTAACACAGAGACAGAAACCAGAAGACAGAACTCTAAGAAACCAAAAGACTAGAAATGATAAATAATGGCAAAATCAAAGTTCAATAATAATGTAAAACTCAAAATTTTGGGTCAACGAACCCAGGCACCCTAACAGATTTATTTTTACAGTTAATTTTTTTCTATTTAATTATTTAGTTACAGTCCACCATACCTCTGATCCCCTGTCAATCCATCCACCCCCTTTTTAATGGTGTATCTGATTCAGGGTCATGAAGGGCTGGAGCAGCTGTCACAGACTGAGCAAGGTACACCCTGTACAGGTCACCAGTCTATGGCAGTGTCCCACTGTGTGTATTTTAAAAAGTACCGCATCTTAAAAACCACGGCTGCAGATAGATGGCCTTGGCAACTCTTCACTACATTATGAGGGGGATTTTATTATAGCAAATGACAAAAAAAATGGACCACTCATGATCTATTCAAAATACAATCTAGAGATGTTTTAGTCCCTTAAAGAGAGCTAATTATGTTTATTTCCAGCTCCATACTTTAATTTGTGCACTACAGCAAATTTGTGTGATTCATTGCTGAAAATATGCTTATTTATCCTATACTGAGTCTTGGTGCAGTCCTTCAATTTATCTTCCATTTGAAATATGCCAGTTTAGCTGTCCTCTCTTTGAGCCAACCTTTGTCTTATTGGCTGCTCCTCAGAAGTTTTGAATAGCAGGTGGGTGGTACTTCTGTGCTTGGAGCAGGGATTACTTGTACATATACTAACCTCATTATTTGAAACTTGGCCCATGTTCGATATGAGCATTCACCATTTATATATACACAATATCTGTTGGTGTGTGTGTGTGTGTGTGTGTGTGTGTGTGTGTGTGTGTGTGTTAGAAAATATGGAAAAGGAATATTAAGTATTGGTCGAGGAGTTTGATTCTGAAAAGAATGAAAGGAATGAAAAGAAAGAAAGAAAGAAAGAAAGAAAGAAAGAAAGAAAGAAAGAAAGAAAGAAGTCCAGGAGATCTGAGTAGTTATTATGTCTGATGAAAAGAACAATCGAAAACAACCAAGGCACTTTATCTTCAGGTATTTGTATTAGGATCAGCACAGATTTCACTCTCTGGCATTATTTATAGCATAATAAGACATTTTACTTTTAAAAATCAAGGACACCAACAAGGCAGATAGGGCACATGCACTGGGGCCACAAATGTCCCAGGTTTAGTCCGTAATTCAATTCAATTCAATTTTATTTATATAGCGCCAAATCACAACAAAAGTCGCCTCAAGGTGCTTCATAGATACAGAGAAAAACCCAACAATCATATGACCCCCTATGAGCAAGCACTTTGGTAACAGTGGGAAGGAAAAACTCCCTTTTAACAGGAAGAAACCTCCAGCAGAATCAGGCTCAGGGAGGGGCGGGGCCATCTGCTGCGACCGGTTGGGGTGAGAGAAGGAAGACAGGATAAAAGACATGCTGTGGAAGAGAGCCAGAGGTTAATAACAGATATGATTCAATGCAGAGAGGTCTATTAACACAGCGGTCCCTAAGCGCCACGGACCGGTTCATGCCCGACAATATTTTTACGGACCGGCCTAGTACCGTAAAAAAGAAGATTTATTCATAACACACGTGAAAAGACCCAGGAAAACAGAGTTAACGATAAAAACGATAACAAAATAACGCTAAAAAAACGATAAAAATCCTGAAAACCATACATTTCACACCTGAGCCTCAACTCTCAACTCTCGTGGCCCGGTACCAAACGACTCACGGACCGGTACCGAAGCCCGGGGGTTGGGGACCACTGTATTAATACATAGTGAGTGAGAAAGGTGACTGGAAAGGAAAAACTCAATGCATCATGGGAATCCCCGGCAGCCTACGTCTATCGCAGCATAACTACGGGAGGATTCAGGATCAGTGCTCTAAGTGCTCTAATGGGGTGATATGGTACTACAAGGTCATTAAGATAAGATGGGGCCTGATTATTCAAGACCTTGTATGTGAGGAGCAGGATTTTGAATTCAATTCTGGGTTTGAAGGGAAGCCAAAACAGGAGAAATATGCTCTCTCTTTCTAGTCCCTGTCAGGACTCTTGCTGCAGCATTTTGGATTAGCTGAAGGCTTTTCAGCGAGTTTTTTGGACATTCTGATAATAATGAATTGCAGTAGTCCAGCCTGGAAGTAATAAAAGCATGAACTAGTTTTTCAGCGTCACTCTGAGACAGGATCTTTCTAACTTTAGAGATGTTGCGCAAATGGAAGAAAGCAGTCTTACATATTTGTTTAATACGTGCGTTGAAGGACATATCCTGGTCAAAAATTACTCCAAGGTTCCTCACAGCGTTACTGGAGGCCAAGGTAATGCCATCCAGAGTAAGAATCTGGTTAGATACCATATTTCTAGGCTTTTCAGGGCCAAGTACAATAACCTCAGTTTTATCTGAATTAAGAAGCAGAAAGTTAGCGGCCATCCAGGTCTTTATGTCTTTAAGACATTCCTGCAGTTTAACTAATTGGTGTGTGTTATCTGGCTTCATGGACAGATAGAGCTGGGTGTCATCTGCATGGCAGTGAAATTGTATGCTATGTCTTTTAATGATGCTGCCTAGGGGATGCATGTATAGTGTAAACAGAATTGGTCCTAGCACTGAACCTGTGGAACTCCATAATTAACCTCAGTGTGTGAAGAGGACTCTCCATTTACATGTACAAATTGGAGTCTATTAGATAGATATGATACAAACCACTGCAGTACCTGTAATACCTACAGCATGTTCTTGTCAGCCGGTGATCGGCTGTGATCAGCTGATCACGGGGCCGGGGTTAAAGAGAGACGCCACCCACCTGTTCGCCGCTCAGACATCAGTGTCTTCGTGTCAGGAGCTCCGAAACTCTGCCGACGTCAGTCTCCGCCTGATTCAGCAACCGTGAGTGACAATCCCTTTCAATCCTTTTTCTCTTCCCGGCTCCGCTCGCTCTCTGTCTGTAACGACAGTTCCGAAGCCACGCTTCGTGCACTGATCATTACTAGAATAACTGCGTGTCTGCTCCAAACCCACCGCTAGCCTTCGCCGTGCTTGGGTCTAGCCAGCACGCCACACGGGCACGCCGAATTACTGTGTGTGATCCGCCCGACCGTGACAGGATGTCTGAGCCGCATATAGACCCAGCGGAATTCGAACGGCTGAAAGCCGAAGTATTATATCTTCGCGGTGTGGTGGATCGGATGAGCACAAAGATGGAGTCTCTCACCGAAACTGTCCTCCAGCTTTCCTCTTCCGTCACCTCGCTGCAACGTCAGCCAGCGCCGGTGAGCGCTGAACCCCGGATCGGACTACCAGATAAGTGGAACGGAGTAGACGGCCGGCCTGATGGGTTGCTCGCCACCTTAGACATGATGTTTGAATGTCAACCCACTAAATACGCCACTGCCCGTGCAAAAGTGGCGATGCTAACCTCTCTCTTGTCTGGCCAGGCTCAGGAATGGGCCGCGGCTCTCTACAACAATAAATCTGCAGCGTGTAATGACTATGCTCTGTTTGTGGAGGAGTTAAAAAAGACTTTCGTTCCCCCCAGCAGTGAAGTGGAAGTGGAGTCACAGCTGCTTCATTTACGCCAGGGCAGCCGACCAGTCTGTTACTTCGCCTCCCAATTCCGCACCCTGGCTGCTAAGCTTCAATGGGGAGATGCTTCTCTGCGCTCCATCTTTCTAGAGGGACTGGCTGATTACATCAGAGACGAGATGGCCGGCCGTGAGGCCCCAAAGACCTTGGATGAGGCCGTGGACCTTGCCCTGAAGATCGACCAACGTGTGATGTCGCGGCCTCGCCATGCCCCTCGGGCCTTAAAACCCTTCCAGCCTCAGCGGACCACGTCGTCGCGACCTCCTCCCCCCTCTGATGGAGCCACGGCTAGCCCAAGCAGCACATCCAGCGAGGAGCCCATGCAGCTGGGTGGACTCCCCAAAGAGGAGAAAGAGAGACGCTGGCGTGAGGGCCTCTGCGCCTACTGTGGATCAGCTCGACACCGTCGTCCCCAGTGCCCGCTACGGCCGGGAAACGACGACGCCAGGTAGACTGCGGGGGTGTCCCACCTGGCCCTTCCCACTCCTCCGATCCCTCTCGTTTTCTGTTACCGGTCACATTTCACCTGAAACACCAACAGCTCTCATCCGAAGCCCTCCTGGACACCGGAGCTGCCGAGAACTTCATCGACCAAAAACTAGCCTCTCGGCTTCGCATCCCATTGACTTCCGTCGACCGATTTCTCCCGGTGACCTCAGTAGACGGGCGACCACTCCAACCCTACCCGGTCCAGTTCCAGACCCAGCCAGCCCGCATGTCTGTCGGGGATCATCAGGAGGAGATCTGGTTTCTAGTAGTCTCGGCCTCTTCCTCTCCTCTCATCCTCGGATACCCCTGGTTCCGTCGACATGACCCCCACGTCTCCTGGTCTTCCTGCCAGATCCTGGACTGGGGTACCCGGTGTTCACGCCGCTGCCTTCTCCTCCGGACTGGACAGGACTCAAAGTCAGAAGAGGCGTCACCCCCGGAGCCCATCGATCTGGATAGGATCCCTCCGGCTTACCATGACCTGTCCGAGGTCTTCAGTAAGAGCTGAGCCTCTGCTCTCCCTCCTCATCGCTCCTACGACATGGCCATCGAGCTCCTCCCGGGAGCAGTCCCTCCTCGTGGTCGCCTGTTCTCGCTGTCAACCGCAGAGAACAAAGCCATGGAGGAGTACGTCGCTGAGGCTCTCCAACAGGGCTTCATTCGCCCTTCTACCTCCCCTGCAGCTGCGGGGTTCTTCTTTGTAAAGAAGAAAGACGGCGGGCTTCGCCCCTGTATAGACTACCGAGGCTTGAATAAAATCACTGTTAAGAACCGCCATCCTCTTCCTCTGCTATCCACCGCGCTCGATTCCCTCTCCCAGGCCTGCATCTTCACCAAACTAGACCTACGCAGCGCTTACAATTTGGTGCGGATTAGAGAAGGGGACGAATGGAAGACGGCCTTCATCACCCCTAACGGGCACTGGGAGTATCTGGTGATGCCCTTCGGCCTCTGCAACAGCCCTGCTGTCTTCCAACACCTGATCAACGATGTCTTGCGGGACATGCTGGGCCGGTGGGTGTTTGCCTATCTGGATGACATCCTGATCTACTCCCGCACCGAAGTGGACCATATTCGCCATGTGCGGGCCGTGCTAAGCAGGCTGCTCGAGTACCAGCTGTTCTGCAAACTGGAAAAGTGTGCCTTCCATCAACGGTCCACTACCTTCCTGGGCTTCACCATCTCCTCCAATGGCCTGACCATGGACCCGCAAAAGCTCCAAGCCGTGACCCAGTGGCCTCAGCCTTCCAGCCTTAAGCAGCTACAGAGCTTCCTGGGCTTTGCCAATTTTTATCGGCGCTTTATCCGCAATTTCAGCACCATTGTCGCGCCACTGACATCCCTCACTAAACCAGCTAACCTGCCCAGGCCCTTCTGCCTCCCCCCTGGTGCGAAACAGGCATTCCGAGACCTTATCCGTCGGTTTGCTACAGCTCCCGTCCTGCTCCACCCTGATCCTGCCGGAGATTTTGTGGTGGAGGTGGATGCCTCCGATGTTGGCGCTGGCGCCGTCCTCTCTCAACATGGCCCGGATGGAAAACTTCACCCGTGCTGCTATTTTTCAAGGAAATTCTCTGACACGCAGCGACGGTATGGTGTCGGCGACCGGGAACTCCTGGCCATCAAATGGGCCTTGGAAGAATGGCGGCATTGGCTCCTGGGAGCGAAAGAACCATTTCTGATCTGGACTGATCACCAGAACCTGATCCATATTCGTTCTGCCAAGCAGCTCAACCCAAGGCAGGCCCGTTGGGCCTTATTCTTCGAACCGTACAACTTCCACCTCGCCTACCGCCCTGGCTCCAAGAACACCAAGGCAGACGCCCTCTCCAGGCAGTTCGCCCAGGACGACTTCACGTCAGACCCTGGACCTATCCTACCATCTCATTGTTTCGCTGCCCCCCTTCGGTGGCCCTTGGAGGACTCTATCCGGGATGCCCTGACCGCCGAACCGCCTCCGCCGGAGACCCCAGCTGGGCGGCTCTATGTGCCATCCCGGTGCCGTCAGGAGGCCTTGCTCTGGGCTCACTCCTCCCCGCTCTCTGGTCACCTAGGGCCCGACAGAACCCTCCAGCTCCTCCGTCGTGCCTTCTGGTGGCCCTCCATGACTCGGGACGTCCGTGACTTCGTTTCCGCCTGTGACACCTGTGCTCGGGCCAAGTCCTCCACCCAGCCGCCCGCTGGCGACCTTCACCCTCTCCCGGTGCCGAGACGTCCCTGGTCCCATGTCGGCCTTGACTTTGTTACCGGCCTTCCATCTGTGGACGGTCTTGACACCATCCTCACCTTTGTGGACCGGTTTTCTAAGGCGGTGCACCTGGTCGCCCTGGCCGGCCTCCCCTCCGCCAAACGGACGGCCGAGCTCCTCCTGGACCATGTCGTCCGGCTTCACGGATTCCCCAAGGACATAGTCTCCGATCGGGGGCCACAGTTCACCGCCAGGTTCTGGAAGGCCTTCTGCCGCCTGATTGGAGCGTCTCCCAGCCTCTCGTCCGGCTATCACCCTCAGACCAATGGGCAGGTTGAACGGACCAATCAACAGTTGGGGCGCTTCTTACGGTGCTTCGTCTCCGCCCAACCGTCGCTATGGCCTCGTTACCTGGTACTTGTTTTTACACCTTTTCATGTCAAAGTTGGCCTTTTTTATTTTTCAGTGTTGGAAATGTCACACAGCGGAAATTTGTGTTTTTATGTTTTATCAATCTGTGTATTGGTACATAGTGTTGATTTTATTTGCATGATTTTATAGTGATATTTATATTGCAGGTTTGTTTATTGATATTTATACTGCATGGTTTTATCCTCATATTTATATTTGTGTTAATGTTGTACCATGTTCCTTTAACCCACTGTGGACTAAACAGTCAATTGTAGGCACCTGTGAGGTGGGGGCATTCCCCAAGGTGGCCTATCAGCCGCCAGGTTGACCTGTTAAAGGGGATAGCGAGCGCAGAGACAGAGAGGACTGACGCACGAAAGGTGAGCAGGAGAAAAAGGAACGTGCGCAAGCCCGCACGTGTGTGTGTAAGGAACTCCCTCCTGACTGTGGGGTGCCGCGAGTCATTCGGTGATCCAGTCCCAACGGCAGGAACAGTGGGTGGCGATGGCTGCAATGCAAAACAGGGCAGGGCTGCCCTTCTGCCTGCATCTGACGGTGAGACAAGGGAGGCCGTGTTCATGTGTGGAGTTGGGCGGGACTGTGCCGCGACGCGCTGTCAGGAGGAGACAGGTCTGCGATAGGAGCCTCCTCCATGGTCTGCTGCTGACGAGTTTTACCATACTGGAAGAGAAGTTCCTCTCCTGTCTCTTTCATATAAGGACCATTCGGCCTTGTGTGGCTGGACTGTGGGATTATGGGAGGGTAATTTTAGCATTTGGAAAACATGTTTTAGCCTTGTTTTAATAGTGTATAGTTATTTCTGTCGGCAGGGTTTTTAGCGGGTTGCAACACTATTTTTATTGTATACGGGGAATTTTATCTTATATTTGTGACTCTGGCTGTGTTTTTTTATGGAAATAAATGGTGTTTGAAGCCAGCTAAGTTTCTGTGCCCTGAGCGCTGACCCACCCACTCCCCTTTTTCACTTGTATGTATACCAGACGTGGTGGTGAAGATTTAGGTCCACCAGTCTTGGCGGCTACAGAAAGACTCTTTCTTGCACTGAGGTCTGCTTATTGTAAATATTTTGTACTTGTTTGAACACCTTTTAATGTCAAAGTTGGCCTCTTTCAATTTTCAGTGTTGGAAAGACTCTTTCTTGCACTGCGGTCTGCTTATTGTAAATATCTTGTACTTGTTTGAACACCTTTTAATGTCAAAGTTGGCCTCTTTCAATTTTCAGTGTTGGAAAGACTCTTTCTTGCACTGAGGTCTGCTTATTGTAAATATCTTGTACTTGTTTGAACACCTTTTAATGTCAAAGTTGGCCTCTTTCAATTTTCAGTATTGGAAAGACTCTTTCTTGCACTGAGGTCTGCTTATTGTAAATATCTTGTACTTGTTTTTACACCTTTTAATGTCAAAGTTGGCCTCTGTGCTTATCAGTGTTGGAAAGACTCTTTCTTGCACTGAGGTCTGCTTATTGTAAATATCTTGTACTTGTTTTTACACCTTTTAATGTCAAAGTTGGCCTCTTTGATTTTTCAGTGTTGGAAAGACTCTTTCTTGCACTGAGGTCTGCTTATTGTAAATATTTTGTACTTGTTTTTACACCTTTTAATGTCAAAGTTGGCCTCTGTGCTTATCAGTGTTGGAAAGACTCTTTCTTGCACTGAGGTCTGCTTATTGTAAATATCTTGTACTTGTTTTTACACCTTTTAATGTCAAAGTTGGCCTCTTTCAATTTTCAGTATTGGAAAGACTGTTTCTTGCACTGAGGTCTGCTTATTGTAAATATCTTGTACTTGTTTTTACACCTTTTAATGCCAAAGTTGGCCTCTGTGCTTATCAGTGTTGGAAAGACTGTTTCTTGCACTGAGGTCTGCTTATTGTAAATATCTTGTACTTGTTTGAACATCTTTTAATGCCAAAGTTGGCCTCTGTGCTTATCAGTGTTGGAAAGACTCTTTCTTACATTGAGGTCTGCTTATTGTAAATATCTTGTACTTGTTTTTACACCTTTTAATGCCAAAGTTGGCCTCTGTGCTTATCAGTGTTGGAAAGACTGTTTCTTGCACTGAGGTCTGCTTATTGTAAATATCTTGTACTTGTTTTTACACCTTTTAATGCCAAAGTTGGCCTCTGTGCTTTTTCAGTGTTGGAAAGACACTTTCTTGCACTGAGGTCTGCTACCAAACACATTTCACTAGGGCCTGTGCTTCTGGCTAGTGCCATCCACAGTTCACATGACCCGTGCTCCCTGTGAGCCCATCTTCAACACACCAGGGCCTGTGCTGCTGGCCAATACCATCCACATTTCACCAGAACCAGTGTTGTTGGCTGTGGCCATCAAGATTACCCCAGAGCCAGTGCTTCCTGTGAGGTACTCATCACCACACCAGGGCCTGTGATACTGGTTGATACCATCCACATAATACCAGGGCCAGTGCTTCCTGTGAGGCCATCTCCACCACACCAGGTCCTGTGCTTCTTGCAGAGGCAAACTACATTTCACCAGGGACTGTGCTGCCCTCTGAAGCCATCCACATTACACCAGGGCTTGTGTTGCTGGCTGATGCGATCCACATTACACCAGGTCATGTGCTACTGGTTGAGGCCAACTGCATTTCACCAGGGCCTGTGCTACTCGTTGATACCATCCACATTTCACCAGGGCTTGTGTTGCTGGCTGATGCGATCCACAATACACAAGGGCCTGTTCTACTGGCTGAGGACATTCATATTACACCAGGGCCTTTGGTGCTTGCCAATACCATCCACATTACACCAGGGCCACTGTTGTTGGCTGAGGCCATACACATTACACCAGGGCCTGTGATGCTGGCTTATACTATCCACATTACACCAGGGACAGTGCTTCCTGTGAGGCCATCTTCACCCCACCAGGGCCTCTGCTGCTCGTTGATGCCATCCACATTACACCTGTGCCTGTGGTGTTGGCTAAGGCCACTCACATTACACAAGGGTGCGTGGTGCTGACCAATACCATCCATATTTCACCAGGGCCAGTGTTGTTAGATGAGGCCATCCACATTACAACAGGGCCTGTGCTACTGGCTGAGGCCAACTACATTTCACCAGGGTGTATGTTGCCAGCTGAGGCCAACAACATTTCACCAGATCCTGTGTTGCTGGCTGGATCAGCCAGCAACACAGGATCTGGTGAAATGTAAAGCCCTTTGTGGATTGTGTATGGGATCCATCCACAATACACAAAGGGCTGTGCTACTGGCTGATGCCATCCATATTACTCCAGAGCCTGTACTGCTTTCTCAGGCCATCTACATTTCACCAGAGCCTGTGTTGCTGGCTGATGCCAACCACAATACACAAGGGCCAGTGTTGCTGGCTGATGCCATACAGAAAAAAAAGGGCCTGTGCTACTCGTTGATGCCATCCACATTGCAGCAGGGCAAGTGTTCCCTGTGAGGCCATCTTCACCACACCAGGGCCAATGGTGTTGGCTGAGGCCATGCACATTACACCAGGGACTGTGGTGCTAGCCAATACCATCCACATTACACCAGGGCCTGTGTTGCTTGCTGATGACATCCACAATACACACGGGCCTGTGATATTGGTGTCCAGTGTTGTTAGATGAGGCCATCAACATTACAACAGGGCCTGTGCTACTGGCTGAGGCCAACTACATTTCACCAGGGTGTATGTTGCCAGCTGAGGCCATCTACATTTCGCCAGTGCCTGTGTTCATGGCTTAGGCCAACAATATTTCAGCAGGGCTTGTGTTGCTGGCTGATGACATCTACATTACAACAGGGCCAGTGTGCTGCCTGAGGCCATCCACATTTTTACCAGGACCTGCGTTGCTGGCTGACTCCATCAACATTACACCGCGGCCAGTGCTTTTCTAGCACTAAAAAAATCTTAGCTTAGACAGCTGCAAAACCTGTTTGCCCAGCACGGGGATATTGAAGTCTATAAGATAAAGCCATGAACATTTGTGTCTGAGTCTTCTATCAAAAGTTACGGCTATTTATATGAAGTTGAAGAAAAAAACTTTATTTCGCCAAGACAGTGCGTTTCCTCGCTATTACATGCATTTGAATGGAGTTCTCACCCGACACAAAGTATAGGTTTTCATTATGTGAATAACTTGAAAATCTTAGCTCACACAGCTTTAAAACCTGTTTGCCCAGCACGGGGACATTGAGTTCTATAAGATAAAGCCATAAATATGTGTGTCTGAGTCTTCTATCAAAAGTTACAGCTATTTATATGAAGTTGTACAAAACCGCTTTCTTTCGCCAAGACAGTGCGTTTCTCACTGTTACATGCATTTGAATGGGGAACTCGACCGAAACAAAGTATAGGTTTTCATTATGTGAATAACTTGGAAATCTTAGCTCAAACAGCTGCAAAACCTGTTTTCCCAGCACGGAGACCTTGAGTTCTATAAGATAAAGCCATAAACATGTGTATCCGAGTCTTCTATCAAAAGTTACAGCTATTTATATGAAGTTGTACAAAAACGCTTTCTTTCGCCAAGACAGTGCGTTTCTCACTGTTACATGCATTTGAATGGGGAACTCGACCGAAACAAAGTATAGGTTTTCATTATGTGAATAACTTGGAAATCTTAGCTCAAACAGCTGCAAAACCTTTTTGCCCAGCACGGAGACCTTGAGTTCTATAAGATAAAGCCATAAACATGTGTATCCAAGTCTTCTATCAAAAGTTACAGCTATTTATATGAAGTTGTACAAAAACGCTTTCTTTCGCCAAGACAGTGCGTTTCTCACTGTTACATGCATTTGAATGGGGAACTCGACCGAAACAAAGTATAGGTTTTCATTATGTGAATAACTTGGAAATCTTAGCTCAAACAGCTGCAAAACCTGTTTTCCCAGCACGGAGACCTTGAGTTCTATAAGATAAAGCCATAAACATGTTTGTCTGAGTCTTCTATCAAAAGTTACAGCTATTTATATGAAGTTGTACAAAATAGCTTTCTTTCGCCAAGACAGTGCGTTTCTCACTGTTACATGCATTTGAATGGGGAACTCGACCGAAACAAAGTATAGGTTTTCATTATGTGAATAACTTGGAAATCTTAGCTCAAACAGCTGCAAAACCTGTTTTCCCAGCACGGAGACCTTGAGTTCTATAAGATAAAGCCATAAACATGTGTATCCGAGTCTTCTATCAAAAGTTACAGCTATTTATATGAAGTTGTACAAAAACGCTTTCTTTCGCCAAGACAGTGCGTTTCTCACTGTTACATGCATTTGAATGGGGAACTCGACCGAAACAAAGTATAGGTTTTCATTATGTGAATAACTTGGAAATCTTAGCTCAAACAGCTGCAAAACCTGTTTTCCCAGCACGGAGACCTTGAGTTCTATAAGATAAAGCCATAAACATGTGTATCCGAGTCTTCTATCAAAAGTTACAGCTATTTATATGAAGTTGTACAAAAACGCTTTCTTTCGCCAAGACAGTGCGTTTCTCACTGTTACATGCATTTGAATGGGGAACTCGACCGAAACAAAGTATAGGTTTTCATTATGTGAATAACTTGGAAATCTTAGCTCAAACAGCTGCAAAACCTGTTTTCCCAGCACGGAGACCTTGAGTTCTATAAGATAAAGCCATAAACATGTGTATCCGAGTCTTCTATCAAAAGTTACAGCTATTTATATGAAGTTGTACAAAAACGCTTTCTTTCGCCAAGACAGTGCGTTTCTCACTGTTACATGCATTTGAATGGGGAACTCGACCGAAACAAAGTATAGGTTTTCATTATGTGAATAACTTGGAAATCTTAGCTCAAACAGCTGCAAAACCTGTTTTCCCAGCACGGAGACCTTGAGTTCTATAAGATAAAGCCATAAACATGTGTATCCGAGTCTTCTATCAAAAGTTACAGCTATTTATATGAAGTTGTACAAAAACGCTTTCTTTCGCCAAGACAGTGCGTTTCTCACTGTTACATGCATTTGAATGGGGAACTCGACCGAAACAAAGTATAGGTTTTCATTATGTGAATAACTTGGAAATCTTAGCTCAAACAGCTGCAAAACCTGTTTTCCCAGCACGGAGACCTTGAGTTCTATAAGATAAAGCCATAAACATGTGTATCCGAGTCTTCTATCAAAAGTTACAGCTATTTATATGAAGTTGTACAAAAACGCTTTCTTTCGCCAAGACAGTGCGTTTCTCACTGTTACATGCATTTGAATGGGGAACTCGACCGAAACGAAGTATAGGTTTTCATTATGTGAATAACTTGGAAATCTTAGCTCAAACAGCTGCAAAAC
This sequence comes from Aulonocara sp. 'chitande type north' Nkhata Bay, assembly GCF_057382095.1. Lineage (NCBI taxonomy): Eukaryota > Metazoa > Chordata > Actinopteri > Cichliformes > Cichlidae > Aulonocara > Aulonocara sp. 'chitande type north' Nkhata Bay. The sequence goes on along the minus strand of NC_141359.1, from coordinate 6,577,758 downwards.
CTGTTTTCCCAGCACGGAGACCTTGAGTTCTATAAGATAAAGCCATAAACATGTGTATCCGAGTCTTCTATCAAAAGTTACAGCTATTTATATGAAGTTGTACAAAAACGCTTTCTTTCGCCAAGACAGTGCGTTTCTCACTGTTACATGCATTTGAATGGGGAACTCGACCGAAACAAAGTATAGGTTTTCATTATGTGAATAACTTGGAAATCTTAGCTCAAACAGCTGCAAAACCTTTTTGCCCAGCACGGAGACCTTGAGTTCTATAAGATAAAGCCATAAACATGTGTATCCGAGTCTTCTATCAAAAGTTACAGCTATTTATATGAAGTTGTACAAAAACGCTTTCTTTCGCCAAGACAGTGCGTTTCTCACTGTTACATGCATTTGAATGGGGAACTCGACCGAAACAAAGTATAGGTTTTCATTATGTGAATAACTTGGAAATCTTAGCTCAAACAGCTGCAAAACCTGTTTTCCCAGCACGGAGACCTTGAGTTCTATAAGATAAAGCCATAAACATGTGTATCCGAGTCTTCTATCAAAAGTTACAGCTATTTATATGAAGTTGTACAAAAACGCTTTCTTTCGCCAAGACAGTGCGTTTCTCACTGTTACATGCATTTGAATGGGGAACTCGACCGAAACAAAGTATAGGTTTTCATTATGTGAATAACTTGGAAATCTTAGCTCAAACAGCTGCAAAACCTGTTTTCCCAGCACGGAGACCTTGAGTTCTATAAGATAAAGCCATAAACATGTTTGTCTGAGTCTTCTATCAAAAGTTACAGCTATTTATATGAAGTTGTACAAAAACGCTTTCTTTCGCCAAGACAGTGCGTTTCTCACTGTTACATGCATTTGAATGGGGAACTCGACCGAAACAAAGTATAGGTTTTCATTATGTGAATAACTTGGAAATCTTAGCTCAAACAGCTGCAAAACCTGTTTTCCCAGCACGGAGACCTTGAGTTCTATAAGATAAAGCCATAAACATGTTTGTCTGAGTCTTCTATCAAAAGTTACAGCTATTTATATGAAGTTGTACAAAATAGCTTTCTTTCGCCAAGACAGTGCGTTTCTCACTGTTACATGCATTTGAATGGGGAACTCGACCGAAACAAAGTATAGGTTTTCATTATGTGAATAACTTGGAAATCTTAGCTCAAACAGCTGCAAAACCTGTTTTCCCAGCACGGAGACCTTGAGTTCTATAAGATAAAGCCATAAACATGTGTATCCGAGTCTTCTATCAAAAGTTACAGCTATTTATATGAAGTTGTACAAAAACGCTTTCTTTCGCCAAGACAGTGCGTTTCTCACTGTTACATGCATTTGAATGGGGAACTCGACCGAAACAAAGTATAGGTTTTCATTATGTGAATAACTTGGAAATCTTAGCTCAAACAGCTGCAAAACCTGTTTTCCCAGCACGGAGACCTTGAGTTCTATAAGATAAAGCCATAAACATGTGTATCCGAGTCTTCTATCAAAAGTTACAGCTATTTATATGAAGTTGTACAAAATAGCTTTCTTTCGCCAAGACAGTGCGTTTCTCACTGTTACATGCATTTGAATGGGGAACTCGACCGAAACAAAGTATAAGTTTTCATTATGTGAATAACTTGGAAATCTTAGCTCAAACAGCTGCAAAACCTGTTTTCCCAGCACGGAGACCTTGAGTTCTATAAGATAAAGCCATAAACATGTGTATCCGAGTCTTCTATCAAAAGTTACAGCTATTTATATGAAGTTGTACAAAATAGCTTTCTTTCGCCAAGACAGTGCGTTTCTCACTGTTACATGCATTTGAATGGGGAACTCGACCGAAACAAAGTATAGGTTTTCATTATGTGAATAACTTGGAAATCTTAGCTCAAACAGCTGCAAAACCTGTTTTCCCAGCACGGAGACCTTGAGTTCTATAAGATAAAGCCATAAACATGTGTATCCGAGTCTTCTATCAAAAGTTACAGCTATTTATATGAAGTTGTACAAAAACGCTTTCTTTCGCCAAGACAGTGCGTTTCTCACTGTTACATGCATTTGAATGGGGAACTCGACCGAAACAAAGTATAGGTTTTCATTATGTGAATAACTTGGAAATCTTAGCTCAAACAGCTGCAAAACCTGTTTTCCCAGCACGGAGACCTTGAGTTCTATAAGATAAAGCCATAAACATGTGTATCCGAGTCTTCTATCAAAAGTTACAGCTATTTATATGAAGTTGTACAAAAACGCTTTCTTTCGCCAAGACAGTGCGTTTCTCACTGTTACATGCATTTGAATGGGGAACTCGACCGAAACAAAGTATAGGTTTTCATTATGTGAATAACTTGGAAATCTTAGCTCAAACAGCTGCAAAACCTGTTTTCCCAGCACGGAGACCTTGAGTTCTATAAGATAAAGCCATAAACATGTTTGTCTGAGTCTTCTATCAAAAGTTACAGCTATTTATATGAAGTTGTACAAAAACGCTTTCTTTCGCCAAGACAGTGCGTTTCTCACTGTTACATGCATTTGAATGGGGAACTCGACCGAAACAAAGTATAGGTTTTCATTATGTGAATAACTTGGAAATCTTAGCTCAAACAGCTGCAAAACCTGTTTTCCCAGCACGGAGACCTTGAGTTCTATAAGATAAAGCCATAAACATGTTTGTCTGAGTCTTCTATCAAAAGTTACAGCTATTTATATGAAGTTGTACAAAAACGCTTTCTTTCGCCAAGACAGTGCGTTTCTCACTGTTACATGCATTTGAATGGGGAACTCGACCGAAACAAAGTATAGGTTTTCATTATGTGAATAACTTGGAAATCTTAGCTCAAACAGCTGCAAAACCTGTTTTCCCAGCACGGAGACCTTGAGTTCTATAAGATAAAGCCATAAACATGTTTGTCTGAGTCTTCTATCAAAAGTTACAGCTATTTATATGAAGTTGTACAAAATAGCTTTCTTTCGCCAAGACAGTGCGTTTCTCACTGTTACATGCATTTGAATGGGGAACTCGACCGAAACAAAGTATAGGTTTTCATTATGTGAATAACTTGGAAATCTTAGCTCAAACAGCTGCAAAACCTGTTTTCCCAGCACGGAGACCTTGAGTTCTATAAGATAAAGCCATAAACATGTGTATCCGAGTCTTCTATCAAAAGTTACAGCTATTTATATGAAGTTGTACAAAATAGCTTTCTTTCGCCAAGACAGTGCGTTTCTCACTGTTACATGCATTTGAATGGGGAACTCGACCGAAACAAAGTATAAGTTTTCATTATGTGAATAACTTGGAAATCTTAGCTCAAACAGCTGCAAAACCTGTTTTCCCAGCACGGAGACCTTGAGTTCTATAAGATAAAGCCATAAACATGTGTATCCGAGTCTTCTATCAAAAGTTACAGCTATTTATATGAAGTTGTACAAAATAGCTTTCTTTCGCCAAGACAGTGCGTTTCTCACTGTTACATGCATTTGAATGGGGAACTCGACCGAAACAAAGTATAAGTTTTCATTATGTGAATAACTTGGAAATCTTAGCTCAAACAGCTGCAAAACCTGTTTTCCCAGCACGGAGACCTTGAGTTCTATAAGATAAAGCCATAAACATGTGTATCCGAGTCTTCTATCAAAAGTTACAGCTATTTATATGAAGTTGTACAAAAACGCTTTCTTTCGCCAAGACAGTGCGTTTCTCACTGTTACATGCATTTGAATGGGGAACTCGACCGAAACAAAGTATAGGTTTTCATTATGTGAATAACTTGGAAATCTTAGCTCAAACAGCTGCAAAACCTGTTTTCCCAGCACGGAGACCTTGAGTTCTATAAGATAAAGCCATAAACATGTTTGTCTGAGTCTTCTATCAAAAGTTACAGCTATTTATATGAAGTTGTACAAAAACGCTTTCTTTCGCCAAGACAGTGCGTTTCTCACTGTTACATGCATTTGAATGGGGAACTCGACCGAAACAAAGTATAGGTTTTCATTATGTGAATAACTTGGAAATCTTAGCTCAAACAGCTGCAAAACCTGTTTTCCCAGCACGGAGACCTTGAGTTCTATAAGATAAAGCCATAAACATGTTTGTCTGAGTCTTCTATCAAAAGTTACAGCTATTTATATGAAGTTGTACAAAATAGCTTTCTTTCGCCAAGACAGTGCGTTTCTCACTGTTACATGCATTTGAATGGGGAACTCGACCGAAACAAAGTATAGGTTTTCATTATGTGAATAACTTGGAAATCTTAGCTCAAACAGCTGCAAAACCTGTTTTCCCAGCACGGAGACCTTGAGTTCTATAAGATAAAGCCATAAACATGTGTATCCGAGTCTTCTATCAAAAGTTACAGCTATTTATATGAAGTTGTACAAAATAGCTTTCTTTCGCCAAGACAGTGCGTTTCTCACTGTTACATGCATTTGAATGGGGAACTCGACCGAAACAAAGTATAGGTTTTCATTATGTGAATAACTTGGAAATCTTAGCTCAAACAGCTGCAAAACCTGTTTTCCCAGCACGGAGACCTTGAGTTCTATAAGATAAAGCCATAAACATGTGTATCCGAGTCTTCTATCAAAAGTTACAGCTATTTATATGAAGTTGTACAAAATAGCTTTCTTTCGCCAAGACAGTGCGTTTCTCACTGTTACATGCATTTGAATGGGGAACTCGACCGAAACAAAGTATAAGTTTTCATTATGTGAATAACTTGGAAATCTTAGCTCAAACAGCTGCAAAACCTGTTTTCCCAGCACGGAGACCTTGAGTTCTATAAGATAAAGCCATAAACATGTGTATCCGAGTCTTCTATCAAAAGTTACAGCTATTTATATGAAGTTGTACAAAATAGCTTTCTTTCGCCAAGACAGTGCGTTTCTCACTGTTACATGCATTTGAATGGGGAACTCGACCGAAACAAAGTATAGGTTTTCATTATGTGAATAACTTGGAAATCTTAGCTCAAACAGCTGCAAAACCTGTTTTCCCAGCACGGAGACCTTGAGTTCTATAAGATAAAGCCATAAACATGTGTATCCGAGTCTTCTATCAAAAGTTACAGCTATTTATATGAAGTTGTACAAAAACGCTTTCTTTCGCCAAGACAGTGCGTTTCTCACTGTTACATGCATTTGAATGGGGAACTCGACCGAAACAAAGTATAGGTTTTCATTATGTGAATAACTTGGAAATCTTAGCTCAAACAGCTGCAAAACCTGTTTTCCCAGCACGGAGACCTTGAGTTCTATAAGATAAAGCCATAAACATGTGTATCCGAGTCTTCTATCAAAAGTTACAGCTATTTATATGAAGTTGTACAAAAACGCTTTCTTTCGCCAAGACAGTGCGTTTCTCACTGTTACATGCATTTGAATGGGGAACTCGACCGAAACAAAGTATAGGTTTTCATTATGTGAATAACTTGGAAATCTTAGCTCAAACAGCTGCAAAACCTGTTTTCCCAGCACGGAGACCTTGAGTTCTATAAGATAAAGCCATAAACATGTTTGTCTGAGTCTTCTATCAAAAGTTACAGCTATTTATATGAAGTTGTACAAAAACGCTTTCTTTCGCCAAGACAGTGCGTTTCTCACTGTTACATGCATTTGAATGGGGAACTCGACCGAAACAAAGTATAGGTTTTCATTATGTGAATAACTTGGAAATCTTAGCTCAAACAGCTGCAAAACCTGTTTTCCCAGCACGGAGACCTTGAGTTCTATAAGATAAAGCCATAAACATGTTTGTCTGAGTCTTCTATCAAAAGTTACAGCTATTTATATGAAGTTGTACAAAAACGCTTTCTTTCGCCAAGACAGTGCGTTTCTCACTGTTACATGCATTTGAATGGGGAACTCGACCGAAACAAAGTATAGGTTTTCATTATGTGAATAACTTGGAAATCTTAGCTCCAACAGCTGCAAAACCTGTTTTCCCAGCACGGAGACCTTGAGTTCTATAAGATAAAGCCATAAACATGTGTATCCGAGTCTTCTATCAAAAGTTACAGCTATTTATATGAAGTTGTACAAAAACGCTTTCTTTCGCCAAGACAGTGCGTTTCTCACTGTTACATGCATTTGAATGGGGAACTCGACCGAAACAAAGTATAGGTTTTCATTATGTGAATAACTTGGAAATCTTAGCTCAAACAGCTGCAAAACCTGTTTTCCCAGCACGGAGACCTTGAGTTCTATAAGATAAAGCCATAAACATGTGTATCCGAGTCTTCTATCAAAAGTTACAGCTATTTATATGAAGTTGTACAAAAACGCTTTCTTTCGCCAAGACAGTGCGTTTCTCACTGTTACATGCATTTGAATGGGGAACTCGACCGAAACAAAGTATAGGTTTTCATTATGTGAATAACTTGGAAATCTTAGCTCAAACAGCTGCAAAACCTGTTTTCCCAGCACGGAGACCTTGAGTTCTATAAGATAAAGCCATAAACATGTGTATCCGAGTCTTCTATCAAAAGTTACAGCTATTTATATGAAGTTGTACAAAATAGCTTTCTTTCGCCAAGACAGTGCGTTTCTCACTGTTACATGCATTTGAATGGGGAACTCGACCGAAACAAAGTATAAGTTTTCATTATGTGAATAACTTGGAAATCTTAGCTCAAACAGCTGCAAAACCTGTTTTCCCAGCACGGAGACCTTGAGTTCTATAAGATAAAGCCATAAACATGTGTATCCGAGTCTTCTATCAAAAGTTACAGCTATTTATATGAAGTTGTACAAAAACGCTTTCTTTCGCCAAGACAGTGCGTTTCTCACTGTTACATGCATTTGAATGGGGAACTCGACCGAAACAAAGTATAGGTTTTCATTATGTGAATAACTTGGAAATCTTAGCTCAAACAGCTGCAAAACCTGTTTTCCCAGCACGGAGACCTTGAGTTCTATAAGATAAAGCCATAAACATGTTTGTCTGAGTCTTCTATCAAAAGTTACAGCTATTTATATGAAGTTGTACAAAAACGCTTTCTTTCGCCAAGACAGTGCGTTTCTCACTGTTACATGCATTTGAATGGGGAACTCGACCGAAACAAAGTATAGGTTTTCATTATGTGAATAACTTGGAAATCTTAGCTCAAACAGCTGCAAAACCTGTTTTCCCAGCACGGAGACCTTGAGTTCTATAAGATAAAGCCATAAACATGTTTGTCTGAGTCTTCTATCAAAAGTTACAGCTATTTATATGAAGTTGTACAAAAACGCTTTCTTTCGCCAAGACAGTGCGTTTCTCACTGTTACATGCATTTGAATGGGGAACTCGACCGAAACAAAGTATAGGTTTTCATTATGTGAATAACTTGGAAATCTTAGCTCAAACAGCTGCAAAACCTGTTTTCCCAGCACGGAGACCTTGAGTTCTATAAGATAAAGCCATAAACATGTTTGTCTGAGTCTTCTATCAAAAGTTACAGCTATTTATATGAAGTTGTACAAAATAGCTTTCTTTCGCCAAGACAGTGCGTTTCTCACTGTTACATGCATTTGAATGGGGAACTCGACCGAAACAAAGTATAGGTTTTCATTATGTGAATAACTTGGAAATCTTAGCTCAAACAGCTGCAAAACCTGTTTTCCCAGCACGGAGACCTTGAGTTCTATAAGATAAAGCCATAAACATGTGTATCCGAGTCTTCTATCAAAAGTTACAGCTATTTATATGAAGTTGTACAAAATAGCTTTCTTTCGCCAAGACAGTGCGTTTCTCACTGTTACATGCATTTGAATGGGGAACTCGACCGAAACAAAGTATAGGTTTTCATTATGTGAATAACTTGGAAATCTTAGCTCAAACAGCTGCAAAACCTGTTTTCCCAGCACGGAGACCTTGAGTTCTATAAGATAAAGCCATAAACATGTGTATCCGAGTCTTCTATCAAAAGTTACAGCTATTTATATGAAGTTGTACAAAATAGCTTTCTTTCGCCAAGACAGTGCGTTTCTCACTGTTACATGCATTTGAATGGGGAACTCGACCGAAACAAAGTATAGGTTTTCATTATGTGAATAACTTGGAAATCTTAGCTCAAACAGCTGCAAAACCTGTTTTCCCAGCACGGAGACCTTGAGTTCTATAAGATAAAGCCATAAACATGTTTGTCTGAGTCTTCTATCAAAAGTTACAGCTATTTATATGAAGTTGTACAAAAACGCTTTCTTTCGCCAAGACAGTGCGTTTCTCACTGTTACATGCATTTGAATGGGGAACTCGACCGAAACAAAGTATAGGTTTTCATTATGTGAATAACTTGGAAATCTTAGCTCAAACAGCTGCAAAACCTGTTTTCCCAGCACGGAGACCTTGAGTTCTATAAGATAAAGCCATAAACATGTTTGTCTGAGTCTTCTATCAAAAGTTACAGCTATTTATATGAAGTTGTACAAAAACGCTTTCTTTCGCCAAGACAGTGCGTTTCTCACTGTTACATGCATTTGAATGGGGAACTCGACCGAAACAAAGTATAGGTTTTCATTATGTGAATAACTTGGAAATCTTAGCTCAAACAGCTGCAAAACCTGTTTTCCCAGCACGGAGACCTTGAGTTCTATAAGATAAAGCCATAAACATGTTTGTCTGAGTCTTCTATCAAAAGTTACAGCTATTTATATGAAGTTGTACAAAATCGCTTTCTTTCGCCAAGACAGTGCGTTTCTCACTGTTACATGCATTTGAATGGGGAACTCGACCGAAACAAAGTATAGGTTTTCATTATGTGAATAACTTGGAAATCTTAGCTCAAACAGCTGCAAAACCTGTTTTCCCAGCACGGAGACCTTGAGTTCTATAAGATAAAGCCATAAACATGTGTATCCGAGTCTTCTATCAAAAGTTACAGCTATTTATATGAAGTTGTACAAAATAGCTTTCTTTCGCCAAGACAGTGCGTTTCTCACTGTTACATGCATTTGAATGGGGAACTCGACCGAAACAAAGTATAAGTTTTCATTATGTGAATAACTTGGAAATCTTAGCTCAAACAGCTGCAAAACCTGTTTTCCCAGCACGGAGACCTTGAGTTCTATAAGATAAAGCCATAAACATGTGTATCCGAGTCTTCTATCAAAAGTTACAGCTATTTATATGAAGTTGTACAAAAACGCTTTCTTTCGCCAAGACAGTGCGTTTCTCACTGTTACATGCATTTGAATGGGGAACTCGACCGAAACAAAGTATAAGGTTTTCATTATGTGAATAACTTGGAAATCTTAGCTCAAACAGCTGCAAAACCTGTTTTCCCAGCACGGAGACCTTGAGTTCTATAAGATAAAGCCATAAACATGTGTATCCGAGTCTTCTATCAAAAGTTACAGCTATTTATATGAAGTTGTACAAAAACGCTTTCTTTCGCCAAGACAGTGCGTTTCTCACTGTTACATGCATTTGAATGGGGAACTCGACCGAAACAAAGTATAGGTTTTCATTATGTGAATAACTTGGAAATCTTAGCTCAAACAGCTGCAAAACCTGTTTTCCCAGCACGGAGACCTTGAGTTCTATAAGATAAAGCCATAAACATGTTTGTCTGAGTCTTCTATCAAAAGTTACAGCTATTTATATGAAGTTGTACAAAAACGCTTTCTTTCGCCAAGACAGTGCGTTTCTCACTGTTACATGCATTTGAATGGGGAACTCGACCGAAACAAAGTATAGGTTTTCATTATGTGAATAACTTGGAAATCTTAGCTCAAACAGCTGCAAAACCTGTTTTCCCAGCACGGAGACCTTGAGTTCTATAAGATAAAGCCATAAACATGTTTGTCTGAGTCTTCTATCAAAAGTTACAGCTATTTATATGAAGTTGTACAAAATAGCTTTCTTTCGCCAAGACAGTGCGTTTCTCACTGTTACATGCATTTGAATGGGGAACTCGACCGAAACAAAGTATAGGTTTTCATTATGTGAATAACTTGGAAATCTTAGCTCAAACAGCTGCAAAACCTGTTTTCCCAGCACGGAGACCTTGAGTTCTATAAGATAAAGCCATAAACATGTGTATCCGAGTCTTCTATCAAAAGTTACAGCTATTTATATGAAGTTGTACAAAAACGCTTTCTTTCGCCAAGACAGTGCGTTTCTCACTGTTACATGCATTTGAATGGGGAACTCGACCGAAACAAAGTATAGGTTTTCATTATGTGAATAACTTGGAAATCTTAGCTCAAACAGCTGCAAAACCTGTTTTCCCAGCACGGAGACCTTGAGTTCTATAAGATAAAGCCATAAACATGTGTATCCGAGTCTTCTATCAAAAGTTACAGCTATTTATATGAAGTTGTACAAAATAGCTTTCTTTCGCCAAGACAGTGCGTTTCTCACTGTTACATGCATTTGAATGGGGAACTCGACCGAAACAAAGTATAAGTTTTCATTATGTGAATAACTTGGAAATCTTAGCTCAAACAGCTGCAAAACCTGTTTTCCCAGCACGGAGACCTTGAGTTCTATAAGATAAAGCCATAAACATGTGTATCCGAGTCTTCTATCAAAAGTTACAGCTATTTATATGAAGTTGTACAAAAACGCTTTCTTTCGCCAAGACAGTGCGTTTCTCACTGTTACATGCATTTGAATGGGGAACTCGACCGAAACAAAGTATAGGTTTTCATTATGTGAATAACTTGGAAATCTTAGCTCAAACAGCTGCAAAACCTGTTTTCCCAGCACGGAGACCTTGAGTTCTATAAGATAAAGCCATAAACATGTTTGTCTGAGTCTTCTATCAAAAGTTACAGCTATTTATATGAAGTTGTACAAAAACGCTTTCTTTCGCCAAGACAGTGCGTTTCTCACTGTTACATGCATTTGAATGGGGAACTCGACCGAAACAAAGTATAGGTTTTCATTATGTGAATAACTTGGAAATCTTAGCTCAAACAGCTGCAAAACCTGTTTTCCCAGCACGGAGACCTTGAGTTCTATAAGATAAAGCCATAAACATGTTTGTCTGAGTCTTCTATCAAAAGTTACAGCTATTTATATGAAGTTGTACAAAATAGCTTTCTTTCGCCAAGACAGTGCGTTTCTCACTGTTACATGCATTTGAATGGGGAACTCGACCGAAACAAAGTATAGGTTTTCATTATGTGAATAACTTGGAAATCTTAGCTCAAACAGCTGCAAAACCTGTTTTCCCAGCACGGAGACCTTGAGTTCTATAAGATAAAGCCATAAACATGTGTATCCGAGTC